>NC_091436.1:124551419-125207756 GCF_964237555.1 Oryctolagus cuniculus | reverse complement strand
GGCTACTCAATATCTGGAAAATCACACATTTTTAAAGTCTAAGATATACATTTCACTTGCATTTCTTGCGATTTTCTAAACACAAAATGTTTTGGTAGCCTACAAAGTGTGTGCTTTCCTCCTCTCATTAACAATGCCTCCTCTTTCTCTGCTTATTTTTTCTTGCTCCTTCCTTCACATTTCCTTCTGCTCATACTTCTAAAAAAGTATCCACTGAAAGAGTGATAGCCATTGCCTGATTCTTCAAAGGACAACAATGTAACAAAAGACTGAGTTAGTTGCTTTTTTTCAGAACTTTCTTTAATTTTTCGAAGATAGCCTGATTCCACCTTACCCTCAAATGTTTAGGAATAAACATAGGTTTGGTACGAAATCTTCATGGTTAGATCAGGGTACTAAAAGCACGGAATTACACCAGACCACACACAGACCACTGTAATGATTAGAAAAATTACCAAATGGAAAGAATAAAGTAATGTGAAAGAGTAATTATGGGGAGTAAAGAAATTTATTTCTAATTTTATCTCTACTACTATCACCCTTACTTTGGCAAAAACAACTTTATAATTTTGTCTTTTTGTTGAGAAAATTTATGGACAAAGTACCAATTTTAGAGCTACAGTTTCTTGTGCTGGGTTTAAGAACCTAATCCACACAGGGGACAAGGGTCTGCTATGAGGCTCAGTTAAGATGCGGCCGCCTCAGTCAGTAAGGTATATCCTGAAGGAAATTCTGGATTATTACCTCCATTCTATGATCTAACTCAGTATATTATCTCTATGCTATTACTCTATACACATTCATTTTGCAAGTAATTAAGATTTAAAATCATTTTTTGAAAGAAAAAAGTTCCCAAACCATCTTGCCATTTGCTTCTCACAACAGTTTTTAAATATCTATGATTTGATGTTTAGATGAGATCATGTTTATCATGTGGTAGGCCCTAAATAAATTTTACCTACATTTATTTAGAGAAGAAAAATTAAATTTTGTAGTACTCATGAAAAAGTTTATTAACTTTCAGCGTTCACGAAGTTATTAAAGACCATTATCAGACTGCTGTTTAGAATTAATGACTTATTTTAACTTTATCATAAAAAAATTGGATCTTGGGGCAGAATGCTATGGTTTTAACAGCATATAGCTCTTGAACTTATGCTGGAAATGAAACACCACAGTCATAAGTCAATGGTACTAAGACAGCAGAAAAATAATCCAATTATGGTGCTTAGGAGGTGGGCCAAATAGGAAGCTCTTAGGACACTGGGAGTGAACTCTTGGAAGTAGCCCTTGAGAGAAGGTGGTTACGAAAACTGAGTTAGATCCAGTCATTCTCATTTGCTTCCTGGCTTGCAATGTGATCATTCTTCCAAACATGCTGCAATCTAGTGCATACGGTCATCTTCTGGCCTTCCCAGAGGGCCAGACCAATGAAGCCCACCCAATACTGGACTGCTAACCTCCAACACCATGAGCCAAAATAAACAAACCTCCTTCCTTCATAAGTATTTTGTTTTAGGTATTCAATTATGGTGACAAAGAGCTGACCAATACAGGATATAAATAATCTGTGTTGATAAATTAAATAATTATTGTACATTTATGTGAAAGCTTTTATCTTTAGTTTTTATATGTGTGTGCCTTTGTGCATGTATATATATACTGTGTATGCCCAGAAATGTATAACACATATGTGTGTGCAGCACTAGACTCACTTCCTTATAAGGCATCAGGTACCTTTCATCTATACTTCAAGGGAAACACTATGTGGGCTTTTCTTGATAGAGATTAATCTGTTCCTCCAACAATTTCTCAGGCAAAATTCACCGCAACGTGAAATACAAACCACACCTTAGTATTTATTCTGTTTTGTAGATTTTTTTTTATTGGAGAAGTGGAGAGGGGAGGATATAGAGACAGAGAAAGGCAGACAAAGAGAGACAGGATGCCTATTGCTAGCTCACACTCCAAATGCCTAAAATGGCAGGATGGGGGTGCGAGGAGGGTGGCAAAGCCAGGGGCCAGAAACTAATTCCAGGTCTCCCATGTGGGTGACAGGGAACCAACCACATGAGCCCCCTTGCTGCATCCCTCAAGATGTGCATCTGCAGGAAGCTGAGGAATAGAACTGGACATTGAATTCAGACATCCCATATCTGGGATGTAGGCATTCAAACCAGCAGTTGAATCTGTAGGCCAACTCCTGCCCCTGTAACAGAACAGCTAATCTTTATAGTCCACAGATTCTTCAACTGGGCACTAAAGAGAGGTGAACACCAAAAGAGCTCCCAACTTTTGGTGTACATCTTCTTCTTTTTTTTTTTTTTAAAGTCTTTATTTAATGAATGCACTTTTTCATAGATACAACTTTAGGAACACAGTGGTTATTTCCCCCATGCCCACCCGCCCTCCTCAATGCCCATCCGACCTCCCTCAACCTCTCCCATCTCCTTCATTTTTGTTCATTTTTAGTTTGACTTTATATACAGAGGACCAATTCCATGCTAAGCATAGACTTCAACAATTAGCACCCACAAGTGTGCATCTTCTGATTTTAATTTAACCTTAGGTAAATTTTCTTTTAGTTCCACAAGTAAGTGCTTGTATTAATGAGAAAAATAAAAAAGACTCACAAGAAGGAATGGTACAACCATCTGAGGTAGAGATGGGAGTCAATTTACACAGAAAATCCACTCAGTCATAGCAGTGGAAATAACAGTTGACCCAATTAACTGTATGAAGGTGGAAAGAAGTATCAGATTGGCCTCTTATTTGGCATTAATGACTTGTTTTATCTTAGTGTTTTCCATGGTTTACAAATCAGCAGGTGACATAGTTAATTATTTCGGTATTCTACACACCCAACAGTTCCAGATGCATTTGAAAGCCAAAGACAATTGCAAAATGGGATTATAGCAATGCATTTATGAATGCGTAAAAGATTGGTCTCTGTTTCTCATCTGCCCTTTGCTTTTATCATATGATGAACAGAGATAATTTGGATATACTTTCCCTTCAGTCTGTAAGAGACTGTAAACCTTATTCAAATTTTTTATCCAGAGATTGCTTACATAGGAAAAGTAATACATGTTGTATATAGTATTTATCAAATTAGATGTAGTATATGTAAAACTAAATGAAAAGTCGGGTTTCCTATGCCCAGATGTCAACCTTATATCCAGTATCAGGTTTTTCAAAAGGGATCAAGAAGATGATATAGTATAGATCTTATTACACTCATAGACCATTGTGAAGCTCAAGTAAAATAAGGCAATGCAGACAGATGCAGATCCATCAAGCATTACTGAAGCAAAAGATACTGCTTAAGAAAAGGCTGGCTCTGGGCCAGGAGAAGGGAAAACAGCATTGTATACAGAAAAGGAAATGAGAATTCACTGATAATTTGGTAGGCTGAGAAAATGCTTTAGCTTTGGTTATTCAAACCAAAATCATGACGTTTTTCACCTAACAATACTCATTCAAATATTCTGAGAAAGCAAATAGCATACAGAAGATAGAACTTTATAGCCTATAACAACCCAAGAGAAACATCACCACCTCTCTGAGGTCTTCTCTGACTCAAGCAGAGAGTTAATCACTCTCTGTTGTGCTGCCTGGGTACCCCAGACAACTTCAGCCAGCTTACCATTTACCACTTTGTTCTGTAACACTCCCTTTACAACAAGAACGCTTCCCTCCCAGCATGCAGTCTCCTTTAAAGTGTGTTAGAATGAAGTAAAATATATTCAAGTGAATTACTGCTACGGCAGATGCATGAGAGAAGGCATAGAAACTGCAATCAGCAGGCTAGGGATGGGGGCCGGTGCTGTGGCGCAATGGGTAAAAACACCACCTGCAGTGCCGGCATCCCATATGGGCACCAGTTCAACTCCCGGCTGCTCCACTTCTGATCCAGCTCTCTGCTATGGCCCGGGAAAGCAGAATATGGCCCAGGTCCTTGGGCCCTTGCACCACGTGGGAAGACCAAGAGGAGGCTCCTGGCTCCTGGCTTCAGACTGGTGCAGCTCTGACTGTTGCGGCCAACTGGGGAGTGAACCAGCAGATGGTAGACCTCTCTCCCTCTCTGCCTCTCCTTCTCTCTGTGTGTGACTCTGACTTTCAAATAAATAAATAAAAATCTTGAGAAAAAAATAAATAAAAAAGGCTAGGGATTGCAGGATCCTATATGTGAATGTGGTCATTAGAATGAGGTTGAACTAACTCACCAAAACAGACATGGCAGGAGCAATACCAATCATCCTGCAGGAAAGTTAAAAAAAAAAAAAAAAGAATAAAAGAAGAAGAAGAAAGAAAAAGAGAAAGGATAATGCCCAAAGTGTAAGAGTAGCCAGCACTTATCAGCCTTTTATTTTTTTCAGTTGATTCTCAAGGCAGAGACACTATTAGAAGAGAAGCCAAAGAATGGCAAATCTTCAAACTACAGTATTGCAGATGAGGCTACACTGAAATAGGCAAGCACAGAGGTTAAAATATCTATTTTATGTATTATTTAAATATTTATTTGAAAAGCAGAGAGAGAGAGAGAGAGAGAGAGAGAGATTCCATCTGTAGTTTCACTCCTTAAAAGGCTGCAATGACCAGGGTTGGACCAGGCTGAAGTCAAGAGCTTGGAGCTTCATCCAGGTCTCCTGCACAGGTGATAGGGTCCCAAACACTTAGGCCATCTGCCGCTGCTTTTCCCAGGCCATTAGCAGGGAGCTGGATCAGAGGTGGAGCAGCTGGTACACAAACTGGCATATATTTGAGATGCTGACATCATAGGCCGTGGCTTTATCCACTGTGCCACAATGCTGGCCCCTCGTTTATTCATGCAGCATGTTATGTATTGAACACTCAGTATAAGGCAGTCAGAAGGCTGAGGACTGGAAATTATGCTAAGCAGAAGCAAAACAAAGCAAGAAAGCATACAACAACAAAAACAATTTGAAAACTAATGAAAACATAGTACCTAGCCCTGTAGGGCAGATAGGCTGATTATTTTTCAGTTGACACGTACAATAAAAGCAGGCATGTGACAGAGGGTGTAGGCTCAAGGGGTGGGACCTTGCCACCCATGTGGGAGACCTGGATTGAGTTCCTGACTTCTGGCTTTGTCCAGGCTTAGCTTTGGTTGTTGTGGGCATTTGGGAAGAGAACCAGTGAATGGAAATTCTCCACCTCTTAAATAATAAAACTAAATAATTTTTTTAAAATGCATAATAAATGACAATAGATGTTATCACCATTATAAAAAGTTTACTCTAAAATAAACATATTCTACATGTTTATGCTGGAAACAGAATTATGAGATAGGTACTACAGTGCAGCAACTATGCTGAAGAGTATATTAAGCTAAAACCCTTGCAAAAGATGCACTAAGAAGCCAGGCTACATTAAGGTAATTAATCTTAATAGAGTCTCAAAGGCATTGCTACAGATTATCTGAAAAGCTGAAAGAAAACATCTCCATTTCTCTGGAGTTAATGCTCACTTAAAATAGGAGCCAGGATGAATTTCTGGCATTAAGGCAAATCAGACTGTGCCTGTTAGTCTCTAATCAGGACTTGGAGAAAACTTTAGTTTTTAGAATTTATCTGCCAGGATCTCTGCTAATGTATGTGTGTCTAGAGCATCTTTGGAGATGATCCCATAGGAAATCATAAATATTTATTTTAATATATGTTTATAAGTCAGGGGCCTGTAGGGAAACAGCATCATTAGGAAGGGTAATTTGAGAAGACTTTAATTCAGGAACTATTTACAAAGATGGGAGAGAAGTTTTAGGGAAGCCATCAGAAATACTGTGGCAGCTCTTTGCCACTCTCTTCATAACTCACTTTGTACTCCTCCCGCCCCCAACAGCTCTAACAGTGTTATTAAAACCATTATTAAAACCCAGGCTTACCAGGCATAACAGGGGACATCGATTACCTGATTCCAGAGGCTCAAGAAGTTCATCTGATAGGGATGCAACCAAGCCTGGCCTTACATTCACCCCACTCTCAGATCCCCTGCAGCGTCCCACTGGTTAAACTCAGCCAGAAGTCAGACGTCAAAACAGATCTAAAGAGATGAGCCTGCTATAGATGGAGAAGCGTGAGGAAGGGAGAAACAAGGATTTGGAGGATCAGAGAAGACAGCAGAATCATGAGGGTTCAGACTTATCTAGAGCCTCACCAGAGCCAACTCCCTGCGGAAACACTTCTGTATGGACAACTGACACACAGAAATGAGTAAAGTGTCCTCTACAAAACAGACAATGTGACCCACTGAGCAAAACTTCAAATTCCAAGGTTAAATTTAAGAAAAGGAAGCATTAAACTAAGAGTAAGAAGTAATGGGCATGGTGATGCAGCAGATTAAGCCATCATCTGGGATACTTGCATCCCATACTGGGCTGCTTAGGACTAACCCCTGTCTCTGCTTCTGATCCAGCTCCTTGTTAATGCATACTATCGGAGGCAGCATGAGCTCAAGTCCTTGAGTCCCTGCTACCCAAGTTGGGAGACCTGGATGGAGTCTGTGACACCTATCTTCTACATGACCCAGCACCAGCTGCTGGGGGCATCTGGGGAATGAACCAGCAGATGGAAGATCAATCTCTCTCTCTTTCAAATAAATAATAAATTTTGAAAAAATAAGTTTACCAGATTTAGTTAATAAAATTCAAATGCATAGCCAAATACTAATTTCAGATAAGTAATAATTTTCTTTAAAAAATAATGAGAAACAAGAACATAAAGCATCTAATCGTTGCAAAAACCTTAGAGGTTAAGTAATATTAGTATCTTAAAGACTTTTAAGTAGATACTGAAACAGTTTTCAGGTAAGGAAAACAGTAGCTCAGGACATTAAAATGATGAAGATGGGATTTCCTGTTTGATTATATCTCACAGACAATAGCCAATTTTCTATATCATAATAGTTTCTTTATGTAAATGTATATATAATATGTAAAATTCACTAATTTGATCGATCAACATTCAGTACATTACAGGACTTAAACAAAGTTGGTAGTTTAACACAATTTTTATGGAGTTTTATAAGTCTGATAAATTTCCATAAACATTCCTGTGTAAATATTTTTAATGAGCCATGCATTGCTTATTTACAAGTAATTTTCAACTTCTGTTATTAATGGCTACTGTGTATTGTGAAATACTAACAGTCTGCACAATTTCAACTTTTCATGTTATTTAACTTTTTGTGAACTATTAAATGGTCAGTTTTTGTGGAAAATTTATTGCTTTTTTCAATATTTTTAAAAAATTTTATCAACAAGTAATGCTTGTACACCTTTATAGGACACAGTGCAATATATCAACAGATGCATACAGCATAAACTGATTGAATCAGGCAGTCAGCATCCCCACCTCCATATTCTTCCTCTATATTTGTAGTCTACCAGCTTCTCTCCTTCTGTTCCCTCTATAGGAGATAATACATTATGGTCCCACTGTACTGTGAACCCTAGAGCCTATTACTTCTGTCTAATTATGTCTTGATATCTTTTATTCTACCTCCCTTTCTCACCCCTCCACCTTTCCTGGTCTCTAGGAATCACTATTTTGGGTTCAAATGGACTTTTTTTTTTTTTCATAAACTTCTACATATGATAGATGGCATGTAGTATTAGTCTTTCTGTATGTGCCTTGTTTCACTTATCATTAACTTCCAGTTCCATCCATCTGGCTGCAAATATCAGGATTTCATTCGTGTGTGTGTGTGTGTGTGTATGTGTATGCATCTATTTTTTTCATTCACTTATCCCATGCCTTGGCTATTGTGAATAGTGCTACAATGAACATGGGAATGCAGGTAACTCTTTGATAGGTTGATTTCATTTCTTTCAGATATAAATCAAGATGTGGGATTAGCTGGGTCATATGGTAGATTCATTTTTAGTTTTTCTGAGAAAAATCCATATTGGTCTCCACAATGACCGCACTAGTTGGCATTTTCACCAAGAGTGCATAATGGTTTCTTTTTCTCTGCATCCTTTCCAGAATTGTTATTTTTTTGCCTTTTTGATAGTAAAAATTCTAACTGCAGTGAGATACTTCATTATGGATTTGATTTGCATGTTCCTGATGGCTATGGTGATAGTAAGTATTTTTCATATATTTCTTAGCCATCTGTATGTCTTCTTTTATGAAATGTCTGTTCAAATCTTATGTTTTTACTTAGAAGGATTTTTGTTGTTGATTTTTTTTTTAAGAGTTATAGCCTCAAAGACAGGGCTGGGCCAGGTCAAGGCCAAGCCAAAGCCAGGAGCCAGGAGCCAGGAGCTTCATCCAGGCCTTCCATATGGGTGCATAGGTAAAGGCACTTGCACCGTCTTCTGCTGCTTTCCCGAGTTCATTAACAGGGAGTCAGATTGGAAGTGCAGCAGCTGGGACTGGAACTGGCGCCCGAATGGGATGCTGGTGTCGCAGGTGCTGCTTAAGCTGCTATACCACAACGCAAGACCTGGTGAATTTTTTTAAGTTCCTTATAGATTTTGATAATAGTCCTTTATCAGATGAATAGTTTGCAAATATTTTTTCCCTTTCTGTTGGTTACATCTGTACTGTTTTTTGTTTTCCTTGCTCTGCATAAGCTTTTAAATTTGATATAAACCCATATGTCTCTTTTTGCTTTTGGCATCTAATGCAAAAAACTGCTGCCTGCACAGACATCTGAAATTGTTTCACCTAGATTTCTTTCCAGTAGTTTCACAGTTTCAGATCTTACATTTGTGTCTTTGATCTATTCTGAGTTGATTTTTGTACAGGATGAAAGGTAAGGGTCAAGTTTCCATTTTCTTTTTTCTAGAGTGGAAAGTTATTCATCTATTCTATAACAGATATACCCATCGAACATATAGAAGTTCTTTCAAAAATTCTTGAGAAGTCATTTTAATGTAGCAGAACTGTGTGACCTTGGGCTAGATAATCAATGACTCTTACCTTCAATTTCCCTACTTTAAAAATTAATTAATTGAGAGGCAGAAAGACAGACAAATAGAATGGGAGATGCCATCTGGTGATTCAGCCTCCAAATGCCCAAAATGCCTGGGTCTGGACCATGCCAGAGCCGGCAGCCAAGTATTCAATCCAAGTCTCCCACGCAGGTGGCAGGAACTCACTTTCTTGAGCTATCACCATTGCCTCTCAAGGTCTGCATTAGCAGGGAGCTAGAGTCAGGAACCAGAGCCTGGCATTGAACCCAGGCACTACAATATGAGGCATGGGTATCTTAAAGAATAAGTCAATCACCTACTTCTGAACCTCCTACTTTAAATATGGATATAATAATGCCTATATTTCAGATTGTGTACAGGCCATTTTAAATTACATATAGAGGGCTTATGATGAAGTGGGTTAGGCTGTCATTGCAACTCTGGCATCCCATATCAGAATACTAGTTGGAGTGCCAGCTATTCTGCTTTTGATTCAGCATCCTGCTAATGTGCCTGGAAAGGCAGCAGATGATGGCCCAAGTAGCTAGGATCCACCATCTATGCATGGGATCCAGATGGAGTTTCTGGCTCCTGGCTCCTGGCTTCAACCTGTTACAGCCCTGACTGTTGCTGTTATTTGAGGAGTGAACCAGTGAAAGGAAGATTCTCTCTTTCTCCCCCAGCCCTGCCCCCACCTCCCAGAACCCTGCTTTTCAAATTAAAAAAAAAAAAATCGCACATGGAAGAAGTCTGGTATAGGTTCTAATTTCAGGCTTTCAATAAATCTTATTCCTTCTCTATCCTTACTGTCTTCTGACCTAAAGGCACTGAATAGCTAAAAGTGAAAACTACTAGCACCTAGTCTCTCTGCCTCCCTATTAGATAAGGGTAGAGATGGGAGGAAAAATTTTAACCAATTAACTGGACTCTGGGGTAATATATGGACAGAATCTGGAGTCCCCCCACATCCATACATATTTATGTCATATATTTGTCTAGTTGATGTATAGCACAGTCATGGGTATGAATTAGAGGTGAAAAACTATGCAAAGCTATTTATACATTTTAAAAAATATTTTTAAACTTCATTTTTTACTTATTTGAAAAGCAGTAAGGCAGAGACAGAGACAGACGGGAGGGAGGAAAGAAAGGAGAAAAAGGGTGAGAGAGATAAAGGGTGGGGGAAGAAATCTCTCATTCACTGGTTTACTCGCAAGATGCCCACAACAGTCAGGGCTAGGCCAGGCCAAAGCCAGGAGCAAGGAACTCAATCCAGGTCTTTCAAGTGGGTGGCAACTACTTGGGCCATTACCTACTGACTCACAAGATGCACATTAGCAGGAAGCCAGAATCAGGAGCAAAGCCAGGAAAAGAACCAGGTCCTCTGATATGGGATGTCAGTGTCCCAAGTGGTGCCTTAACCACGTGGCCAAACATTCACCCCTGTGTGTACTTTTGGGATACTGCCAGTTGAATAATGATGAATAATTATTATAGAGTCACTAACAATGCGTGCAAAACTCCCTTTGCATTTTATTTGCTTTTCTAAATCACATAAAGGTAATATATAATATAACATAATAGGTAATTAAGACAAGAATGAAAGATCATAAAGATAAGAAAATTAGAGGACTGATACAGTTCCAAAATCCAAAACAGAAGTTCTGGGAGGAAAAGAGAAAAATAGACATGAAGAAATTAATAAGGAGGTAATTCAAGAAAATTTCTCAGAAATGAAGACATTACTATTCAAGATTAAATCAACTCCAAGTTTAATAAATGAAAAAAAAAAACACAGCAAATCACATTCAACATAAATTCACAAATATCCATTGAGAGTCAGCCATAATTATTTCTTATTTACATTTGTATTTAATTTTTTTACTTTCTAACCAGGCAAAATTCTTGACAGCAGGGATGTAACACTGAACAAAATAGATAAAGATTATTGTCATTATAACATCATAATTCCTATGCCAAAAGAAAGAGAATAAGTAGGATAAGACACACTAGAGGCAGCACTCACTCTTAAAGTAACACTTCGGCAGAAATTAGAAGGAAATGAGGGTATCTGGAGAGAACAACATTCTAAACAGGGAACGGGGAGTGCAAAGGTACTGAGGCAAGCCCATGTTTGAACACGCTGGCAGAAAGGAAAGAAGGCTCCTAAGGCAACAGCATACTAAGTAAGAGAGGGGAGAATGGTGGGGGATGAAATCAGAAAGTAACCAAGTTTGGGGAGAGAGAGCACATAATTTAAAACATTCTAGACATGAGATCATGAAATTTTGGAATTCTGAGGACAAATAGTAGATACTGAAAATTTACAGAGGTGAGGAAGATAATAAGTAAAGGAAAATAATTAAGCTGTCATTTCAACAACAGCCCTGAATAACAGAAAATAATGGGGAAATATATTCAGAATTCTAAAAGAAAATAATTTGTCATCTGAAAGTTTTCACATATAGCAAAATTATCAAAAATTTGTGGAGGCAGAGTAAGCTAGTGTTTTTTATTATTATTATTTACTTATTTGAGAGGTAGAGTTACAAACAAAGGGACAGAGAGAAAAGTCTTCCATTTGCTGGCTCATTCCTCAAATAGCCACAATGGCTGGAGCTGGGACAATCCGAAGCCAGGAGCCAGGGACTTTCCTGGTCTCCCACGTGGGTGCAAGGGCCTAAGCACTTGGGCCATCTTCTACTGATTTCCCAAGCAATTACCAGGGAGCTGGATTGGAAGAGGAGCAGCCCAGAATTGAACTGGCGCCCATATGGGAAGCCAGTGCCACAGATGCAGGCTTAGCACACTATGTCACAATGCTGGCTAATATACATAATTTTTATTCACCACTTACAGACTCCTTTTTACAAAGCTATTGGAAAATGTTCTAGCAAAATAAGAGACTGAACCAAAAAAGATTTTTCACTGGTTTAGTCCCTTGTAGAAAGTAATGTAGAACATAAGAAGTCTAACAGAAAACAAAGTTACTTCCAAGATGTAAAGATGGATCCCAGGATGGTAGGATGGGCAAGCCTAAAGAGCAACTTTAAAAAAAAAAAAAAGATTTATTTTATTTATTTGAAATACAGAGTTACAGAGAGAGGTAGAGACAGAGAAGGAGGTCTTCTATCTGCTGGTTCACTCTCCAGATGGCTGCAACGGCTAGAGCTGCATGGATCCGAAGCCAGGAGCCAGGAGCCTCTTCTGGGTCTCCCACGTGGGTGCAGGGACCCAAGGACTTGGGCCATCTTCCACTGCCTTCCGAGACCATAGCAGAGAGCTGGATCAGAAGAGGAGTAGCCGGGACTAGAACCGGCACCCATATGGTATGCCGGCGCTTCAGGCCAGGGCTTTAACTCACTGTGCCACAGCGATGGACCCAAGAGGAACTTTTGAAGTAAGCAGATGGAAGGATCTCAGAGAGGTATTCCCCAAAATGATGAAACTGTGAGAAATAATTTTTTCTAATTATATTGCCAGGAGATTCACACTTGTTGGGAACTGGGTACCAATTATTGGTAGATACATAGAAAACTAAACAATGCATAAGGTAATGATTGCAAGGAAAACAAAACAAGAATTCTACATAAAAAGTGAAAATATACCATACAACTCAGCTATGAATTCAAGTGATTTCAAAATCAAAACAATGCCTAATAAGCTAACTGAAAATAATGATATGACTGTATTAGGAGGTTGGGGTAGGAAATGTTTCAGCTAAAAAGGGTGATGAACGAAACACAAAGGAATAGAATGGAAGGAGGAGATATCCTGTGGAACTAGAGGAATAAAAATGAGAATCCAGAAATACATGAGAATTTAAGATACAATAACAGGGATAGTTTATTTTAGTGGGAAAGCAGGGAATTAGTTAAACTACCATAGCCAACCATAGCTAACTTTGTGAAACAAGAAGATAAGATTTTATCTTATACCATATATAAAACAAAATTCTAGATGAATTAAAAATTTGAAATATAAACAATAAAATGAAAAAAATTGTAAATGAAGACCGAGGAAACTAGGTATACAATCTGTGGGTGAAAAGACATTCTTTGCCATGCTAGAAATTCACAAAGAAAATACAGACATTGCAGGGTCCAGTTTCCAAAGAGGCCCTCAGTGAACAGGCAATCCTGAATTTATGCCCTTGGGTAGCTCTCTGCCACATGAATCTGGACTGGCCTGTGTCTTGTTCTAACTAACAGAATCTGAAGGAGGTGATGTTCTGTGATTTACCTGCCTAGGGAATAAAAGACACCACAGTTTCTGCACAGTTGGTGCTTTCGAAGCCTGGCGCCAGGATGTGAGATCAAGCTGGAGAAATCACAGGGGGAGATTGGATGGGTACAGCCCTGCTGCAATGGCAAGTAGAAAGGGCTTCCTAGGAATCCTGCTTGAGGCGTCAGATGACCTACCTGCAGGTGCCATCTGACTACAATCACATGAGAGATCTCATGCAAGAAAAGCAGAACTCCCAGCTGAGCCAAGTCACTGAATGACGAGAAATAATAACATGATTTTTGTTTTGTATTCCACTACATTTTGAGGTGGTTAGTGACACACCAAGAAAGAAAAATTTTGGTATAGCAGGTTAAGCCACCACCTGCAATGCCAGCATCCCATGTAGGCACCACTTGGGAGTCCCAACTGCTCCACTTCTGATCCAGCTCCCTGCTTGCCTGGGAAAGCAGCAGAGGTTGGTCCAAGTGCTTGGCCCCCTGTACCCTTGTGGGAGACCCAGAAGAAGCCCCTGACTCCTAGCTTTGGCCTGGCCCAGATCTGCCTGTTGCAGCCATCTGGGGAGTGAACCAGCAGATGGAAGACCTCTCTCTCTCTCTCTCTCTCTCTCTCTCTCTCTCTGTTACTCTCTTTCAAATTAAATACATAAATCATTAAAAAAAAGAAAAATGACACCAAAAAGCAAACATCTTGTCAGATGATCTAAGGTACAACATAAATAATCTAACGACTGGGGGGGCATCCTTACTGAAAGCATGAAGCTCAGAAAGGAAAATAGAAACATGTGATTACATAACATTTTTCCACACTTCATAGCATATTTTAAAAAATCTTATATGCAAATATAAAAGTATGCTTAAACAACAAGTAATTCAATAGAAAAACGGACAAAGATAGAAACAGACAATTTAAAGAACAGTAAACCCAAATACAAATAAAGATGTTCAAAATTACCAGTAGCTAGGGAATTGAAAATTAAAGTGAAAATAAGCATTTCTTCACAGACAATATTCAGGCAAAAATTAAAGGAAGCTATAACTTTTACTGGTAGTAAGAATATGAGGAAATAGCATTTGCAGAAGTTAGAATTGCTCTAACATTTTGGGGAAACAATCTGACAACATACAGTAAGATTAATCAAATATGATAGAAACAAAGAGAATGCATATCAATAGTGGAAAGATAATAAATTATAGTGTATCTATGGAATATTCTATAGCCATTTAAAAATGAAATACCTTCACTAGTTGACTTCAAGGGACCGCCATGAAATACTCTTTAGCAAGAAAATCAATATACAGAAAAATGTGCATAATATAGACTTTTAGTATAAAGCAAGTAACAATGGGGAAAGCACCATTTCTATGTTCTTATTTATGGATATTATACATATATCTACATAGGAATATGAAAATACGAAGATATATGGAAGGGTAACAGGAAGGTAATGGGTTTAGGGATTCATGAGAACCAAACAGAAAATAACATTCCCTAAGACAAGCATTTATGGTATGAACACAGTGACATATTCAGTTAAAATTTTTTGTATGTATGTTTGTGTGAGGAGACATAACAAAGTTAGATCACTATCTTGTTTCTTACACTCAAACAAATAATAATTGAGTAATTTTAAATGTTAACAAATGAATGAATTAATCTTAATATAGGCACATGAGCTCAAGAAGAAATTTTGAACCACAAAGCATTAGAAGAAATTATAGGGAAAAAAAATCAGTGAAATGGATTACATTTTTGGCATAAGATAGCCTAATTGAAAGGTACAAAGCAGAAAAATGTTTTTAAAGGAGTTGATAAAAAAAGTTGCTATCTTAAATATGTAAAGAGCACATAGAAACTGACAACCAGTACAACATTAAAAACCAAATGGGGCCAGCGCCACGGCTCACTAGGCTAATCCTCTGCCTTGTGGCGCTGGCACACCGGGTTCCAGTCCCAGTCGGGGCGCTGGATTCTGTCCCGGTTGCCCCTCTTCCAGGCCAGCTCTCTGCTGTGGCCCGGGAGTGCAGTGGAGGATGGCCCAGGTGCTTGGGCCCTGCATCCCATGGGAGACCAGGATAAGTACCTGGCTCCTGCCATTGGATCAGCGCGGTGCGCCGGCCACAGCGCGCTGGCCGCGGCGGCCATTGGAGGGTGAACCAATGGCAAAGGAAGACCTTTCTCTCTGTCTCTCTCACTGTCCACTCTGCCTGTCAAAAAAAAAAAAAATGGGCACAGGATATGAACAAAAAATTCATAACAATATAAGTGACCAATGTGATCAAAAATAAAGATTAAAACAACCACGAATTGTCACTTTATACATCTGGAATCAGCAGATTTTGAAAGCGATAATACTCCTGGCAGGATGGAATTCAGAAGTGAAGTTCCTTCACTGCTAGAGAGACAGAATCTTACAGAGGGCAATTTCACAATATGTACTGAGGAAGTTAACATGGTATCTTTTCATTATTTGCTTTCTAGGTACTTATCTCAGAAAGTCACCAGATACTGATAGCGAGTTATGAATATGGATGGTATTTTGTAGGTTGTTTAAACAGTACAACACAGGAAAGGTCTAAACTTTCATTAATAGGAGATCACTCTCAATAGAATTTTACACTGGCATTAAACAGAATGTTTTAAAAGATATTTGATAACAGGAGAGATTTGTAATGATAAATTATTAAACAGCAGACTACAATTTGTATGGATGGTAATGACACAAATTCTGTAAAAGTAAAGTTTTATTTACAGGAAAAGAGAAGACATAAAATATTAAAAAGCAGACATATCTGTGATAAAACATTAGTGATTTTTTTTCTTTTATTTTAAAGATTTATTTTATTTATTTGAAAGAGTTATAGAGAGAGGTAGAGACAGAGAGAGAGGTCTTCCATCCACTAGTTAATTCCCCAGATGGCCTCAATGGCTGGGGCTGTGCTGATCCGACACCAGGAGCCAGGAGCTTCCTTTGCGTCTCCCATGTGGGTGCAGGGGCCCAAGGACATGGGCCATCTTCTACTGCTATCCCAGGCCGTAGCAGAGAGCTGGATTGGAAGAGGAGCAGCCGGGACTAGAACTGGCACCCATATGGAATGCCGGCGCTTCATTAACCCGCTGCTCCACAGTGCCAGCCCCAACATTAATTGACTTTAGTTACCACATGAACGACCTAAAATTTGTCTCCATGGGTCTGACAGAGAAACCTTCAGCTGGCTTGCTCAGAAATACTTAGCATAAGCGTCAAGGCTTGCTCAAAATCTAAGTATAATCTAAGTTGTAAACACAAAATGAAAATAAATCTGCATGTGTAACACCCACACAATAGCTCACACATACTTGGGTATGGGAGATGTTTATGAAAATGAAATGCTGAAGGATCAAACTAGCTAATCATATTAACAAACTGCATTTTTAATTTTTACATCACTTTTTCTAATAATAAGAAATGAGTGTTTCACTAGGAAAAAAATCTCAAAATTTGATAACTTCTCTGACCTGAAAAATAGAAAAAAATTGATAACAGTGGCTGGGTAAGTGTGACTGAACCCAAATTTGGCTTTAAGATATTTACAAATAGCTATCACTATGACCTTAAAAGTAAATATATAAGAAGCTCCGGGTTGGTTTTTTCTCAAAAGCATCAGGACTTCTTTACTACAAATCTGCAATTATTTTTTATAACACTAGGAGGAAAAACTATTAACATAAATAAGAAAAATGCATATAGCACATAAAAATATACATATACAATTTGAAGATAAGGCATTATTTTTCAAAGGATAGCCTGATATCTCTTCATATAAAAACAACTTATAAGGATTAAGTTGCCAGTTCATTCTTACATTTCACTGGGTGTATATATATTTCATGGTACTGACTTTTAAATGACTGAAGTTATTAAAATCTTAGTAGCATCTAGCTTAGATTCATTATCACATATTTCCAGGGGAAAATTATGTGACTGTTCTTTAAAGTTTATTTTTTAATTAACATTCATTTCCCAAGGACATTGATTTGAAAGGGCTATTTCACTTCCCTTTAGTGCAGAGAAAGGATCCCATTTAAACTTTAGAAGGGCACGGAAAAAAATAAACAAGTCTGCTGAACATAATTTCCTCTTTATTGCTTTTGAAAAGTTATGAAATAAAATCTATTATTTAATTACATTGGACCAAGAAACAGGAAGAAAAAGACCATTTAAATTACAACACCCCTAGAATAAATTGCTATTCTTCCTCTGGGAAGAAAAGTGTTTTAATATGTGGCTGGGCATTGTCTAAACATTTCACATATATTTTACTAAGGTGTGAAAAATTTTAAACAAAAATCAACAACAAAACAGCAAAATATCAAAGTTACAGGAGAAATGAAGCAATATGCTTGCTATGATTGATTTAAGAGTGTTTCCATAATATTTAGAAATTGGTTTTTGCTCTGAAATCTGTTTCCATCAGCTTACTTAAAAATAAATAAATGAAACAACTCAGACCTATGCACAGATTGAAAGAACAGCTATTAGCTAGAATTTATCTTTTCCATACCTGAATAAAACTTACAGGATGTTGCAAATTCATACAACTGTTAAGGAAATAAGAATAAAGTCTTTCTGCATTTTTAACTGGCAACAGGATTTTGCAGTTGGTTAGACTGCATCAGGGGACTAAGAGAATGGACAGTGCGAAGATGCAGTCACTGCCCCTCCTTACCTATATGCTCTGCAGCAGGAGTTGGCCAAGGCCATTCACCGTTAGAGCTATTCACCTCCGCTGTTGTAGAATGCAACCAGCCACAGACAACAGATAAATCAATGCTAATTGTTATGTCCTAAAAAACTATTTATAAAAACAGGCAAAGAGCCAGATTTGGCCCATAAGTCATAGTTTACTGATTCTTGGTCTCCTATAATTTAAAAAAAATCTAGAAACTATAGAGTGCAAAAAAATTTGCCATGTTATAAGAAAAAAACAAAGCAAAAAAGAACAGCACTCAAAACAGAACATGAACTTAGTTTTTTAAGTACATAATAACACAATACACATAAAGAACAATCATAGAAACACAAAAATTATGATCAGTTACATTTTTGATATAACATATCAAAGTTTTGATATGACCTTATGAATGATTATTAAAATAGCAATCATAACCTTTGACCTGTATTTGCAAAATACATACTTGCAAAGTTCTATTTGCTCCTAATACTTTAACACCCTTATAAACATGGAGTAGAAGCTCTTCAAAAAAAATTAAAACAAATTTTCAAATAGAAATTCAAATTCTTGAATATCATTTCTATTGTATTTTCATTTGCTCTCAAAGAGTAAACTGTCTGGTTTTGGGGACAGTGTTGAGGTGCAGCAGGTTAATCACCAGCATCCCATATGAGCACAGGCTCCTGTCCTGGTTGCTCCACTTTCAAGTTCCCTGCTAATGTGCCTGGGAAAGCAGCAGAAGATGGCCCCATGCCACCCATGTAGGAGACCAAGATGAAGTTCCAGGCCCCTGGCTTTGGCCAGGCCCAGCTACAGCTATTATGGCCATTTGGGAAGTGATCCAGCAGATGGAGGATCTCTCTCATCTCTCTCTTGCTCTCTCTCACTGTAACTCTAATGTCCAAATAAATAAATACATCTTAAAAAGAAGATACTCAGGAAAGTTAATGGAAAATGTATATTACACAAAATTATGCATGAATTTCTATTTTTTTCACACCAAAATACATATCTTTTAATTCCATTCTTCACCAATTGTTTTAAGCATCCTTGTAAGTATGGTGAAAAAAGTTAGCTCACAATTATGACACGTAGTTTATTTTCTCCATTTCAAAATTCTGACAAACACATCTTGTTAGAGAACTGGTGTCTATTTTGTGTCTTGTCTTACAGAATGAAGATTAAAGCAGGTTATGGCTTTGCATACCTCCTCTTTACTAGTACTACACTAGAAGCGGTGTGCCATAGTGGAAAAAATGGCAATAATCCCTTTATCAAAGGAAAAAATAAATGAAAGGTTTAACAAGTCAAAATAAATGATACTTGGCCAGCGCCGCGGCTCAGTAGGCTAATCCTCCACCTAGCGGCGCCGGCACACCGGGTTCTAGTCCCGGTTGGGGTGCTGGATTCTTTCCCGGTTGCCCCTCTTCCACGCCAGCTCTCTGCTGTGGCCTGGGAAGGCTGTGGAGGATGGCCCAAGTGTTTGGGCCCTGCACCCCATGGGAGACCAGGAGAAGAACCTGGCTCCTGCCTTCGGATCAGCACAGTGTGCTGGCCGCAGCCCGCCAGCCATGGCGGCCATTGGAGGGTGAACCAACGGCAAAAGGAAGACCTTTCTCTCTGTCTCTGTCTCTCTCACTATCCACTCTGCCTGTCAAAAAAAAAAAAAAAAGATACAAAGAAAAAAATCAATTTGTTGAAATAGAGCCGGAGGCAGGGTAGATATCTACATTAACAATAGTGCCAAGGGATGCCTGATTGCATTCTATTTTAGCTGATACCTGAGACCTAAAGAATACTGGTCCCTAGCCATTCCAACAGCACTCACTGGTGGGAGGGAATGATGGAGATCAGCCAGGTAGAAGGAAGAATATACACAGAGCCCTGGATAGAAGAACTTGGCATGTCTGAGAAATACAGAGATGACAATGCTTAAAGAAAAATAATAACAAAGGAGGACATAAAAAAATACCAGTAGCCAACTCATAAAGGACAGTGTTGGTCATCTGTTTATAAATCTGGAAAATTAATGAACAGTAAATGGCAAACTTTCCAAATCAGAAAAATTACATATGAAATGGAAATTGCCAGGAAGTATACAATATGCAAAGAGAAGACATACCTTATTCTATCCCCCACCTTATTTTAAAATCTAAACATTTCCTCCTGACTAGTCACAAGCCTTAAAACCAGCATCAATAGGATATTATAAAAAATATGTCTATCTCAGGGTTCAGGAATTATGTCTCTCTGGTCTCCAGCTTCCTCACTTGAAATGTGGAATAAAAACACCACCTTATTGGGGCTAGTGTTGTGGCACAGTGGGTTAAGCCGTCTGCAACACGGGTATCCCATGAGTACTGGTTCACATCCTGGCTGCTCCACTTCCGATCCAGCTCTCTGCTAATGTCCCCTGGGAAAGCAGTGAAAGATGGCCTAAGACTTTGGACCCCTTGCCACCCACATGGGAGACCTAGCTGGGATTCCCATCTCCTGGCTTCAGCCCGGCCCAGCTCTGGCCAATATGGCCAACTTGGGAAGTGAACCAGCAGACGGAAGATCTTTCTCTGTAACTCTGCCTTTCAAATAAATAAATCTTTAAAACAAATTCCAAGATACACATCAAAATTGCTTAAAAAATACATTCAGTCAAATTCCTACAGGTTTGGTGTAGATCTGATACTCATATATGGTGATCATTAAGGAAACCTTGTACTAGTGCTCCACAAACTACTAATAGTTAAGTTATATATCTGTATTTCTCTGTTGTTAAAGAATCATCCCTTTATTCATTGAAAGAAGGATTTTACACAATGGCACTGTTCCAGAACCTTTTCCAAATATTTAAAGCTATGTGGTATACAGTCTATACTAAAAGAATTTTTCCTGTCTCAATGGGTTTTTGGACTACCACACAAAAAAAGATATAAAGCCTTTACCTCAATTAACCTGCTTAATTTCATTTTGTTCTTCATCAAAGTTAGAGCAACACACACATGCAAAAAATAAGTGGTCTTAATGCTGTTGGTTCTTTTAACAGAGACTGTTTCCTCTTTGGGCAAAACTCCCACAAGGAATAATCAGGCTTACACTAAGTTAAATGCTCCTTTCTGACATAAATTCTGAACATCTGCTTTATTCTACATGGAGAACACTATAGTGGATGCTATTTATAGTAGCTGAAATAATATTATTAATAATAATACAAAGGAGAGGAAAACTAGAAAGCTAAAAAGTCCCAGCCTGTCTTTAAGGAACCTATTTCAGGGTGGGAAGCCACACATGCACATCAAAGGATTGAAAAAAATGAATTAAAAAGTAAATATGATATGATTCTAGCTGTGCATAATTACTTTTGATAAAATCACAGTAATTCAGCTTTCACTAATTTCAAATTAATGATTGTTGGGACATGCTAGACACAATTTTGACCTTTACTCTCTAGGAGGAAAACTGAATAAATGTATGCAAACAATTCAGGGGTTTCAAGGACTGTACACACTGCCTTTCAAAAAATGAGAGACTCAGAAGTATGCAAATTACTAGAATTTATTAATTTCTGGTATGCGTAATTAAGAAAAAGACATCATTCTGTACTTTCATTTGTAACAAAGGGAGCTGCATTTATTTCATTTAAGTTGAGTTGTTACAGTTCCTTCTCATTCATCTAAGCATCTAAAATGAGACTACTAGTAATAAAAGAACAGCAACAATAGTAGACAATTTTACTGTCAAGGTAATATCCATTTATTGATCTATTAAGTCCCTCTCCCCTTCCCCTTATGTATTGTTCACTGCCGTGGGTCAAAAGCTGTCCACAGAAGTCTTGCTGGTATGCCTGAGAATCTACTGATCAAGATGGAACGGCCATCCCAATCTTGTCTAGCCAACCAACCTTCACTACTTGATTCAGGCTTCATATTCCTCTAGGAATCCTCCCTTAATCCCGCTAGTTCTCAGAATGCCCACAGCACTACTGAGTAAATGATGGCACTATACTGAAAGAGCAGATTTCCTTTACCATTGCCAGGATTTATCTACCAAACAGCTGGAAGTTAGGAATCACATCTTATCCAATTTTGCATCCCTGGTAAGTAGCATGAGAATGCACATACAATACATTGTTTATTGAATGAATGACTAACACATCAAGCACTACACTAAGAATTTAACTGTGGGAAAACAAACCTTTTAACACTTTTGCTGATAACAACAGCTTTAGAGATGGAAAACAGCTTGATTATGGTCTCCCAGTTACTTGGTGCTAGAGTCAGGAATAAATACAGGTCTCCTGCTGAGATTCAGCCCAGGTGACTTCAGTCTATTAAACCAAAGTATTATCTTAGATTGTTAGGTTCTTAGGTCTTAGGTTCTTGGATGGCATCTCCCACACTTTGAAAATAGAGCCACCACCATCCTCTGGCCAATCCAAGAGTGATTTTATTTTATTTTTTTAAAAAGATTTATTTTATTTGGCTTTTACCCGCTGTACCACAGCACTTGTCCCCCAAAAGTCATTTTAAAACACATGAACAGAAATTTCAGTTTTTTAAAAGTTATTTTCATTACTGGAGCTGGCGCTGTGCTGTAGATGGCTAAGCCTCTGCCTGCAGCACTGGCACCCATATGGGCACTGGTTCCTGTCCCAAGAGCTCCTCCTCCAATCCGGTTCTCTGCTATGGCCTGGGAAAGCAGCAGAAGATGGCCTAAGTGCTTGGACCCCTGCACTCGCATGGGAGATCCGGAGGAAGCTCCTGGCTCCTGTCCTTGGATATGCCCAGCTCTGGATATTGCGGCCATTTGGGGAGTGAACCAGCAGATGGAAGATTTCGATCTCTCTCTCTCTCTCTGTAACTCTACCTCTCAAATAAATACATAAAGTCTTTAAAAACAGAAAATGTTTTCATCTACAATAGGCACTGAAGTACTATTCCTCAAAGCTTTAATAATTATATAAAGAGTTTGACATCTCTCAGGTAGCAACTCTCAATTTCAAATTACATTATTTCATACGATGAAAGCTGAGTGGACCACGAACTCCACCTATAACCACTATGCCACTAAAGAAGAAAACCTCATCATTACTCATGGGAAGAATGGTATCTGCAAAAATACTTTAGAAATGCCATAAGTAAATTATTAATCCATGCCATAAAACAGACTACCGACACTGTCATATTATAAACCTTAGAACTGCAAGAAACCAGCTGGTAGACCACCCAGAGAATCCTAGGAGATCATGAGTGGTCTGTGGGGACCACACTTTGAGAATCACTGTTATAAGAAATGAAACTGCCTTTTCCTCACTAACTCAGGAATTTGATCTTTTTGTTGGGGGGAAGGAGGGGTCATACTGTCCTTTAAGCCAAAAATATTCAAGTATTAAGACATCTAAATTCTTCTAAAACACTGTCATAGTTTCAAACTGTCTTGTTCATGGGAAATAATCATGTAGTTGTACTTAATAAGGCTATGAACTTTTAATACATGCAGGTATATATGTATATTGTGTGAGTATACACATAAACACAGCTCTTAGTTTTTTTCATTTCTTTCTTTTTTAATAATGGAACCATCAGCCATTCTGTAACAGACATTATTATATTTCATAAAAATTTTACCTTAAATAAATGAATTTTTCTGAAATATATCTAATGTTAGTATCTCAAAAAAAAAAAACACTGTTATTTAGAGCAGTCTGTCTAAATGTCTAAAATGCTGTCATCGAGAGTATTTTGCAACTACCTTTTCAATCAGTTTGTGAGGCACAGAAGAGAGTAGCTCTGATACTTTAAAGTAAGAACCTATTTACTAGTTATTGTGTATGTGCCAGGAAAACAATTATGCAACAATAGTGAGAAAAATCTGAAAAGAGAAGAATAATGAAGGAGGGTTATTCCTACCTAGACTATTAAAACTCTAAAGCCTTTGTAACTAAAAATGTGTGGGCTTTCCGTACAACAGTAAACATGCTGCTTGGGATACCTGAATTCTGTATCAGAATGCTTGGTTCAAGTCCTGACTCCACTTCTGATGCCTTGTCTTGCTAATGATGAAGAGCAGAATTCAACCAACCCCGGGTTTTGCAAGGTGAATAAGACAAAGGAACAGAGGCCAAGGAATTTCAGCATATATGTGCAAGGGAGTGATCAAAAATATTGAATATGAAATCCAAAATTAAGACAGGGATAATGGGAGAGTAGAATGGTTTAAGCTGAAGACTGAAGTTATATAGAGGTTACAGTTATGCTAACAACAAAATCTTGGGCACAACTATAGAATTAATGGCTAAAGTAAGTTGGAACACAATACCACTGGAGAAGAGGAAATAAAAACCAGAACAGCCAGGGTATTGGAAGAACCATCTATATGTGGTTGTTGAAAAGACCAGGACTTTTAAAAGAAATATGATGGCAGAAGGGCAAAGAGACAGAAAATAAAATCTTTTGTGAAATTAGTGGGAATGGTCTAGGCATTTGGTGGCATTGTCTGGTGGAATAATATATGTAGTGATAGTAGGTACGTAAACAAAAAACTCTTTTTTAAGAGAGTCAGTGATAAGACTTGAAACGTAGTTTCTGAAATAGGATCATTAATGAAGTGGGGAGATTATGCATTAAGTAGTCAGGAATTTTAAGAAGTATATTTAGGAGCAGGCATTTATCCTAGTGGTTAAACACCTGTGTCTCACATTAGAGTCCCCGGGTTCAAGTTCCAACTCTAATTCCTGACTCCAGCCTTCTGCCAGTGTAGATCATGGGAAGCAGCAGTAACAGCTCAGGTAACTGGGTTCCTGACACCCAGGTAGAAAACCTGGATTGTGTTCCAGATCCTGGTTTCAGCCCCAGTGCAGCTCCAGCCATTGCAAGTACTTGAGGAGTGAACTGGTAGACAGGGACAATCTGTCTCTTACAGGAAATAATTTCAAAAAAAAAAAAAAAAAAAAAAAAAAACCTCAAATAAGATTGTTATAATTTGGCTTTGTTGATATTATATTTATTATGAAATTTAAATTAATAGTAAAGAAAGGCATACATTTTTGCTTATTAGAAGGTAACAAGAGCTAAGAAAGACTCTTATGATACATTACTCATACCAATTTTCACTGAAAGGTTTTCTAGGAATGTGCTGAACACAATTTCCAAATTATGGTATGAATAACTTTCAATAGCTGTGCAAAAAAAATCCAATCATACAAACAGTGGAATTCTGTACAGTCTGCATTTCTCAGTGGATAATTGTCAATATAATTAAACACTTTTGACTCAGACACTCGTATTTAACCAAATTTAAAGCAATAACAAAACAAAACCTCCACATAAACACAGTTCTTAGAAAATGCCCCATTATTACTAACAGACATTACCTTAGTCCTATGGTCATGAGAAATAAACCCAGAGACTATACCTTCTCCCAAACTCCTGAGTTGTGTACTGGACGCTACACCAGAGGCTGGGAATGCAAAGATGACTAAAATGTGGTCCTTACCCCTAGGCAGACCATGGTTTAATGGGCAAGTAAGACCAGAAGGGAGGGGTGGGGAGAAGAGCATGAAAAGGACAAGGGCATTCCAGACACAAGAAATAAGCACAGGAGGACAACGACGTATGTGATGGATAAAGAAGTGTGAAGGGAGAGAGAGAGAGACAGAGACAGAGACAGAGAGACTGGTTAAGTCAACGATGACTTTCTGCTTTTTAGTTGCATTAAATGAATGAAAGCTATATCCTCCCCATGAGAAATAAAATATTTTTAGGAAAACAGGAATTTGAGGGATGAGCTAAGCAGCTGATTTTTAGATGCATTCCTAAGGTGCCATAATTATCTAAGGAGACAGATGTGGACCATCATAATAGAGATAGTCTTAAAAATATGATCGGGGCTAGCGCTGTGACATAGCAGGTAAAGTCGCCGCCTGCAGTGCCAGCATCCCATATGGGCGCTGGTTCAAGACTCAACTGCTCCACTTCTGATCTAGCTCTCTGCAATGACCTGGGAAAGCAGTAGAAGATGGCCCAAGTCCTTGGGTCCCTGTACCCATATGGGAGACCTGGAAGAAGCTTCTGGCTCCTGGCTCTGGATCGGCGCAGCTCTGGCTGTTGCAGCAAATTGGGGAGTGAATCAGAGGATTGAAGACCTCTCTCTCTCTCTCTCTCTCTCTCTCTCTCTCTCTCTTCCTCTTTGTGCAACTCTCACTTTCTCTTCCTCTTTGTATAACTCTCACTTTCAAACAAATAAATAAATCTAAAAAAAAAAAATATGAGCAAGTGGTAGGAAACTGAATCCCTTGCATCCTATCAAGCACAAAGACATGCTTTCATGGACTTGTATAGAGTCACTGACAGGTAAATTATTTTGAAACATCTAAAAAACAAGAGGCTTCATATAAAGTCCAAACTTCCAACTGTTTCTGAAAATGACTTTTAAAAGGGCAACACTAGATCTGGATGACAATAATTCACCATACCAAGGCAGCAGTGTTTGCCACATTCCTACTATGCATTGCTTTTATACACCCTGTGTAACCTTTTATACACCCTGTATAACACCCTGTATAACCCTGTTGTAACACTGACTTAAGTTGCCTGACAGATTACACTGGAGTTTATTTGATGACTTGATTTTGCTAGAGTGACAGTTGTTGAAGCTAATCTGTGTCCGCTCCCAAACTTTGTAATCCTCAACAAATCAGTTAACAACTCTTTCCCTCAGGTTCTTCATCTATAAAGTGAGATTGTACCAATCTCAGGATACGGTAAGGATTAAATGAGTTAATATATGTAAAATGCCAACAACCTGGTCATATAAAAAACACTCAGAAAGGTTATTTGTACCATTGTAAGCCCCAGGAAGGTAGGAATTTTTGCTGTGTTCCAAGGAAATATCTCCAGCACTTACAAAAGTATTTAGCATATGGTAGGCACTCAATAAATACCTGGTGAATGAATGGATGAATAAATAATGAATGGCAACTGTTACTGTGACCCACAGACAATCATCAATCTCTTACATAAAACTGCACACTAAGAGACATACACATAGTTCAGAATTCCAAAACTTAGATGTGCATTGAATAGAAAAAACCAGGGTGGGGCGTTTATTAGCATTGTTCTGATGCCAGTTATGACATCCCTGTGGATCAGAGTACCTGTGCTCAATGCCCAGTTCTAGCTCGTGATTCCCGTCTTCTCCCAATGCAGACCCTGAGATACAGCAGTGATGGTTCAAGCAATTGTGTTCTTGCCACCCACGGGGGAGAGCTGGCTAGAGTTTCCAGCTCCTCGCCCTGGCCTCAGCTCAGCCTTGGCCATTGTGGACATTTGGGGAGTTAACCAGTGGTTGGGAACTCCCTCTCTTTCTCTCTCCATGTCTGTGTATATATGTATCTGTGTGTGTGTATATCTGCCTCAATATTTTTTTTAAATTTTAAAGCCAAAAGAAAACCTTGTTTTTCTTAACAATAACACAATGCATCTCTAACAGATATGTGAATTTTTCCTTCACATTAAACAGCTCCAACTCTAGATATTAACTGAGTCTACAATGATTCAGTTCAACTCCATCTGCAATTAGCTCAGACCCCACGGGTTAAGGGTACAGTCCCACAAGATTTCCCTGCTCTGCAACTTCAGAAGTCAATTACAATCCCAGGTTGTGCCCTGCACTTCCAACCGACTGGCTATAAATTGGGAGATCCGACAACAACCTCTTCAGGCTTAAAAATTTTCTTGAATGATGCACAAAACTCACAGAAATACTTATGTTTACAGGTTCATCATAAGGATCTCCCTCCTTTTGTATGCTTTTCCCTCCTATTTAATCTGTTTCAGGTAGTTTATTCCAGCGTTATCACTGGAGGGCATAGAGAAAACTTCCCTTTGCCCCTACAATCTCTACGTACTCTCCAATTTGTAAGCTCTCCAAACCCCTTTCATTAGAGTTTTGGTGGAGATCCCACCATATAGGCATGATTGATTGAATCACTGCCTTTGGTGACTAAGTCCATCTCTAGTTCCTCGCTCCTCCTTGGAGGCTGGGAAGTGGTTCTGATACTTCCAACTCTCTAATCACAAGGTTGGTTCCCCTGTCAACCAATCCCATACTCCAAGAGTCATCTCATTAGCATAAAGTCTGGTATGGCTGAAAGGGGCTTATTATGAACAGAAGATGCTTCTTTAACATCTATCACCCAAGAAATTCCAAGGGTGTTAGAAGCTATCCCAGAAACCAGAGATGAAGACCAAATACCTATTTCTTACTAAGTCACAAAATTATAGCATTATATAACATCTCAAAAATCAAATATTTCATTTGCGGGGACATCACATTATTTGTTCAAATGACCAGTTAATTTCTGATGCAATTTGATCATCCTCACATTCCTTGAGAAGGCCCGAGAAGTACTTCTCAGCAACTCTCCTATAATCTGGCCTGTATCAATCAATTCTATCAGTTATTCATCGTTAGATTTTAATGACAGCCTTTTCTTTAAGAATTATTATTAATTAATTTATTTGAAAGGCAGAATGAGACAGAAAGAGGGGAGAGACAGAGAGAGACATACATCTTCCATTTGCTGATTCACTCCCCAACTGCCTGCAACAGCTGGGGCTAGGCCAGGTCAAAGCCAGAACACGGAAACCCCATCCAGGTCTCCCACATGGGTAGCAGAAACCCAAGTACTTGGACCATCATCTGCTGTTTCCAGGGCACATTAGCAAGAAGCTAGATCACAAGTGTGGAGTAGCGTAAACCCAACCCAGGCACTCTGATAAAGGATGCAGGTACCAAACGGAGGGGACTCCCATCTGGGCGGCAGGGACAGTATTTGTGTCAGCATCTGATGCTTCCCAGCTACATTAGTAGGAAACTGGATTGGAAGCAGCAGCAGGACTGGAACTGGCATTCAGATATGGGATGTGGGTGTCCTAGGCAGCATCTTCATCAGCTATGCCACAGTGCCCCACTCTATAATAATATTCTTGATGACAGACTTCCTAAAAAATAGTCCATGAAGAAGAGCCTGCCATTCTTGCATACTTATCCTCTGACTGCAGTATTTGCAAAACAATTTTTAGTACAAATTAACCTTTCTGCTGTTTATTTTACCTAGGAAATTTTTTAAAATCAGCTTTTTAAATAGAGTGAAACTAGGAGGATAAAAAAGGTTCACAACACACCTTTTTTCATGACATTCTAAGTGACTTTAATATTTCCTAATGCTAAAAATAGTCAACAGGTCATAAGAATAACTGAGTGAGGACATGGCCAAACACTCTCCCCTAAAGAAATAAAAAAGATAAATTCACAAAATTATTAAGACAACCATCTCAGAACTCTATAAAGTAATCAAATACATATAGTATTTTGCATAGCATTTATACATGGAAATGGCTGAATCATGTGAAGAAAGGCAAGGTACATGGTGTATTACTTTGGGCTATAATCATCAATCTCTTCTCCTTCGTACAGTTCCAATGGGTTGTGGAGCATCAGTGTTATTGGCACTAGGGGAAAAGATGCTGATTTGGAGCTCTGTGGAAAATGCCTGTTCATAAGTGATTCTCAAAAGGATAGCACTTGGTGGCAAGTAGTCAGGTATACTAGCACTACAGCTGTCCAGGGCTACAAATGTGACAGCCAAAAGGCCTAAAAATAGAGATCTGCAAAACACAGCTAATGGTTTCAGGACATGCTACTCCAAAATATAGCTCCTTAGCTTTTAAGAAATCAGCCCACTGGGATGTGGGAAACACTACTACAAAATACAGCACTTTGTAAATTGCAAAAAATAACAGAAGCTGGAAGACCCCTCACAACTTCTCTTCATCCCTCTGTTCTCAAACAGGCTGTGAAATCTAGAAATGGACAGGTGTTGTGGCTCAGTAGGCTAAGCCACCACCTTTACCCCATGTAAGCACTGGTTCAAGTCCTGGCTGCTCCATTTCCAACCCAGCTCCCTGGAGAGGCAGTGGAAAACGACCCAAGTTCTCGGGTCCCTGCCACCCACACAGAATCACTATGTTCACCTAAATAGAGTTCCTGGCTCCTGGCTCCTGGCTTTGGCCTGGCCCAGCCCTGACTGACTATTGTGGCCATCTGAAGAGTGAACCAGCAGATGCAAGATCTATTTCTCTTAGGCCGGCGCCGCGGCTCAGTAGGCTAATCCTCCACCTTGCAGCGCTGGCACACCGGGTTCTAGTCCCGGTCGGGGCACCGGATTCTGTCCCGGTTGCCCCTCTTCCACGCCAGCTCTCTGCTGTGGCCTGGGAAGGCAGTGGAGGATGGCCCAAGTGCTTGGGGCCTGCACCCCATGGGAGACCAGGAGGAGGAGCACCTGGCTCCTGCCTTCAGATCAGCGCGGTGCGCCAGCCACAGCGCGCCGGCCGCGGCGGCCATTGGAGGGTAAACCAACGGCAAAAGGAAGACCTTTCTCTCTGTCTCTCTCTCTCACTGTCCACTCTGCCTGTCAAAAAAAAAAAAAAGTTAACTGAAAATATATCTTTGTAAAACCTAAGAATGGGAATGGGAGAGGTAGGAGTAAGAAGGGTAGGAGTATTGGCAGGGAGGTAGGGTGGGAAGAATCACTATGTTCCAAAATTTGAACATATGAAATGCATTAAATTTGTATTTTTTGAATAAAATTTTTTTAAAAAAGATTTCTCTGTATCTCTCTTTCTCTCTGTAACTCTGACTTTCAAATCAATCAATGAATTATTTAAAAAAAAAAAACACAACATCTAGAAAGGATATTCTTCCACTTTTCTCTTTCCTAGTTCCTCTGAAGACTCTCATATGATAGACTCTCATCCTATACCCAGAGGGAAAGAATAAAGACAAATAAATGCCAAGAAAAATCTGAAGAAAAAAAAAGGCCTTGCTGTGCTCACTCTAGTTTATTATCATTATCTGTTTGTCCTTCAAGTATACTTCTGTATGACTGTCCGAAAAAACAGATTTCCACTTTTTTTTTAAATGGGGAGGGGTCATTTCACAAAGCTTTCATGTCATGTAAAATGTAAATTATATAAATGAGCATGTTTTCTCTTGTTAATATTGTAAGCAGTCAGGCTAACAGGCAGTTAGGTAAGGTCCCTATAAGGATGAGAAAAGGGGATAGAGTCCTTTTAAGAGTGGACAAAGTGCTTACCTCCTCCCGGAGGCTGCCTGTATATAGCAATATGTATTATTATTTTTTTTAATCATGAGTATAGGCTAGATAAGCTTACCAATCCCACCCTCTCTGGTGGATTTTTAGTTTTATCATGAGCAGGCTAGATAGGATTACAACTCCAGCCCACTGATGGATTTTGTCCTTGTCTCTGATTAGTTGTTATTCCAGCCCTCTACTGACTGTTATCTCAGCCCTCTGACTGGTTGTTATTCTACCCCTCTGATTGGCCTGTTATTCTGCTTCTCCCTTGATTGGTGAAATCTAGGCAGCCAATTTTGTATATAAAAGACCCAGCACTGGCAAGTTTCCCAGGCAATTTCTCCTTTGGAGCCCTTCTCCTGCCTACTGAGGCAGGAAATTTCTCAAATAAATCTTGCTTTGGTCACTGTCCCTGTCCGTGTGGAAATTCTTCGACATGAGACAGGAACTGAGATCACCTTCATCATCCTCTAACAATCTGTCTTTTGCTATAAGGTGAACCTTGCTATGGATGAGAAATCTTTTCTTCCTTAAGTAGAAGGAAGACTGCCCTGACCTTCTGCTTGCCTCTTCAAGCAGGCCACAAAAGAATTCTCTGGTTTTCTTCTGCATAATATTATAAAGGCTCTCCTGTGTCCTATGTCCAGAGGAAAGGAATGTCTCATAGGAACAAAGGATCTGAAGAAACAGGTCTTGCTAAGTTCCCCAAGCTTACTACTACTGTTTTTTAAATATATATTAATTTTTTTTTTACCTACCCAAAAGACACAGAGAGGTAGGTAGACAGAGAGATAACTGTGCATTGGCTCCATAAACTCCATAAACACCTACAATAGTCAGGGTGAGGTCAGGCAGAGGTCAGGACCTCAGCCTCCCTGATGGGTGTTAAGGGCCCAAGCACCTGAGCCATCACCTACCGCTTCTCAGGAAGAATCATGAGGAAAGTAGAATAGATGCCCAGGACCAGAGCCAGCACTCCATATGGGATGGGGTAACCCAGGGAGCACTCAGCATGCTGTGCCACAATGCCTGCCCCTCAATTTATCACTATTAATCGTATCCCTTTTTATCCAATGGGCTCCTGTACAACTGTGCACTTTTCAACAAATTTAACACAAAATTAAAGTTTTTTGATCTTCATTTCTGAAGGCTTCTGTGTGGTATAAAAATTATATTAAATAGCTGGCGCCACGGCTCACTAGGCTAATCCTCCGCCTTGCGGCACCAGCACACCGGGTTCTAGTCCCGGTCGGGGTGCCAGATTCTGTCCCGGTTGCCCCTCTTCCAGGCCAGGTCTCTGCTGTGGCCAGGGAGTGCAGTGGAGGACGGCCCAGGTTCTTGGGCCCTGCACCCCATGGGAGACCAGGAGAAGCACCTGGCTCCTGCCATCGGATCAGCGCGGTGCGCCAGCCGCAGTGCGCTGGCCGCAGCGGCCATTGGAGGGTGAACCAACGGCAAGGGGAGGACCTTTCTCTCTGTCTCTCTCTCTCTCACTGTCCACTCTGCCTGTCAAAACAAAAAAATTATATTAAATAAATATGTTCACTTTTCTCTTGATGATCTCTTTCATGGTGTGAACCTAAATCATGAGTCCTGCAATCAGGTAAGGAAAAGATAAATCTTTTCTGTCCCTCTGCAGTTGCAGGGAGTTTCAAAAAGCCTCAAAATATTCCTGGGGATCTGGAAGGCTTAGACATACATGTGGATACATATATACTTAGGAAAAACCAGAAAGGACTCTGGCTGTCTGGCTATCGACAATTAATCATGAGACCTGTACATTTAAGCTGATTATGAAGACATGAAAGTGACAGTAGAGTTGTAAACCACTTGACTTTTGAATGTATGTACGACCACACACACAGATTTCCCAGCAAATTTCTAACTGACTTTTAATCACTGGCCGACCTTAAACACTTGCTGACCAATGATTAAAAGTCAATTTTAATCATAAAAACAATAAAAAAAAACATACACAGGGACTTCAGTGGCTATACACAAAATAGAAGATAACTATATAATTAGTCAAGTCACTAAGTAAACAAAAATGCCAAGAACACCCCAGAGTTGGTAGTGATTCTGAAATAATGTATTGCTAAGATATATTATCTACAAGACCCAGTTTTTTGTTTTTGTAAATTATTAGATATTTAAAGAAAGAAGGAAGTGTGGTCAAAACACAGGAAAAAACAATCAATATAAAGTGTTTCTGAAGGTGCTCAGATGTTGTACTTGGTAGATAAAAATCCTAAACAAGCTGTTGAAAGCATAGACTTGAAGGATGTATTTCATAAAGCTCTAAAATAAACACTATTCTCTTTTTAATACCTAAAGATATATTACAGTACTGGAAAAGTTTGTGGAAAATGGCATTAAAAAAGATATGTTTAGGTGCAAAAAATTTTTGAAGTCCATGAACAGTTTTCTCAAATACAGTTTTCATGAACTTTTTAAAGACCCCCTCATCTACATGGATTTTAACACTGTCCTGTACAAAATAAACTTGCCCTTTAATCTCAACTTCCACAAATGTTCTGAAGTTCCCAATACCAATAATGTAAAAAAAGACAGTTTAGGGAAACAGAAATTAACTCTAAAGAAAAGCTATTATTTTTTAACTTATTAAATAAAAATGCCTAAAGTGTGGCAAGTGGCAATTTAAATTAGGAAGAAAAAACAACAAAGTTTAAATGATTTTCTTTAATAATATTTTCCTGTTTAAAATCTTTCTTACTATATATACCCAATATTTGGAGATCAACCAGATATATGTAGTATGATATTTTATAATATAAAGATAAGGTTCAGATTAGTCTTTCATCTATCTTCTAGGTATATGCAAAACAGCATTAAATAGAAACAAGTTTTCAGGAATGTTCACTTAAAAAATCAAGATTTTTTTCTTAAAAAAAAGTCAGAACATAAAAATTATTCTGATAAAACAAAAACCAATATTCCAAAGTGGACCGTGATGAAGTGACCACTGAACTAAGCTTTAAATTTTTATCTTGGGGAAGGCTGTGAGGGATGACAGTATTTATTTAGCTGCCCAGTATAACCCAGCTTTTTCAAGTCATGTGTGTCTTTGTTGGGGAAAAAACATGTTTGGACATCTGATAACCAAATATTTTGTGAGGTCTAGAATACAAAGTTTCTACAAACAGAGACAGTTACAACTTACAAACTAGATTTGTGAAAGACTCTCACTCATGCCGGCTGACATACTACTAGGAAAGCCTGACCAGGGTCTGGGGTGGGTAGTGGGCAGGGGATAATGGCTTTAATCAGCAGAATCGAAAACAAAGAATAAGGAAAATCTAGGTTAAAAAAAATTTTAAGTAAACTTATAATAAAGGCAATTCCAGAAAGAATTAGCATATTATTGTGAGGGCTATGATCTGAAAATGTTTCACTTGAATGTTGTCTGAAAAATATTCATTTAATTTTATTTTCACATATACAATGTTAATTAGAAAATTATTTAACTTCAAAGTATCTTTTCTAAAACAGAAATGACTGTGAGAAAAATATGTGGTGCTTATTTTTCAACTTCCATGTGAATTAGTGGATTATTTTGATAGGAAATGGATTTAAACCATGTTATTGGAAAAAGTATGATAATAAAACCTGATACCCAGGTGAAACAGATTAACAAAGGTGAGACAAGCAGAATCCCCAAAACAACCCCCCTCATATCACATCAGCCCTCCCTTCCTAGAGTTGATGCACATTTTTAGTTTGGCAACTGCCTTCTTACACTCAAAGTTTTTGCATATTAGGTGTCTTCATCTGGAAAACTGGAAAAGTAATAACTACAATTTGCATTCACTTTTTAAACTCCTTTACTTATTCAGCAAGTACATCTTGAATGCTTTAAGACTCTAGGGAGATGGATGGTGCTTAGCATAGTAGGTAAAGCTGCTGCCTGCGGAGCCAGCATCCCATATGGGCACTGGTTCAAGTTCTGGCTGGTCCTTTTCAGATCCAGCTCTCTGCTAATGTGCCTGGGAAAACAGTGGAGGATGGCCCAAGTACTTGGGCCCCTGCACCCATAGGTGAGACCTGGAGGAGGCTCGAGGCTCCTGGTTCCTGGCTCCTGGCTTCAGACTGACCCAACTCCAGCCCTTGCAGTCAACTGGGAAGTTAAACAGCAGAAGGAAGATCGATCTCTCTGTCTCTCCATCCCCCTCTCTCTGTAACTCTGTCTTTCTAATAATAAATAAATCTTAAAATTAAAAAAAAAAAGACTGTAGGAAGTACGCTATGCATAAGCTTGTTGTAAGGGTTAGAATAAATGCAAAAATACTTAGTACCATTTTTGGCATCAAGTACTATTATGTGATTTTCAATTTGGGGAGTGTATTCCCTAGAGAGGCTGTAACAGAAGTGTCTTTATGGTACACATAGACACACACACACACACACACACACATATATATAGTACAACTATTTTTCTCTTCTTTTAAGGATCTAAACCCTTCCTAGTAAAAGGATGGTGTAACTATCACTGAGAAATATTACTGTATAGTGTATCTTCAGCTACCTTTCAATTTTCATGACCTCTCCGACTAATCACTCTCAGTCTAGACAAACTCAGTATTCACTATTTACTAGTCTGTGGTTGCCCCAATGTACATGTTCACACTCATCTGTTCCTTTTGGCTTTGAATTCCTGCCCTTTCCACTCATCCATCTTTCCACTTGAAATCTTATTTATCCTTCAAGACTTACTCAAACATTCCAAGTGCATTATAAGGGTGTTTTTGATCTTTAAGTAGTTCTGATCTCTCCCTTGACTGAATGAGCATTTTGTCTCCTTTTTTATGGCTCACAGACATGTCACAGGTGAGAGGTGGGAAGCTTCAGGAGGGGAGGAGCTCATCTTTGCTTATCTTTCCTTCAGCCTTCCTACATAGAGCTTTCTACATAGTATGGAATCAGTTTTTTGTATACGGCATTGGAATAAACTTTATTCAAAACCTAGAAAGTGTTTCTACTTTTAAAAATAGAATTTATTATAATATAGTCATTATTTCTACTATTTTAAGGTTTTGCAGTGCTATGCATATAGTTGTTCCCTCCTTATTCATTTTTTTTTGTTTTCCAGTTTGTTACCCTCAGTCAACCATGTTACAAAAATATTAAATGGAAGATTCCAGAACTATTTTATAAATTTTTAATTGTGCACCATTCTTAGTAGCATGATGAAACTTTGCACTGTTCCATTCCACCCTGGCAGAATATGATTCATCCCTTTGTCCAGAGTCTTCACACTGTATATCCTACCCATCCATTGTCACCTAGTATCCATCTCAGTTATCAGATTGACTGTTGCAGTATGCAGCACTTGTGTACATTTATGATGAACCTTTTGAAGTACCCTCATATATGAACCTCTGGCACTGTCATCACATAGGAAACAACATGGTGTATACAGGATTTGGTACTATCTGCACTTTTAGGCATCCACTGGGAGCCTTGAAACGTATCCCCTACAGATAAGGGGTGACTACTGTAGAGTAGTTCTAAAAAACCCATTATAATTGAATATATAAGTCAACCTAAGACTGATATTTTATATGATGGTCATGTCTAAAAGGATTCTAGCATGACATCATCGATAAAAGCAACCTTTGTTCTGAACTGTAAATTCCAAATTCGACTGTATAAAATCAAACAGCTTTTTAATCCATGAGGTAAGTTTTAGAGAAGGAACCAAATTCAAATTGAAAGGGGTTCAGCTAGTTGATAATGTGTTGTATGGACATTTACATACTATTAAAATTCAAATACTATTGATATCCAAATTTTCTTAAATAGTTTGGGCAGTCTCCAAAATCAATTCCCCTCTAAATACAAAATGAACAAATTTTTATACGAATATACACTCATCAAAGCATTTGCGGGATGCCTCTTGGAGGTGCTTTTTTCAACCTAGCCCATGATAAACTCAAAGCACTTTTGGGGAGAGGTAAAACATATATTTTACAAAGTAACACAAATAAAAAACAAAACAAAACAAAACAAAAAAACCACAAAGTAACACAAATAATACCACAAAAGATTAAAATAATAAAAAGTATGAATCCAAAAGATAATAAATCCTATTTTAATACATAAACCCATAGAATGGTGAACAGTATAAAATTATAATTCTTCAAACTCTTCATTAGTTTGAGATACTAACAAATACTGCAGTCAGTATACATTAAACAGAGCATCAAAGTAGAGCCTGGTTATTAACAATAAATGTATAGTTTTCATGTATAAGTCTAGTGTACATTTACAGTGCCTAGCATACAGCTGAGGGGTGAGTAAACCAGCATACAGAATACTTGAGTATGAGACACTAAGTTAGAAGCTGGGGGATAAATGGGGTTATGGATCCTCTCACCAAAAAGACATCTGAGCAAGGGGGAACAACATGATAAAAGCGGTGTCTAGGTTTAATGGTACACGTTAGCAGGTCAGGAGACAGGAGGAACTAATACTGAAATTCAGATATCACCACAGGGACTAACTTTATAGTTATAGGAAGAGAGTAAGAAAATAGGATAGATCTGCGGTCCTAATACTACTTAGATTTATAGATTCCTATAAATTGGCCCAGCATATCTGGCTTGGATTAGAAAGTGTCTGGAGGGGGAAAGTGTAAGTATGTTCCCTCTAAGTACATGTAAGCTGGAGGAGGAAGCAGGACACTCAGAGTCACCTTCCTAGAAAGGGGCTGTGAGAAGTTTTAAAGATTATCTGTCTCTGCATTACACCAAAAGAACCTCAAATATACCAGTAGAGTTGGAGGAAACCACCAAAAAGTCCACCATTTAACCTGACAAAATTGTATCTTGTGGAGAGCTGTTATGTAAAAAAAAAAAAAAAAGCCACTAAATTAGCTTTGTTGTATGAAAAGAATTTCCACGTTAATACTGACCTATCTCCTTCTCTGCCATGAAGGAAAAACACATGAATCACATTCCACTGGTACCCACATCTGCAACAGCTGGAAGAGAAATGGCTCTGCTCTCGCAGGCAAAAGTGTGCAGCAACATGGCCATATTTGACAGAGCCATCAGATCAGTGCTGTGTGTAATTACATCATGGCCACTTCCAGAGAGGAAGAGGACTTCTAACACAGCCTTCTTGAAAGCTACTCAAAGCCTAGAAGAAAATATTTATTTTCATCATCTCTCAATCTAATAATATAACATATCATCATTTACTTCACATAATCTGGAAATTTAAGGGGAAATAACCATCATTATCTAATAAATCCACGGTATCCAAAGAACATTTGCTATCCAGATTGGAATTACAATGTGTTGGAATTTATGAGAATTATATACAGCTTTTAGATCATAAAGGATATTTCTGATCATTTCAGACCACCCAAAGTGAGTCTGGAAACTGTAGGATCCAATCTAATCTTACTCAGTGTTCAGAGGTATATGTTTCTGTTGAGGGGGTCACATGTATGGGCAACAGCTGGGAAAATGAAATCCTTTAATCTCAAAATGGAAGCAATTTCACTTTACAAAATTTCGAGTGATGACATGGAAGCAAGTGTCACCACCATCAAACAGCTCATATCAATGAATTCAAAATCACCAATGACATCAAGGGCAAAAAAGGAGACGTATAAGCAATAAAAATCTGAAGCACAAAACAAATTCCTTATTTTTAAGTCTTCTCCTGTCATTTATTCCTAAGATAATCAGTATGTTCACTTTACTGTTAAATTAAAAAATAAATGATAAAGAGTAATAACTTACAATTTAAAAAGCTGCTTCTCAGCATTTTGTCTCTGCTTACCATTTTGGAAAATATAAAATGAAGGGACTGGTGTTGTGGTATACAGGTAAAAGCTCTCCCTGCAATGCCAGCATCACATATGGGCCCCAGTTTATGTTCTTACTGCTCCACTTCCAAACCAGCTCCTTGCTAATGGCCTGGGAAACACAATGAAAGATGGCCCAGGTGTTTGGGCCCCTGACACCCATGTGGGAGGTCCATATGAAACTCCTGGCTTCAGCCTGACCCAGGGCTAATTGCTGCAGCCATACGGAGAGAGCCATCTCTGTCTATCTGTCCCTCTCTCTGTAAATCTGACTTTCTAATAAGTAAATACATATTTTTTATGTGTGTATATAGGTGAAGGAAAAAGAACACAGCAGTAGAAACATATCTTCCTTTCAGGCAGGTTTCTGTTTGGGAAGAGACTCAAGTTTGTAGAGAGATATAAATGACGAAAACATGGATAACAGACATCTGGGAACTCAAATTTTTATTTGTCCCACAGCAGAATGAAACAAGGATTCCTCAGGCCAACATGATTAAAATCGAATCTCTCTCTCTTCTCTTTCTGTGTGGTGTACATGTGTGTGTGTGTGTATCTTATTATTATTTTTTATTTACTTGAAGAGAGAGCACAACAGCAAGAAGCAAGTGCCCCATCTGCTGGTTTGCTCCCCAGATGCCTTCAGTAGCTGAGGGGCTGAAGCTGGGATCCAGGAACTCAATCTCATGTGGATTGCAAGAACCCAACTACCTGAGGCATCATTACTGCCTCTCAGGATGTGCATTAGCAGGAAGCTGGAATCAGGAATCTTGACTGAGCATCAAACCCAAGCACTCCAAATGTGGGATAAGCACCCTAATTGCTAAGTCAAACAGTGTCCCTAAATCTATACTTTTAAACTTCTGGTAAGAATCTTCCTTTTGTTAAAGTTGAAAAAGTCACAGGTGATGAACCCACCTATACAAATCTTGTAAACTTTCCATTACTCCCATTTGTGCATTGGCCCGCTGTATCCATTAAAGATAATTAACCTGTAAACTGAGGCCTTACTATGCTTGGAGCCAAAGGAAGGAATCTGTAGCTAGAGAAGGGTGAAAGAGAATTTAGTTGTCTTAGGTCAATAGCCAACTGGGACAGGTAAGGCTTTACATGTTCTCAAGTCAGCCAAGACACAACTTTCTAACAACCCTTCCACGTACACATTCCATGACTAGTGATTTGTCTTGGTTATTGGTTGCATACCAGTTGTGGGGGGGGGGGGTACGAGTCCCACCTTGAACACTAGTTTCCCCAAAGTGAGTTCTAAAGAGTTATCTTAGCCTTTATCAGATCCCTCTCCAAGGAGAGGCATATCTTGATTTTTTAATGCATTTTTGTTTTCAAAAATAAATTACCTATTTATTTGAAAGGCAGAGTTACAGAGAGAGGAAGAAGCAGAAAGAAAGAGATCAATCTTCCATCCACTGGTTCACTACTGAGATGACCACGACTGGCCAGGAGCTTCATTCAGTCTCCCACGTGGGTACAGGGACCCAAGCACCATCTTCCACTACTTTCCCAGGCACACTGTTGGGGAGCTGGATGGGAAGCAGAAGAGCCGTGACTCAAACCAGCATCAACACGGGATGCGAGCACTGCAGGCTGTGGCTTAGCCCACTGCATCACAGTGCCAATCCTGATCCCTATCAATTTTTTACCCAAGACCTATTTCAACCCATCTCCTTTAAAGATTTCTGATGCCCACACAGACCTACCAAAAGAAATGCACAGGTCATTGGCATTTCCTAAATGAGATTTGAGTTCACTGGTGTTTAAGAGTCAGCTCTAATATGGAGTGGTAATCTACTATGACTGTCCCCAACTGGCCCTGGCATGCTAACTACTTCACTACACTGCCCTGTCACTGGGTTTCTAGGAGAAAATGTCTAAGTGGGAATGACAATGTGTTTTATATATATGCTATTCCAACTGTATTATATGAAGTAATTTTCATGAATTTTCCTCTTTAATCATCACAACAGTGCTATGAGGCTGGAATAGTACTGTCCTCACTTTACAATGAGGAGACCAAAGCTTGGAAAGGATAAGGGATTTGCTCCACAGTTAACTAGGCAGTCTGACAACAGAAAACTCTGCTTTTAGAGAAATTAGGCAATGTACACCAAATATCTCATCAAATCTCTAACATCATCAAGTGTGAAATTACCATTGACTTACCAAGATGAACAAAAGGTACTCTAGTAAATGGATACAATGCTTTCTTCTCGGTGCCACTCAAATGGGGGCCCTGACAGTGCCAGACATAAAACTATTAGCGGTCTACAGCAAGATGAGAGCAGAAAATGCCCTGGTTAGGAACTTTTATATTTTGACATAACTGTGATATTTTTAATTTTATCTTATAAAAGAGATCAAGGTAAAAACAGAAATACAGACTCTTGCTTCAGAACATCTGAGAAGCAATGACTTAGAATTTTAACTTTGTTCTTCTTTTAAAAGTACTTTAAGTGCTGCTAAACTTAAAGCATAGTGGTGTGGATGTGGCGGGGTAGGGGAGGTATCCTAATCTACTGTTGATGGGAATGAAAACTGGTGCAGGCACTGTGGAAGACAGTATGTAAATACCTCAAAAATCTGAATATAGACCTACCATATGACCCAGCCATCCCTCTCCTGGGAATTTACCCAAAGGAAATGAAATCTGTACTCCTATGTTTATTGTAGCACAATTCAAAATAGCTAAGATATGGAATCAACCCAGAGGTCCATCAACAGAAAACTGGATAAAGAAATTATGGTATATGACAACCACGGGATACTATACAGAGGTTAAAAAAAATGAAATCATGTTGTTTGCAACAAAATGGATGCAATTGGAAACCATTATACTTAGTGAAATAAACAAGTCCTAAAAAGACAAATACCTTATGTTCTCCCTGATCTGTGCTAACAGAGTATCTAAAAGGTGATCTATAGAAGTGACATTGACACTTTGAGATGTGATGTTTTTGAACAGCCCTTGTCTAGACTGTTGAGGAACAGGCTTTTTTCCCCCCCAATACTATTTGTTGAACTCTTTACCTAATATAGGGTTAATCTTACTAGTATAAATATAGTTGAAAAAATCAGTATAAAGTTAATTGAAAGTAAATCTTTGTATAACAAAAGAATGGGAATAGGAGAGGGAGGGGGAAGGGTAGGTGTGTGGACTGGAGGAAGGGTAGGGTGGGAAGAATTACTATGTTTTTAAATTTGTATGTATGAAATGCATGAAGTTCGTATACCTTAAATAAAAGGTTTCTAGGTTAAAAAAAAAACTTAAAGCATAGATTATCATTACAGATCAGACCTGGGAATTATTTCATTGGCACATAAAAATAACAGCAAAATGAATTGGCAAAAGTATTCATAACATGTTTTCATATTTAGATTCTGAATCTTCTGAATCTCTTTTTGATGCATAGTCACTGGTATCTAAATTCCTGAGTCATCAAGGCTGTTCTACAACCAGCTTCTGGGTTTCAATCTTAGGCACTGATTCTTCTCTGAACTTGGGTACTGGCCTTCACCTTTTCATATCAGCAAGACTCAAGCAATAACAGCTCAGTGAGTACACATCTGACCATCAGAAAATTATCAACTAAAAAAAAAGAGTACATTTTAAAGCTATGAAACAATAATATCATTTGTTTCCTTATCACTTGTAGAATTTTATGATATACTCTGTTCATTTGCCAAATAGAAATTCCAAAGAAATTATTTTCTCCCTTAATGTCTGTTTTCTCCCTTAATGTTACTACACCCATAGACAATGTTTGGGCTGATACTCTGATGGACAGTCTTTATTATGTACACTGAAGCCGTGTGGGTAATCCATGCTGAAGATGTGTGGATAACCTATGAGCAGTTATTTTTTAAACATATGCATCTATACAGCTCAAACAATAAGTTAGACATGTCAACTGAAAACATACTAGAAGTTCAATTTGCTTCATCTTCTTCAGATTAAATTGAGAATTCATTAGCCAACATACTCTGGTATCCAAACATGCTTTGTTAGTTAATCAGGCATTGCTAAAAGTGTGGAGAACATATCCCTCTCAAGGCCACTCTCAGTAACTCACTCTCTTTCTTTTTTATAAAAGTGATAAATATTTATCATGGAAAGTTTTGAATATACCATAAAACCACTCAACAATCCAAAGTTCAAACTAATAAATGGGATCTTTATATATTGATCTAAGGTGAAATAAGTCATTTGATATGAAAAGACTACAAATGAATCCATTGATGAGAATCATCAAAATGGGTACCAAAATGGTCACAGACCCTTAGAAAATATTATATAGAAGAGTCATTGGTACCATACATAGCTGCAGAAAACAGCTAACATCTTATACCTTGTTTTATGAAGTACTGGGTTCACATCTTTATGCTGAATATGAGAAGGGCAGGAAACAGTGATAGATAAAGTGAGACTACAGAGGGTTATGGATAGAAGGTGGATACTAATTTGCCCACAGGTCACTCCATACAGTCAGAAATATATGGTCTACAAATATTTCTGTGAAATGGAATGCTTGGTGACATCAACTTGTTGCTATGAAAGACATACTTCAGTAGTTTCATTAGGGGTTAAAGCTCAATAGTTACTGAAAGCCTCTAAAAAGCACCTTAAAGAGAAAAGAAATTAAATTTAAAGGAGCTAAGAGAATAGAAATGATAAGGAACTCTACAAGTAATTTGAGAAACATCGTCCTTTATCCATGTCCAAAAATGTTGCTGGAACTGGATGCAAAAAAAAGTAAGCTCCAATATTTATCTCATTATATACATATAAACTAATTCAATGTGGATCACTAAAATATGAAATCTATAATCATAAAGATACCACAATCAAAATCATAAAGAAACCTAAGAGAAACTTTTCAAGATTTTAGGGTACACAAAGATTCATTGGAAAAAAATGGAAAATACTAATAACTCAATGAAGAGCACAAAAAGTGGACACTGTACAAAGTGAGATATAGGAAAGGCGATAAGCAAATTATAAGCACTCATTATTACGGCAATAGAAAGAGAAATTAAAGCTACAGTAGACGAATACTACACATCCATTAGAATGTATAAAATACAAAAAAAAAAAACAAACAAGAAAACTAGAGACAAAAGAGTACATTTTATATAACTCCATTTATACAAAATCCATGAACAAGTCGAATTACAGTGATAGAAATCATCTGAGAGCAGTGAGAAGTTCATGACTAGAAAGAAGAAATGTGTGGGGAGCAGCTCGGACTAGACTGTTACTGGAATTAAGACTTATTCTATGCACCTGCTCTCCCACAATATGGCGCTGGGAGAGAAGAAAACAGCTTCTACACAGCTGCCTCCAGTTCAACCAATAAACTGTAGGACTTGCTCCTGATTGGAGGAGAGCAGCGTACTCGGCGTGTGGGCAGCCGAGTTGGGATTGGCAGAGGAGGACTATAAAGGAGGAGAGAGACGGCATGCACCAGGAACATCTAAGGGGAACATCTAAGGGGAACATCTAAGGGGAACACCTGTGCAGCCCCCGAGAGAGCCGGCCGGCGGAGTGCCGCTCCCCTGCAGAAGTGGGGAATGTGGCCAGGGGGAACTGCCCTTCCACGGAGGTGGAAGGGATAGTAGCCAACCCGGGAAGAACCAGCAGCAAACCCGGGGAGGGCCGAGCAGACGAAAGAACAGCGCAGGGTCCTGTGTCGTTCCTCCACGAAGAGGGGGAGCGACAAAATGGAAATTTTTTGTTTATTTGACAGATAGAGTGAGACAGTGAGAGAGAGATACAGAGAGAAAGGTCTTCCTTCTGTTGGTTCACCCCCCAAATGGCTGCCACGGCCAGAGCTACGCCAATTTGAAGCCAGGAGCCAGGTGCTTCTTCCTGGTCTCCGACATGGGTGCAGGCGCCCAAGCACCTGGGCCATCCTCTACTGTCTTCCAGGGCCACAGCAGAGAGCTGGACTGGAAGGAGCAACCAGAACTAGAACCCAGCGCCCACATGGTATGTCGGCGCCACAGGCAGACAATTAACCAAGTGAGCCACAGCGCCGGCCCAGAAATGGAAATATTCCTTGTTTGGAGTGGTGGCTATAAAAAAATTCTGAAAAGAGGAACTGAAACTGTACTTTAGTGTTCATTATATATAAACAAATATGTTTATTTTCAAATACTATACACAGAGTTTTTTAAAAGTTAAATATAATTAAGTCATCTTTGCAAAAAGGTAATTTAATAAACATATACTAGGTGCCAGTATATACTACATGCTGTAAATTATTTTTTCTGTGTTAAAAATAAACATGTTGGGGAGGGCATTTGGCCTTGCAGTTGAAGACACCCTGAACCCATATCAGAATGCCTGGCTCTGCTCCTTATGTTAGACTCCTGCTAATGCCCATGCTTGCAGGTAGCCAGTGATGGATCAAGAACTTGCTCCCTGCCACCCATGATGGAAACCTGGATTGAGTTCCTGGCTCCCACCTTTGGCATGGCCCAGCCCTGGAAGCTTCAGGCATTTGGGGAAAGAACCAGCAGATGGGAGGTCTCTGTTTCTCAAATAAATACAGTAACAGATTTTTTGTCTTAATGACTGTCTTAAATTGACTTAAATGTTGCAATACAAATGCTATGATTAAAGTAAAGCACTCTAAATCTCCTTCCAAAAGAATTGCTTGTCAATTCTCAGATGATAACACAGTTCAGAACCTTTCATTAAGATATCCCATACCTTTTAAAACAGAAATATCACAATTTGCAGAAATGAAAACTGCAATTATAACACTTCAAAAATTATTTGTTTGTTATATTACTTCTCACGTGTGTGTAAATTTTAGAAAACTTTCCTAAAGCTTGACAGTGAACCAAAGCCTTAGGAAAGTACTAACACCAGACACAGTCAGCCTTGACATTATGATATAGTTGAACAATCAGAACTGTCCTTGGCTCACATGGTATTTGTGAGCAATACTTAGGTTTCTCCAGACTAGAACATTCCCAACAAAACAATGTTAATCACTTGCAAAACAACCGCTGAATTTCAAAATATTTCTCTGTGACAGAAATGCTTACTCTCTGCTACCTAGATTGTTATGCCTGAGTCATTACATTATCTGACGCATTTTCTCCTCATTAAATTCCACCTCATGATAGCAAATCCTCAAAACTGTTGTTACAGATCTTTCACAAGTGTGTGTTGTTAGAAATTCATGTGCTTCTTTGTGATTTCAAAATTGCTATTTATATAACAACTGCCAAGTACCAGGCAGAAGAAACTATTATTATTTAACACACACATGTACTAACAGTATGCAAAACATTGCCCAGGATGAATTTCCGATCTTTCCAAGTTCCACGGTTCTTCTAAATTCAATTAAGGGAATACAAAAAAGTATTCTTGATTTAAAATTTTCTGAGTCACTTTTTATCATAAATAATAATGATTTAAAATTACTATGTTTGTGTGTACCAAGGATAATAATACCATGTGTCAAAGGGAATATTACTAGAGTAATTTAAATATCTATATAATTAGTTCACATAATATATTTAATGGCCTGTTACATGTTTAGTTGGCAAGTTTCTATATTTACTAACCTCATAATTTTAAATTAGACAATTATATTTTAACCTACCTATTGTTTTTATTTGACTGCAACCAAAATATATTAATGGTGGCATATATAGTCAATAAATGACCATTATTTCTCCAAAGTGTATAAAAATACATACATAGTGATGTCAACTGCATAAAATTTCCCTTCTAAACAGGGAAACAAGTAAAGCACTGTTAAATATAAAATCAGGATTATACTAATTTTAATAAAAGGAAAAGATTTACCTTGTTTTTTAAAACTTGAGACATGCAGTCATGTGAATGGTAACCTAATGCTGACTGTATAAAATATGAACCAGACAAAGGCTTGACAGCTGGTTTTGATCAGCTTCCTTTGTTTAACATTAAAAGTGAACTTCCAGAAGACACATACAAGCTATACATCCTACAGGTAATGGCTACCAGATGGAGATGTTCTTCCTGTTACTGTGTCTGATACCATAAAGAATATGCTGTAAGAAAAGGAGAAAAAACCTGAGCAGAGATTCTGATGTATTCCATGGTACAAACAGGCTCTTCTCAGCAAAGCCAGACTCTTCAGTGCCAACATGCTTTTGTACTTTTAAAGTAAAACAACTAAGGTTGTAATCACCATATATGGCCAAATGCCTTTGAAAATTAACTTGATGCTTTAATCATTAGTTGCTTTTTTTTCTTTGGTCAAAATGATTAAGTTGCAGCCTGATGAGTAACCTAATAATTTTGATCATGATCAGTTCAGAATAAAATCCAATCTACTGCCCTGGGATCTATATGCCTAGTGTCCTAGTAGGGTGCTCCAGATATTTCCGTGAACTGATATGTGGTTATCATCCAAAAACACCAGCTGAAAACCAGAATGAAAACTAGCTGGCTCTCAACCTGTACTGACTGTGGCCTGGTAACTTTCATAACTTTTTTTAACTTTTATCTTCCTTTGTTCCTTTTCATGGATGCAATATTGCCTTCAAAATGAACTACTTACTGTACTGGTATTGTTCTACCTGTACCTTCCACTTTCAGAACCCTCCTTCATCTCTACCTGGTCAGATAACACCAGTTCCAAGATACAAAAATCATTTCCTCTAGGAAGCTTTCCCCTAATTCTTACAGAAAAAGCAAATTTCTTCCTTTGTAAATCATTGTGACATCTCCTAACACAAACATTACGTTACCTAGTAGTGTGTTCATTCTTGGATATATCTTATCCACTATGGAGTCTCTCTTGAAGCAGAAGCCATTCTCTATAATATGTATCATAAGATTTTGTTATGATAGATGCTCATTAAACCCCCATAGAATAAATAAGTAAAAACCTTTATTTTTGCAGGACCAGGGTATGGCAAATGCTAAAGACATTTATCAATCTAATCACATTATCAGTAGAAAAACTCCATAAGGTAAAGAAAGATAAGATTAAAATGACAAAGAGCTCACATCTCAACTTTTCTTGTCTAATATTTTATGAAATTTAAACAAATGTATAGTTTAGAGAAAAAAGAGAATAAATCAAAAGTAACCCAGGAAAACTAAGATAGGCATTACTGCACCAAAACAGTGAAGAATTCCTGGATGATAGAAATTAAAACAGATCGGGACGGCACCACGGCTCAACAGGCTAATCCTCCGCCTAGTGGCGCCGTCACACGGGGTTCTAGACCCGGTCGGGGCGCCAGATTCTGTCCTGGTTGCCCCTCTTCCAGGCCAGCTCTCTGCTATGGCCAGGGAGTGCAGTGGAGGATGGCCCAAGTGCTTGGGCCCTGCACCCCATGGGAGACCAGGATAAGTACCTGGCTCCTTCCATCAGATCTGCGCGGTGCGCCCTCCACAGTGCGCCGGCCGTGGCGGCCGTTAGAGGGTGAACCAACGGCAAAAGGAAGACCTTTCTCTCTGTTTCTCTCTCACTGTCCACTCTGCCTGTCCAAAAAAAAAAAAAAAAAAAAAAAAAAAAAAGAAATTAAAACAGATCTGATGGGTGGAAGGTCTGAACAAAATCCACAATCCAAAACCTAAAAAAATAGATGCCTATCAGATAGGTATAATCAACTCTTAGGAGGCTCCAAAGTCAAAAAAAAAAAGGGTAAAGCAGAGAGACCCCTGTGGCAATCGTCTGGGTGATTAACGGAGGAAAAGCAATAAGCTATGTGGAAAAAAATAATCAACACCATCCTCTGCAGAGCTGAGATGAAGCTCAAGAGTAGTGTATAGACCAAAAGATGGGAAGCTGGCCCACTCAGCCTGTGTCCCCAGAATCTTACAGTTCTCTGCGCAGTCTCAAGCCAACTACTACCAAGATCAAAGTGGGCTCTTCACTTGTTACCTCCTCTATGAGCATATGCATCCCTGAGGCTGAGCCTGGATGCAAGGCTGGGGTATCCACACACATGTGTTTACTGTGGTGCAAAAAGAATAATAATAAATAATAAAAATAAAAAAGAAACTCTCACATAGTTTTTTCATAATACACATTTCTCAAGAACATTATAAAGACCCCCTCATGTGCATGGATTTCAAAATTTTTGTACCAAAACAAGTTTATCTTCTCCAGGAACTTTTTGAAGTACATTCCTGTATCTGTCAAGTGATAGAACATATTTTTGTATCAATTGGCTAACCTGACATATACATTTTAGATACGTAGACATCTTCAATGATTAGTACAGATTTATTTTCAAAACTACAATTCACTATTTTACTCATTCACAGAGTAATGGGTAATCTTTTTTTAATTTTTTTTGAAGATTTTATTTATTTATTTGAGAGTACAGTTACAGAGAGTGAAAGGGAGAGACAGAGAGAAAGGTCTTCCTTCCATTGGTTCACTCCCCAGAAGGCTGCAACAGCTGGAGTTGTGCCGATCTGAAGCCAGGAGCCAGGTGCTTCTTCCCAGCCTCCCATGCAGGTGCAGGGGCCCAAGCACTTGGACCATCTTCTACTGCTTTACCAGGCCATAGCAGAGAGTTGCATTGGAAGAGGGGCAGCTGGGACTAGAACCGGTGCTCATATGATGCCGGCACTGCAGTCGGAGGATTAACCTACTGCACCAAGGCACCGGCCCCATAATGGATAATCTTTAAAATATGCAAATATATTTCCTATATTACTTTGAGTGAAATTCTTGGAAACAAACTCTGGACAAGGAACAAATTAATCAGAGAACCCTGAATTGATGCAGATGAGAAAATGAGGTTGAAAATTTGCTATAATTAAGTGATTAAATGTATTCCAGTGCTGATGAAGAAGTAAATAAAACACGTGTCTAGTAATATTATGGAATAAATTTATGAAGTATCTCAGTAAAATGTGAGAAATCAGAGAAATAGAAAAGTAAGGTTGGGGCAAAGCAGAACAGAGAAATAAACACAATCCTGTAGTTCTGACTTTGGGATTGGGGAGGGGAGGATGGTGTTGAGCCGTAGGATGGTGAACCCACCCTCCCTCTGCTGTTTCAATATCATCAACAACAGAGGCCTGGTTTTTCCATTCAGGTGCAAGGCTTTCAGCCCCAAGTCATTTTTTTTTTCCTGTTTTGTGGTGACATTCGTTAGTTTATAATAGATTTTTATCTTTTAGGGCAGTTTTAAGTACATAGCAAAATCAAGGGGAAAGTACAAATTTCTTTATTTTTTATTTTTTATTTTTATTTTTTTATTTTTGACAGGCAGAGTGGACAGTGAGAGAGAGAGAGAGACAAAGAGAAAGGTCTTCCTTTTTGCCGTTGGTTCACCCTCCAATGGCTGCCGTGGCTGGCGCGCTGTGTCCGGCGCACTGCGCTGATCCGAAGGCAGGAGCCAGGTGCTTTCTCCTGGTCTCCCATGCGGGTGCAGGGCCCAAGCACTTGGGCCATCCTCCACTGCACTCCCTGGCCACAGCAGAAAGCTGGCCTGGAAGAGGGGCAACCAGGACAGAATCTGGCGCCCCAACCAGGACTAGAACCCGGAGTGCCGGCACCACAGGCGGAGGAATAGCCTATTGAGCCACGGCGCCGGCCGGAAAGTACAAATTTCCAGTATTTCCCCTGCCCCTCAGACATCTAAGCTCTTTCATTATCAACACCCCCCACCACGGAGGTACATTTGTTACTACTGATGAACCTACACTGACATATGTATCACATAGAGTCCATATTATATGTTAGGGCTCTCTCTGGGTGTTTCATGATCCAGGTTCCAATGAATTTATAATGACAAGTATTGGCCATCACATCATCATCCAGCATGGTTTTGCTGCCCTGACAATCCTCTGTGCTCTGCCTATTCATGTCTCCCTCCTCCAACTTCTGCTAACAACTGATCTTTTCACTTCCTCTGTAGTTTTGATTTCTCCAGAATATTACATGTGTTGGAATCATACAGAATGTTTCCTTTTCAGATTTGGTCCTTTGACTTAGTACTATGCATTTAAGTTTCCCAATGTAACTTTTTCACATGACTTGACTGATGGGTCATTTCTTCTTGGAGCCAAAGACTATTCTCTTATCTGAATATACCATACTCCATTCATTCAGTCACCTACTGAATGGCATTCTGGTCCAAGCTGTGGCAAAGCTAAATAAAGCTGTTGCAAACATCTGGGTGCCGGTTTCTCAGTAGGCATAAGTATTCAACTTTCTTGGGTAAATATGATGGAGTATGATTGCTGGATTCAATGGGAAGAGTATGCTTTTGCTTTGGAAGAAACCACCAAACTGTCCTCTGAAGTGGCTGTACCATTTTACATTCCCACCAGCAATGAATGAGAGCTCCTGTTGCTTTGCATCCTCACTAGTATTGAGGGTTGACAGTGTAAAGGACTTCGGTCATTCTAATAGTGGTGTGTCTCCCAGTTTTAATTTGCATTTCCCTGATTAAAAACATTATGGAAATTATTCTCTTTTGAATTTGAAAGGCAGACAGAAACAGAGAGACAGATAGACAAAGGGGTATCAGGTAAAAGCCAGGTAAAAGCTGGGAGAGTGAAACCCAAGTATAAACCTCCCAAGTACATGGCAGGAACCCAAATACATGAGTCATGATATCCTGCCTGCCAGGGTGTGCATTAGCAGGAAGCTGGACAGGAAGAGGTGCAGGGACTGGAACCCAGACACTGTGATAGGAGATGCAAGATTTCTGAGTAGCATTTTACTACCTGAATCATAAAGGCCACCTGGAGCTTCTTTTTACACACTTATCTGTCATCCATATGGGTTCATTCTAAGGTATCTGTTGAAAGTCTTTGGCTCTTTTTCTAACACAACTGTCTTCTTACTGGAAAGCTTAAGAATTCTTTGTATATTTTGGATAATATTCCTTTATCAAATATGTCTTTTGTAAACAGTTTCTCTTAATCTGTGGTTTGTCTTTTCATTTGCTTGACAATGTTTTGCTGCAGAGCAAAAACTTGTAATTTTAGTGAAGTCCAGTTTGTCACTCATTACCTTTGGTATTGTAACTGAAAAGTCATCACTAAACCAAAGAACATCTAGGTTTTTTTCCTATGTTATCTTTTTTTTTTTTTTAAGATTGATTTGTTTATTTGAAAGTCAGAATTACAGAGAGACAGGGAGAGACAGAGAGATACACCACCGACTGGTTCACTCCCCAAGATGCTGCAATGGCTAGGGCTAAGACAAGCTGAAGCCAGGAGCCAGGAGCTTCTTCTGGGTCTCCCACATGGGTGCAGGGGCCCAAGGACTTGGGCCACCTTGTACTGCTTTCCTAGGCCATAGCGGAGAGCTGGATCAGAAGTGGAGCAGCCAGGACTCAAACTGGCACTCATATGAGATACTAGTGCTGTAGGCCAGTGCTTGAACCCACTGTGCCACAGTGCCGGCCCCTACTTTTGTGTTTTACATGTAGCTTCCTGGTCCATTTTGAGTAAATTTTTGAGAAAAGTATAAGGTCTGAGTCTAGACTCAGTATCTAGTATCTCCAACACCATTTGTTGAAAGGCTCTCTGTTTTGCATTGTATTCTCTTTCTCCTTTGTGTAAATTCAATTAAGTATATTTTTGTGGATCTATTTCTGGGCTTTCTATTCTATTACATTGTCTACTTATCTATCCATTTGCTTGTCTTGACTATTATAGCTTTGTAGTAAGTCAAAATTCGGGTAGTGCCACAACTCCAACTCTGTTCTCTTTCAGTATTACGTCAGCTATTCTGGGTCATGTGCATATCCATACTGATAATAGAATCACTTTATCCATATCTACAAAAGAATTTGCTGTGATTTTGACTGAGATTGCATGGAATCTCTAGATTGAGTTGGGATGAATCTTGATAATAATTGTGCCTTCCTATCCATGAACATGGAATATCTCTCTGCTTGGTTAGTTCTTTGCTTTCAATGGAGTTTTGAAATTTTCCTCATATATACTTCATAAGAACTATACTTATTTCCTATTTATTATTTTTTGGCTGCTAATGTAAACACCAATGTTTCAAATTCAAATTCCACTTATTCACTGCTGATATACAGGAATTCAATCAACTTTAAATATTTTAGCCTTGTTTCTTACAGCCTTGTTATAATCATTCATGTCATCTTTCAAAACAGGGTAGCTGTTGCAGGTCCAGCTACCACCTAAAGGCAGCTTCTGTCCAGAGGCCTTTTTTAAAATCTCAAGGACTTTTTCATAGAAATACTTGACTATAAAAGACACCAGAAAATGCAGTCTTATGTTTTGGCAGCTGAGCCCAAAACAGAGGAGTTATTTTGCTAGCAAAGAAAAGGAGAATGGATTCAAGAGTAAACAACTATTAATTCCTGCCATTGCAGCAAATTTGAAAACCTAAAGAAAAGTAAGTCTCCAATATTAGGGTTCTCCAGAGAAAGAGAGCCACCTGCAAGTTGGAGAACCAGAAAAGCCAGTAGTGCTATTATCTGAAGGCAGAAAAAGATGGATTCCAGGTCAAATAGAAGCTGGAAGTGAATTTAGTCTGCCTTTAACTTTTCATTCCATTCAGCACCTCAAGAGATCAGATGATGTCTAGCTGCATTGGGGAGAACTAAGGTCCTTACAAGTCTAAAGATTAAAATGCTAATTTTTTTCAAAACATCCTTCATAGACAACTCCAGAAATCATGTTTTACCTCTTATCTGGATATGTATTAGCTCTGTCAAGATCACAAATAAAATTAACCATCAAACCTAGCAAAAATATAAAGTATAAGATTTAGTCACAGAAGTAAAAATCATGACTAGATCAATCACCTTAGAAGAACCTGAAAACTTTACTAAGGATAAACAATTTAAAATGATTCCAGTGTTAAAAAGCCTTCACAGATTATTTCAATCTAACCTTAAAGAACAAATAGGGTCCAGCACCATAGCGTGATATGCTAACCTCTGCATATGGATCTGGAATGCCATGTGGGCACTGGTTTGTGTCTTGGCTACTCCTCTTCTGATCCAGCTCTCTGCTATGGCCTCGGAAAGCGGTAGAAGATGGGCCAGGTACTTGGGCCCCTGCACCTGCATGGGACACCTGGAGGAAGTCCTGGCTCCTGGCTTTGGATCAGCTCAGCTCCCACCATTGTGGCCATTTAGAGAGTACAAAACCTTTCTCTCTGTCTCTCCTTCTCTCTGTCTATAACTCTACCTCTCAAATAAATAAGCAAAACATCTTTTAAAAAATTCCAATTTTAATTAAGCCATTTGATGCTCAAAGAAATAACTGGAAGCTAACCTGTTTGTTTTATGAGACCAAGCTAACCTTGAAAATGAACATCTGGTTCACTCTCCAAATGACTGCAACAATCAGGGCTGGGGAAGGTCCTACGTTAGGAGCCAGTAATTCAATCCAGATCTCACATGTGGGTGGCAGGAACCAGATCACTTGAGCTATCACTGCTGCCTTCTAGGGTCTGCATTAGCAGGAAGCTGGAGTTCGGCACTGGAGCCAAGAATTGAACCAATGATAAGGAGTGTCAGCATCTTTTATATTTTTCATCTTATTTGAAAAGGTAGAAAGATAAAGAGAAAAACACACACATCTTCCACCTGTTGGTTCACTTCTCAAATGCCTGCAACATCTGGGACTGGGCCAGGTCAAACCCAGGAGTCCTGAACCCAGTCACTTGCTGCCTACCTGTGTATACAACAGCAGGAAGCTAGGTCAGAAGTAGGAGTGGGAGTTGAACCCAGGAACTCTGATAGAGGAAGTGGGTGCTCCACGTGGTGCCCTAAGTGCTGTGCAAACATCTGCTGGGACACAGGCATCTAAATTGGCATCTTAACAAACAGGCTAAATGCTTGCTTCTATATGGAAATATTTATTAACATAATACTCATTGTTCAGAGGTTCCCCTCTGTGGAATCTGGCAAAAAAAGGATATTCATTGTAAGGATCAGTGCTGCAGCATTGTTAGTTTGGAGCAGGAAAAAAATTGGAATAGAGGTGAATAACCACAATTAAAGCAACAATTTAACAAATTACAGCAATCCCACACACTGATAGAGTATAAAGATACTTCAAAAAGTTCATGGAAAGTGGCTATTGTGAAAAATGCATTTTCTATGAAATGTTTGCACCAAATCATATTTATAAATGTCATTCTTCATGAACTTTTTGAAGTACCCTCTGACGAAACAATGAGAAATGAAGGATTAATGTTAATATTAAATAAGAAAAGCAAGCAGCAGAAAAGTATATAACACTTAAGTAATATTACAAAACAATGGCAGAAGACCACTTTATAAATGTGCCTTTTCTCACTATATTTATAAAGAAGGGCATGGTTAATAGTAGTAGAAAGAAACAATGGCAGAGAGTAAGAAGAAAACAGTGACCACAAACTATAAATATACTATCCTTTAACATTATAAAATTTTATAAATGTACCTGTAAATAAAAAGGATTATCATCAAAATGTTGATGATTATTTAAGTATGAATATCAGTTGGAATTCAGGTGATTTTCACTTTCATCCTTATTTTTATGCATATTATAATGAGCAAGTTGTATTTATATCATTGAAAAAGAAAAGCTTTTTTCATCCTGTAAAACACAAAATGAAGATAGGTGCCAGAGGTGTTCCTAAGACTGAGAGATTAGGGCCAGCATTATAGCACAGTAGATAGATTAAACTTGCGATACTGGCACCTCATATAAAGATGCTGGTTTGAGTCCAGACTACTCTGCTTCCAATCATGCACCTTGGAAGGCAGTGGATGATGGCTCAAGTATTCAGGCCCCAGACATTAACAAGAGAGACCAGGATGGAATTCCTGACTCCTGGCTTTAGCCTAGCCCTGACCTGGCTGTTGTGTCCCTTTAGGCAATAACCTGTGGACCGAAGACCTCTCCTCTCTCCTTCCCTCTTTGGAGCTCTTTCAAATAAATAAATCTTTGAAAAAGACCAAGAGATGACTGTGTAACAATCTTGGTAAGAAAAACAATTAATAAATATTTAAGTCTAAAACTTGACTAATATACATTAAGTAAAACATAAATGTTTCAACTTAGGATTTTCAATACAAGATCTCTCCTTTTCTATGATACTCAGTTACTTTCCTATTTTCAATACAAGAATTCTCACTTTATAGGATACTCACTTTCTAAAAATTTTCTAGCCTATGTATTTGTCTGGATTTCTGCAGCTTCCATATACCAATCAGCAGGAGAATCAGTTGGAAATTGGGCATTTTCATATATAAGATGCAACAAGGGTAAACTTTCTTCAGTGCAAAACAAAAGGAATAGCATCTAAACACATATGTTCATGTTTTCACATATTAAATCATGATGGCCTCAGAGCATCTGCAGGACTGCTATTCCACACAAGTACAGCTTTAGGGGTGCCCTTCAAGAAGAGAGGGATTATGTTATAGTAGCTATGGCTACAGACCAAAGTTTTTCCCATTTTTAATTTGGCTTCTTGATAAATGTAGAAGGAAATCAGAATGCAATACCAACATTCATCTAGCAACTGAGATCAAAATTCTAAAAGTCATCCTTGAATTCTTCCTTACACTCACATCTAATCTCTGAGCAAGTTCTTTTCATGCCATCTTCAACGTGAGGTCAGACTAGACCATACATCACCACCACCAACAATACCAGTCTAAGCTGTCATGAACTACCAGAAAACTCTCATAGTCTCTCTACTTCCATACTGAACCTCTTAGAGCCTAAATACCACATAGTGGCCAGGGTGATCTTTGAAAATCTTAAACCTTTCAAGGGTAGGGATCCTTGTGGGGATCTGTCACACAACAACACTTGTGTGGTTGAAAATATTATATGCTTGAAATTGTTGGCAGGGGTGCTGGTATTTGACACAGTGGTTAAAGATGCTGCTTGGGATGAGTGCATCACACAGCAGTGTGCCTCGTTCAAGTCCAGGCTCCCCTGCTTCTCATCTAGCTTCCAGCTAATGCATATCCTGGAAGGTAGTAGATGATGACTGAAGTTCCGGAGTCCCAGCCACTCACACGGGAGACCCAGATTGAGTCCCAGGCTCCTGGCTTTGGTGTGGCCAAGCTCTCTGGCTCTTGTGGGCATATGGGAAGTGAAGTAGCAGATGGAAGATCTCTCTTGTCTCTGTTTCTGTCTCTCTCTCTGTGTCTGTTTCTCATCAAATAAAAAAAAAAAGAGAAAATTGTTGGGAGAGTGGAAAAAATGGTGAATTTAGTTCACTTGAACTGAGATACTTGAAAAAATACTTGAAGTATTTTGAATTGATACACTTTTACTTCAGAATCAAATTGTGAAAACAGGATGGAAAAAGAAAAAAAACAAAACCTGAAATTGGAGTGTAAGTCATTCCCGTTTAAACACTTCTGTGGTTTCCTAACAGATTTAGAACAAAATTTAGGTCCTTAACGTGATTTCCCTATCCATGTAAACTAAACTTTGAAAAACCTCTTCTGTGCAAAGGTAAGGACAGGAAAAGTAACTCAGAGAGAAGGATAGTCCAGCTGCTGTCTGCCATTTATATACTGGCTCTTGGCTTTGGACCGCTAACTCACTCTATTCAGTTCTCACTGTTTCTGGACTGCATTCCAGGTTCAAGGCACTTACAATCCTTGTTCCCTCTCAGTCTGAAGTGCTCTTCCCTGATTCATGTGTGCAATTCTCCTTCCCAGTATCTAAATATTTGCTCATCTATGAGTATCAACAGTCTGAGGGAATCTAACTTTATGACTCCCACTCCCTGTCCTGCACTCTTTGCTTCATAGCACTTAATACCACCACCTGCTATTATTTTTCACTTATTCCTTTACTTGCAAACTCCATGACACTGACTTCAGTTAACATCCCATTATATATCCCTCACACCTGGAAGTTGCTTGGCACAGCTATCAGAAAAACTTTGACAAACGAATGGAAGCGGGAACTGCTGAGCAGTTGACCGTTAGCAATCAATCTACCTCTCCCGATCGTATATACTCACACAGCATAACTGAGGAAACAGAATTTTATTTTTATCATATCTGAGTGTACATAATTACACACCATTTAAACAGAGTTCTACTTTAATAGCAGCAATAAAAAACTACAGTAGTGGCAGAACATTTTACCCCTGGGCCTGACAAAACACTCTAAAAGTTATTCTCAAGTAACTGTTAGCCCCAGCAATTTCAGCCAATTTTTACACATGGAACAGAAAGGGAAACCAATTAGGTGACTTTCACTCAGCTATACATAGCTGTGATGCATTACTTTTATTTCATTTGGGCTTCTAAATGAAATGAAAAAAAAAATTGAATAAAATAGAAGTTAATCAACTTGCAAATAAAGTACAACACCTATGCATTTCCATTACTTGTCAAGGGAAAAATGTGCCTTAAATTTTATTTTGTCCTTTCAACAAGAAGATTTAAATATTTAATTAAACATTCTGAAGCATCTATACACAGATAAAAACAAAGTATTTATGTACCTTACTTATGAATGCACAAAAAGTCCTCAAAATCAATGGATGTGGCATTTCTGAATTACAAGTTTCAACTCTTTTAAGCCAATGAAAAACAATGTACTTACAATTATTACCTACTTTATTATTCTTTTTTTTGTGTTATTTGACAACTTCCTTATACTCCTTTTATGTTATGTGTTAGGGATAGAGACATAGCACCCCATTTCTAAGAACTTGGTTGGCTCTTACGGGAATTTGATCATTTTGGAAAAAGTTAATCATACACTACTGAAATCCACCCCAAAATATGTGAGGAATGCACCAGAAATTATTTAAATGGCAACCAATATTTTTAAATCATCTCTTCCTTTTATATATTTCAATATCTTTATCTTCCCCGTTAACTAAGACATCACAAATGATGGCTTCATTTGCCACTTTATCACGTGAAACTATCTAAAATAATGGCTACCAAGAACCAGATAATCAATAGTCATCTGATGGATGGATCAAACAAAGGATAATTTTTGCTTGTCTGGGGAAAAGATATTACATGAATGGTGAAGCAACAGCTTATGAGGCAAAAATAAACACAAAGATACCAAAAACAAGGAAACTACTATTAAAAATAAATCTAGGGGCAAACTTTCAGCCTAACAGTTAAGCTGCCAGTTGGGACTCACACATCTCTTATAGAAACTGGAGTTCAAGCCCCGCCTCCACTCTCGATTTCAGCTTCCTACTTACTGATGTGCACTCTGGGAGGCTACAGGGGATGGTTCAAGCAGTTGGGTCCCTGTTACTTACATGCGAGATCTGGATTGGAGTCCTAACTCCCAGATTGCACCTGGCCGAGCTAAGGCTGCTGTACACATTTGGAGAAATAAACTGGTAGATGGGAGCTCTCTCTGTCTCTATCTCTGCCCCACCTCTGTCTCCCTTTTTCTCCCTCTCTGCCTCTCAAATAAAAGAATAATTTTTCAAAAATCTAATTCAATTATGGTTATATCTTATACTTAAAATCTTTGCATTTAAGAATATGAAAAACTCATCCCCCGTAAAAAGATATATTTGGATATTCAAACATCTGATATTTGCTGCAATTTATTAGGAATGACTTGAAATTTAGTCCTGATCATTAACCATAAACTTAAAACATAAATATTCCATCAATTAAAATTTTTCATCTCAACAATATTCTCCATTTTAATGGATATAAAAATGAAACGTGGGCTGGCACTGTGATGCAGCAGTTTAAAGCCCTGGCCTCCAGTATGGGCATTCCATGTGGGCGCCTGTTCGAGTCCCAGCTGCTCTACTTCCGATTCAGCTCCCTACCAATGTGCCTGGGAAAGCAGAGAATATGGCCCAAGTCCTTGGGTCCCTGAACCCAGGTGGGAGACTCAGAGGAGGCGTCTGGCTCCTGGCTTTGGATCAGCTCAGCTCCAGCTATTGTGGCCATTTGGGGAGTGATCCAGCAGATGGAAGTCTCTCTGTAACTCTGTCTTTCAAATAAATAAAATAAATCTTAAAAAAGAAAATGAAACAAACAAACTTCATTATATGTATTGGCCACCTGTAATTCTGATGCAAATATTTTTTCTTCAATTTTCATAGTGCATTTTTTCACTTAATTGCACGTCATTCAATACTAATCTATATCTTTAGATTTTAAAACTAAAATAACTGGGGCATTTAAGTTGCCCTTAAAAAGTCTCAGGCAATGGTAAACATAAAACACAAAAAGTTACCAATTTTAAGAATTCAAAACAACTCAAGCTTGCTTCATTCCTGGCCAACTAGTAATATCAACCCGTTAAAGCTTGTATGACTAAATGGGATTTTGTTTTCTGCAAGGCGCAAGGCCCAAGCTCACACAAACGACATCATCCACTCAGGCTTGTGACTTGAAGGACCTGTGTATATACCAAAGCACTGGAATTTTAAGAATCTTGATTTTTAAAACTCCCTCAAGTTCCTTCCACATCTAACACTCAATGCTTCTTTGAGATTTGCTACACTCAATTTAACTCAGCAACTGGCTCACAATTTCATAGAAGTAACTATAAAAATTGTCTATCCCTGGTTAAAAAAAAAGACTTATTTATCTGGACAGGTGCACTGCTAAAAACATGCACTACATAAATCTGTTTCCATAGCTATTAATAACTAACATTCAATATTTAAGATATCAAGAATAGTGAACACTAGGTGTCAGTGTAAGAAATGGAAAAATATTTTTTAAAACTTGTTATTTCCAATCAGGTGTATAGCAAAAAAAATTAAAAGCAGCTGTGACCACATTTACTTATAATTACATAATTCAGTTAACAAGCCAAACTTTTCTCTCAAACAAGATATTCTGTTCCAAAACCATCAAGAGTTTCAAATCAGATTAAATTGATTATTAGAAGTTACAAGACTTTTGTAAACTCAGCTATATTATGCAAATTGTTACTTTTAAGAATATGTGTTTTGAAGAAAATTTTACTTTTAAGAATATAAATTTTGAAAAATGGTGTTAAGCCCAGATACAAGTGCAGAAGTATTTTGCTGCATGATTTTATTTGGTGAGAAATAATTATTTCCCAAAATAATAATGCTGAATGATTAATACAGGCAACTGGATTGTTGGCTTTTCCCTGAACAGAAGTCTTCTATAAACTTTCAAAGAATTAAAGTTAAAATGCTTTAAGGGTCAAAAAGAATACATGAATTTGATACTGTCCATAATTCTGTTAGCCAGAGAATATTTCTAAGATATGAATGTTAATACTAAGTCTAAAAAAATGCCACCTAATAACTTTACCAATATTTCAGATAAACAGTTCTCTCTACAGACTTCTCAGGGTAAAGATTTTTAAAATACAGATTATAAAAAGATTATTGTCAACAACAATAATACAAGGAAACATTAACATCAAAATAATTTTTCATATTTTACAAAGTACATTCATGCTATTACCAAACTCAGGCCTAATAATAATAATTTAATAAAACCATGTTCATTTTAGCATAGTCATTTTGGGAGTTCAAACTCTGCTGTGTACCAACCTCTCTTCCCTGCTCTCTCTCTCTGAAACTCCACATCACTATTGACTTATAAACTCTTTCCATGTGTTTTTCATACAGTATTCTGAAAAGCATCATGGCTGGAAAATGAACAAAACTAAACATAGTGGTCATCACTAAAATACAAAATGTTAGGACTCAAAATCATTTAGAACAGTCAAGGATTTATTGGATGAAAATAAATGTTTTTAGGCAATAGTATGTTCTTGTTTCACTGATGGTCCGGTTTCAATGATTATAAATTGATACCGGCATAAAATGAGAAGGCATAATGCTTATTAAAATGTTTTCCCAAGCTCCTAGGACTGAAATGACTTAACAAATTTAAGAACATGAGGGCCAATGAAAACCAAGGGAAAGGAACAGGGAAACTCACATATAATAAAACATCTAAACTGGTATCTAAGAATTTTAAAATACCTAAAAACACTGGGGATGAAAAGTAGACAAAAAGAAATACAGATAGAACTGTGTATGGTGTGCAGAAAAGTGGCCCCAGAAATCCAGATAGCATACGAACCTCTAGGGGTTCTGACTTGTTAGTGCCTTTGCCTTTGAAACTAACTCCAAATGTCTTAGATTTGGTATTAAAATTTTAGGCTGTCATTCATTTACAAAATGTTTCTATTGGTGAACAGTGTGGACCATTGTTAGGTCATTTACATACATTATCTTATGTAATGCCTATTAGGTAAGTAAATTCTGACAGATGAGTAAACAGGGAATCAGAGAGATTAAGGAATATAGTCAAGATTGCTTAACTTAAAAGTGATGGAGCAAAAATTCAAACCCAGTGGTCTGTCTCCAAAAACCTTCCACTCTACCAGCATTTCCCAACTGACGGTTCATAAACCCCTGTGGGTTTTGCAAAAGTAACCAGAGGAGTCACATTTAGAACAACAATTAAGCAAGTGAAAACATGCTAAGTTAGTATGCAGAAAATGTACTAACAACCCCAGTATCTCTATTAGTTTTTCACTCAGATGAATGCTGATAGGTCTCATGGTGGATTTGACTGTCATATGGTTTTGAATTTCATTTATTCTTGGTTGTAAAGCTTTTAATTTATACCCATAATGGACAATTGTTCACACATGGTAAAAATGAAGAGCTGCAGCTGAAATAAAAGATAATACATAAAAACTACACTAATCCTGCAAATTTAATAATATCCTTCTTTACCTTACTTCAAATTTAATAATATCCTTACTTCAGAGTAAGTGTCACTCAACTAAAGGAAAGTATGTATTTATTAACTCAAAAGACAGAGAGAGAAATCTCCCATCCATTGAGTCAGGCCCCAAATACCTGCAACAGCCAGGGCTGGACCATGCTGAAACCAGAAGCTGGGAACTCAACCCTAGTTCTCCATGGGTGGCATACTAAGGCATACAGTGCATCAAGTTTTGGACTTCAAAAATCAAGTAAATAGAAAATATAGTATACATGTATACAAGTATACATGATTTAGGTTTCTAAAACCTGTATTAGGAAGATTTTATTATGGCAAAATACACATTTTCTTATAGCCCACCTTAAAAACAACAGTAAAAATACATGTTTCTGAAAAAGAGCATTTCACAGCATTCAGAATAAAAATGCAGAAACAGCAGTTCTTATATCATTCAATTTCAATCAATATGCTGCATTTTTTGTTCTTCCATCTCACAATCAGGACTCAATTTTTCCTCTGCAGGTTTCCTGGTTCTCCTTGGATAATGTAACCCCCTTTTTGTAACTTGGCCGCCTCCCAGGCAAACACAGTATTTTCTTAAACACCACTGTGGAGTGTTCTAACATCTTTTTTACCTTCAAACTCACTGCATAAAGACATGATTTCTCCCCAAAACTGCCCTTTTCTAGAACTTTGTATGTCAGTTCATGAAACTGATCTCCCAATTGGTTAGGAATCATCTTTGATTAGCTTATTGCTTATCTCTGCTTCTCTGGCCATAAAATTTTTTATATTCTATGTTTCACATTTCCTTTTAAATCTAACATCTTTACTCCTAAGTCTTTAAATCAGAACCTACCATTACCCAACTTGTAGTAGTACCTCTTCATTGAATACACAATCCTTGTTCTGACCTCTCATTTTCCTGATGTGTACTCTCTAAAATTTTCAGTCACTCCAACTATCTACAGAACTATTAGGTGTGTATTCAATGACCATAAAAATCAGGCCCCAAGCCTTCTGTTTCAGCTCTTTGTCTATTGTGCATTTAAAAAACATTCCTTATACCCCAACTGGAAATCCATATGGCTTGATCAGAGATGATTTTACATAAACCAATGGCCAAATTTCGTTTCTTCACATAAATGCAATTACTGCAGAATGTTGGCATTCTACTCCTGATGATATCATCCAAATATATTCTAACATGCAAACAATTTTAGTTATTGATGATTACAAAGCAGCTTATTATTTGAGCAAAATGATTTGGTTAAAACAAAGAACTGGTTTTGAAACTCAAGGGTAAATAAAAGACTAATTTATTAATTATCATTCTCTCTTCTGGAGAATAGCCATTTGATATTTAATACTGACATAGATAGATATCTTCCTTCTTATCTCACAGGAAACTTCGATTTCCTGACTAGTATAAAAAGAGAACAAATAATTTAGAAGCTTGAAGTAGAAAAGTAAATTCTAATATTTTCTTTATTTCCTTGAGAACATCTGAAAGCACTAACTGTTTATTACCATCTGATCTCTTATTTTTATGAATATTTCATATCCTAGATGATGGAAAATATAAAATTATTCAGAAAAAAGTTTTAATATAGTACTTTTGCTTTCAAATAGACTGCTCAGACCTGCCAGAGAAGAAATTATTTGAATTCTACAACTACTTGTAAGCTGTAGGACTGTGGGCATGTTGTCTAGTTTTTCTAGTTTGCAACCATTTAAAATCAAGATACTATCTTAGGTTTACTGGAAATATTAAGTGAAAAGTTTCCTTTAAGAGAAGCCATTCCATCAAAGAGTACAAAAAAGGTTTAAAAACAGAAAACATATTTATTTCCTTTGTTGAATCAGAGAATTTTTAACCAAAGTTTGGATACGGCATAGGTTTTATTAGTCTTTTAAGAAACATAATGATGTGAGGGCGATCTGGCTGCGACATGTCACCCCATTGATCGCCAGGGTTGATTTGGCTGATCTGTCTGGCTAGGCGGGTGTCCCCTTGCTCCCTCACCGCTCCATGTGCGTACCTCCTGAAGCTGTGCAGTTGGTCGAAGAGGACGACCTTCCTCACTAGAGGAGGACTGTTCTTTGGTCAAGGGTATACGAGTTGCTGCGCTCCCCTGCTAGAACCTCCAAACAAGCTCTCAAGAAACATATCAGGGGGTGGTGCTGTGGCCTAGGGGGTAAAGCTGCTGCCTGCATTGTCAGCATCCCATATAGGAGCTGGTTCGTGTCCCAGCTGCTCCTCTTCTGATCCAGCTCCCTGCTAATGCGCCAGGAAAAGCAGAAGATGGCCCAAGTCTTTGAGAGACCAGAAAGAAGCTCCTGGCTTCAGATCAGTTCCAGCCATTACAGCCATTTGGGGAGTAAACCAGAGGATGGAATCTCTCTCTCTCTCTCTCTCTCTCTCTCTCTCTGTTTCTCTGTAACTCTGCCTTTCAAATAAATAATCTTTTAAAAAATATATCATCCTATATATATATATATAAAACTACATTTCCAGATTAATGAAGAAACTACTGAATTATATTACTGAAAAATATCCTTCTGAAGACATTCCTGAATGTTTGAGTTTTTCCCAATTGTTTGAAGGTTTCACTTGCTGCCCTATCAATCATACTGAGCTGTGCAATATAGAGATGGTCTCCACAACCATCAAGTTTAGGAGGCTTTCCACGTTTCTGTACCTACTTTCTGGAACATATTTTATACATTTTATGCCTAAACCAACCAGATAACCTGTAAGTTTGTGAGTTTTAGCAATTATTTTATCTTAGCTCCTATAGCATGACATCTTCCTGCTACTTTTTTTTTTAAAAGATATTTTATTTATTATTTATTTGAGAGGTAGAGTTACACACAGTGAGAGAGAACGAGAGAGAGAAAAGTCTTCCATCCTCTGGTTCACTCCCTAAATGGCTGCAATGGTTGGAGCTGGGCAGATCCAAAATCAGGAGCCAGGAGCTTCTTCCGGGTCACCCACATGGTTGTAGGGGCCCAAGCACTGGGGCCATCTTCCACTGCTTTCCCCAGGCCATAGCAGAGAGCTGGACAGGAAGAGAAGCAGCCAGGAATGAAACTGGTGCCCATATGGGATGCTGGCACCATAGGCAGAAGATTAACCTACTCTGCCACAGCACCGGCCCCTCCTGCTACTTCTTATTAGCACCTGAGTACATTTCTGTTTAAATTTTTATAATTTATTTGAGATGCAGAGAGACAGAGAGAGCACTATCATCTGCTGGTTCATGTCCAAAATGCCAGCAATGACAGGCCTGGGCTGGCACCAAAGCCAGGAGCAAGGAACTCAATCCAGGTCTCCCATGTGGATAGCAAGAATCCAATTATTTGAGCCATCACCACTTCCTCCCATGGTCTTCATTAATGGGAAGCTGGAGTCTGGGGCTAGACACAGATATTCTAACTGGGTAGGCTAGGCTAAATGTCTGTCTCTGGGTATGCTTTTAAATGATAGGAAGTTTTCTCTATCATTGTATTGATAGTTGTGTGACTATTTTACTGTCAAAACTTATCAAATTATGTACTTAAACTAGTAAATATTGTTATATGTAAAGTATATCTCATCAGGGCTACAAAAAAAGACTATCACAAGCAAATAAGATCTTTTTTTAAAAGCAGAAGGTAGAAAATGAGATACCAAATACATTTATAAATGGCCTTACCAGATTAATTAACTGAGTATGCACCACATCTTCTACCAAAACCACTGTTTCATGAAGAGGCCTCCTGGCGTCACCCAAAGAAAACCTAAAAACAAACAAACTACAATTAAGGACTGTGAAAACAAGAAGGGCAAGAAGTGAAAGTTATTCATTAGAAGAACCATCTCAATACAGGCAATAATCTTTTCTCAAATGACTGAAAGGATGTAGAATTTTCTCTAAATGAAGATAATTAATATTTCCTTTGTAAGCTACAATTTCCAAAGAGAAGTGGAGTGTTACCCAGGGTGTTTCTTAATATGTATAATATTTTTAAAGGCATTTATTGCTTTCAAATGTAGAACACAACAACTTCATAATACTGGCAATCAGAAAATTATGTAATCACATTCAATTAACAATAAAAGAGGATAGTCACAAACATAGTTATAAAAATATCTGATGTAATAATATCTAAAGTTGTTCATTAAAATTATGTAAATTCTATCCAATATGATTTTTCATTACACGCAAGAAGATTATTGAGAATTGATTAGAAAATGGATCCTAAAAGTTCTCGTCACTTACATATAGAGGACTAGATGTGCCACAAATCATTTCTAGCAAAGAACACTAGAAAATGTACAGTAATATATTGAAAACATATATTGAAAGCATGTTTTGGCCGGCGCCATGGCTCACTAGGCTAATCCTCCGCCTGCGGCGCCGGCACTCCGGGTTCTAGTCCTGGTTGGGACGCCGGGTTCTAGTCCTGGTTGGGACGCCGGATTCTGTCCTGGTTGCTCCTCTTCCAGTCCACCTCTCTGCTGTGGCCAGGGAGTGCAGTGGAGGATGGCCCAAGTGCTTGGGCCCTGCACCCACAGGGGAGACCAGGAGGAAGCACCTGGCTCCCGGCTTTGGATCTGTGTAGTGCGCCGGCCGCGGCAGCCATTTGGGGGGTGAACCAAAGGAAGGAAGACCTTTCTGTCTCTCCTCACTATCTAACTCTGCCTGTCACAAAAAAAAAAAAAAAAAAAAAAAAAGAAAAGAAAAAAAAGAAAGCATGTTTTAACTAGCAGTAGTAAAGAAGATGAAACAGAATTAGGTACAGTGGCAAAATACTGTTCCACTGTGTGGAAGATCACAACCAAAAAAAAAAAATTACTATGAAGGAAAGAATAATCTTCAAAGAAATGCCTCAGGATCTTGAATCACATGTTTAAAACTTCCACTGAAAGTTCTGCTATTGTCTGTGGCTGCCTGACCTGGACACAAGAGTTCTGGAATCCATCGAACAGAAAGTTTGTTTCACTTGAATTTTTCAGTCAAAATTTTATAAATTCAGTCATTTGAGATTTGTATGGTGTTGGCTATTGCTTCTGCTGTTAACTGCTGGTCCTCTTCAATTAACTAGATAAACTTTCAACAAAGTTGTAGCATATCAAATCAACATGCAAATATCAGTTGTACTCTACACACTAGCCCATAATCCAAAAAGGCAATTAACAAAACAATTCCACTAATCATAACACCAAAAAGAATAGTTAGTAAAAAATTTAACAGAAGAGGTGAAAGATTTATAAAGATTTTTAAAAATTTTCTTTTCTTAAAAATTTTCTTTAATTTATATGTTTCATGTATTTCATATATAAAGATTTAGGAACATAATTATACTACCATCCTACCCTCCCTCCTGCCAACACTCCAACCCTTCTTCCTCCTCCCTCTCCCACTCCTAATTATTACAAAGATCTATTTTGAGTTTACTTAATGATCATAAAGTTAACCCTACACTAAGTAAAACAATTCAACAAGTAATATTAAAAAAGACTCTCCCTAGCGCTGTAAACATTTATCGAATCTCAAAATTTATCAAATCACTCCAATACATTATATTTTAGTTACTCTATTAGTTATCTCAGATCAGGGAAAACATATGACATCTGTCTTTTTGGGACTGGCTTATTTCACTAAGTATAATGGTTTCCAGTTGCCTTCATCTTATTCTAAACACAAGATTTTATTTTTTTTTTTACAGCTGAGTAATATTCCATAGTGTATACATAACATAATTTCTTTATCCAGTCAACAGTTGATGGAGATCTCGGTTGATTCCATATCTTAGCTATTGTGAATTGTGCTACAATGAACATAGGGATATAGTGAATTCTTTCATATTTTGATTTCTTTTGATTTGGGTAAATTCCCAGGAGTGGGATAGCTGGCTCATATGGTAGGTCTATATTCAGATTTACATATAAAAGACTTCTGAGGGAATTAAAGACCTATATAAACAAAAAGCAAATATAAGCGAATGAAAAGATATATTCTAATCATGATTAGGAAGGATAAACAGTGTTAAGATGACAATAATACCTAGTTACATATATAGATAATAAAAGCCCTATCGATATACCAATGATGTGATTGTTTTAAGAAACAGGAAAAAAAAACATATGAATATTCAAGGGACCCTGAATGAACAAATAAAATCTTGAAAACACAAAAACATTTGAGGATTTCCTGCCTGATTTAAAGCATATTACTAACATATGGTAATTAAACAAAGTGATATTGACATAAAAACAAAGAGACAAATAGAAGAGAGAATTCATAAACACTCACTTAACGAAGGAACTGCAAAAAGTTTATGGAAAATGGCATGAAAATATAATTTTATTTTGATGTAAAATATTTTGAAATTCACGCTTATGTTTTTCCTAATATGATTTTTCAAAAAAGCACAAAATTATCAAAGTCAGATAATTGGCTTAAGGTTAAAATTACAAACTCAGTTCATATCTCTAGTAAAAATATTTTAACTCAATAAAATACACAAATAATTAGCAACTTTTGCTTGAGTTTTTATAAGAAAGTTAAGATCCTTCTACTAAAAACTGTGCTAGCATACCAACATGAAGACATACAAGAGGGCTTCAAACAGCTTATGGAAAATACATGTTACCTTAATCTTTAAAAAAGAAGAAAGAAAATGCACATTATCTTTTTTTTTTTTTTTTTTGGACAGGCAGAAGTAGACAGTGAGAGAGAAAGAAAGGTCTTCCTTCCGTTGGTTCACCCCCCAAATGGCCGCCACGGCCAGCGCACTGCGCAGATCCGAAGCCAGGAGCCAGGTACTTCCTCCTGGACTCCCGTGCAGGTGCAGGGCCCAAGCACTTGGGCCATCCTCCACTGCCTTCCCCGGCCACAGCAGAGAGGTGAACTGGAAGAGAAGCAACCGGGACAGAATCAGTGCCCCAACTGGGACTAGAACCTGGAGTGCCGGCGCTGTAGGCAGAGGATTAGCCTAGCTGTGGTGCCAGCCCACACTATCTTTTAATTGCATTTTTCATGGACTTTTTTTTTTTTGAAGTCCTTTCATATAAGCAGGTACATGATTTGATGAGTCAAAAAGAGAAGAGAGGCTGGCGCCGTGGCTCACTAGGCTAATCCTCCGCCTTGCGGCGCCGGCACACTGGGTTCTAGTCCCAGTAGGGGCGCCGGATCCTGTCCCGGTTGCCCCTCTTCCAGTCCACCTCTCTGCTGTGGCCAGGGAGTGCAGTGGAGGATGGCCCAAGTGCTTGGGCCCTGCACCCCATGGGAGACCAGGATAAGTACCTGGCTCCTGCCATTGGATCGGCGTGGTGCGCCGGCCGCAGCGGCCATTGGAGGGTGAACCGACGGCAAAGGAAGACCTTTCTCCCTGTCTCTCTCTCTCTCACTATCCACTCTGCCTGTCAAAAAAAAAAAAAAAAAAAAAAAAAAAAAAAAAAAAAAGAGAGAGAGGAGAGAGAGAGAGAGGAACTCCCACATGCCAATTCATTTCCCAACGGACTCCAACCACCTGAGACGCCCATCACAGTTGCCTTCCAGAGTCTGCATAAGCAAGAAGCTGAAGTCAGGAGCCTAAGCTGAGACTTAAACACTGGCACTCCAATGTAGGACCAGACACCTTAAATGACTGTCTTAAGTCTATTATTTTAATTTTCAGGATTTTTGATACTTCAGTTTTTCTCCCATAATTTTGCTCATGATATTTGTGCCATTTCCATAAACACAGAGAGCTAGATATTGTTTTGGTGGTTTTTGGAAAATAGAAATGAAAAACACCTTACCTAGCCACAGTCATTTCCTTTTTTTTTTTTTTTTTTTTTTTGGACAGCCAGAGTGGACAGTGAGAGAGAGACAGAGAGAAAGGTCTTCCCTTGCCGTTGGTTCACCCTCCAATGGCCGCTGCGGCCGGCGTGCTGCAGCCAGCGCACCACACTGATCCGATGGCAGGAGCCAGGTGCTTCTCCTGGTCTCCCGTGGGGTGCAGGGCCCAAGCACTTGGGCCACCCTCCACTGCACTCCCTGGCCACAGCAGAGAGCTGGCCTGGAAGAGGGGCAACCGGGACAGAATCCAGCACCCCGACTGGGACTAGAACCCGGTGTGCCGGCGCCGCAAGGTGGAGGATTAGCCTAGTGACCCGAGGCGCCGGCCAGTCATTTCCTTTTTGCTCAGGAATGTACATAGTATTTATAAGTCACTTAAAGATTAAATCTAATGTATATAATACTTATAAGCCTGTTAAAGACAAGTAATTGATACACATACAATTCTTTGGACCTTTTTCATACTTAAAGACCCACGTCACCGCCGACATCTTGACTTACCTGTTCTGGGTCTAGTCCCATTGATACAATCTGATACTCAACTCCTTCACATACTGCCTAGATGCCTGTAATAACACCACTACTGCTAGACTAGCTGCCAATAAAGGTATTCCAGGAAACTTTCCTGAAAAGCTTATCTTCCTTCTCTTGTTGTTTCATTGTTATAATTTACAATCCTCCATTTTAGGGAGAAGGGTAACTCTGATTGCCAGATTATTAGTAGGTCCATAAAATCCTACTGAACTCCTCTTAATGATAATGACAGAGCTATTTCACCGAATCTTCTGATACAAATAGTATTGGTCTTACTCAGTTCTAGAATCAAATGTCTCAGTGAGCACTAGGGCAGGCAACTCTACCATTCCTTTGTCAAGTGCATAAGGAAAGTAGGAAATAGACAAGACCATTCACGAGCAGTGTTACACTCCTTAAGCTTTACACTTACAATGAGATATAGGAGGTTGAGTGCTGACGACAATCGTGGACTATTGTAAAAAGCCTGTAGAATTTAGGACTTTCAATATTTTTTGTGTGTAATATATATACTAAAATATTCTAACACTGGAAGAGAATCTTTATATAAATATATATCAAAAGGAAAAAAGCACGAATGGAAAGTGCTAAAATAAAATAGAAGAGTGTACTATTTACAGACAATTTCTTTTTTTTTTTAGATTTATTTATTTATTTGAAAGAGTTACACAGAAAGAGGAGAGGCAGAGAGAGAGAGAGAGAGAGAGAGAGAGAGAGAGGTCTTCCATCTGAAGGTTCACTCCCCAGTTGGCCGCAACGGCCGGAGCTGCACAGATCTGAAGCCAGGAGCCAGGAGCCAGGAGCCTCTTCCGGGTCTCCCATGCAGGTGCAGGGGCCCAAGGACTCGGGCCATCTTCCACTGCTTTCCTAGGCATAGCAGAGAGCTGGATGGGAAGTGGAACAGCTGGGTCTTGAACCAGTGCCCACATGGGATGCCGACGCTTCAGGCCAGGGCGTTAACCCACTGCGCCACAGCACCGGCACCCTACAGACAATTTCAAAGCACACAAAATAAATTTTAAAAAATATAGTCAATAAGTCACAGTATTGTCCAAAAACAAGAAAACTCCAAATGCTTCTTGATTATGGCAACGCAATTTTAACCTCTCTATAAATTCCAAAGCACAATTTAATTTTGCCAAAATCTTTTTTTTTTAATTTTTTTTTTTTTTTTGACAGGCAGAGGGGACAGTGAGAGAGAGAGAGACACAGAGAGAAAGGTCTTCCTTTTGCCGTTGGTTCACCCTCTAATGGCCGCCGCGGCCAGCGCGCTGCGGCCAGCGCACCGTGCTGATCCGATGGCAGGAGCCAGGTGCTTTTCCTGGTCTCCCATGGGGTGCAGGGCCCAAGCACCTGGGCCATCCTCCACTGCACTCCCTGGCCACAGCAGAGGGCTGGCCTGGAAGAGGGGCAACCGGGACAGAATCCGGCGCCCCGACCGGGACTAGAACCCAGTGTGCCGGCGCCACAAGGCGGAGGATTAGCCTAGTGAGCCGCGGTGCCGGCCATTGCCAAAATCTTTTGCTAACCTACAGGCCCTACACAAACGGAGATATCTAATGATGGACTCATCCCTCTCAAATCCACTTATCCTCAACTGTGAAAGGCAATCAACTCCAAACTCTTTTAATGACAGGAACTTAAATAAAAAAAAACAATGCATTTTGAACAAGCATAGGCAGTATGTATATATTTCAAGTTTATACAAACATATACAATATTAGTACAAAAACAGCATAAAACAAACACAAAAGAAATAGCAAAGGAGGTTAAAAAAGCAAAATCTTTAAAATAAATATTTTATTTATTGACATGAGAAAATCTTTTTTATTCTAATATATATGTGTATGTATGTATAATATATATGTATATGTATATATATATATATATATATAGTTTTATTTGGCATAACTGATCTTAGCCTGGGACTATTTCCCAAATTATTCTCTATCAAATAAATTAGCATAGTTGTTACTAAAAGATATATATACTTTTTGCAAGAACTGGACAAGCCAGAAAACAGGTCTTTTTTTTTTTGAAAATAATTAATGAACAATCAAAACAAGTATTATTTGCTTTCAATAATCCTCTAGAGTCCCAAGGCAGAAAAGCAAGCAGCACAGGAGGAATCTCTCTCTTCCTCTAGAGGTAATGCTTTTCTGTGCTCTGATGTCCAATTGACATTTCTTTGCAGTCACAGTCCCTACCTCAGGGCAAACAGGTGAATGAGCTCCAGGCAGAGATGTGAGAAGTTCACCTGACCAGTACCCAACTAAAAACACTGTAATGCAGCTGGCCATCAGCTACAAAGGAGAAGTCCGTTCACAATAAAAAAAATATTGTGGAATTTAGATAACCTGGTTCTAATTCCTCCTTTGTTGCTAAAGAGTGTTGTCATGGGCAAGCCACTTCTCAGTACCTCAGTTCCTTAACAAATAAAAGAAAAGGACTAAATGAAATCATTTCAAGATGCCTGCACTGTGGCTCAGTGGGTACAGCCACTGCCTTCAGTGCCAACATCACATATGGGAACAAGTTCGAGTCCCGGTTGCTCTACTTCTGATCCAGTTCTCTAATATGGTCTGGGAAAGCAACAGAAGATGGCCCAAGTCCATGGGCCCCTGTACCTAAATGGGAGACATGGAAGAATCTCCTGGCTCCTGGCTTTGGATCAGCTCTGAGGCCATTTGGGGAATGAACTAGCAGAAGGAAGACCTCTCTCTCTCTCTCTCTCTCTTTTTCCCTCTCCCTTCCTCCCTCCCTCCCTCCCTCTCTCTCTTTGCCTCTGCCTCTCTGTAACTCTGCCTTGAAAATAAATAAATAAACCTTTTAAAAAATAATAAAGATGCCTTTTCAGATAGTTGATTATGATCTACAAAAGTAATTGTAATCCTTAAATCTTAAAAACTGTGTCTTCAAAAATGAGGTAACACTATTATAAGAAAATGAAATCTTACATAGTAAATTGGGTCGCAATAATAAAATAAAAATAATTTTTAATGAGTACAACTATGAATAAATGAATAAAAACAACTGGGGCAAGGAAAATAAAGCTATACTTTATTCCTAGTCTTATATGCAGAAGAACTTTTAAGAAATATTGCACTGTCCCTTAAAGAAATTCTTTTTAATGGCTGGAGATATTATCACAGGATATTTATAATAAAGAGATTCTGACAAAGAAGAAAAAAAGAATTACACTAGTAATAACCTGAAAGAGAGAGCCTGTTAGGCCAGTCACTAACAAGACAAGGGCCACAGCAGATACGCTCATAAGGCATCCAGGAACCAAACGTAAAAGAAAGGACAAACAGACATTTTGCTAGTGCCGTGTATGCATCTTCCTGGATGCTGAGTTGCTTTAAATACTTACCACTGGCTACATACTCTAATGTGGTTAAACTATTCTGGATGCTGTGGTTAAGTAATTGCTGTGGTCTTGGGAGCTAGTTACTCCTTTTTTTTTTTATTAGCATTGGTTTTTTGGATGTTTTCCTGCCTCAGGTAATTGACATTACTTTGGAATGGACCTTGTGTGACTACCACTTGGTGTAAGAAGGCCCTGGGTGACTTTCTGTCCCAAAAAGAAAGTGTCCATTTTCCTTTCAGAGCATTCATTTTATTACACTTTTATAGACCAGGTATTACTATAATATCCAGGAATTTTTCCCAACTGAAATTACAGTGAAGTAGGCTGTAGCCCTAAGATGCCCTCTAGTCAGTTAATCTGGCACAAGACAGCACGTGCAAACACATCGACAGGAAACTTATGATGTCATTCTTAATATTTATTGAGATTGTTTTTTCCAGCATCCAAAGAGGGTAGAAGAATCCAGAAGTTTGGCCATGATCAGTCATTTAAAATAGTGCAAGTGTGAAACACATAAATTATCCTTATTCTTTAAATTTTAATGTCTCTAACCTTCACAACTTTGAGTTTCACCATCTGCTTGTCAAAACAATGAATAAATATATATAGTAATGGCTTAAAGAAGGCCAAAAAGAAAGGTACATCAAAATGTCACACAAACACCTAAGACAACAGATTTCCTAGCAGTGGTCATTATTCCTGTTGTTTGCTTGATTTCTCAATATTCATTTCCCCATATCTTAGTATATATTTACATGTAATTTAAATGAACCTCTATTTCTAAAAAGCAAATATCTCCATCTTCAAACTCAAATGGACAGTAGCATTTAGCAACCGATCATAAACATTCTCTGTTTGTGGATTAGGAAAGACAATGAATGTGGAGGATAACAGTTCCTGAATATTAGATCATGGAAGGACCTAAAAGATCAGATGGAAAATACAGGTAAGAGAAGATAATTCACCATCTCAAAGTAACAAACCCAGTTAGAAGCAAAAGCTGGGACTTCTAGTTCATCAAAAACTCTTTTTGAAAAATACTATACTGGATGTGTAAAAACTGTAACAAATTAGACAAATTAACTTCAAATGGCAATTTATCAAAGATTAAGAACTAATATAAAGGATACAATGGTTCAATTAGTTTTTATAGCTAATAAATTTTTGAGGCTTTTAGAGAGAAAAGCAGTAAGTTCAAGAATATTATTTTAGAATTTCCCTTATACATTCAATAACACTAGAATTTTACTATCTTGTTTTGTGCTGAAATAGTAAAAAAAATTAACTTTCAATAGTATTTGAAAAAGCTACACTATATTCACAATGACATCTTATGCTAAGAATTTTCCTCAGCTACAATTTCAAACAAACTAAAATACACAACCAAGCTTCTTTCTCTTATACTACATGAATCAGAAAGACTCCAAGTTAAGAGATTTGCCTAAGGAGTCAGCAACAGCAAGCAACAGAATTATATGGTATGAGATAGTCCCACAGAGACAGAAGAATTCTGCAACACCAGATCTTTAGGAAACTGTCCATACAGGGAACAGGCATTTCACAGGGCAGTTAAGATACCCCCATTTTACACTGAGTATGTGGGTTCCATTCTACCTCCTGATTCCAACTTCCTTCCCATGTGGACGTAGGGAGACAGTTTGTGAGAGCTCAAGTAATTGAGCTGGATCGGAAGCAGAGCAGCTGGGACTCAAACTGGTGCTCGTGTGGGATAATGGTGTTGCAGGTGGCAGCCTTACCAAGTATGCCACAGTGCTGGCTCTCATTTCCCCCCTTCTAACTTTTTTATTTTGGAAGATTTCTAATAAATAGAAAAAAAGTGGGAGGAAAACCAGTAGAACAAATACATATATATCCTTCACCTAGAATCACCAATGGCTAACATTTTGGCACATTTGTTCTCTCTCAAAAAAAATATACAAATATTTGTACCTTTATTTTTCTTTAAACAATAAATACTAAGTGCTTTCCAAGTGCCAGGCATAGTTACATGCAGTGTGTCATTTGAACTCTTAAAGACCCACAATCACTAAGCTTATCCCTTTGACTCTTGGAGAAATATTCCTTATAGTAAGTGAAATTCTGTTTCACTTTAAAAGCCTTCTACACAATGGAATTACTTCTGCATCCTAGAACTATATGAAATAACAAATCCTGCTTTTGCAGGACAGCTTTTTAAAAATGAAAAGTTTTTTAAATTGTTTGCTAAATAGCATCTTTTAAAAATAGCTTTCCTGAGATATCATTTACATGCCATAAAAATCAACTGTTTAAATTACAAGGTTCAATGACTTTTAGTAAATCTATAGGGTTTACTAAATTTACCATAATCCACTTTTAGAACATTTACATCTTTCCAAAACACTATCTCATGCCCATTTACAGCTAATCCCTATTCCCATTCCGAGCCCAAGGTGACCACTAATTTACTTGAAGAAACCATGCATTCCCTCCAGTCTTCAAGGTTAAAGATCCTCCATGTCTTATCATTTAAATCCCATTGCAAATGCAGTATCTCCAGAAATATTTTAGCAATGATCACCAGTTTGAATTTTCACTTAAATCAGAATAGTTCAGCATTTATTTGGTTTATATATTGAGGTCTTATCCAAGTTTTCATTTGATGCAAAAAAGGTTCCAAAACTTTTAACAAACAAACAAAATGAATAAAAACTCTAAGAGACAAAAAAAGTCATAGGCCAAATGTGAAAAGATATATAATGAAGAAATACGTATCAAAGAGATACTTCTCAGGATAACAGATCCAATAATCAATACTTTGTGGGCTAGGAACATTTAGAACAGTTTTCAGGCTGAGTTTATCTGGACTATAATCTCCACCTCATACATAGAGTATTTATTACATATGGCGTTGAACGTCTTGTTGTGATCTGTACTCTACTGCTATGGGATTACTGTATCAAAAGGGAAGTTATTTTACTCTATTATGAACTGTAAACTCATTAAGTTCCTAATAATTGAAGATTCTAGTTCAGACTAATATCAAGTTCACCAGAATGTAGTAACTTGAATCACCCTTTCCTGATTATTTTTCAAAACAAAGTAAAGTCATGCCAAATAGCATTCTAAAAATACCACATGGCAATAATTAACACCACTTCTGTACATGAAAAAATTCTCTCCTAATGTAGTTGTACAATTTATCACCTAAAACAATGGTTATGGTCCCATATACCATAATACTGATTAAATAAATCTAAATTTAAAAATATGGAAAACAGTGCAAGCTGTTATATTACCAATTAATAAACCCGAAAATTAATTGTGCAAACATTTGTGACTGCCAATAGGAAAATACATAATATATTCCAGTTGTACTACATAATACATTGCATTTGTTCCATCACATGGGGCTTCAGTTTGAATCATGAAGTGTTCAAGACAACTGTCTTCCTAAAATATGTAAACCTGACAACAATCAGTCACTTTTGTTCTGAGAAAATTAAGAAAAAGTTCATCTCTAGTCTCAACAATATACCTCAAATCAAAATGTAATTTAGTATGCCCAAAAGAAATGTATTTTCATTTTATTCCCCAAAACATGGGAAAAAGTGATGACATGAGAAAGATGTTAAGACATAATTATATATAACAATTCTACTGAGAATAAACACACAGCATACATTGAATGATCCTTTGGTTTTACTTTAAATTATAGCTTACAACTTAAAATTTTTGGCATGTATAAATAAGAATTTTTATAGATGTTTACATACACATCACTGAAATTCATACATTAATCTTTCAATTGTACTCCATAACAAGTTTAGTCTGTACTTTTAGAGGCCCAAAATGAACATATGGAGTCTTCAAAGTATATCAAAAGAATGAATGAAAACATACAGTAGTTTCTGAGTATCAACAGGGGCTGCATCCAGGATCCCCTTAGATTTCAAAAGCCAGGATGCTCAAGTCCTTTATGTAAAATGGCACCATATTTGCTTATAACCTTTGCACATCCTCCCAAATAATTTAAATAACCCCACATTACTATAATATCTCACACAGTATAAGTGCTATGTAAATAGTTGTCATACTGTATTGTTTAGGGGATGATGACTAGAAAAACAAGTCTGTACATGCACAGATGCCATTTTCTCCCCCAAAAATTTCTGTTCCAAGGTTGCTTGAAGCCACAATGCTAAGCCTACAGATATCAAGGGCCAACTGTACATGTACCTACAAACCACCAGCCTCATATGATCAAGTATCTTCATAAGCACTAATATCAATAAAAGATCTTGATTTAGAACCTTCACAGAATCTCACATATTTCAAGCCCCGCTGCTGGACATAAAAAGTCTTTGAAATCTGGCTCTGTCTACAGTACTGGCTTTATTTCCAGCCATGCATCCTTTGTCCCTGACATACCATACTACATGCAGACAGTTGAACACAAGATGACTTTAACATCTCCTCACCTTGGTACAGGATGTTTTCTCTGTGAAATAAGCTTTTGTTTCCTCTTTCTTCTCTCTCATCATCAAAACTTAGTTCAAAGGATACCATCCTTGGGAAATTTTCCCTAATCCTCAGTTTAATTTAGATATTCTTCTGTGGCATAGTGCATTGATGGCACTAACTTACTCTTCATCTCACACCATTTTTCCATTACTATTGCCATTACTATATATATATATATATACATATATATACTATAATTATATATATATATTTTGATTTGAGGTACATTGTTGAGACTAGAGATGAACTTTTTCTTAATTTTCTCAGAACTATATATATATATATATACTATAACTATATATATAAAGAATATGATTGAGATCAGTTATATATTATATAATATAACACATAATATAATAATATAACTGATCTCAATCATATTATATTCTTTGGTCAGTGGGATGCTAGCAGATGTTTTCAAGAAAAGCTAAGAAGCACTGAAGCATTTCAACTTGTTCTCTTCTACTCTGCCTTTGCCATGAAAACATGTCCAAGATCATCTGCTAGAAATCAGAGACACATGGACCGCAGCTGAGTCACTCCAGTCATCCAGTTGAGACATACAAGATCAGCTGAGAATCATCTGAGCCTCAGATTAATGAGAGTCCAGTCAAGGTTGGTAGAGTTACCTTATCTATTCTCAGCACACAACCATAAATGATGAGGTTTTACTATTAAGGTTTCGGGGGCATTCTGCTATGGAGCATCATTTTGCAATCACTGACAATTCATTCTTCCAGATGCTTTCACAGAACAATGTTGACACTCTCATAGTGTATTTTATGTTACACTTTTATAGCTACGAGTTTATGTCTCCTCTTCCCTAAATTGTAGAGGAGAGACCATGACTTGTTTAAATCTGTATTCTTGGGGCGGCATTGTGGCACAGCAGGCTAAGCCATGGGCTGAAGCACCGGCATTCCATATTGAGGCCAGTTCAAGTCCCAGCTGTCCACTTCCAATCCAGCTCCTTGAAAATGTGCTTGGGGAAGCAGTGGAAGATGGCCCAAGTCTTTGGACCCCTGCACTCATGTGGGAGACCTGGAAGAAGCTCCGGGCTCCTGGCTTCAGCCTGGCCCAACCATGGCAGTTGTGGCCATTTGGGGGGTGAACCAGCAGATGGAAGATCTGTTTCTTGCTCTCTCTCTCTGTGTTTCTCCTTCTCTTTCTCTATAACTCTGCCTATCAAATAAATAAATACACCTTTTTAAAATATTACATTCTCCCTATGAAACACAATCTGGTTATATGGGGCTACTCAATACCTGTTTGTAGAAGGGAGGGAGGGAGGAAAAGAAGATCTATTCATGTCCCGTCTGATTCCACTGTGGCCTCTGATCACAAGTGTCTTTCCACAGGGGTGAAAGTTTAGATGTAAGTCTAATTTCCAACACACACAAAACAGAAACCAAAAGGAGCATAGTGTTGAAGAGGAAAACATTACTATGGAGAGGCTATGTAGAAGAACAGCTGTTTAAATGGAATTCACCTCCTGCCTGACTACACTGAGATCATAAGGAGTCTTTCTCATGGTGGGCCAAGTTCATATAAAACACATACTGGAAGAGCACATTAAAATCTAAAGCAGATGAAAATCCTAAGACATGGGCTGGCTATTTGGTGCAGCAGTTTAGCTGTCATTTGGGATACCCACATCCCATATTAGAGTGCCTGGGTTCAAGTCCTGGCTCTGCTTCCAAATCCAGTTTCCTACTAATTAGTGCACCCTGGAAGCAGGAGATGATGGCTCAAATACTTGAGTGCCTGCTACTCATGTGTGGGAACCAGACTGAATTCCAGGCTCCCAGCTTCAGCCTGGCCCAGCCCTAACTGTTGCGTTCATCTGGGGAGTAAACCAGCAGATAGAAGATATCAATCCCTGTCTCTATCTGTCTCTGTCTCTGTCTCTCTCTCTCTTACTCTCTCTCTCTCTGCCTTTCACATAAATAGATACAAAATTTTTTGGACACTTTAGGACATACGGGTAGTTGTCTATTTAGTGAGAAAAATCACCTAAACTTCATTTGATTTGTGGATATAGTGTATACAGGAAATAGCCAATTAAGGCAGAACCTTTGAACAATAACACTGGTGGCATTACATTATGCAGAAGAACGGAAAACAGGGCAGAAAATCAAAGGGGTATTCTTAAAAATCTTAACATTTGCATATGCAGAGGTAATAGGCAGACTTGCAAAGATGCAAATGGAAGAGGCTCTCATTTTTCCTGTTCTACTGTAATCCCACAAACATTCTCCATATCTTATTGCTTCTACCCTTTTGTCTTTGCCTTGAAAGCTTTACTGCTCATATCAACAGGTCACCATCTTTTACTAAGTGCTTAATACCATCAGATCCTTGTAAAGTTTTGATCAAATTTTTTCCCACTTCATGAAATCTTCTCTAACCTCTTCCCAGTAAGAACAAAGTATTCTCTCAGAAACTTACATAAGCATTATAAATATGCTTGTCTGCTATAAATGTGTACAATTACTACAATAGCTGCAGTTGAGTGATAGTAGAGACTTAGTCTTTTTCATGTATACATTCATGATGCCCGGCACACAGTGGGACGTCAACATATGTTTACTGCAGCATAAGGAAGAAATACTATAAAAACATAGTTAAAATATTTTAAAAGGTAACTTTTTCAAACTTTATGTTCACTTGGAGGCAAGGAAACTTATTCCAAAAGGCAACAGATTAATGGTATCTATTTAAAAAGCAGATTGTAAAGCTGAAAACTCAGTGCATCTAAGATGGAAGATTTGAATCAGTATTATAATGAGAATGGAAATCAGCAGATAATAGTTATGGTACATACTGAGGTTAGACACTACTGAACTGAATAAGATGTCCAAATAGCTCTCTGATGTAGGTGCTTTTATTACTTCCATTACTAGTCTTCAAGAGATTAACTAGGTTACTGTAGGTCACATATTTAATGAATAGCAAAAACTGGATTCCAATGCCCCCTGGTCTCACTGCAAATCTCTGACTACAATATTTTGTTCCATAGAAACTGAAGAGACTTCAGATGTAATTTATTTCAACTTCTACCACAATAAAAATGAAAAATATTAAAAAATAGCATATATTGAACTATTATGGTGACAGTGGGATGGATACTGCATGCCACTTGGATAAAATTACAAGTGACTTTTTGACAACTAATTGAGGAATGTGCAGAAATGCAGATTAAAGTCCTTATATATATATATATATTGTGTCCCTCAAAGGACACAGTTCTTGAATTTACAAGACTAAGAGGAAAAGAAATCTGGAGAATTGGAACAGAAATTACTTTTTATATCAATAACAAAAAAATGAAATCTACTAGAATAAAAGAAAATTCCAAATCATTTCCTCTCTAATCAAAGAGCTGCATTCACAATGTGATGTTCACTTTGCCTTTAAGTTTCAAGAATTAATTATAATTAAAACTAGGCCGGCGCCGCGGCTCACTAGGCTAATCCTCTGCCTAGCGGCGCCGGCACACCAGGTTCTAGTCCCGGTCGGGGCGCCGGATTCTGTCCCGGTTGCCCCTCTTCCAGGCCAGCCCTCTGCTGTGGCCAGGGAGTGCAGTGGAGGATGGCCCAGGTGCTTGGGCCCTGCACCCCATGGGAGACCAGGAAAAGCACCTGGCTCCTGGCTCCTGCCATCGGATCAGCGCGGTGCGCCGGCCGCAGCGCGCCAGCTGCAGTGGCCATTGGAGGGTGAACCAACGGCAAAAGGAAGACCTTTCTCTCTGTCTCTCTCTCTCTCACTGTCCACTCTGCCTGTCACAAAAAAAAAAAAAAAAAAAAAAAAAAAAAGAATTAATTAGAATTAAAACTATATAACTGAGAAAATCCATGATGACTTTATGTATAAGTCACATAGAAATCTCAGGGGTTTGGGAAATTATTTTTAGTAGAAATTATTCTACTAAAAATGTAAAAATTATTCCAAAGCCCAGGTATTTGTGGGATATTCTGCTGGCACATTAGCAGGAAGCTGAATTGGAAGCAGAGCAGTATCACAATGCCAGGCCTAGATGTATTCTTAAAAACTTTCAGTGGAGAAACTTATGTGAAAGAGAGGTTTCACTTTTTAAAAAGGGAAAATAAACAGAGTGCCAGTGAGGAAATTGTATTTTCTACACATATAAGTTTCAACTTTAAAAAAGAAAATGCGAAATTAATCTGTTCACCACTACTATATTTTCACCTAGGTGTCATCTTCATTATGTTGTTAAAATGCAATAGCCTACAATAATCGATCCCAGACATGGGTGGGGGTTGCGGCTAGCGGACTGGCAAGGAAGCAGAGAACTAACAGGCTGTCTGTAGCACTTGCAGTACATGTTACAAGAATAACACATAACAGAAAAATATTGGTTCAATTCAATATAACTACCTCAATTTTCTTAAAAATCACACATACTTTAGGTAGTTAAAGCCCTTACATGCTTTCTTTCTTTAAAAAAAAAAAAAAGCTTTAAGAATGATTTTGAGAGGGAAAAAGTTAATGAAATATTGAGGTTCAAAGCATCTCTTTTTAACCTGTTTGCTAAAAATACGAAAAAACACAGACTTTGAAAGGGTATTAAATCCAATCTCATTAATTTTATTTGGTAACTACCTCTATCCCAGTGACTTCATGGCAAAGTTAACCTTAAGGCTAACTTAAGGAGCCCCACGATGAATCCTGTGGCTTAATAAGAACCGGGAGAGAGGCCAGACACACAGAAGGATGCATGTGCCTTCTCTGTTCCCATGTGATGCCCTATGCCACTTTAGGACTCTTCCAACAAGGAGGCCATCAGCAGATGAGGCCCCTGGACTTTACACTTCCAGAACCAGGAGACAAAATAAAACTATTTCCTTTATAAATTAGGCCTGCCTCAGGTACTTTGTTATAGTAATGCAAAACTGCGTGGTAGAAGAGGCTACACAAAAACAGGGGGCTCAGGGAATTTGGCCCTCAAGCCACAGCTTGCGAACCCCTGGCATAACTAAACACTAACATCACAATGTGAATTAAAATGGTTCTGGGGCCAGTGCCGTGGTGTAGTGTGTAAAGCCACCACTTGTGATACCAGCATCCCATATGGGCTCCAGTTTGTGCTCTGGCTGCTCCACTTCCAATCCAGCTCCCTGTTAATGCCCTGAGAAAGCAGCAGAAGATGGCCCAAATGTTTGGGCCCCTGCCACTCATGTAGGAGACCTGGCTGGCTCTTGGCCGTTGCAGACATCTGGAGAGTGAACCAGTGGATAGAAGATATTTCTTTCTCTCTCTTCTTCCCGCCTTTCCTCCCTCCCTCCCTTCCTCCTATCTCTTTCAAATAAATAAATATATCTTTCAAAAAAATGTGGTTCTACTAGGTACTGATAAGAATTACTACTTTTATTCAGAGAGGAGAGAGAAATGTTAGAATAATCAAGAAAAACTTCAAGGAATAACTGTTTGAGTGAGAGGTTGAAAGGAAGCTGATAATTCACTTATTATAGCTGCTAACTAGTTAGTATATGTAAAAACATTGCTCCATAATCTAAAAAAAATCTGTAATTTTGCCAAAACACGTACAAAACAAGTAATTAAGCTTCATGCTTTTGTTTAAGCTGTACCACACAATTTACCAACTGTTATGGGATGAACTGTGTAGTCCAAAAAGGATATGTTGAAATCTTACCTCTTAGTACCTCAGAATATGACTTTATTTGAAAATAGGGTCTTTACAGAGGAAAGTAATTTAAAACAAGGTTATTAGGGTCAAAGTCACTCAGTAAATAGTAAAGTCAGTAAGATTCAGCCTATCACAGAATTGTTAATTATCTTTTTAAGTCATTTTCAGAATACACATGAGTTATTCATTTAACTTTGATTAAATGTAGCCCTATTTATGACAATGAAGAAGGACCCAAATTACCTTCACTCTATATTTTGAGAGAACAACTCTGAAAATATGGGTTTATTACAAATGTTAACAACAACTTAACCTTAAGTTTCTTTACATTTGCCCACAGGAAGCTGACTGACTTGAGACGATATTTAGCTGTTAGAACTCTTTATTTTGTTTTTCCTTCCTAGGCTTCATATACAAATACTTCACCTGGAATCTTCTCTAACCTTTATTACTACCCCCTGAACTATTCTGTATTGTGTAGAAGTTAAAACAAGGCAGTAGGTTCTACACCAAGACATTAACCACAGTCTCAAAAATTATGATAAGAAAAGCTGGTCTGGGCAAGAATTACTGAGAATTGGAGAAATATATATAAGATCCCCTTGGTAATAAATTAATGGAGGTATATAAAGTATAACTCTGGAGACCAAGATTCCATTAATCTTTAAAGCAGAAGTTGATATTTCTACAATCAATCAATCAATTAAAATTATACATTGGTTTAACAATAAATATTTCCCTGAGATGTGCTGAGAAGAACCTTATCCTGAGCCTGAAATGTCACAAATACAACCTCAACACTTATCACTGGCACAGCACTGCCCGTAACTCAAAACAGCTACTCTGGTGACTAGCACCATAGAGGCCCTAGGGAAAGTCCTCTAAAAGCAAAAGGCAACTGCATCAGAATGCCACAAGGTTAGGGGGTTAATCTGCTGCTCACAGGACATGCACACTGCCCTGGAGAGTGGGCAGGAGTTAACTGGTAGAAATGCTTACGCTCCTAAATTTTTCAGACAGCATGGATGCAAAAGATGCTGGTATCACAAAATGTCATTTTCAAATAGTGCCAATTACCATGCATTTCCTTGCTTGTCTGCTGGTTCTGATGTATGATCTCAGAGACACCAATGCTGACACTGGCATATGAGCCTCCACTCACCTTCTTGTTCTTAGCTCTGCAAATGTTGGGGATAGGCTTCAGCAAAACCGAGGTCAGACATATCACGGCAAAAGAAAATCTCATTTCTAGTGCAGAGTCATCTTTTGTTTGATTTTTTTTGAAAAGAAATAGTTTGAGCTTTGAAATTGTGTATTAAAATGTTGAGAACTATTGACCCTAAACCATTTAAAAAATGGGCTTCTGTTCTGTTTTGCAAAATTTCCAGTAAAACAAAGTCCAAAGTTGTATTACTGTGTATGTTAAAAGTTTCCATTTTCAGTTTACTTGCATTTTACACATGTAAAAAAAGTTTTAAAAAAGGAGATTCACATAGAATGCCTGCCAAATTTTCAAAGAAATCCAAACACGATCTCATACAGTATGAACTGACAAGCTTCTGAATGTCTGTGAGCTCTGATTTGGACATTTCAATGTCATCTAGATGCCCAAATTTAAATTTCAGGGCTGCTTATCAAGCACCGTAACTGAAAACTTGCACTAAACTCCAAAGTGTGTGAAGAAGTAAATATCCATTGGGGGAAAAAAAACCCTGCTGATTTACAGGGTGGCCTATTTAGAACAGCTCCCATTTAATAATGTGGCTGTGTACAGGGCCTCTTTTAAATGGGCCACCCTGTATGAAGCTTAGGTCCAAGATAAAAAATGTCCTCCCTTGAGAATTTTTAAAAACCAAAAACACTGAAGGTTTAGTGGTTATTTTTAAGGTTTTAGATGGTTTCTTTGGACTCCTTTAGAACTGAAAAAAGATGGATACACATTTAAAAAATGAAATGCTACAACCACACATCTGTAATGAGAACCAGTGCCAGTGGATATTTTTAAAGCAAATTAAAACGGTCATTTTTTTTTAACTTAGGCAAACAGCTGCTACACACACAGTGCACAGTAACTACTTTTCAGCAAGAGTTCAGAAGGAATTTCCTAATGAAGATTTACAGGACGCTCTGGGATCGATAATTAAAGGCTCCCCCAAAAGATATGAATGATAGCATCAGAAATGTGACAGTTAAGGACAATGAACAAGCCTGTCCTCCCAGGGAGGTACCTGGAATTTAGAATAAAGGAAACACAGTGGTTAACACAAAGGGCCAGTAGGATGAGACAGGAGTGGAGCAAGGCTTCATTGTATGTATTTTCTCAAACTTATAAGTGTCTTAAAAGATTTCAGTTGGATTCCTAATGTTTAACACCTCTGTAACTTAACTCCTTTCAAAAGGAAGAAGAGGGACCTTGAGGAGAAAACAGGCTTGCCTCAAAAAACCTGTGCTGATAAAAGGTACTATGTGCTCCCAAAATTGTCTTCATTCCTCTACATGATGCTGTTTCTCCCCCTAAAACCAATGTTGACAGTACAAATAATAACAGTTACGAACACGGCCATCATACTGTGTGTCAAACTTTCTTCTAGGTACTTGACAACATGAAGTCATGTGACGCCTACAATAATACTATGAGACGCGAAGACATCTCCGTTTTACAGACAAAGCAAATGAAGCTCTAAGGGAATTTGTAATTTGTCCCAAGAACACAAACAGGAAAACTGGTTGATATTATCCAAACTTGGACCCTGCTTCCAGAGTCAGGCTATTCTCCATCTCCAACAAGAACAAGAAACCACAAATGTAGTTCCCTGACAGAACCATCAGTAAGAAGCATAATCCTCAAAAAGTTCACAGATAATGGAAAAATTATACATGGAGTTCAAAAAAGTTCTGCACCAAAATAAACATCTTTTAATCACATTTCCACCAACTTTTTGAAATAATTTTGTATTCCTTTTCCCTTAAAACTAAGAAATACAACAGCCCCTCTGTATCTGCAGATCCCTCATTCATGGAGTCAACCAACTATGGATCTGGCCTGGCAGTTAAGATGACCTTAGGAGGCCCATATCTCATATTGGAGTTCCCGGGTTCAAATCTTAGCCCTGCTTCTGCTTACAGCTCCCTCTAAGGCACACCACTAGGAGGTAGAGGATGACGATTCAAGGAGCTGGGTTCCCCAGGTTGAGATCCTGGCCCCAGACTTCAGCCTGGCTCAATCCTGGCTGTTATGGGCATGTGGAGAATGAAACAGCAGATGGGAGCTCTCTCCCTCTCTTTTTCTTTGCCTCACAATTTGTTTTAAAACTTAAGGGAAAAAGTTGTACCTCTACATGATGTATACTCCAATTTTTTCTTGTCAGTATCCTCTTAAACAATACAGAATAACAACCAACTGCAAAATATTTACATCTCATTAGGTATTATTAATCTACAGATCATTTAAAGATTTTGGGAGAATTAGGTCATATGTAAATACCATAATAACTTATATAAAGGATTTTAGTATCCAAGAATTTTGCTATCCTCAGGGGTCCCAGAACCAATCCCATGCAGATACCAAGGGACAACTGTAGCTCATTCACATTCAATAAATATTTATTGAGCAGCTGCTTGTGACAGCATTCTTGTAGACACTGGGCATAAAGCACTGACTGAAATGAACTAAATCTTTAGCCCAATCATTTCAATACTTGGGTTGTAGCTAACTGGGATGAATACTTAACATAAAGATATGTGCTTACTGGCAAGCCAGGAGATAAAGAGGTGGGCCAACATAAAAGCTTTCTTTATGGAAGAGTATTATCTAATTATAATTATTCTCTCAGAAAATTGACAAAAGAGTAGAAAGGAGGCTAGGGAGCAGTAAGGAAATGCCAACAGAGGAAGCAATAAACTCAAGCATGGGACAACAGAAGCCCGATCAATTAAAAACCACAAGATAGAGAAAAGGACCATGCAGACTGAAAAGGAATCCACAGCAAGTACAAGGAGGACTAGAGAGAAGAGAACGTTTAGTAGCAAGCTGCTAGTAGGGGCTATAATGGTATAGCTAATTATACTTTTATACTTTCCTGAAGACTAAGGCTGCTCAGTACTTCCACATGCTAATTGGCACTCCAGACACCTTCCTTTGTAAAGTGCCAGTGCAACTCTTTTGCCAATTTTTAATTGGCTTACTTAAAGTTTTATTTGAAATATACCAGCTATATATGTATTCTGGCTAGAAATCCTTTGTCAAACATGGGTATTTCAAGTAGTTTTCCCCAGTATATGACCTGCCTATTCATTTTCTTCAATACAAATATTCAGTTGACACAGTCCAATCTTTGAAAAAGGTACTTTTTTGTCATTTAATTACTTTGGCACTTTCATAGAAAATCAATTCATCACATATGTGGATCTGTTTCTAGCTCTATTCTATTGCACTGATCTATGTCTACCCTGCCAGGACACCGTCCTCATTACTGTACCATTTCACTTTTTAATGAGTCTTGAAACTACACAGTGTAAAACCCCAACCTTGCTCTTTTCAAAAAACTGCTTTGGTTCTTTTGTGTTTTCATGTAAATCTTATAATATGGGTATCAATTTCTATTTTTAAAAAGGCCCCCTGTGGGGGCCCTCTCTGTGGCACAGCGGATTAAAGTCCTGGCCTGAGGTACCAGCATTCCATATGCGCAATGGTTCTAGTCCTGGCTGTTCCTCTTCAGTCCAGCTCTCTGCTGTGGCCTGGGAAAGCAGCAGAAGATGACCCATGTCCTTGGGCCCCTGCACCCATACGGGAGACTTGGAAGAAGCTCCTGGCTCCTGGCTTCTGATCAGCGCAGCTCCAGCCACTGCGACAATCTGGGGAGTGAACCAGCTGATGGAATAACTCTCTCTTGTCTCTACCTCTCTCTGTAACTCTTTCAAATAAATAAAAAAAATCAAGACACTCTGGCAAAAGATCTCTGTGAGTGAGATCCCAGTGGAAAGAACAGGTCATCAAAGAAGGAGGTACCTTTCTCTGAAGGGAGGAGAGAACCTCCACTTTGACTATGACCTTGTCTAAACAAGATAAGAGTCGGAGAACTCAGAGGGCTTCCATAGCCTTGGAAACTCATGACTGGAGCATGGGGAGATTACTGATGCCATAGACAGGAGTGTCAATTGGTAAAGTCAACAACAGGAGTCACTGTGCACTTACTCCTCATGTAGGATCTCTGTCCTTAATGTGCTGTGCATTGAGATTTAATGCTATAACGAGTACTCAAACAATATATTTCACTTTGTGTTTCTATGGGGGTGCAAACTGTTGAAATCCTTACTTAATGCATACTAAACTGATCCTCTGTAAAAAAAAAAAAAAAAGAAATTATCAATTCCCAACTTGACTCTCACTGGGATTAAACATGACAAGAGGTCTGCTCTGATTTCATCATCATTTAAAAAAAATCATCTATTATTTTTCACTTTATGTTTCTGTGTGGGAGCAAACTGTTGAAATCCATACTTAATGTATACTAAGCTGATCTTCTGTATATTGAGATAATCGAAAATGAATCTTGATGTGAATGGAAGGGGAGAGGGAGTGGGAAAGGGGAGGGTTGTGGGTGGGAGGGACGGTATCGGGGGGGAAGCCATTGTAATCCATAAGTCGTACTTTGGAAATTTATATTCATTAAATAAAAGTTTAAAAAAAAAAAAAGGCCCACTGTGATGATTGAGATTGCATACAACTATAATCACTTTAGGGAGAAGTGACAATAAATTAAGTTCAGATATGTCTCTATTTACTTTGCTTTCTTTAGTTTTCCTCAGAAGTGTTTTGCAATTGTCATTTACAGACTTCTCGTATTTTAAACTTATTCCTATTTAATATTTTAATGCTATTATAAATGTACTGCTTTAAATTTATTTTATGAATATCTAACTGCTCAGTTATAGAAATATTTGAATGTATACTAATTTTGAATCTTGGAAAGCTTGATTTTTTTTTTTTTACCAACTCTGGTAGTTTTAAAATGATTATTGTTGTATTTAAGCATTTCTATATATAAGATGTCATCTGTGAATAAAGACAATTTTACTTCTTCCTTTGTAGTTGTAATGCTTCTTATCTCTTTGCCTTGACTCCCTGCACTGTTTAGGGCTTCCTGTATTATACTGAATACAAGTGGTAAAAGCAAATATCAAGCCGTTATCAATCTTAGGGGGAAAGTATTCAGTCACTCCATTAATCACATCACCTCTAGATGACTCTACTCTTCTTGAGTATACTTATATTTATACTTCCTAAGAGTTTTTATCATGAATAGAAACTTAATTTTGTTAAATGCTTTATTGATATTTATTAAGATTTCCCCCTCTGGGGCCTGTGTTGTGGCATAGTAGGTTAAGGCTTTGCATCGGTCCAAGACCTGGCTGTTCCAAGTCTGATTTAGTGCCTGGGAAAGCAGCAGATGATGGTCCAAGTACTTGGGCTCCTGCACAAGTGTGAGACCCAGTAGAACTTCCTGACTCCGGGCTTCAGCCTGGCCCAGCCCTAGCCATTGCAGCCATTTGAGGAGTGAACAAACAGGTAGAAGACCTCTCTCTCTCCCTCTCTCTGTAATGCCGCCTTTCAAATAAATAAAAAATAAATCTTAAAAAAAAAGATTTCCCGTTTTATCTGTTACTATGAAAAAAATATACAGGTGGATTTGTTTTTTAAACATTGGAACAATCATGCATTACTGAGATAATGCTTCTTTATCACCATATATTACAGTTTTTGTATGGTGCGGGATCAGATTTGCTGGTATTTGGCTAAGGATTTTTACATCATAAATTCATGACAATGCTTGCAGGTTTCATGCTATGTTTTTTGTTTCCCATCACAGCAATGCTGGTTTCATAAAGTGAAGCTATCTAGGCTGGAGTTTCTTTGGTGCATATGTTTTTAATTAGTAATCCAATGTGTTTCCTTGATATAAGTTTATTCAGATTTTTCTATTCCTTCTTGTCTCAGTTATTAAGTTGTGATTATTAAGGATAGTTTCCATTTTCTCTAAGTTACCAATATTCCTTGATTATCCTTTTAATCTCAGTCATATCTACTGTGATATCTCATTCATTCTTGATACAAGTAATTTGTGTTTTCTCTAGCTAAAGGTTTACCAGTTTTCTGATATTTTCAAAGAATCTGCTTTTACTTTCAAGGACTTTTCTCTATTGTCTGTTTTCTGTCTCACTTACTTTATACTCTAAATTTATTATATCCTTTTCTTACTTATTTTGGATTCAAATTGCATTTTTCCTAGCTTCTTAAGGTGGTGGCAATATTTATTTTCAAGCTTTTATTTTCTAACATAAGCACTCAGAGCTACAAATTTCTTTATGGACAACTGCTTTAGATTCACCTTATAAATTCTGGTATGCTGTGTTTATTATCATTAGGAAGTTATTTTTATTTCTTCCTTCTGCATTGCATATTTTGTTTGTGTAATTTAAAGCTCTGATATTAAGCACACAGAACTTTTATATTCCTCCATGTCTATGACAAGGTTTCTTATCCTGAATTCTATTTTGCCTTTAATTTTTTAAAAAAGATTTATTTAATTATTTGAAAAGCAGAATTACAGAGATGGATGAAGGGGGAGGGAGAGGAAGAGACAAGGGAGAGAACTTCCTTCCAATGGTTCGTTCCCTAAATGGCTGCAATGGCCAGTGCTGAGCCATTTTAAGCCAGGAGCCTGGACCTCTACTCACGTCTCTCATGTAGGTGGCAAGGACCAAAGCATGGAGGCCATCCTCACTGCCTTCCTAGGCACACCAGCAGGGAGCTGGATCTGAAGTGGAGCAGCCTGGATTTGAATGAACACTCATACAGAAAGCCAGTGTCACAGGCAGCTGCTTAAACTGCTGAGCCACAACCCTGGCCTATAATTCGACATAAATTAATATAGCTATAACAGTCCATGTACAGAAAATTCCTAGTTATGTGGTCTTGTATTTCAAGATATGTAAGCAATCAGTGTACTTACAATAAGGAAAACTGGGGGGAAAAACACTCAATTGAAAGCTTATATCTTTTTTTTTTTTTTTTTTTGTATTTTGACAGGCAGAGTGGACAGTGAGAGACAGAGAGAAAGATCTTCCTTTGCCCTTGGTTCACCCTCCAATGGCCACCGCGGCCGGCATGCTGCGTCCAGCTCACCGCGCTGATCCGAAGGCAGGAGCCAGGTGCTTCCTCCTGGTCTCCCATGTGGGTGCAGGGCCCAAGTACTTGGGCCATCCTTCACTGTACTCCCGGGCCACAGCAGAGAGCTGGCCTGGAAGAGGGTCGACCGGGACAGAATCTGGTGCCCTGACCGGGACTAGAACCCAGTGTGCCAGCACTGCAGGCGGAGGATTAGCCTATTGAGCCGCGGTGCCGGCCAAAAGCTTATCATATCTTACAGCAGTATGGATCAATGTCAGCCACTTGCCTACCACCTTTACAAGTTGTGTAAGTTTTTATATTAGTTAGGCTGTTACTATTTTCTGTGAATAATTAAATAAATATAAGTATGTTTATATATGCATATACTTATAATTTAATAAATGTATTTTAAAAGAAACTTCCTTTCATGAAAATTTATCAATGAAATTGGTACCATATGCTAGAAAGTCTCTACTGCTGATAGTAATAGCCTATCCATGAGAAAATCTCTTTTTAAAAAATTCTGAAATGTGGGAGTTTGGAAGGGATAGAGAGAACATTAGTAGAACAGTAAGGAAAAGTAAGCAGAAAAGAGTCAAGTCACAAAAATGGCAGTGATAAGAGTGACCTCTGTCTCTCTCTCTCTCACTATCCACTCTGCCTGTCAAAAAAAAAAAAAGAGTGATGGGGACAGGTGTTTGGCACAGTTGTCAAGATATCACTGGGGGGTGGGTGGGTGGAAGGCACTGTGACACTGCTAATGGACCCTTGTTTTTTTTCACTTTTCAGTGACAATGAGTATTTGTATGCAGGTCTGCACTTGCTCTTTAGAGGCCAAGCTCTGCACCATTAAATTTTTACCAGCAACCCTCATCATCTGAGGCTTTTTTTTTTTTTTAAAGCTATCTCTTATCCTCTGAAGTTGGAAGAGCCTGACTGGTAGAATTAGACTTCTTGGGGCCAGCACTGTGGTGTAGTGAGTAAATCTGCTGAATGTGATGCTGGCATCCCATAGGGCTCTGGCTCAAATCCTGGCTGCTCCACTTCTAATTCAGCTCGCTGCTAGTACATCTGGGAAAGCAGCAGAGGACTGTCCAAATGCTTGGGTCTCGGCACCCACATGGGAGATCTGGAAGAAGCTTCTGGATTCAGCCTGGCCCAGTTCTGGTCATTGTGGTCATTTGGGGAGTGAACCAGCAGATACAAGACCTCTCTCACTCTCTATCTGTCTGTCTAACTCCGCCTTTCAAATAAATAAAATAAATCTTAAAAAAAAAAAAAAAAGAAAGAAAGCAGCAAAAAAAAGAGCAGTGGACTAAGATCAAGAAACGAAAGTATCTTCTCAGTGCTGTTGCTGTCATCACTGTGAGCTTGATTAGTTCAGCTCCTGCAAGGACATGAGCTTCCCCACAAGTATATGAACAATTTTGTGCATAATTACAATGAAGATGGCTTTATATTCTAAAGTATTATTAGTTAAAGTTTATGGTTTACTTTTTTCGTTTATGGTGGAAATAAGGAAACAGAAAGAAACACTTCATGGGTTTTTTTAATTGTTTTCCTCAATGTTCTGTCGGAAGCAGTCATGATTCTCAAAGTCTACAAGAAAGACGAATCAATTCTTTCTTTACTACCTTTATCCAAGATTCAGAACAACTTAATATATTCAAGTCTGTACACAACCAATATCCTCAAATATGCGTGGGTTTCTAATAATGTGGTCACCATAACACATATTAATATCTGCCAAGTCAGTTCTGATAAAATAAGCCACAGAAGTCAATTGTTACATACAAGCCAAAACCACAAATAGTTCTTTAAATTTCAGAGTTTTTTTTTTGTTTTTTATTTTTTTTTCCAAAAAGTTAACCTTGAAAGTGAGAAGCAATCTAGGCATTTGAGTTACAAAGCCAAACTGGAGAAATCAACAAAGTATTCAAATAATAACTACATGATGGTTACAGCAATTAGCAAGTAAACAAAAAGATTTGAAGAGAACTTAGCTTTCTTTCTTTTTTTTTTTTTTTTTTTTTTTTTTGACAGGCAGAGTGGACAGTGAGAGAGAGAAACAGAGAGAAAGGTCTTCCTTTTCTGTTGGTTCACCCCCTAATGGCTGCTGCGGCCAGCGCACTGCGCTGATCTGAAGCCAGGAGCCAGGTGCTTCTCCTGGTGTCCCATGTGGGTGCAGGGCCCAAGGACCTGGGCCATCCTCCACTGCCTTCCAGGGCCACAGCAGAGAGCTGGACTGGAAGAGGAGCAACCGGGACAGAATCCGGCGCCCTGACTGGGACTAGAACCCGGTGTGCCAGGGCAGTGAGCAGGGGATTAGCCTATTGAGCCACGGTGCCGGCCGAGAAGGTAGCTTTCTAATGAATACATTTAAATTTCAGCTGCACCGAACCAGAAACATTACTTCTTAAACACAGAATGTAATAGTCAATGCATATCGTCACTGTAGATGAGGGAACCCACAGATATTATTCCCATAGTTTCTTTATTAATATTTTATATACTTTATCCTCTTATTGATTCTAGATTTTACTTCTTAGTAATAACGGATTTCATTTGTTAGAGTATTTGCAGTCACCACATGTGATATTTCTCAATGACTTTTTTTTAAAAGGCTTATTTATTTATTTGAAAGGAAGAACTACAGAGAGGTAGAGGCAGAGAGAGAGAGAGAAGTCTTCCATCTGCTGGTTCACTCCCCAAATAGCCACAATGGCAAGAGCTGGGCAAATCCAAAGCCAGGAGCCAGGAGCTTCTTCCAGGTCCCCCATACGTGTGCAGAGGCCCAAGCATTTGCGCCATCTTCCACTGCTTTCTCAAGCCATAGCAGAGAGCTGCATCAGAAGTGGAGCAGCTGGGACTCGAACCAGCACCCATATGGGATGCTAACACTGCAGATGCCAGCTTACCCACTGTACCACAGCACCAGGCCCCTCAATAACTTTTTGAGAGGGAGGAGATAAATGTTGTCTTTTTATTTTGCAGATATGATAATTAAAGTTCAGAGAAGTAAAAGTGGCTTGGCCAAAATAATTTTCATAATGAGTCAAAATAAGAACATTAAGTGTTTTAATTACTATTTCCAGGTACTTTCCACTAATTAATGAATAAACATGTTTATTAAATGACTAAGCCTCAGTTTTTACACTCACTAAAAACACACCAAGCTCCTGTCCTGCACATTTTATTAGACTTGTGTAAAGTTCAAGCTTCTTTGTAACTTGCAGAGGGTGCTACAAAAATTAATTTCCATCATTATGACAAGCACTCAATTTGTGACAAACAATACTGAATCCCTTTTCCCCACTAAAAAATCCTATTTCTCAAAACATTATATTTTAGGAGAATTAAGTCACATGCTCTCCTACCTAAAATATTACATAGCTGGCAAACATTTTTCTAAACATTCCTCTGAAATTCATTTTATTATTAACAATGAAGAGAAACACACTGAAAAATGAAATTTAATCCAAAACTTAGACTTCTATATAGCTTACACAATGTAGATTATAAAAATATTAAGTATTTAATTTCTAGATAGCCATAAAGACCCAAGCAAAACATCATAGAATTCAATGACTTCCAAACAAGTGTCTGGCATCAAAACACCTTAACTTCAAAAAGAAAATACATGAAGACCATAAAAAAGGCAGTAGGAATGGAAGTCATGGAATTATGTTAGCTGCTATTAAAATCAATCACAGAACCTAAAGTTGTCTTGTTCAAGTCACAGTTGGGAATGAAGGATGCAAAAAAGTATGAGTTACGTCTGAGGCAGCAATTCAGCCAAACATTGATTCAGTAATACATCACCCCCTGAGATGACATCCAGCAAACAAACAGGGGACAAGAGAGAGCAGGAAGGGTAGCAAAGGATGTTCTAGGGTTCAGGCCTGAAGTGGGCTGGATCACACCAACCACTTTCCAATGGCCTGAATTCAATCACATGGACCAATCTAAAAGTGGAGGAGTCTAGTGAGTACACAGCTTTGTTCCTACACATCACTGTAATAGGTATTGAAAAAATAGACAATAAAATTCAATATCCATTCCATGTCTTGTAAAAAAAAAAGGCTTTCTTTACCAAAAAATAATTAGAAACACACACTTAACATCATATTTGATAATGAAACATAAGCAACTTTTTTTAAAGATTTATTTTATTTATTTGAAAGTCAGAGTTACACAGAGAGAGGAGAAGCAGAGAGAGAGAGAGAGGGAGAGAGAGAGAGGTCTTCCATCCACTGGTTCACTCTCCAATTGGCTACAACAGCCGGAGCTGTACCGATCCAAAGCCAGGAGCCAGGAGTTTCTTCTGGGTCTTCCAAGCGGGTGCAATAGCACATGGACTTGGGCCATCTTCCACTGCTTTCCCAGGCCACAGCAGAGAGCTGGATCGGAAATGGAGCAGCCAGTTCTTGAACCTGCGCCGTATGGGATGACAGCACTGCATGAGGTGGCTCTACTGCTATGCCACCACGCCAGCCCCAGAACTTTTCCATTAAACTCAGAAATAAGATATGAATACCTGCTTAATTTACCACTACTATTCGCCAGTGTAAAAGAGGTCCTAGTCAATGAAATATGTCAAGGATAGAAATTAAGACTGAGATATAAAACTTTCAATATTTGTAAATAATAAATTATTGTACGTTAAGAGAAAAAGAAGGTAAGTTTACTGATAAGTATGTCTAATTAAAAAAAAAGGAACAACTTAAGATTAGGAAAAAAGTTTAACATATAAATAACCAAAAACCACACTTTTGTATTTATCATCAATAAGCAATTTGAAATTATATAGAAGAATCTTATTCATAATAATAACTGGCAACTTTACAGGAAATATATAGGCCCTATATGAAGAAAATTTTCTTTATGATGTACATATTAAAAACACTGGAGAGGCAGGCACTGGCATAGCGAGTAAAGCTGCTGCCTGCAGTGCCAACATCCCATATGGGCGCCAGTTCAAGTCTTGGCTACTCCACTTCCTATCCAGCTCTCTGCTATGGCCTAGGAAACCAGTAGAAGACGGCTTAAGTGCTTGGGCTCCTGCACTCACGTGGGAGACCCAGAAACTCCTGGCTCCTGGTTTCGGATCGACGCAGCTCCAGCTGTTGCGGCCAATTGGGGAGTGAACCAACAGATGGAAGACTTCTCTCTCTCTTTTCTCTCATTCTCTCTCTCTCTCTGCCTCTCCTTCTCTCTCTGTATAACTCTGACTTTCAATGAAATAAATAAATCTTTAAAAAAAAAACACTGGAAATGTAAGAACATAAACTTCTGTATACAAAGATTCATTATTATAAAGATATTGTTTATCACAAAGTTAATCCATAAATTCAATATAATCTCAAAAGGAATAAATATAGACCAACAGCAAAGGAAGACCTTTCTGTCTCTCTCTCTCACTATCCACTCTGCTTGTCAAAAAAAAAAAAAAAAAAAAAAAAAAAAAAAAAAAAAAACTAATCCGGAAGAGAAAATAAAAGTAGTTAAGAAACTTTGAAAAAGAATTATGAGGGTGGTGTTATAAGATATCACTGCAATATTCAACAATGGACAAATGCTTTGCTGTAAGCTAGCTTGAGCAGGTATTGCGGTTTAGCAGATTAATCTACTGCTTGGGATGCCTGCACAGTATGAAGTCTGGCCTCTACTTTCAATCCTACTTCCTGATAACGTCACCTTGGGAAGCAGAAGTCTGGATCAAATGACTTGGGACCCTGTCAACCATGTGAGAGGCCTGGATGCTGCTTGTGTCTCCTGGCTTCTGCCTGGCCCAGCTCTAGTGGTTGCAGACATTTTGGGAGTAAGCCAGAGGATAGAAGATCTCTCTCTCTCTCTCTCAAAAATCTCTCTCTCTCTTTTTCTCTGTGAGACTGCATCTCAAATAAATAGAAATAAAAAAATAAGCTTTAAAAATAAATGTACCTCTACTATGTAACACTTTTAAAAGCAGTAATGTTAAATGATGCAGAAACCTTTTATTTAATGGCTCTTTTACCTAGACCATGGTGTTCCTACTTTATAACATACTGCCTGACACATACCAGGTGCTCCAGTCATATTTACTCAAGGAATAAACAAATGAAGAAAGCAAAATAGAATACAGCAAAATGACCATTTACATGTAAGAATAAAACATGGCATTTTAAATCAACAAGGAAACAATGGATTACCCAGCTAGTGATACTAAAAATCTGACCAGCAACTGGGGCAGAGGGAGAGGGTCCTAGCCCTCTACCTTATACCACACACAAAAATATCTTTAAATTGATGGAACACCTAAAAGTACAAATATTCAAAAATATGGAAAAAGAACATAATTTACTATTGTTAATGCTTTACTTTCAACTACGGTAAGCTATCTAAGCACAAAAATAAATATTATTCCCAAGAAGCAATGTGAATAGAGAAGAACAGGTAAATTACAGCTTTGGTTAAGTATTATTGCATTGTAATTACAGTGACCAGACATTTCTGGCTGGTGGGAGCAATGCTGGCTTTATCTTCCTGTTCTAGGTACTGGCAATTCCAAATCCACTCTAAAATTGGATCCCTGCATTCTCTCCGAGCAGTCAGACTGGAGGATAGGAAGTTCTGCTGCTTCAGACTGTTTGCAAACCTCTCATCAACCCTGATACATAAAATAAGCTGACACAGAATAGTAATGCCTTTTTCAGTTCTATTTTCCCATTCAAAATTGCTGCAAAAGATGACTTCAAATTGACTTTTTAACATTTTCCCTATTACATGGTAGCCTAGAGTCCAAAGTCCAGCCAACGAAGTAATGACAGGATAGAATAGAAAATTTCTTTTTGCTGTCTTACATATCTCACTGACCACTGGATGCTTCCTGAGACCAATGCAGTTTCATATTAAATTGTATTAAATAGAACATGTTAATATAAAAGACTGTAATAAAATAGTTAACAGATTACCATTTCATATTTTATTGGTGATTATTCATGGGGAAAAATACTTATATATGCCAGTAGGAAACTCCAATGCTTTAGGAAAGCCCAATGGAAAAGAGCCCATCTGAATTTATAAAAGTAAATTTAGGAAGAGATCCTTCTTATAGAAATTTTATTCATTTTGCAAAATGATTTGACACCGGTTGTCTAGAAAAGTATTGGTCTGGAAATTGACAGAACTATACCAATAATAGTGGTGATCTAATTCAAACCTCTTAGAAGTACATGAATATGGTACTATTATTATTATCACTGCCTTTATGAAAAGAGAACTGAGACTTACAGAGGTCTTGTGATTTATCCAAGAACACACTGCTTGTAAGTATTTGAACTCACATTCTAAGCTCTTAACCAGCACAAACATCACTGCCTATGAACAGATATTATCTGAGTAATAAAGGAGTAGTAACATTTTAGGAGTAAAGATATACATGCAACAGTCACAGTTGCAACTTACACCTACTTACTTTCAGCCCAATTCTATTTATTGCTCAGCCTGGTCAGGACACACTCAAATTGAGAAGACAATATCAAAGTTCTAAATTTAGCAAATACATAGCTCTATACAAAGTCCATTGCTTCTTGCTAGTACTCCACACCACCTGTTCAGATCTGCAATGCAGATATTTAGTTTCTTTGAGTCCTATCTTCAAAGAGTGTTTTGAAATATGAATTAATGGGGTCTTTTCCTTTCCCAGTGGAATTATTCTTTCAAACACAGACTATTCAGGGAAAGGCAAAGGTTAGCCAACCACACTTGAACTTCTGATTATCTTTAATATTTGAATCACTTTACATCTGAAAATACACTGTATGAAGTTCTCAGTTACATGCTAAGGCAGATCGACTCCTGCTACATGAGAGGGCAAAAAATCCACTTCCATTCACCCAGAATAAAAACTCTGACAAAACTGTCAAAAACAACCATTTCCACACTATAGGCCAACCACAAGCTTATAACAAATTGATAGGTAGTTATTTATGAAAATCAATGCAATTTGGGTAAGAAGAGCACAAGTCTATGGAAGTTTTTTCTTGGATTTAGGACATTCTTCAGGCTCTATATATGTAGTAGTTCAACTAGGACTAGGCAGGAAGTGATAAGTGGAAAAGGGGCTACCACTGCCAAAAGGGGGCTCAGATAATTTAAAGTACTGTCAGTGGCATATGAATAAGAAGGGCTACCACCTCTACTTGCCTGACATAGTAGGTCCTTTCCAGACAAGTAACAGATTAGCAGAGCAACAGACTGAATCTATACTAACCTCTCTCCCAATTCATGTTGGATTCTGAATCCCCCACTTTGAGATGATACTAGCAAGTAGGACCTTTGCTAGATCTAAGAGATACCATGAAACTACAAAATCATTGACCGTAAAGGGCTTAGAATTCAGGGACTCCATAAATGTGTAAAACAATTACTACACAGTGTAACTACTGTTGTAGAGAATTCTGAACAAGGAAATGGCCTGATCACTTTGTCACTATGCCAGTGTCCAAAGGATGGGTGAATTGGGCAATGGTAGAGGCAGCACATCTTAGCGCTAAGGACAGGAAAGAGGCAGAGGACAGAGGAATTCAATTCTATTATGGTAATATTAAAGTAGAAGGGAAAAGAGGAAAGAAAATGAAAAGAATCGTCATCAGGAAGACAGAGTTGTTAGTATAGAAAATTAAATGATCACATGCTAATCTCCTATCACACATTCCACAGGTAAAGCCAGTTATTATTGCAAGTAGCAACGAAATCAATGATAGAAATGGACTAAAATTATATATAAAATGTTAACGCTATATGTAACGCCAATCTACCTAGAAAAATAAAAAAAATATATTGTATATTTTTAATTTCTCCAGATGCAATAATTACTAAAGAAATTATAGAAAATTATTTCATTTTTGGGGGGCCAGTGCTGTGGCTCACTTGGTTAATCCTCCACCTATGGTACCGGTATCCCATATGGGCACCGGCTTCTAGTCCGGTTGCTCCTCTTCTAGTCCAGCTCTCTGCTGTGGCCCGGGAAGGCAGTGGAAGATGGCCCAAGTGCTTGGGCGCCTGCACCTGCATGGGAGACCAGGAGGAAGAACCTGGCTCCTGGCTTCAGATCAGTGCAGCACCAGCTGTGGAAGCCATTTGGGGAGTGAGCCAAAGGAAGGAAGACCTTTCTCTCTGTCTCTCTTACTGTATAACTCTATCTGTCAAATATATTTTTTAAAAATTATTTTATTTTTATAACATACATCCTATTTTAAACTTGCTTGCACACATTAGCTTTTTCCTATTTTTTTTTAATTTTTATTTTTTGACAGGCAGAGTGGACAGTGAGAGAGAGAGACAGAAAGAAAGGTCTTCCTTTGCCGTTGGTTCACCCTCAAACGGCCGCTGTGGCTGGCGCACCGCACTGATCCGAAGGCAGGAGCCACGTGCTTCTCCTGGTCTCCCAAGGGGCTGCAGGGCCCAAGGACTTGGGCCATCCTCCACTGCACTCCCTGGCCACAGCAGAGAGCTGGCCTGGAAGAGGGGCAACCGGGACAGAATCCAGCGCCCCAACCAGGACTAGAACCCGGTGTGCCGGCACCACAAGGCGGAGGATTAGCCTATTGAGCCGCGGCGCCGGCCACACATTAGCTTGATCCTTCCCAAATCCATGAGGTTTACACAACTGTACCATTGTATCTATGAGAAAAATCAAGGCTCTGAGAGATTAGTTCTACTATAACACCTGCTTTGAAAGTGTAGATTTGTTCCAACACAATCAATACATTAGGGAACAATGTGAATAAAACTAAAATTTTGTATTCCATGAGAGATTTCATCCAGAAGAATTACGAGGTAAAAGTAAAGAACTGAACCAACTGAACTGAGCCATACAAGAATCCACATAAGCACAGGCCTCAGACACTGCCAGCTAACTCAGCTCACCGTGGCTCACCACGTGGGAGGTGACTCACAACTAGTCACAGCTGGTACTACACTGTCTCAGATTTCAGGTAACTCTCTCTCCATCACTTCACAACAACTCACAAGCTGCATTTCTTCCCTGCCTGCTTTCACAAACCAATCTGACTGTTTTTCAACATAAAATGCCAAAAGCACTGCAGTATTTATTAACCATTTAACATTTATGATCACTTTTAATGTGGTGCTAACAAGTTTTGTGTACTGGGTCATAATCTCATTTTCCCATAAAATCAGTAGTTCTCATTGTGATTTTGCATAGCATGCTGACTTTTTAGGAGCAGATATGTTATAGCAGAATTGACTCTAAACAGTGAGGTAACAACCAGGTTTGCTGATTTCAGAACCCAGGCTTGTAAGTTGTTGGGTCTCTCACCTTAACTGAAATAGTCATGAATACTTTAAATATGCAAAGTGCTTTTGGACATCTTAAGTTTCTACTTCTGGTTTATATGAACTGATAGGACTATGAATTCATATTTATACATAGTTGTGTGGTTTAAAAAACATTGCAACACTCATCTGTGACAACTGAAGGTGACCCAAGTTCTTTGGCTCCTGCCGCCCACCTAGGAGACCCTGATGAAGTTCCTGCCTCCTTGCTTCAGCCTGGGCCAGTCCTGGCTGTTGCCCCCATCTAGGGAGTGAAGCAGTAGATACATGATCTCTCTCTCTCTCTCTCTCTCTCTCTCTCTCTGTAACTCTGACTTTCAAAATAAATCTTCAAAAAAAAAAAAAAAAAAACCTAAGTTCAGAATCTGTCACCTTCCATTTGCTTTCAAAAAAGTCAACAACCAACAGAAAAGCAGTAAGACTAAAGAAATTAACTTCTTGAAATCCCAAGAAAAAGATATTTCATACATATTTCTCCAACCCTATTGTTATCTTACAGTATGATATTATCTGTTATCAAACAGTCTGATATCATGAGTTATGGCTTTAGCAAAGTGATTCTGTAAGTGGCTGAAATGTTATTCATGACTATTTATAAGAAAGAATTTTTGAAAATTTTTGCATAGTGGTAAGTGGGTGATTAACAAAGTTAAAAAATTCATTTTAACTTATAAATTTCTATGCATACCATCCTAAATATAGTATTAAATATTCCCTGGAAATCAAATTAAAACAAGACTGAGAGTCTAGACCATATAATATATATAGTATTCATAGTGACAAAAGCATTTTTTTACTATCTATAATTAAGACAGCTCAACCAAGTTTACATTCTTGAAAATGTCTAGCTATATATATGCTAAAATTAATACACAAAAGCTACACTATTACGACTGGAGCCAGACAAAGAACTGCTTAAATCAGGTCTTCAGAAATAGGAAGTTAACTATTAACTTTATATTTAAAACTACTTAAAACATTTTTAACTTTCCTGAAGTGTCACTCCCCCTCTTCGCGGAGGAACGACCCTGTGCTGTTCTTTTGTCTGCTCGGCCCTTCCCGGGTTTGCTGCTGGTTCTTCCCGGGTTGGCTGCCGATCCTTCCACCTCCGTGGAAGGGCGGCTCCCCCTGCCACTTTCCCCACTTCCGCGGGGGAGTGGCACACCACCGGCGGCTCTCTCGGGGGCTGCTCAGGTGTTCCTTCAGATAGATGTTCCCCTTAGATGTTCCTGGTGCATGTTGTCTCACTCCTCCTTTATAGTCCTCTTCCACCAATCCCAACTCTGCTACCCACACACCGAGCACGCTGCTCTCCTCCAATCAGGAGCAAGATCAGCTCCTGCAGCTCAAATTGGCGAGAGGCAGCTGTGTAGAAGCTGTTTACTCCCTTCTCAGCGCCATATTGTGGGAGAGCAGATGCACAGAATAAGTCTTAATTCCAGTAACTTAGTCTAGTCCAAGTTGCTCCCCACACTGAAGCAATGGGCATAAGCTTTAACTTATGAAAGCTAAGCCTGTAATATCTCAACTATTTTCTAACTCAAAATGCTTTAAAAATCAACATCAATTCATATTGTTTTTCCCTTTTCTAGGCCAATACTATCTACAAGGAGGCTACCTGGTAAGCCTACCAACCAACACCGTCAGTGTTTAATACAGCTCATGCTTTCTTTCTCCAAATACTTCTCCTCTCGGCCTCCAAGACAGACTGTTCTTCTGCTGTCCTTATAACTCTACTATAACATCTTCTCAGTTTCTTTGGTTGGTTCTCTTCCTTTTCTTGAAAGACTAATTTGTACCTCAGGACTCAATGCGCAAACCAATTTTCTTTTATATAGATAGATACCTCCAAGATGATCTCACCTAGTTCCCAGTTTTCAAACACCATCCACAAACTCAAAAACTATTCTCACTTTCCCCGCAATTCCACTGTACAACCAGAAATGATATCACATATGTGTTTATTTGTTGTTTATTTCCGCTAGTGGGATGTAAGACAGAAACTTCAGTTGTTCCTTACTGGAGCCCTAGCGGCTAGCATTATACCTCAGGTATGGAAGGCACACAATGAACTCATTTATTATTATTGATTTATTTAGTTGATAGTCAGAGTCACAAAGAAGAAAAGGAGAGAGGGAGGGAGGGAGAGAGGGAGAGAGAGAGAGAGAAAATTAATCTGCTGGTTCACTCCCCAGAGGGCCACAATTGGCAAGGTCTGGGCAAGACCAAAGTCAGCAGCCAGGAGCTTCATCTGCATCTCCCACAGGGGAGGAGGGCCCCAAGTTCTTGGGCCATTTTTCACTGCTTTTCCCCAGCTATCAGCAGAGAGCTAGACTGGAAGTGCAGTAGCAGGGACTCAAACTGGTGCTCATATGGGATGCGGTGTTACAAGCAGTAGCTTTCATGGCTATGCCACAAAGCTGGCTTCTGAAATTTGTTCAATGAATTAGTCACTTAACAGGGACAAGTATGAATTAATCATTTAAAAGGAAAATAGATGCTAGAATATAATTCTCATGTTCATAAAACAACTTTCAGTAATAAAATAAAAACAGATAATGAAAATCGCATCAAAGTGGTATGTACCAATGCCATCTTACTTGTTAAAGTGATCAGTTTAAGTTCATAATTGATCAAAAAGATAGGAATAAGTGTCAAAGGGATTACATAAATAAGACCAGTGTCTGCAAATAATAGAATTAAAAAGGAGAGAATGATCCTACATGGGAAGCAGGATACACAGCAGACTCATAGAATGGCAAATGCCCTAAACAGCACTCTGGCTTCAGAATCAGCCCTTAAGGCATTCAGATCTGGCTAAAAAGTCAATGAGAGTTTCACAGGCATGGAAAGCCAAGACACTGTGGCAAAAAACAAACAAACAAACAAAAAAAAAACAAAACAAACAAAAACAACCACCTAAATGAAAGACCTCTGTGAGTGAGATCTCAGTGGAAAGAACAGGCCATCAAAGAAGGCAGTACCTTTCTCTGAAGGGAGGAGAGAACTTCCACTTTGAATATGGCCTTGTCTAAACAAGATCAGAGTTGGTGAACTCAAGAGGCTTTCCATAGCCTTGGCAGCTCATGACAAGAGCCTCAGGTGATTACTGAAGTCATAAATCAACAATGGGAGTCACTGTGCACCTGATCCCCATGTAGGATCTCTGTCCTTAATGTGTTGTACTATGTGAATTAATGGTATAACTACTACCCAAACAGTACTTTATACTTTGTGTGTCTTTGTGGGTGCAGTCTGTTGAAATGTTTACTTAATATATACTAAGTTGATCTTCTGTATATAAATATAATTGAAAACGAATTGTGATGAAGAATGGGATGGGAGAGGGAGTAGGAGATGGGATGATTGCAGGTGGGAGGGAGGTTATGGGGGGGGGAAGCTGCTATAATTCAAAAGCTGTACTTTGTAAATATATATTTTTAAATAAAAGTTAAAAAAAAGAAAATAAACTGAGGAAAAATGTGCAAAACTTGTGTTACAAAAGACAAGTCAATAGATAATGCTGAACATTCACATGATGCTAAACAGTCACAAAGTAGTATACTATTTGAGTTCTAAGTCCATAGTTCCACAATTAAAATAGGTATGAAAAGTTCACTTACTCCATTACAATTCAGATATGAGATGGGGATTATTCTATGAGCCCACCCTGTCTAATCTTATATTTCATGAATCACCCCTTCACAACTAAAATGCACTTTATATATAATTCATCTATTTATTCTTTGTTGCCATAATATTTAAGAATCTACCTAGCATGTAATATGAATTTATAGAAAAATTCTACTTGATTTTATCTCCATATTTAAAATCATCTCAGAATAACATTTTATTTTGAAGAAACAGTAAAGATGATTAAGAAGCAGAGATTTACTTCACACTGACTTTAAGAGGGTACCCCCAACATTTGGTGGAAAGTAGGATTAAAAGCTAAGTTTATTTTGGTATGAAAGAATTTTGAATTTCAACTATTACATGGGCCTTCAAAAAGTTCATGGAAAATGTATTATTAAAAAAGCTACACATGGATTTCAAAAGTTATGTACCAAAATAAAACATAATTTAATTAATTTAATTCTATTTTTCCAAGAACTTCTCAATGTATTCTTGTATACCAAGATTTTGGAAAGTCTTAGAAGCAAAATGACTCAAGGATAATGGTCAGTGAATGTCAGTTCAATTAAGAAATGACTGTACATGGGCCGGTACTGTGTCTAAGCATCCACCTACAGCGCTGGCATCCCATATGGGCACTGAGTCATGTCCCAGATGCTCCTCTTCTAATCCAGCTGTTTGCCCATAGCCTGGGAAAGTAGTAGAATGGCTCAAGTCCCTGAGCCCTTGCACCCGCATGGGAGACCCAGAAGAAGCTCCTGGCTCCTGGCTTCGGATCAGCCCAGCTGCAGCCATTGTGGCCATTTGGGGAGTGAACCAGTGGACCTCTCTGTCTCTCCCTCTGTCTGTAACTCTACCTCTCAAGTAAATAAATAAATCTTTAAAATGGAAGGAAAGAAGGAAAGAAGGAAAAAAGGAAGGAAGGAAGGAAGGAGAAAGAAAGGAAAAAGAAAGAATAAAATTTCTAAGACTTTGATCAGGATTAAGAGGAATAACTTATGCCTAAGTGCCTGAAATATGGACATTCAATACATGACTTTTGTGGAGAATATACTGTTTTATCTCTAATTTACAAAGAGGAACTCTGGTTATCTTAGAAAGCAGCCCATCAAAAATCATGTAAAACAAATAGAAACTAAAAAAGAAAACTCACTAGACTGATTAGAATCTGTGCTTCAGCTATTTCCTTCTAACTTCCATATACACAAAAAAATGAGTTAGTGTGTATATTTCAGCCATAAATTTTCTCATGAAATAGTAAATAGATTTTTGCATTACAAACAATTTTTACAATGTTGCTTGTTAATGAATGACAGAGAAGAAAGAGAAAAAAGACCAAAAGTCAAGACTAAGATGCTAGGATCCCTGTACTGAGGAAAAACTCAGGGATCTGGGCAATGGAGATAACCCAATGCTACCATGAAAGTTTATACTGAATAGGCCACTGTATTCAGAAATAGAGAAATTTCCATGTTTGCAATATGCTTTATTCATCTGACATGTGAATACAGTAAAAATAAAGGCAACTTCATCTTTTTATCTTACAGTGAATATATTTGTAATTAATTTGCCAACATGACCCATCTATACTCTGGTGAACACAACCAGTAACTTGTCACAAAAACATGGTCAACAGAATAGAGTACATGGCCAATGATTATGCTACCAAGCTACACAAAGCTTAAAATAACAGCTCATTTTGCATAAATAACCTGTTTCCCTCAGCATCTAAGACTAGCAGCACCAAAGAAACCCACATCCTAAGCCACAGAATACAGACACCTGGTTTGGTTCTTATCACAGGATGACAAAATGCTTTCATTCACCTAATGCCACCCAGACATCCTCCACATTTGCATACTGTTCTTTAACTAACAAAACTGTTGCATCCTTCCTGAGTTCTGGAATGGTCAAAAGGTTCAATGCAAACACTTCTTAGGATAACCTTTGATTCCACATTTAAAGACATAGGCTCAATGACTGGAGTAAATATCAAAATGATAGCTCCCTTTTCTTTCCTTTTCCTATTCTGATGTTTATAAGATTAAGTTTGATTTCAGAACATTTCTGTGACCTTTGTTTATAAAAATGTTTAAATCAATGCTGTCAACACAATAATCATTCAAATGTCAACCAAAGAAAACTAATTTTTTTACTACAAGAAATGTTATTTTTAATGTTCCAATTCTGTGATGGTAACTATGAATAAGTGTAAAGAAATGTAATATTTTAAAATCTTGGATTTCTCTTAGAATATATGAGACTTCAGAAACATCATGTGATAAATGGAACTAAAAGGTAAGCTTAAGGGCCAGTGTTGTGGCTTAGGGGTAAAGCTACTGCCTGTGATGCCAGCATTCCATATGGGTGCTGGTTCATGTTCTGGCTTTTTCATTTCCTGTCCAGCTCTCTGCTCAAGGCCTGGGAAAAGCAGCAGAATATGGCCCACGTGTTTGGGACACTGCCACCCACGTGGGAGACCCAGATGTAGCTCCTGGCTGCTGGCTTCAGTCTGGCACAGCACTGGATGTTGTGCCCATCTGGGGAGTCCATCAGTGAATGGAAGATATTTCTGTCTTTTCCTCTTTCTCTCTCTGTAACTCTGGCTTTCAAATAAATATTTTTTTTAAAAAAAAGTAAGCTTATTTGGGTATACAACTTTCTCATAGTCCACATTTTCTATGAACTTTTTGAAAACCTTTCATAGATATGGATTTCAAAATTTTTTGCACCAAACTAAACATACCTTTTAATCCCACTTTCCATAAACTTTCTGAAGACTCTCATATATTTTTATTAAGAGTGCTTATTTCTTTTTACTTACTTGAAAGGCAGAGAGAGACAGAGACAAGCAGACACAGAAATCTTCCCTTAACTATTTCACTCTCCAACGCCTGCAATAGTCAGGGCTGGGCAAAGCTGAAGCCAGAAGGAAAGAAGTCGGTGCAGGTCTCCCACGTGGGTGGTAAAGGTCTAGCAACTTAAGTCCTCACCTGCTACCTCCCCGGCTGTGTATTAGCTGTGTGGAAGCAGAGCCATGACTCAGCCAGGCACTCCTATATGAGCTGTGATCATCTCAAGTGGCTTCGTAATCACCGTCTCAAATGCCTGCTCCTCATATACCCTTTAGAGTAATGAAAATAGTTCCTTTCACTTTTTAAAAGATTTATTTAAAGATAGAGGGAGAGATCAATCTTCCATCTGCTGGTTCACTCTAAAATGGCTGTAACAATTGGGGCTGGGCCAGGCCAAAGTCAAAAGCCAGGTCTGGATCTACCATGTGTGGCAGAGGCCCAAGTACTTAGGCTGTATTTTGCTGCTTTCCTGGGCACATTAGCAGTTTGCTGGATAGGAAGTGAAGCTACCAAATCTTGAGCTAGTGCTCCAATAAGGGATGGAGGCAACTTTCAGTTTTTATCAGAACTATTTATTTATTCCAATGTGTGTGTATGTGTGTGAAAGGGAGAATGAGAAAGAGAAACAGTGAGAGAGCAAGCACTGGCTCCCATCTACAGGTTCCTTTCAAATGCCAGGAACAGCCAGAAGCCAGGAACTCAATCCAAGTCTCTCAGGCAGATGGCAAGAACACAACCACTGGAGCTATGACCACTGCCTCCCAGGGCTTGCATTAGCAGGAAGCTAGAATCAGCAGTAGAGTCAGGCATTCTGATACTGGATATACGCATCCGAATTGGTAGCCTAATTGTTAGAGCAAGAGATCACCACAGGATAATTTTTAGAATGCCTAACTTGGTATTTTTTCATAAAGAGATACTTAAAGAATAATTCCATGACTTAACAATACCATAATTTCTACAGTTCTAAAGAAAAAAAAATAGGAATCTGATGATCTCATGAAAAATATAGAAACAAAGAATTTAAAAGACATTACTGGTTATATTTCATTTCTGCTGATTTTGTCAGAGAATGCTATTAAGTTAAAGGAATGTGACTTTCAGTAATCTTCCATAAAAATACAATCACCTGGAAAAAACTTCTTTGCTATTAAAAACACCAACAGGGCCAGCACCACGGCTCACTTGGTTAATCCTCCGCCTGCAGCGCCGGCATCCCATATGGGCACTGGGTTTTAGTCCTGGTTGCTTCTCTTCTGGTCCAGCTCTCTGCTGTGGCCTGGGAGGGAAGTGGAGGATGGCCCGGGTGCTTGAGCCCCTGCACCCGCATGGGAGACTGGGGAGGGAGGGGTGGCTCCTGGTTTCAGATCGGCGCAGCGCACCAGGCTGTGGCAATCATTTGGGGGTGGGCCTTTCTCTCTGTCTCTCTCTCTCACTGTCTAACTCTATCTGTCAAATTAAAAAAAAAAAAAAACTACCAAAAAAACACTGGCAAAGCCTTCATTTTACCTTCTTTCAACTTCATAAATTATTCTTCCAATTCATTATGTTTGTATGTATATAACATTAGAGAAAACAGTTTCAATAATTTAATAATTTACGAGGCTTAACAAATAATACATGTTTAAGAAAAAAGAACATTGGGGGCCGGTGCTGTGGCTCAATAGGCTAATCCTCTGCCTGCGGCACCGGCACCCAGGGTTCTAGTCCCAGTTGGGGCACCGGATTCTGTCCCGGTTCCTCCTCTTCCAGTCCAGCTCTCTGCTGTGGCCCAGGAGTGCAGTGGAGGATGGCCCAAGTGCTTGGGCCCTGCACCCGCATGGGAGACAGGGGAAGCACCTGGCTCCTGGCTTTGGATCAGCGCTGTGCGCACGCCGCAGCACACCGGCCGCAGCGGCCATTCCGGGGTGAACCAAGGGAAAAGGAAGACCTTCTTCTCTGTCTCTCTCTCTCACTGTCCACTCTGCCTGTCAAATAACAACAACAACAACAACAACAAAAAAAAACAAAACAAAAAACAGTGGGGTAGGTGTTCTGATGCAGCAGGCTAAGCCACCACATGAAAGGCCCACATCCCAGATCAGAGTACTGGTTTGAGTCCCCACCACTCTGCTTCCTGTCCAGCTTTCTGCTAATGTGCTCCATGAGGCAGCAAGTGATAGCCCAAGAGCCTGGGCACCTGCACCCACATAGGAGACCAGATGGGGTTCCAGGCTTCTGGCTTCACTTTGGCCAGCCCCAGCAGTTGCAGCCATTTTGGGAGTGAACCAGTGCCTGGAAGATATCTCCCAGCCTCACTCTAAGTCTGCCTTTTAAAGAAATAAATAAATCCTTGGGAAGAGAAGGGGAGGGGAGCGGAGGGGAAGGAAAGGGGCATTAGTATTTTTAAAAAGCTCCTTAGGTAATTAAATTGTATAACCAAGATTGAGAATCGTCATTCTAGACCTTGTTCACCAGGATAAACACTGTATTTCTTTTAAGATTTATTTATTTATCTGAAAGAGTAACACGGTGAAAGAAGGAGAGGCACAGAGAAAAAGAGAGAGAGAGAGAGAGAGAGGTCTTCCATCCGCTGGCTCACTCCCCAGTTGGCCGCAATAGCCGGAGCTATCTGAAGCCAAGATCTAGGAGCCTCTTCTAAGTCCCCCATGCGGGTGCAGTGGCCCAAGGACTTGGGCCATCTTCTACTGTGTCCCAAGCCATAGCAGAGAGCTGGATTGGAAGTGGAGCAGCTGGGACTTGAACTGGCACCATATGGGATGCTGGCACTGCAGGCTGCAGCTTTACCCATTATGCCACAGCATCAGCCCCAACATTATATTTCTTAATCTTAACTTTAAAAACTGTCATAACTTATTTTTTTACAGTTGCAACATCTCAATTGCTTTCTGCAAAACTCTGATCTACAACTTCCATATCTATGAAATAAGATACTTTTAACTTAATAAATTATGGTGCCCAAAAGGAAGCACTTCCTAGTCTTACTTATAAATGTGACTCATGGGTCTCAGAAGAACACAAGGTCACAGCCACATTTTAAATTTTGGGTTTACTAAACCCACCTCGGAAGACCTGACCCATATATAAAATAATACTTTTCTAGAATAGGCCATTTTGGAATCCTGCTAATGGAAGGATAAATTGGGGATACCTCTTGTTTGAATTTAGTGCCATACATTTAGTGATCATCAGTTATTTCTTGGTTGTTGCTAGCTGACATGGTACTATCTGAAGAGCTCAAGAAACTCAACAATAACAAAACAAATATTCCAGTAAAGAAATGGGCAAAGGACTTGAACAAGTATTTTTCAAAAGAGGAAATTCAAATGGCTGACACACACCTAACACACACATGAAAAAATGCTAGGATCATTAGCCATCAGGGAAATGCAAATCAAAATCACAATGAGGTTTCACTTCAGTCCTGTTAGAATGGCTTTCATGCAGAAATCAATGCTGGTGAGGATGCAGGGCGGGGGTGGGGGATGGATGGGTAGGAGGGGAAGTTACCCTAATCCACTGTTGGTGGGAATGTAAACTGGTGCAGCCATTGTGGAAGACAGTATGGAGATACTCAGAAATGTGAATATAGATCTACCATATGATCCAGCCACCCCACTCCTGGGAATTTACTCAAAAGAAATGAAATCAGCATATGAAATACTGTTTATTGCAGCTCAATTCACAATGGCTAAGATATGGAATCAACCCAGATGTCTGTCAACTGAAGACTGCATAAAGCAATTATGATATATGTACTCAGTGGAATACTACACAGTGGTTAAAAAAAAATGAAATCCCGTCGTTTGCAACAAAATGGATGTAACTGGAAAATATTATACTTAGTGAAATATGACAAAAAGACAAATGCCCTATGTTTTCCCAGATTTGTGATAACAATAGAGTACTTAAAAGGTAATCTATAGGAGTGAAATTGATGTTTTGACATTTGATTATGGTTTACAGCCTTTATCTCAATTGTTGAGGAACAATGTTGATTTTTCATACTATTTGTTGAACTCTTTACTTAGTGTAGGGTTAATCTTATGAGTGCAAAGTAAACTGAAAACAGATCTTAAAAATTTAAGAATAGGGGGGCCAGCACTGTGGTACAGTGGGTAAAGCTGCTGTCTGCATCGCTGGTATCCCATATGGGCGCCGGTTTGACTGCCGGCTACTCCACTTCCAATCCAGCTCTCAGTTACAGTCTGGGAAAGGAGTAGAAGATGGCCCAAGTCCTTGGGCCCCTGCACCTGCATGGGAGATCCGGAAGAAGCTCCTGGCTCCTGGCTTCAGATTGGTGCAGCTCTGGCCGTTGTGGCCAATTGGGGAGTAAACCAACGGATAAAAGACCTCTCTCTCTCTCTCTCTCTCTGCCTCTTCTTCTCTCTCTGTGTAACTCTTTCAAATAAATAAATAAATATTAAAAAAAACTAAGAGTGGGAATAGGAGAAAGAGGAGGAAGATGAATGGGAGCATGGGTGAAAGGGAGGGTAAGGTAGGAAGTATCAAATGTTCCTGAACCTGTATACAGGAAATACATGAAATCTGAATACCTTAAATAAAATTAAAAAAAAAAAAGAATAGTTGCCTGAAATATCCCTATTGCCTAACATACAAATTCGTCCATTTTATATCATGAAGGCACAGAATCAGAAGTTGTATCCTGATCTGAACACACAGTTCACCTGCCTCCAGGAATATGTAATAATAGAAAACAATAATGACAAGAGGCATTCTACTACTACAGTCATCCTCAGGCAGATGTTTCCTGCTTGTCAGCAGGACTCTCTCACAAGAAAAGATGGTTGTGACATTGAAGAAACAGACAGCAAACAGGCTCAGATCCAAGTGGCAAGGGACATACGTCTAAATTGATTGAGTGTTCATCACTACTGCTTCATTCCAAAATCTATAATGGAGTGTATCAAAAAAATCTATGGAGCAGGTATTTGGGCTACTCGTTTAAAAACTGGTTGGGAAGCCCACATCCCACATCAGAGAACCTGGGTTCCAGGCCTGGCTCTCCTTTGGATTCCAGCTTCCTGTTTATGTGTACCCTGTGAGGCAACAAATCATGGCTCAAATACCTGGTTCCCTGCCACCCATCTGGGAGACCTAGATTGAGTTCCTAGCTCCCGGCTTCAGCATGGCCCAACCCTGGCTGTTGCAGGCATTTAGGGACTAACCCAACAGATGGGAGACCTATCTATCTGCCTGTCTAGCTCTCTGCCTCTCAAATAAAACAAATTAAAAAAAAAAAAAAAGGAAAGAAAAAGATCTTTGCAGTTGGCTGGAGTGTTGCATCTGCATACCTATCCTTCCACTTCCACTGAATTGCATGACCAAGCTGTCTAATTCTCCAGTCACCTCTGCAGGCTGTCGAGCCACCACTCAGGGACAGTAAGCTATTTCACTGACCAGATTTGAAGAAGCTGTACTTGTCAGTGCAAGAGGCTGATTTTCCCATGATACGAGGAAATGCTGGATTCAGTCACACATCATTTTCAGACGTGAACATCACTACATGGCACCTCTGAACGTTCGTGTTTGAATTTATGACTTATTCTCATGACTTTAGAATTCCAATTTACCTCCTCATCTGTCCGATTAAGCACCTTGGCTCCAAAATCAATTAGCAATATAAGATTTCTGAGGCACATTTTTTTTTTTTTTAAGATTTCATTTATTTATTTGAAAGAGTTACAGAGAGAGGTAGAGACAGAGAGAGAGGTCTTCCATTAGCTGGCTTACTCCCCAGATGGCCACAACAGCCGGAGCTGCGCTGATCCAAAGCCCAGAGCCAGGAGCTTCTTCTGGGTCTTCCATGAGGGTGCAGGGGCCCATGGACTTGGGCCATCTTCCACTGCTTTTCCAGGCCACAGCAGAGAGCTGGATTGGAAGAGGAGCAGCCGGGACTAGAACCCGCTGCCCATATGGGATGCCGGCGCTTCAGGCCATGGCATTAACTCGGTGCACCACAGTGCCGGCCCACGAGGTACAGATCTAAACTGTCATCCCACGAAAAGGATCTATTAATAGGCAGGATGCCATCATTGAATCTGCGATCATCATTTCCCTTACTCAATATCTAAACATCAAGTATTCTTCAGAGACAGGTGTCATGGAAATCAGCTAGAATATACAGATTCATGTATAACTCATATTCCATCTAGATAACTTCTGAACAGATTCCATGTTTTAAATGGATTATAAAGTTGTAGTTTATACATAATTCTATTATACATTTGTAATTTTAAAATTAAGGTGTTTTAATTTTTTTTGTTTAGCTATTAAGTGTTGATATCCATATTAATTTAGAATCTCCTAATATTTTTATGCTGGTTTGTGTCTTGCTTACAAACTATATTATTTTCTGCTTGCTTCATAAATTTAAGAGTGAATTTTTATAAATTTCAGGTCAGATCAATAGTATCAAGAATTTTTTAGGAGCAGTTATTAGTCTGACTTTTCTCTTTGAAAGTAGAAACCAAATGGCACAGTATAAGAATACCCATGCCCCAAAACACCCCAAACAAATTATACAATATGGTTTTCAATGTCAAAAGTTAATGTTGGGTTGCAAACTAACAAAATAAACTCAGGCCAAAATAATTAATTTACGGCATAATCATCAAAGAAATGAAAAAGATCTTTAAAATCCCATTTGAAAGCAGGTACTATCTGAGCTACTCTAAAGCATGGTATGTACTGCTCAATCAGTTAAAACTGAGGTCATTAACAAGATACTAATATGTTTCTATTCAACAAACATTTGGCAGGCTGAAGTATGACTCATTTATGTCCTTGTCAATTAAAATACATATTCACTATATACTGCTTATTTTGAAAAATTATTAACATGAGGCAAGTCTCCAAGCAAGGCAGTTAAAAGTTTCTGAAATGTTAACAGCAATTTTACAAAAAGACTGGTAATACAACAGTAGGGCTTAAGAGTAAAAGAGAAAATGTTTTAAATGTATGGCCCAAAGTCTTCTCGAAAATTAGTCTAAAATCAGATGACAAAAAACATAAGTACTAAGTCTAGAGTCTGGAGATGTAAAGATTTTCCATAAAAATGAATGAGTACAACACATCCAGATTCTGCAAGCATAGCAAAACCTGAAACTAAAAATATTGTTTTAGCTGGTAAAAACATTTTTTATATGTAAGTGAATTATGTTGAGTTTCCTAACTGCCTGAACTTAAAATGCATACTGAATTGAAACAACAGCAAAAAAAAAAAAAAACCATAAAATGTGTATGTTTTAAATGAGAAAACAGAATGACATAAAAATAAGCACATGATTTTAAAATGAATACTGTCAAAGTATTCAACAATTTGTTATATAAGAAAAAATCTACATATTCAACAGTTCTATGTCTTGATAAGAAGTTCTTTCTGAAAATCCTCTCATCAGATCATAAATCTCTGTGCCTCTGAAATAGGGTAATATGCAATTTACAAATTATGGTGTCCAGAAAGAAGGGTTATCAGAGCTTGGCTATAAAAGGACTTTTGGCTCCAAAAGACCAGGAGTTCACAGCCCTATTATAAATTTTCAGTTGACTGAACCCAATTAAGGTCTAGACTTCTATACTTTTCTACAGCAGAAGTATTTACAGACACCAGAAAAATCCTTCTTTTTAAATGTATAAACCCCTATTGCATTTTCCCTTCTCTACCATAAACTGTGCTTCAGACCCTCACAAACTACATTTTTGAAGTATACTGTACTTGATTATCAGAGCTCTTTGAAGACATGAACCATGTCTTACTTCAACCATTTCTCCACATTCTAAAGCTATTAACCACTTAGAGCACATGAAATTGCACTGGTGTCTCGATCACAAGCAATATTTGCTTAAATTCCTGGTACACTATTATATGTTTAGGATTTTTTCAGTATCACACAAGTACTTACTTTATTTTATACTACTTCCTAACTACACAATGAGAAAAATCTAGAAAATCATAGCTTTTCCAGAGCCTATCAGAACAATGAGGTTGTAAGACAGCAAGGAAAAAATCTCTCAGGACAGACTGATGTAGGGGAGAAAGACAGGACCACCAAGTAAGAAGAAGCAAGTAGTTGAAATTTTCACAAAGTTTAAAAGGTAAGCATGGGGGGCCGGCGCCGTGGCTCACTTGGCTAATCCTCCGCCTGCAGTGCCAGCACCCTGGATTCTAGTCCCGGTTCGGGTGCCAGCTGCTCCTCTTCCAGTCCAGCTCTCTGCTGTGGCCCAGGAAGGCAGTGGAGGATGGCCCAAGTGCTTGGGCCCTGCACTGGCATGGGAGACCAGGAGGAAGCACCTGGCTCCTGGCTTCGTATCGGCGCAGCGCCAGCTGTAGTGGCCATTTGGCAGATGAACCAATGGAAAAGGAAGACCTTTCTCTCTGTCTCTCACTGTCTAACTCTGCCTGTCAAAAAAAAAAAAAAAAAAAAAAAAAAGGTAAGCATGGGCCTTGGTGGCACACAAATAAAATCCCACACAAGTTCCCAGACCATTTTCTTATACTAAACAAAATCTTAAGGCAATGGAGGAAGAGGAAAAAATTCTCTTAGGGTCTAGCCTTTAGCAGAAGTCTGCTAAAGTCCAACATCCCAGAGTAACAGGCCAAGTTTGGCTGCATAGGAGGTAAGGCAGCTACAGAGAGGCCACACTGCAGTGCAAACATGCAGCCACCACGTAAACTGTCCTAAGAGAGCAAGAATACCTAGGACAAGCCTGAAGCAGCACAGATTCCATACCCTATATAAGCTCTACCAACAGGTTCCATAGTTAGAAACTGAAGTCTGGTACACCAAAGATGACTGTAGCAACAACAAAATCCAAACACAGCTCAGCCACTCAGACTTAACAGAAGTGTGCCATTTCCAAGAGTAAATACTATTCAGGACAATGTGCAGTGTTGGGGTACAAGCAATATTCAGCATTCAATTAAAAGCTATGAAACACAAAAAAGCAAGTGGCTGCTCCACTTCTGGTACAGCTCTCTGCTATAGCCTGGGAAAGCAGAAGATGGCCCAAGTGCTTGGTCCCCTGTACCCGCGAGGGAGACCCGGAGGAATCTCCTGGCTCCTGGCTTCGTACTGGCCTAGCTCTGGCCGCTGAGGCCAATTGCGGAGTGAACCAGCGGATGGAAGACCTCTCTCTCTCTCTCTCTGCTTCTGCTCTCTGTAACTTTGCCTTTCAAATAAATAAATCTTTAAAAAAAAGCCTCAAATTTGAATTGTCAGAAGTATATTATGAAAAGTATATTATGAAAAGCTAAAACTTTGCAGCACATAAGATTGTTGCTGGGTAAGATTCTCCAAATGGTTGAAGTACTTTGGATAGGGTGGGAGTTGTAGGTACTGAAAAGCTGGGCCAGAGTTACTACTTTATTTCCACTGTAATCTAATACATGGCAAGAACCAAGAGAAAGAAGCTTTGGCAACCAACTGTCTATCTTGCATACATCCAAAGGTTGATGCACCTTCAACTTTCTCTTGGAACTTTACCTCTGGCTTCACAGCTCTCAATGGCCTTAGTAAATAATTACTAAGCATTTGCCTTACCTATGAAGCTGCTAGAATCCTAAACACTATTTGAAAGGCTGGAATAAAGTCATGTCAAGAAATGTTTGAAAAGTAATTTTTGGTAGTATGCCCAATTTAAAAGGGAAGCCGCAGGGTATATTTTTGTTCTTATTCTTTGTATCTTTCTTCACGTGCTGTATTATCTGCTTTGTAATTTCAAAGTCCTGATGAGCTGCAAATTTTGTTCATGTCACTGGTGGTTGCCAACTTGTCTCACTTCCTTTTCGCCGAGTAGTAATGAATTAATGTTCTGAGATATAAGCAGAGATAACAAAGCTAAAGCTTACTGAAGTAAGATCCAAGGAAAGAACAAGACAGTGGAGAGAGCATAAGGCCCCAGCCCATAAGGGTAGTAAAGCTAAATATGCCCCAAGGGAGAAAGGAAAAGGGGCCAGCTGAGAGAAAACAAAGCACCCTTTCTTCCTGGTCTGGGGCTTTTATCCCTAAAGTGTGAGGGGCGTTAACTGGTGATTGGCCCATGCTGCTCTTGACTGGCATTTGTGATCAACTTCTAGGAGTTGCATTATCCACAAGTTAAATTGCAAAGCCAGTGGTCATGAGTGGGTCCTAGCAAAGGGCAGGGTCCCTGATCCTTCCCCTGGATGAGGGTTTTGTAGCCCCTCAACAGTTGCTCATGGCTGACAAACTCAACATTGATTACCTTAGACTTGGCATTCAATGAACAATAGTAGGATGGAAGGAAGAGATTTGGGTGACTTTGGCTAACTTGTTAGATTAAAGAAAATTCAGAAGGTGATGAAAACACTGAGAGGAAAAAAAAAAAAAGAAAGGAGTAGAAAATTAAAAAAAAAACTGAGAGAAACATTTATTGACCTACTAATGAATCAGCAGTAGCTTCATTCAGGTTTTGATTACAACAATGGCAAAGTTAAAGTTCACTTTTTATCGGACCAGTGCTATGGATTGGTAGGTTAAACCACTGTCTATAGGGCCAGCATCCCACATTAGCAAGGGTTCAAGTCCCAGCTACTTCACTTCTGATCCAGCTTCCTGCTAACCTGGGAAAGCAGCGGAAGAGGGTCCAAGTGCTTGGACCCCTGTACCCACGTGGGAGACCAGGATGGAGTTCCTGGCTCCTGGCATCAGCCTGACTCAGCCCCAGCTGTTGTGGTCACCTGAGGAGTGAACCAGCAAATGGAAGATCTCTCTGTCTCTCTCTCTCTCTCTCTCTCTCTCCCACCCCAACCCCTGCTCTGAGTCTCTCTCACTCTGCCATTCTTTCTATGTAACTCTGCCTTTCAAATAAAGAAATAAATCTTACCCCAGAAAAGGTTCACTTCACCTGTTACATCACATGAAACTGTATTCCTGACCACAGTATTAACAAGTCTTTTTAGTTTGTAATTGGAGTACTGTTTACTAGTGTTCTTCAAGGGACTATTGCTTTCTAGGGCTCCCACAGTTTGTGCTGGGATGAACTTACATCTGAAATTTTTCTTAAATGAACTATCTGTGAGAATTTACTCAGCTCCATGCTTCTCAGACTGGAACAGAGGTACTTCCATCCCCAAGGAGAATAGAATGTTCTAAGAGAAAAATGACCTATCTGCATTTGGCATCAAGTTTTATTCAATGGCATCAGCATTACTTCATACTGAGTCACTTACAAAGAACTCTGTAAGGTCAAGTTTAGTGAGATTATTCCTAAACAGTAAAATTCACACTTTTCAGCTGTACAGCAAGAGTTCTGACGAATGTATACAGATGAGTACATAACAAGGCAATCAAGGCGACAATGTCTCCACCACTCTACTCCCAAAAGGCTCTCTGTGCCCTTCACCCCTTCTCCTCCTGCCCCCTTTTCTGAACCCAGTGATTTGTTCGCTGTGACAACAACTTGCCTTTTCCTTGAATGTCACAATGATACATTTTATATGGTATATAATCTTTTACAGCTTTTCAGATATATCCACATTGGTGTATTTGTTGTGCTTCATTTTGACTAATATTCCTTTCTGTGTACAACTGCCTAGCTGATGGACATTTGAGTGACTTAGGAATAAAGTTCTAGTCAGTAAGCATTTCCCTCTGCCAGAGAGATCCACATATCTCACTCCCTTGCTTTCTTCAGGCCTCCCTTCTGATTACCTAAAATGGAACATTATTTCCCTCTTCTAGTGCCTTGCTTCATTTTTCTTCAAATAGCTTAACACTGCCATCATTTAAATTACATAATCATATGAGAAAGTTATATACAATTTTTTAAAAATCTGTTTTGCCTGGTAAAATGTTATTTCCATGAATGTAAAGACTTTAGTTTTCCTCACTGTTATATCTCCTCTGTTTAAATAAGTGCCTGGTACTAAAGCAAAGTTGGGGTTTGGGAAGAGTGGAGAAGGATGAGAGAGGGAGGCAAGGAAGGTGCAAGGTCACCCGGAAGAAAGAAAGAAATGCTCTGATAATCTGACAGATTTGTGTTGCGATTTTCAGAATGGGAAGCAGACAGGAAATGAGTAGCCACAGTAATAAAAGTTCTTTCTGGACTTAGTTGAAGCACAGGAGGAAGGTGTCGAGTACAGGAGCCTGTAAACAATATTCTTCATCGCTATGGTCCTCATCACCGGGAGGACTTAAAACCCAAACTGCTGGGCCCCACTCCCAGAGTTTCTGATTCATTAGGCCTCAAATAAGGGCCAAGAATTTGAGAACCACTTCTCTAAAGGCTCTACTGGAACATGGCCCTAGTCCGGTAGGAATGGCATCACCTGGGAACTTGTTAAAATGTGCAAATTCTTATGTCAGTAAGTCAGTACATGCTGAACTGGAATTTCGGCTCCATCACTGCTTTTTGATTACTTACAATCTCTGAGTCTGACCTTTTACTCCAGGTAAAACTGGATCAGAGTAACTTGGATTCTGGATGATCCCATGTTAAGTCAATACTGTGAGTAGTGAAGATGGCCTTACACACAGCTGACATTGAACAGAAAAAGAAACAGTTGTGCTACAAGAACTAAGAGGGAAAAGGAAAACAGCTCAACATATGAAGAACCTTTAATGTCATACAATGGAGTTTGGACTCTAACACTGCTTGACCACGGGCTCTCAAATTTTTTGATTGTGAATTTTAAGAAATACAAGCAATATCACGATGAAATACCCATACAAATGTATGCAGCCAGATACAGGGATGTATATAAAATGAAACACTGTCTCATTCATAAAAATACTCTCACTACAGATGTCTACTTTTTAAAAATTTTTTTAAAATTTTATTTGACAGATAGAGTTAGACAGTGAGAAAGTGAGAGACAGAGAGAAAGGTCTTCATTCGGTTGGTTCACCCCCCAAATGGCCACTATGGCCGGCACGCTGCGCCGATCCAAAGCCAGAAGCCAATGCTTCCTCCTGGTCTCGCATGTGGGTGCAGGGCCCAAGCACTTGGGCCATCCTCCACTGCCTTCCCGGCCACAGCAGAGAACTGGACTGGAAGAGGAGCAACCGGGACTAGAACCCGGTGCCCATATGGGATGCCGGCACCACAGGCAGAGGATTAACCAAGTGAGCCACGGCGCAGGCCCCAAGATGTCTACTAATATTTTCTATACTATTCTATGCCAGTTCTTCTACAGCAGTCCCAGCAGGAAGACTTTCACCTACTAGCTAAGAATACCAGTTAATATGCCCACATTCCATATCACATGCCAGGCTATAAGTCCAGCTTCCAACTCTAGCATCTGGCTAATCCAGACCTTAGGAGGCCGCAGATGATGGATCATGTAGTTGGATCTCTATCACCCATGTAGAAGACCTGAATTGGGTTCCCAGTTCCTGGCTTCTGCCTAGTTCAGCCCCGGTTGTTAGTCATTGTGGGTATTTAGGGAGTAAGCCGATGGGAACTCTGTCTCTCTCTTTCTCCCTCTGCCGCTTGAATAATAATTATCTTAGAAGAAATTTTAGGGGCTGGTGCTGTGGTGCAGTAGGCTAAGCCTGTGCCTGCTTTGCTGGCATCCCACATGGGCGCCAGTTTGTGTCCCGGCTACTCTTCTTCTGATCCAGCTCTCTGCTTGGCCTAGGAAAGCAGTAAAAGGCAGCCCAAGTGCTTAGGCCCCTGCACCCAAGTGGAAAACCTGGAAGAAGCTCCGACATCGTGGCCATCTAGGGAGTGAACCAGCAGATGGAAGACCTTTCTCTTTGTCTCTCCCTCTCTCTGTCTATAACTCTCTCTCTCAAATAAATAAAATCTTTAAAAAATAATTTTTAAACACTAGTCTTCACCAACAAAATTGATTTCCTTATCTGCCAATGAATTGCTTTCAGTCTGAAAGATGTAAACACAGACAATAACAATGTCACTTAAGGGATTGAAAACATGAAAATGGCATAAAGAAATTTAATTTTTTAAATCACTCATGATGTTGCATGGAGACATAGTAAAGGGATGAAAAACCAGAACCAACATACTGCTGACCTAGTACTAAAAAGACACAATGATTCTTGTTAACTACAGTGCCATTGCTGAATTTTGAATAGCTGGTTTCAGTGGACTTATAAACCTGGAAATCTGATTGTAATGGATGACATAATTTATAAGAATGTGAAAAAAGAGAATCTACAGTTAGAGTATATATTTTTCTTTATGATAACAAAAATATTTACATAACTTTAGAGCTGAATTCTAGCCCAAAGTGTATCATAATCTGGTCTCACATTAAATCTAATACACTTCTTTACTACTCAAATGTATTGTTATTTCCAGAAGCAAAAATTGTGCTACTGTTACACATAAAGCAAAACAAAAAGTTCATTTTGAAAATATAAAAATTGTTTTAAATTATAAAAATTATTTAAAATTACATAGAAAATTAAGTTTATACCTAACACTGTAAAACAAAACAAAACAAAACAAAACAAAACAAAAAGGCTTCCTAAAGACTGACCTTTAAATATTATTGAGCATTGGACCTAAACCAAGTATATATAGCATTAGGTGCTACATTAAGTCTCAATTACTTATCATCAACTAAAGTTTACTGAATGATAATTAAAAGGAAAATGTTATTTAAGACATTGCTTGGAGGTTAAAAAAAGATTTGTTATGTTCATTCTTATGTTAATGTTGCTTATAATTTACTGCTAGAGCTTACTGTCATTAAACATATTTCATATGACCACAATCTAAAACTACATAATGGCCAGCGCCACGGCTCAATAGGCTAATCCTCCACCTGCGGCGCCGGATTCTGTCCCGGTCGCTCCTCTTCCTGTCCAGCTCTCTGCTGTGGCCTGGGAGTGCAGTGGAGGATGGCCCAAGTGCTTGGGCCCTGCACCCACATGGGAGACCAGGAGAAGCACCTGGCTCCTGGCTTCGGATCAGCGCGGTGCGCCGGCCGCAGCGCGCCAGCCGCAGCGGCCATTGTAGGGTGAACCAAAGAAAAAGGAAGACCTTCCTCTTTGTCTCTCTCTCTCACTGTCCACTCTGTCAAAAAAAAAAAAAAAAAAAAATCCCAACATAAAGTAAGTGACACTCTACAGTACACTCTCACTAGTCTGAAACAAGCTAGAAAAGAAATGAAAGTTTTCATTGATTAGTGTAAATATCCAAATTAGGGGGTGACTTTGCTAAAGTAAAGAAAAACCATGGAACCTAAGGCAGGAGCGCAAGATCAGATCTAGGCTCTGCTAACACTAATCTATGGCAAAACTAGTTTACATTCTGGGCAGCACCTTACTCAATGAGAGAGTGAGAAACTGGAATTAAATAGTTGTGCATCATTGATGTCCATCAGAATCACTACCTCAGAAACTTCACAAAAATATGCCATACACAGGAGCCATCTCAGAACTATGTAACTAAATAATCTTTGGAGATTTGTGAAGAAACTCTTCATATTATTCTGCGATGGCTCCTTAAGGAATGATCTCAATCATCTTAACAGTCTCATCTGTGAAAAGCAATTGCATTATTTTCTGACCAAAACAATATTTACATATATTTAAAACATCTAAATAAGACACATCCTGTTATTTCCAGGATTGCAAAATATATTAGAAGTGATAAAAGTCAGGTAAGAAGCATAAACTGCTTGCAACATAATTTATTTTTAACTGTAAGTGGTTCAAGCCAGTACATAACAGAGATGTTAAATAAAATTACCTCAGTCTGGCAGCTCAAAATAGATCCACAAGGTCCAGCCTCAGGAAGAGGGAACGGCTACCCAAAAGATCAGACCCCTGGAACTTGCTTCAAACACAGAAAGTTAACAGCAGCCTACTCTGATTTAGGTAAGGTTATGATTTGGAGAACAACTCTTGGTGAAGTTCTAGATAGGAAGTTTATCTTTTTCTAGGGCATACTAGCAACTTGTTTTAGCTGTGGAGATATCATTATTGCTTCCAGAGTTAATGGAAGATGAAAAAAATCATTTTGAACAATTTTGTAGGTGTCCTCCTATATTGGGTACAAATATGAACCTTGAATTAATGCCAATTAATGACTTTAAGTGGTACTTCGCATTTCCTTGAATTTTTTCCAATTAGAGCATAACAACATATGAAAGTTTCCACAGTGTTCCTATGTGGAGCATTTTCCCCTCCTCTACAAAAACACCTCTCTGCTCTTTCTCTAGACAAATGCAATGGTTATGTTCATTGACCAGTGATTAAGTCCACAAATGATCATTATTTTATTTCCCTTTAAAATTCTGAATGTGGGCCATCTTCTACTGCTTTCCTAGGCCATAGCAGAGAGCTGGATGGGAGGGAAGTGTAGAACCCAGGACTTAAACCGGCACCCATACAGGATGCCGGCACAGCAGGCAGCAGCTTTACTGACTGACACAGCTCAGGCGCCACAATTATTTTCATTTGCATAGGGCCTAACATTTCCTCTTTCATATCTTTAAGAATAATCACAAAACTTCTTTATTTTTTTTCTAAAATGTAGTGAGATTATAAAAAATAAATTTAACAAAGCAAGAGTCCAAATTTCATGAAAATTAATTTTAAAGTCAAGATACTTCCTTGCAGAAGGTAGAAAAGAACATGGGATCCACAATCTAACATCTTGGTGACATCACTTGGTAGATATTAGGACACAAGCAAGGGGGCCAGTGCTGTGGCGCAGCGGGTTATGCCCTGGCCTGAAGTGCAGGCATCCCATATGGGGGCTGGTTCAAGTCCCGGCTATTCCACCTCCAATCTAGCTCTCTGCTATGGCCCGGGATAGCAGAAGATGGCCCAAGTCCTTGGGCTCTGGCACCCATGTGGGAGACCCGAAGAAGTTCCTGGTTCCTGGCTTTGAATCGGCACAGCTCCGGCCGTTGAGGCCAATTGGGGAGTGAACCATCAGATGGAAGAACACTCTCTCTCTCTCTCTCTCTCTGCCTCTCCTTTCTCTGTGTAACTCTGACTTTCAAATAAATAAATAATTTTTTTTTAAAGACCCAAGCAAGTCAATTAAGCTCTCTGAGATAATAACATCACCTCATGTTGGTGGTAAGATCGCAAGGACATCCTGTATACACAGGCTCTATAAATAGTAAAGTATAATTGTTCAGTAGTGGTCTTTTAAATTATTAGCAATTATCAAAATCTTGACAAGTAATCTTTTTTATTTATATTACTTTTAAGCATGACCTTTAAGATTACAAAAACAGCAACAGTTTTAATTAATCTCAGGAGAAAAGTACAAAAATAGGCAAAGAAAAAAAAGCAACTTCTCTGACATCATTTTCAAAATTAATACTGTATTTAATCTTATAAATTGTTATGAATTTATACCTTCAGTTTCACTTCTTCTGTTTCTTATGACACAAACAAGACCAAAATATATATAAGAAATACTTACTAGAAATAAAAGCAATACCAACACGGAATAAATGTAAACAAATATGGTAAGCACACCTACACCAACACGGAATAAATGTAAACAAATATGGTAAGCACACCTACACTGAAATCAGCACATGCTATTTTTAATGGAATCCCAAAACCACCATGGCATTTTTATGGCTAATTACTGAAGAGGACTTTTCAAACCAGAACCTCCAACTTGAACAGTGAGTCACTTCAAGTCTGATAAAAGATCATGATCTAATATAACACCAATACCTAGCTGACCAAAAATGTAGATGATTCTGTGCAATAATCCTTGTCTGGATAATTCCACTTGCTTTTTTAAGACCCATGGGACTCCAATGGAATACGGTCATTTATATTTAATATTGTCTTACTTTTATCATGTATAAAATATTATCTTTATATTATCCTGTATGTATCTGTATCATTCTTCTTCACCTCTGACTTTAAACATCTTGAAGCCAGGGATCACAACTTTCTTCTTATTAAAAAAATCAAAATATGTCCAAAAACCAAAAAATAAAGCCTGAAGATAAACGCCTAAAAAGAGAAAAATGTAGTGACTGAGCACTTCTACTGGCAATCCTTCAAGAGATAAAAGCAACAATCCAAAATTATCAATGAAACAATCCCTTTATCAAAAACTTCTCAGTCCAGAGATGTGATAAGAAATAAAGAGGTAATATAAAGCATCTAGATTTCCAAACACTGGAGAAGGTACACAGCAACAAACACTAAACCTTGTAATGCCACACACTGAAGAACTCTGTATATAAACTATTTGCAGGCTTCTTAGAAAAACACTGTTTAATATCTCTCTGCAAAAATTAAAATGTTCTTAATTCTCATTTTTTCACAAGTGTTTAAATTTATGGTTACCACTGGAAATATTATTATGTCTATAAAAACTTAAATGGAACATTTCCCGAACTATGTTAAGCACAAATTTAGAACCAGAGTAAAATGTACTTATGATTATATTTTTGCAATTACAAAGACAGTTTATGTAACCTTCATATTTTAATAGAAACAGCTAATACAATATGGAATACACGTCAGGTACTGTGCTTTATAAGACAATCTCATTTAATCTACAGAACAGTAGGTTGTGTGCTTTATACACAATAATACAGCGGTTATCTGCTTTATAAAGAGTCATGTAACTGTAGGAGCAGGATTTAAATCAAATCAGGTCAACAGAATTCCAGAGTGGATCTCCTACTACCACAAGACAAGCTATGTTTCATTAAGTATTATTAGCACTGACATCTTACACCTATAGTATGGAAGTTTAATTCTTTTGAAATGGTTCTAAGCCAATAATTGTATACCACACGTTCTCAATTGGTAGATTGGGAGGACTATGTCAGCACACAAAAAGGGCCTACATTTACTAACAAAATAAAACATTAAAAAAAAAACACTAACTAACATATTAAAGACCCACTGCTTAGACTGGAGGCGTGATATAATAACTCTAAAATTCAGGAATAAACATGGTCAATTTAATTCTGATTCTGACCTTTCTCTCTTTTTTAAAGATTTACTTATTTATTTATTTGCTTAAAATGGAGAGAGAGAGAGAGAGAGAGAGAGAGAGAGAGAGAGAGATTCTTCCACATGCTGGTTATTCCCTAAATGGCCTAACCAGGTCTGGGCTAGACTGAAGCCAGGAACCAGGAACTCTATGCTTGTTTCCCAAAATGGGTGGCATGTTCCAAGCTCTTGGGCCATCACCACTGCCTCAGATACATCAGCAGATACCTGGATTGGAAGCAGAGCAGCCAGGATTTGAACTGGTACTTCAACATGGGAGGCAGACATCCCAAGCAGTGCCTTAACCAGCTGTGCCACCATCTCAGTCCCTCTCATCTTTCATTCTCGGTCAGGTCAGCAATTAGGCTTTAACATCAAATAGGGCAGACATTGAGAAAGAGTTTCAAAGTGTGTTCCCTCCTGGCTGAAGCAGCCAACAGTGGTCAAGAGTTCACAATTTTATTCTGTGTTCTACCATGAACTTTCCATGTGATTTGTAGGCATATAACACAAAGAAGTGATCCTCAGGTCTGTCAACAAACACATGGAGACACATTAAAGTTACAAAGAGGCAAACAAGTGTTAGTTTTTACTTTACTCCAAATAAATAAGAAATTAACCTTTTTGCATCTCTTAGTTCCAATCTTATAGGGATATATAAGTTCAGTGTTATAAAAGATTCTATTCTTTTTCTTGCTAATGTATATGATCTAAATATAAAAAGACATGGACCAAAAGGCAGTTAAAGAATCACTGAGCATAAAAAGTGAGGTGAACAAGAGGAAAGCTTGGCAAACATGAAGCTGAACAGCCATAATGGTGTATAATGCTAACTGCTTAAATTGGCTTTCACCTTTGTGAGCTATAAATCAAAATAGCACCTTTGGAAAATAGAAGAATTTATGAATCGTTTGTTTTAACTGGCCCTATTTAAAATGAACGTTTATAAAAATCATTTTATATTATATTTCATTTTCCTGATGTTCTGAAACTGAATTATGTTCTCCAAATGTTTTCATGAACAAACTTAAAATACATATATGGCTATTTTGTGAGACTGAATGAGGCACAGTATAAAAACAAGATGATTAGTCAGTCGTTCCTCAAAATGCCCATTGGATATCTCTTCATTAATTTCTGCAAACACATGACTCACTAAAATGTCACATCTTCATCAACATTTCTTTTCTGGCTACTAGCCAGAGGCATTTACTTATAGACAGCTTCCTATTATATCACTTATCATCTAATCAAAATTATTTATCATGCACATATAAAAAGAACTTCAAAAAGGTAGTGGAAATAGAATTAAAAGACAAAACTGAAAAATTAAAAATAAAAACTTTATTTCTCAACATAAGTGCTATCAAGTTCAAGACCCTTTTGAGCTTAGACATTTAGTCCAAGCCCTAGAGAACTGAGGGTCCTGGCAACTTAGCCATGTCAATGCAATCTTCTTTATATTATTAACTGAAATAAAGGGGGGTGAAGGACCCTTTAAACATTTTTTTTTTTGAGTTTAGGAAACAAAAAGAGGTCAGAAAGAGCCAAATCAAGGCAGTAAGGTAGATGCCTAAGGAATCTACCATCAAAACTAGCATAAAAGTGTCCTTGTTTGATGAGCAGAACAAGAAGAAACATTATTGTGGAAGAAAAGGAATCTCTGATGAGGTTTCCCAGGCATTTTTCTGCTGAAGAGTTGGCTAAAGTTCTCAAAATACTCTACTAAGCAGATACTACAGTTGTTTCTCCAGAAAGTCAACAAGCAAAATGCCTCCATCAGCCCCCAAAACTGTTGCTATGACCTTTACTCTTCACTGGTGTGTGTTTATTTCATGGACTCTTCCACCTCTTGGTAACCACTGCTTTGATTATGCTGTGTCATCAGGATTGTATTGGTAAAGCCATATGTTTCATATCCTGTTCCAATTCTCTGAAAATTTGCTTTAGGATCTTGATTCCGCTTGTTTAAAATTTCCATCGAAAGTTCTGCTCACTTGTAGCTGATGTAAACACAATTTTGGCATCCATCAAGCAGAAAGTTGCTCTATTTTAACTTTTCAGTCAGAATTGTGGAAGTTGAACCAAATGAAATGTCTACTGTTCCTGTAGCTAACTGCTAGTCTTCTTCAACTAGGGAACAAAAATGTTGAAAATTTTTCTCACAAATGGATGCAGATGGTCTGGAGCTGCTTCATCTTAAAATCAGTTATCCATTTGTACATTGCTGATTTCTTTGCAGCATTCTCCTCATAAAGGTTTCATAAAGCATCAGTGATTTCATCTGAGTCTCACCAAAATTCAGTGTTTTTTCTTGCTTCTAGTTTAACAGAATTCATGTTGCTCTGACAGAGGCTCTTTATAAATTGCTGTCTTATCCTTAATGCCTCAAACTAGAACCTGTTCAGACATGTTATAGTATGTTAGTATGAGTTTACTTCAGTGCAAAAACTCATTGAAATCCATGCATAGTTACTGCATAATCCATATTTTCCAGGAAACTTTTAAAGATCCCTTACACACATGGATTTCAAAACATGTTGCACCAAAAGAAACTTATTTTTTATTTCCACTTTCCACAAACTCTTTGCTGTATCCTCATTTATGTGCATTTGTGTAAGTGTGTGTACATGCACAATCATTTACTACTAGATTGAGTGCCTGTGGCACAAGAGTTTCTTATTAACCTTTTTACATCTACCACCCAGCATTTATGAGTTCATTGAGTTAACTAACAGATATTTGAAGGTATCAAAGAAGAATACCTGGAGTCAGGCTCTTGGGTATACCCAGAAGATATGGGAAATGGAAAATACTGGGTAATTTACTTATTTTGGAATCCCAACCTTTTGCAACTATATTTAGAATTTTTATAAATTATAATAAAAATGGGTGAGAGTACCTTGAGAAACAGACATCTAATTCCATGATCAAAGCTTCTGTGTACAGGTACCAGTTAGCCTTATATGACAGCAATGAATTTATTCCTAGACTGGTAGATTTCCTTGTTAGTATTTAATTTAGAGTCTTTGAGAGGAAAATGTCACAAAGTTGTTCCTAATGGGAATCACTAATACAACTAACTTTTATTTTGCATGTGATAACTTATGCTTCAATCTAATGCTTCACCCGGGTCTAACACTGGTGGTTAGAGCTACACACTTTATTTTTTTTCTTTAAAGATTTATTTATTTATTTGAAAGAGTTACAGAGAGGCAGAAGCAGAGAGAGGGAGATGTCTTTCACCCTGCTGGTTCACTTCCCAGATGACCGCAATGGCGGGAGCTGAGCCAATCTTAAAAAAAACAAAAACAAAAACAAACAAAAAAAAAAAAACATAGACACAAGAACACAATGAAACACTTCTTCACCAGTTAAGATTGTAATGGTTAATATGCTTCTACTTGGAATACCCACATACCATTTCAGAGTAATCGGGCTCAAGTTCCAGCTTCACTCCTGATTCCAGCTCCCTGCTAATGCACACCTTGGGAGGCAGCAGATGATGGCTCAGGTGGTTGAGTCCCTGCCACCCATGTGAAAGACACAGGTTGAGTTTCTGGCTCCTGGTTTTCCTTGAACAGCCTAAGCGGTAGCCAGCATTTGGAGAGTGAACCAGGGTATAGGAGATCTCTCTTTCTCTCTCTCTCTCTGTCTCTCTGTTGTTTCAAATTAAATAAATAAATATTTTAAAAGAAAATGCCAAGTGTTAGTCTGGTATGGAGAAATTGGAATCCATGTATATTGCTGCAGAAATACAAAATGGTGGCATCATTATGGAAAGTATTTGGTTAGTTCCTCAAAAAGTTAACCACACAATTACCATATGACCCAGCAATCCTACTTACACATACAAACAATTGAAAACAGAGACTTAAACAGATACTTGGACGTCAGTGTTTATTGTAGCAGTATTCACAATACTCTAAAGGTAGAAACAATGGAAGTATTCACAAAAAGACGAATGGATAAACAAAATGTGTTCTACACATATGCTTGGATACTATTGAGACATAAAAAGGAACGGACTGGGAAACATGGATGGAAGCATGGATGAACTGTGAAAACATTATACTAAGAAAAGGACAAAATATTGTATGGTTCCACTTATATAAAATACCTGGTATAGGCAAACTGATCAAGACCGAAAGCAGGTTAATGGTTACCAAGAGGTGAGAGGAGATCCAATGGGAAGTAACTACTTAATGTATACAGTTTCTATTAGGTATGAAGAAAGTACTTTGAAAAATATTATTCAGCAATAAAAAGAAATGAGCTATCAAGCCACAAAGACATACAGGAACTTTAAATACACATTGCTAAGTGAAAGAAGTCAATCTGAAAATGCTACATAACTTCTGTTTCCAACCATTTGACATACTGGAAAAGACAAAACCATGCAGACAGTAAAAGGATTAGTGGTTGCCCGGGGTTAATGCAGAAAAGGAGAAGTGAGGGAGAAGCAGAGGGGATTTTTAGGGCAGTACTGTTATTTTGATTGATGCTATAATGGTGGCCACATATCACCAGACATTTGTCAAAACCTATAAAGTGTATTTTGCGCATCAGTTTTAACAAATATGCCACATTATTGCCAAATGGTAATAGGATAAAAGAGGTGGGGGAGAAAGAAAGTACACAGAAACACCCCACTGGTTTTTTCCTTCTTCTGTCTACCTAAAACTTATGGGAAAAAAAAAAGAAAAAAAAAGAAAAAAAGAAAAAAAAAAAAAAAGGAAAATTTTAGAATGGTGGTGACAGTCATGTAACATTATTAATGTAATCAACACCACCAAATCATATACTTAAAAATAGCTAAGTTAGGTTAGCAATGTGACACAGCAGCTTAAGCTGCTACTTGTGACACTGGTAACCCATATCAGATTGCCTTGGAGTCCCAGCTGCTCTACTTTCTGTTAATGTGCCTGAGAAAGCAGAAGACAGCCCAAGTACTTGGGACCATGCCATCCAGATGGGAAACGAGGGGGAGGGCCTGGTTCCTGAATTCAACCTGGTCTAGACCTGGCTTTTGCAGGCATTTGAAGAGTGAACCAAGGGGTGGAAAAATTTCTCTCTCTCTCAGTCTCTCTCTCTCTCTCTCTCTCTCTCTCATTTTCTGTCTCCTTTTCAAGTAAATATTTTTTTTAAAAAATGGCTAAATAGCTGATTTATGTTATATATATTTTAGTGCAATAAAAAAGTCATGGACCCTGTTTTAATTCTATGAGTCTCAAGAAAAAATGCTAATATTAAATCATAGTACAGCACAGTAATCAATGAAAATCCTTTTGGAAAAAAATCTTGCAGGAAGATTTTATTTTTGAGGCACCCTCTATTGAATCATTCTGTCCAAAAAACAAATAAACAAACAAAAACTCTTACAACTAAAAAACACAGGAAATAACACAACAAAGAAACAAAGGAAATTTCTGAAATGTGGGAGAAAACACCAAGGCTGGCTGCATAGTGACTGGATCTTACAATCCCCATCACGGGTTATAAGACAGTACAGGAAGGTGGCTTAAGTCCTTGGGCCCCTGTACACGGGTGGGAGATCCGAAAGAAGCTCCTGGCTTCTGGCTTTGGATCGGCGCAGCTCCAGCCATTGTGGCCAACAGGGAAGTGAACCATCAGATGGAAGACCTCTCTCTCTCTCTCTCTCTGCCTCTCCCCTCTCTGTGTAGCTCTGACTTTCAAATAAATAAATAAATCACTGAAAAAAGAAGATAAAGTTTACCTTATTAGGGAGTTAATACGTCAGTGTTTAAAACATACTATGTGATATAATAGGTGTAAAATAAATTCTTTAAAAGAGGGGGAAAAAAGAATCACTGAGTACCAAGAACCAAGAAGTCATAACATGAATGAGAAAGAAAACAACTAACAGATAACAAAACCAAGATGACAGTGCAGGCATTTGGTCCAGCAAAGATACGTGTTTTGATGCCCTCTTCCCCTATCAGAGTGCCTGGGTTTGATATTTGGCTTCACTCTTGATTCTAATTTCTTGCTGATGTTGACCCTGGGAGGCAGCGAATTACACTTCAAGTGTTAGGTGCCACCAGTGTGGGAGACCTAGGTTGGGTTCCGAGCTCCTGGCTCTAGCCTGATCCAGCCCAGGCCATTGTACACATTTGGGGAATGAACCAGCAGATGGAGGTGCAATCGCATTCCACCACCCCCTAGCCTCTTAAATAAATACCATAAAATTTAAAAAAAAAATAAGATCAAATGATACAATTATCTGATAAAGATTTTAAAGTATTATCACACACATGCTTCAAAAAGTCATTAAAATTCTCTTAAAATACATAAAAAACAAAATCTCAGTAAAAAATAGAAATTTTTAAATAACTAAACAGAAGTTGTAAAACTAAAAAATACAATAATCAAAATGAACTCATTGCACATTGGCTCAATGCTAAAGTGGAGGTGACAGAGGAAGTCTTCAGGTCCAGGTGGTTTCCTAGTAGAACTCTAACAAATTTATTTATTTTTAATATTTATATATTTATTGAAAGGCAGAGTGAGAGTCACACATACACACACACACACACAGAGGAGGGAGGGAAAGAGAGAAAGAATGAGAGAGAGTCAGAGAGAGAGATGGTCTATTATTGGGCCAGGCTGAAGCCAGGAGCCAAGAACTCCATCCATGTTTCCCTTGTACATGACCCAAGTACTTGTACCACCATCTGCTGCTTCAATAATGGGAAGCTGGCTTAGAGGTGGAGTAGCCAGGACATGAACCAGCACTCCGACATGGGATGCCAGCGATGCAAGCAGCAGCTTTGCCCTCTATGCCACAGCCTGGACCCTCTAAAAACATTTAAAGCAGAGATGACACATAATAAGGCTCAAGACACACTACCCCCAAACATTTGAACCGGAAAGAATCTGAGCAAACCTTAAAAGAACGATGGCCATTCTCACCCCTTCTCCCCAAAACAGACCAAACCTGGAAAGGATTTTCTGCCCTTCCACTGAAGCAGGTCATGGGCACTCATTTGACAGGTACATAGACCCCTTCTCTGAGAGGTGCTCCCAGAGTACCTGGAGGAGGAGAGGACCATCCTGATCTCTTGAGGGCAAAGGGTCACAGACAAGAATCTAGACAGATGGACAACGCTAAAGTTTCCTGCAGTTCATTACAATTAGGTCATATTTTACTTATCCATTAATACTTCTCCATGATTATTCATTCTTCACCAAACCTAGCATAACAAGTATGCATTTCTTTCAGTCTTCATTTCCCTAAGAATGCTCCTATGTCAGGAAAAGCATCTATTAAATAAATTTATCTTTTCTCTTATTAATCTGTCCTTTGTTACAGGGTCTTCAACCATGGACCTGGGGCATAAAAACAGATTTCCTTCTCTACAGAAGTTTTACACAATATGTGCCAAAAAAAACAAAGGATGAAGGGAAGCTTCCAAAGTGGCTTCATGGCTGGTATTTCTCATAATACAAACAACAAAAGCAAAACAAATAGAGGGGCCAGCGCTGTGGCGCAGCAGGTTAACACCCTGGCCTGAAGCACTAGTCTCCCATATGGGTGCCGGTTCAAGTCTCAGCTGCTCCACTTCTAATCCAGCTCTCTGCTATGACCTAGGAAAGCAGTAGAAGATGGCCCAAGCCCTTGGGCCCCTGCACCTGCATGGGAAATCTGGAAGAAGCTTGTGGCTCTTGGCTTCATATAGGTGCAGCTCTGGTAGTTGCAGCCAATTGGGAGTGAACCATTAGATGAAAGACCTCTCTCTCTCTCTCTCTCTCTCTCTCTCCCTCCCTCCCTCCCTCCCTCCCTCTCCCTCTCCTCTCTCTGTGTAACTCTGACTTTCAAATAAATAAATAAATATTAAAAAAAAATACAGGTGCCGGCACTGTGGAGTACCTGATAAAGCTGCTGGCTGCAATTCCAGCATCCCATATGGGTGCTTCACTTCCAATCCAGCTCTCTGCTATGGCCTGGGAAAGCCATAGAAGATGGCCCAGGTCGTTGGGCCCCTGCACCCACATGGGAGACCCAGAAGAAGCTCCTGGCTCCTGGCTTCGGATCAGCCCAGCTCTGGCCATTGCAGCCATTCTGGGGAATAAACCAGCAGATAAAAGACCTCTATCTGTCTCTGCCTCTGCCTCTCTGTAACTCAGCCTTTTAAGTAAATAAATAAGCCTTAAAAAAAAAAATACCCTGCTTCCCTAAGCTTGGGTATTAAACCTTATAAAAAAATACAAAAAGAAACGATGCAAAAATTCCCAACAAAATATTAGCACATCATAACTAGTAATATATAAAAAGTAGTATACACAATGACTAGAGGAATTTATTCCAGGCATATCAGGCTGTTAAAGCAGTTTTTTGGGCCAGCGCCGTGGCTCATTAGGTTAAATCTCCGCCTGCAGCACTGGCATCCCATATGGGCGTCGGGTTCTAGTCCCAGTTGCTTCTCTTCCAGTCCAGCTCTCTGCTGTGGCCCGGGAGGGCAGTGGAGGATGGCCCAAGTGCTTGGACCCCTGCACCTCCATGGGAGACCAGGAAGAAGCACCTGGCTCCTGGCTTCAGATCGGCTCAGTGCTGCCCGGGGCGGCCATTTGGGGAGTGAACCAACGGAAGGAAGACCTTTCTCTCTGTCTCTCTCTCTCACTGTCTATAACTCTACCTGTCAAATAAAAAAAATAATAATAAACAGTTGTAAATCAATCAGTGTAACCCACCTTATCAACAGATGAAAGAGAAAACATGATTATATAATTGATGGGAGAAAAAGGACCCAACATAATCCAACATCATTTCATGACAAAAACTCTCAGCAAATGCTTCTTCTGATTTTTTTACTACAATGCATAGTGTACTTCAGCAATCACCACCTTTAAATAACGATAATATGACAAGTGGAAATAAGTACAATGAAAGAAAACTAAGCAAGCTGAAGAAAGAAATAAGGAAAGAAGTGTTATTTTAGACAAAGTGGTCAGGGAAATCATCTCAGAAGGGGTAGAACTGGGAGAGAACTGTGTGAAATTACAAAGTCTCTGGGAGGGTCAGGAGACAGCATTCTAGGAAGACAAAGGGGCAAGTGCAAGGGATTTTTGGGGAGTACACAGTGTATGTTTGGGGATCTGAAACCCAACCTTTTTACCTTTTGCTTCAGATCATTCTCCATTGTAGCACACTGTGCATCTCAGTGCTAACCGGCCTTAAACTACAGTATTCATTTTTGAAAGTATTTGGGTCTCACCTCATTGCAGTCTTTTTGCTTTGTTATACTGTTAGAAAAATTATTCACTGAATAATCAGCCCTCTTTAAGATGACTAGATCACTGGTATTTTCCTGGGAAGAACTTAAAAATTTAATAAATATGGGACAAGCATTTGGCACAGTATTTAAGATACCACTTGAGACACCCACATATCCTAACGGAGTGCCTATATTGGAATCCTGTCTTCATTCTTTTTTTTTTTTTTTTTGATTATTCATTTCAAAATCAGAGTTACACACAAGAGAAGGACAGGCAGAGAGAAAGAGAGAGAAAGAGAAAGTTCTTCCATCACTGGTTCACTCCCCAGTCGGCAGCAATGGCTGAAGCTGCGCCAATCTGAAGCCAGGAACTAAGAGCCTCCTCCAGGTCTTCCCACGTGGGTGCAGGGGCCCAAGGGCTTGGGCCATCTTTTACTGTTTTCCAAGGCTATAGCAAAGAGGCAGACTGGAAGTAGAGCAGCCAAGACTTGAACTGGTGCCCATATGGGATGCCAGAGCCACAGGCAGCAGCTTTACCTGCTATGCCACAGCGCCGGCCCCATCTCCATTCTTGATTCCAGCTTCCAGCCAAGGAACAACCTCGGAGGCAGCAGAAGATGGCTTGAGTGGTTGGGTCCATGTCCTGCACATGGGGTACCTGGTTGAGCTCCCAGCTCCCGACTTCTGCCTGTCCCAAACCAGCTAGTACAGTCATTTGGAAACTAAACCAGAACTGAGAGCTCTCTGTCAGGGCTGGCACTGTGGCATAGCAGGTAAAGTCACCACCTGCAGTGCCAGCATCCCATAAAGGGTGGCCTGGGAAAGCAGTAGAAGATGGCTCAAGGACTTGGGCCCCTGCACCCACGTGGGAGACCCGGAAGAATCTCCAGGCTCCTGGCTTCAGATCTGTTGTGGCCATCTGGGGAGTGAACCAGCAGATGGAAGACCTCTCTCTCTGCCTCTGCCTCTCTGCCTTTCAAATAAATAAATAAATCTTTTAAAAAATAAAAAAGAGCTCTCTGTCTCACCTCTAGCCTCAATCCCACCTTCTAAATAAATAAAACATGTTTTTTAATAAAATAAATGAGAGATCAAAAATAAAATTTGATCAGGCAAAAGCAAATTTTACATGTGAAAAACATTAGGAATGGGTGGACGTTTTGGCACAGATGGTTAGGATGCTGCTTGTGATGATGGTATCCCACAGCAGAGTGGCCAGTTCAAGTACTGGCCACTCTGCTTCTGCTCCAGCTTCCAGAAATGTGCCTAGAAATACAGTCATGAAGGTGCAAGAGCTTAGGTCCTGGCCCTCCACAAATGACAGAGTTCCTGGCTCCTGGCTTCAGCATGGCCCACACTTGACAGTTGCAGCAATATGGGGAGTGAACCAGCAGATAAGAAATCTTTCTCCCTCCGTCTCTCCATCTCTCTGTCACTCTTTCAAATAAATAAATAAATGTTTTTTTAAAAAACACACAAGGAATCTAAATAAATGTTTTATATAATTACTGTATCATCAATCTCCTTGTATACTAATACTAACACTTTTCTTTCTTCTTTAAGAGTTAGAGTGAAGTAAATACAGTTTTCATTTAGCCCTTCCATCAATTGTAAGAAATAAAAAGCTTTAAAAGCTACCCTTAACAGTTTCCTATAATATGGGAATGATGAAACACATCATGTATGGACTAAAAAACTCTATACGGCAAAAAATAAAGTATTCAAAGAAGGAGAATAAACATATGAGGAAATACAAAACAAACTATGTAGGAATTTAATCTTCACATTTTCAAAGTACAAAACACTTAAGGAAGATTTTTTTTTCTCCTTACCATGTTCATGAATTGTAACTTGGCATGAAATGCTCAGAGCCTTAAATCAGAAGCAAAACCTTTGATATATCAGTCTCTGAGATGAAAAACATAATTTTAACATGAATATATTTAAGGCTCATCTCAGTTTAACCAATAAAAAATATTAAGTTCTCATCAATCCAAGATGTCAGAGAAACATGGTTCCCCATTTTAAAAAGAGCCTCAGAAAAGTTCACGAGCCAATCCTACTCATTTGCTCAAACCTATCAAGGAAGTCATAAGATGGCTTTGAATAAGGAGAACTGCAGTGGCTATTTATCAGAAAAGGAAAACTAAGATTTCTGTATCCATCCCCCAGGCTAAAAGACCACCCAAAGACATTTTCACTGGTTTAAAGCTTAGAAAATAAAAGAGGAAGCCCTCACCACCAAAGAAAACAGCACTGTTTCCAGAATAATACATTTGTGAAACAAACCCAAAACCTTACCTTTGATACCCCCTTTTTACAGAAGAAAAACAGAATGCTTTTATTTTGATTGGAAATCCATTATGTAATAGCCCCATGTTCCTAGATATCCCAAGCTATGTGTAACATAACTGATCACTTTAATAACTACAGGATTGGAAACATTTTCTGAAGTTACCACAAAAAAATTTTTTTTGCTTATACCCGTACCAAAACTTTAAACTTTTTAGGTTTTTATCCTCCCTCTGGTACTAGGCCAAGGGCATTTCCAACTGCATGCTGCTCCAGGGCACCGTTTTCTTCAAGAACGCTGTGTAATGGCATTCTGAGAGCTTTAATAGGTGTTCCAAAAGAACAGGTTCCATCATCAAAACCTTGAACCACTGCACTAAACAAATAAAATTGGTTTCTATACTATAAAAACTTGTTAAAAGTTTTAATATGCATTACATATCTCTAAGCAATAACACATACTATGAACTATTTCCCACAAAATAAGTGACTAAGGAATAAAAATGTAATGGGTTAAAAAAATCACATCTTGAAAAATATTCACATTCCATGAATACAGTATGGAGAGTGATATTTTAAGTGAAAACTAAATTGAAGCCTAGTGCCCTGGCCCCTTCCCACATGGTACAGGTGCTCATCTTGGGCTCGGGGCTGACAAGAAGCTTCTACGCTGTGCTGCTGAGGAAGGAAACGAGCAGTCCTTTGTACCTCACTGTGTGGGACAAGGCTGGTGACTCCGGAAGAATGACTACAGCCAGCAGTCCCCACAACCCACAATGCACAGCAGACTAAGGTGCTCAGTACATCACCTGCACTCCATATTATGCAAAAAAGCACCCAAGTTTTTATGATGAACTGTTAGATCATGGCATTTTGAAACCTCTGACTGCTCCTATGGAAGAAATGGTGATGAAAGAAGGAGATTGTAACTTTGTGGCACCTCAAGGAGTTTCTTCCATTGTTAAACATTACTTGAAAAACTCAGGTGCAGAAGTCTACTTCAGACACTGTGTGACCTAAATCAACCTGAGAAATGAGAAGTGGGAAGTCTCCAAGGAAAAAGACTCCCCAGAGCGGTTTGATCTTGTTGTCCTCATGATGCCAGTTCCTCAGATTCTGCAACTTCAAGGTGACATTATGAACTGAATTAACGTGATGCTGCCTTCATATAAGAGACTATTGGAACTCATAAGAGAGTTTGGTAAAAGGATCCAAAATTAACACAGAAAAATCAATAGCCTTTGTATATGCAGAAAATATCATGGCTGAGAAAGAACTTTCAAGATCAGTCTCATTCACAATAGCTCCAAAAAGAATTAAAAAGTTTAACCAAGCATGTCAAAGATCTCTACAATGAAAATTACAAAACACTAAAGAAAGAAACAGAAGAACACATTAAAAAAAATGGAAAAATCTTCCATGTTCATGGATTGGAAGAATCAGCATCAAAATGCATACACTAGGGAAAGCAATTTACAGATTCAATGTGATCCCAATAAAAATACCAACAGCATTCTTCTCCGATCTAGAAAAAATGATACTAAAATTCATATGAAAACATAGGAGACCCCAAATAGCTAAAGGCAGCATATACAACAGAAACTAAACCAGAGGCATCACAATACCTGATGTCAAGACATACTAAAAGGCAGTTAATGATCAAAACAGCCTGGTACTGGCACAAAACAGATTCATAGATCAATGGAACAGAATAGAAACTCCAGAATTCAATCCATACATCTACAACCAAGTAATCTTTGACAAAATAGCTAAAATCAATCCCTGGAGGAATGACATTCTCTTTTAACAAATGATGCAGGGGAAACTGGATCTCCATGTGTATCCCGAAGTATGTAACTAGACCCATGCCTTACACGTTACTCAAAAATCCACTCAAAATGGCTCAAAGATCTAAATGTATGCCCCAATACCCTAAAATTACTAAAGAATTTTGGGGAACTCTGCAACACATTGGCATAAGCAAAGACTTCTTGGAAAAGACCCCAGAAACACAGGTAATCAAGGCCAAAATTGACAAATGTGTTTACATCAAGCTGAGAAGCTTCTGCACTGCAAAGGAAACACTTAGCAAAGTGAACAGGCAACAGAATGGGAGAAAATATTTACAAACTATGCAACTGATAAAGGCTTAACATCCAGAATCTATAAAAGCTCAAGAAATTCAACAGTAACCAAAAAAAAAAAAAAAAAAAAAAATCCAGTTAAGAAACAGGCAAGGGGCCGGCACTGTGGCGTAGCGGGTAAAGCCGCCGCCTGCGGTGCCGGCATCCCATATGGGCGCTGGTTCGAGACTTGGCTGCTCCACTTCTGATTCAGCTCTCTGCTGTGGCCTGGGAAGGCAGTGGAGGATGGCCCAAGTCCTTGGGCCCCTGCATCCACGTGGGAGACCTGGAGGAAGCTCCTGGCTCCTGGCTTCGTATCACGCAGCTCCGGCTTATGTGACTATCTGGGGAGTGAACTAGAGGATGCAGACTCTCTCTCTCTCTCCCTCTCTCTCTCTCTGCCTCTCCTCTCTCTGTGTAACTGTGACTTTCAAGTAAAATGAATAAATCTTTAAAAAAAAAAAAAAGAAACAGGCAAATTCAGATGGCCAAAAGACACTTGAGAAATCACTCAGGATCACTACCCATCAGGGAAATGCAAATCAAAACCACGGTGAGGTTTCATCTCACTCTAGTCAGAATGGCTAACATACAGAAATCAACAAATGAAAACTGCTGGTGACGATATGGGGAAAAAAGTACCCTGGACCACTTTTGGCGGGAATGTAAGCTGGTCTAGCCATTGTGGAAGATGGTTTGTTGATACCTCAGAAATCCAAGTATAGACCTACTATATGATCCAGCCATCCCACTCCTGAGAATTTACCCAAACTAAAAGAAATCAGTATCAGAAAGAATTATCTGTACCCCCATGTTCACTGCAGCACAATTCACAATATCTAAGATATGGAATCAACCCAGATATCCATCAACTGTTGACTGGATAAATAAACTATGGTATATCTACACTATGGTATTCTACTCAGATGTAAAAAAAAAAAAAATGGAATTCTGTCTTTTGCCACAAGATGGATGCAACTGGAAATCATTATACTTAGTGAAATAAGCCAGTCCCAAAAGACAGATATCATATGGTTTACCTGATTTCAGGTAAATAATAGAGTACCTGAAATGTAATGTATTGGAGTGACACAGACATTTTTAGAATAAATGATTGTTTACAGCCCTTGTGTCTTCTGTTGAGGAACAGTGCTTTTGTTTGTTTGTTTGTTTGCTTGTTTTCATACTGCTATACTAAGTGTATATGATTATTAAGTAAACTGAAGATAGGTCTGTATAAAAATTAAGAATGGGGATGTGAGAGAGAGAAGAGAGGGATGGTGCATGGACGAGAGAAGGATAGGAGGGGAAGTCTCATTATGTTCCCAAAGCCGTATATATGAAATACATGAAACTTACATAACTTAAATAAAATTTAAAAAGAACTAAAATGAATGAAGGATCAAACTGACCCAAAGAAATTGGGTCAATCTAAAGCTTCCCAAAACAAAACACACCATATGCCTTCAAATCTGACATTTAATTTTTACAAATGATTTCACAGTTTGAAACTCTGGATACAGGCCAATTCTTTGTGCTGAAACTTATATGAACAAATGGTAATAAAAGACTTTTTTGGGTTATTTTCATTTGGATCACTACATTGAGTTGGGAGTAGTCAGAATAAAAACAGATACTAAACATATTTAGGGGGCTGGCGCTGTGGCTCACTAGGTTATTCCTCCGCCTGCGGCACCGACATCCTATATGGGCACCAGGTTCTAGTCCTGGTTGCTCCTCTTCCAGTCCAGCTCTCTGCTGTGGCCCGGGAGGGCAGTGGAGGATGGCCCAAGTGCTCGGGCCCCTGCACATGTATGGGAGACTAGGAGGAAGCACCCGGCTCCTGGCTTCAGATGGGCACAGCGCTGGCTGTGGCAGCCATTTGGGGGGGTGAACCAACGGAAGGAAGACCTTTCTCTCTGTCTCTCTCTCACTGTCTATAATTCTCTCTCAGTCTCTCTCTCTCTCACTGTCTAACTCTGCCTGTCCAAAAAAAGAAAGAAAAGGGTATATACATACTGTGTGATATCGACTACTGGACACTTTGGAAAAGGCAAAACTATGCAAACAATAAAACGGTCATGGTTGCCAGGAGTTCAGAGGAAAGGGAACAGGAATAGGTGGAGTACAGTAGATATTTTAGGGCATTGAAACTATTCTATATGATATTAAAATGCTGCATTTATGTCATTATACTGTTGTCCAAACCCAAAGAATGGGAAACACCAAGAATGAACTGTAATGTAAACTATGGACTTTAGTTAATAACAACATAACGTTGGCTCATTAACTCAAATTGAAATTATGAAGAGGGGCGCAGGTGGCAAAGGTAGAAGAAGGGGTTTATGGGAACTTTGTATTTTCAGATCATTTTCTATTAACATAAAACTGCACTAAAAATAAAGTCAATGTGGGAATTTCAAGAGAGGAAAAAAGTAATATATACTCAAGCTTTATAAAAATATTATTTTTATCAAATCTCTAATCCCACAGTAAGGCCATGTGTTAAATATTTGTATCATCCACTCGTTTTCTCTTGCAGAAGCAGAGAGAATACTATCTCTCTCTCTCTCCTTTTTTTTTTTTTTTTTTTTTTTTTTTTTTGGACAGGCAGAGTTAGTGAGAGAGAGAGACAGAGAGAAAGGTCTTCCTTCTGTTGGTTCACCCCCCAAATGGTCACACCAGCCAGCGCGCTGTGCCGGTCCGAAGCCAGGAGCCAGGTGCTTCCTCCTGGTGTCCCATGTGGGTGCAGGGCCCAAGGACCTAGGCCATCCTCCACTGCCTTCCCAGGCCACAGCAAAGAGCTGGCCTGGAACAGGAGCAACCAGGACAGAATCCGGCACCCCAACCGAGACTAGAACCCGGGGTGCCAGTGCCATAGGCAGAGGATTAGCCTAGTGAACCACAGGGCCAGCTGAGAATACTATCTTAACATGCCCACTGTCCATAACTTAAAACAATTCAGGTTATTAAAGTAAAAATTATTAAAATACCTACTTTGTAAAATTGATGTCATTAAATTTTATGCCTGCTACATGTCTTTAACATATTTTATTGCAGTCACGTCATATTCACTTATTTTACTGAGTAAACTAATGTCAGGGAGACTGCTTAAGAGGGCAAATATTAGCTCACTGAAAGCTATGACACAGAAGTTCTCTCTTCTCTTAGTTCAATGCTTCCATTTTCTAAATCCTTCAATTTAGATTTGTTGGAAATTGATACTCCCAGGATGTTTCTAAAACCTTTTGCAGGCACTCATTTGAATTCTCTTAGTCACTGGATAAAGGGAGGGATCAAGGTTCTGATTCTGGCATTATGGATCCTAAAAATGGTACCAACTTATCAGGGTTTCTGGGGAGAAACAATGCCTCCAATTCACATGACATTTTGATTTATGAAAACAAATGGAATTAGAAGATAGGCTTATTTTTAAAAATTAGAGACAATTTTATTGTGTATTAGAAGGTCCTTACACTAAGGGGAGAATGGATAGAGGGCAAGGTCTATGTGGAAGTTTAACCACCAACCTGTTTTCACAACACAGAAGATTCTTTCAAACTTCACATTTTATAGTCTACAGTTTGAAAATATACATTATAGAAAGCAATAAATAACTCATCATATTTACTATATTTTGCATAAAGCATTTACCCTTGCATCCAGGAGAAGCATGATTTATAGACCTTTGTTAACAAGAAAAAAAAATCAACAATGAGTAGTACTTAAAAGTCTTCGTGGTAGTATAAGGACAAAAAATTGCTATTATATACATAGCTACTTAAATGTATGCTTTATTAAACTAATTGTTTAAAACAAAATACAAAAAGTCATAAATTTAAAGAGAAAACCATTCTAGTGCCTATTGTATCGATGGACAGTTGTTTTCCACAAAAAAAAAAAAAAAAAAAAAAAAAAGGTAGGGTAAAATCATCATTCAAACCACTATGACTAAATTGTCTCTAAAATTAATTGGGAGTAAAAAAAAAATGGTTTATTTTCTAACGGCTTCATAAGTACAGGTGACAAAATGTTTAGTTAAGTACACACATATTCACAAAAGCTGTCAATCAATCTGGCATCAAAGCTAATGGAAATATACATTTAGTTCTACAGTAAATATACTACAGTATGCAATAAAACAACTGTAATTGCAATAGAAAGGAAATTAAACTGAAGTTGCTGTGATATTTTTCTTTGAAAGGCAGAGAGACAAAGACAAAGTTCTCCTATCAGCTGGTTCACTGCTCCCCAAAATCCCACAGAAGCCAAGGTTGGGCCAGGCCAAAGCTAGGGGCTGAGAACTTGATCTGGATCTCCCACATGAGTAGCAGGGATCCAACCATCTGCTGCCTCTTAGAGTGCACATTAGCAGGAAGATTAGTTAACCTCTTCTGGAGTGAAAATTAGTAGGAACTTGGAATCAGAAGCAGAGCCAGGACTCAAACCAAGCATTCCAATATGGGATACTGGTAACCCAAGTGGTACCTTAAGTACTGCACCTTATACACTGTATCAAATGCCCCCTCATGGTATTTTCATTACATTGATATAAATAAACCCAACTTAAACCCAATCTCACCCTGAGTAGTATTTATCTAATCTCATACTGTTTAACAATTTTTACTCGAAAGAGGTAAACTGATCTGTAGTAGATTTATCTATACATAGGCTACTTTCATAGAAAAGGCATGTTACAATGTTTAAACTACATACAAAGACTATAAATGTTAGCAAAGTGTTTTGAATGTGGATCTAATTTTTGGAACTTTGCAAGTTTTCTATAGTATTTCCTATATAATTAAAATTTTCTATTAATAAAAAACATTGACTTGGCAGCCAAAGCCTCTTTAATTGTGGCAAACAAATAGGAAGGATGGATACAGGATATGGAATGAGGCTAATTTAATAATTTTTTAAAAAAGGCCAAATAATGCCTTAATACAACAGTTCCATATAACTGGAATAGATGTCTCAAGAAACTGAGTTATCCCACAGAAAATGACAGCAATAATCAGAACTTTATTGGGGTGCCGATTCAAGTCCTGGCTGCTCCACTTCAGATTCAGCTCCCTGCTGATAGCCTGGAAAGGCAAGGGAGATGGTACAAGTGCTTGGGCCTCTGCATGCAGGTGGGAAACCCAGAGGAAGCTCCTAGCTCCTGGCTTCCATATGGCCCAGTGCCGGCTGTAGCAGCCATCTGGGAAGCGAACAAACAGATGGGAGATTCTTTCTCTTTCTCTCTTTCTCTTTCTCTCTCTCTTTCTCTCTCTTTCTCTCTTTCTCTCTTTCTCTCTTTCTCTCTTTCTCTTTCTTTCTCTTTCTCTCTCTTTCTTTCTCTCTTCTCTCTCTCTCTCTCTCTCTCTCTCTCTCTCTCTCTCTTTCTCTCTCTCCTCCCCCACTATGTAACTCTTTCAAATAAATAAACCTTAAAAAGGAAGGGAGGGAGGGAGGGAGGGAGGAAAACACTTGGATTAGTGGGTATGGAGTTAGAGAACAGTAACTTGACTCTCAGGTCTACTACCTACAAATGTAACCTGAGTAAGGTATTGGCCTGCTCTCTCAGCCTGTTTTCTCATTTGTAAGACAGGGAAAGTGCTTGTCCAAGGAAGAAAGTTGGTGAAGAATCCATGCATATAAAGTGAGGAAGCCCATTACCACGGATATAGTTGGAAACGTTTACAATTTAGCAAAGGGAGCCAACACTAGGATGCTAAATGTATGTTTCACAATCTATCAAAAGTATACATTAAACTAGTTTAAGTGATTTAATCCATCACAGATGAAAGGCAATGGAAGCCTGACTTCAAATTATATCTGTGACAATATCTCATCATTTTAAAAGGGGGTGGGGGCATTTATATTGCTTTAGAAGGACTCCTACCATTCTAAAAATACTGCCCCGCAGCTGTTTAAAATTTATTTTTTTAGACCATAGCACCACTGTTTGGTTGTTTCCAATTTCTAAAACCACAAATAGTAAAAGTGTACTCAGTCTACTGCAAACATAAATAGCAAATGCACGCTTCAGCACTTTTTAAAGGATATGGAAATTGGCAACAAAAATGCAGTTCATGTTGAAAATTTACGACAGCTCTGCCATATTTCTTCAGAAATACAATCAGGTAAAAATTAGGAAGATCTCTACCAGCTGGGTGGTATTTTTATGTTTTTTTACTTATATTTTCACTAACTGAAAGACTTTCATTATGCAACTTTTGGCACTTGATAAAATAGAGCAATAGTACCTTTGCTAAAACCACAGTTTCTTTGGTTATGTTTAGCATTACACAAACATCTTTCACCTTAGATATCCTTTTGCATTAGTATTTAATTTTAAATTGACTAAAGGGAATATCTTTTTTCAGAAAATTATGCTTTCTGGATATCATTAGAAATAAGAATTGTACTTTCATGATTTTTCAAAGATTGTGTGTGTATTTCAATTATTAAGCATTTGATTCTATAAAAATATTATAAAAGCTACTGCTAAAAGACAAAGGTATGAACAAGATTCAGGAAGATAGAAAAGATTGATTTACTGAATTGCTAATTTTTTTAAAAACTAGGAAAAAATTTGTTTATAAATATGCAAGCCACAACTTGGATTTTATGTCTCTTTACTGTTATCTAAAATAACACATCCTTTCTTCTGAGGAGGAGAAAGAAAAGGAAAATATTCCTGGTGCAAAAGGTTAAAGTAAATAATATATAAAATTAAACTCAACAGTAGAGAAAAAAAGCTTTGTCACTATGAATAATTGTTTAGTATTTTTAGTTCTCATTTCAATATTAAAAGTCCTAATGCTACAGATTTAAGCTGGTTTTGAAGGACCAGTAGAGGAATATTGAAAAATTATGTCTATTAATCTTTCGATGCATTCAATAAGGAAATTGTTAACAATGACAAAAATTATTAAGTAACTGGAGAAAAGGTGACACTTGGCCATTTTTGATCATTTTTGCACTGTATGAACTTATTTAAATGAAGGATACAAAATCTGGTGAACAATATTACATATTATGATTTAATTATTCCAATGACTTAAAAGAAAAGTAAATCCACTAAGGAATTTTTAAGTGGTTCCTGCTTTACATGGTGTTTCCTTTCTATATGCATTTTTATCAAGTTTACTTAAGCAAAAATCATTTTCAAAGATTCACTAAATACATGCATATTCAATTGGATGAATACATTAAATGTAATTTACATAACATATGCTTTTTAAAACTCATAAAAATAGTATCAGAATTCAAATTAAAATATGTAATGTAACAAATTAAAGGTAAAATGAATTAGGAAGACAAAATTTCTGCAGTACTTGCAGAAAAAACTTACTTCTATATATTTTACTGTACTGAGAACAAGAAAATCAAGACTACAAAACTATTAAGCTTTGTATTTCAGGCCGCCAGATATCGTATCAACAGTGCTACTCTCCCTATATTTTCTAACAAGCATTAATTTTTTAAGTAACTTCTGTTTTTTGAATTCACAAACCAGAAAAAGAACCTAATTGTCAAAAATTTTAAAAATCATCCAAATTACATTATAAATTCAGAAACATAAAATGTATTCTTCGCATCTGCGATTGGCATCTATTCAGACTGTAAACTATAATAAGCATTCACACTTCATTTATTCCTACTTTGAATACTGCTTAATACAAACTTGATAATGTTACATCACTGCATTTCTAGAGATTATCACAAAACCTCTCAATTTATCTTAGGGTCTACTGAACATCACATCATCTGAAAGGTTAGCTGCTTTGAATTGCCTATTATTACTTTAAAATGATACTTAATCACATTTTCCACAAATAAAAGCTAGTCTAATCAATATGAAGGCCAGGAATAAAACAATATTTTTTAAAAAGCTTTTCAAAATTGGAATATATATTCTAGTGATGCAGTTTTCTGATCTAAAACAGGATACTTTAACAAATTTCAAGTATCATTTTGTATTCAGCAACAGCATGAAAACAAAGAATGAAAGTATAAATGTTACCTCATTTGCTATAATATTAAGTTCTGAGATGGAAAGAAATACAGAATTAAACACTAGCAGTTAATGGAACATACAAACCTCAAAATCTGAAACTTAGAAACAGTCCTCCTAATACTTTATGAAAAGTATACTTTTGGTTAAAATACTTTTTAAAAACTTAACCATGAAAAAAATGTAGAAAAAGAAAAGACTCAGTCCCAACACATTATAATAATTTGCTGAAAATTCCATTCAAGAAAGTAAATTACATTGCAGAATTGGGGAATAGCAACCAAAAATGTATTAATGTCTTATCTATAATAACAGCTACACACTTAAAAAAATCCATATTTAAGTTGATGAAATAAATTAGTTTTGAAGAAAACTAGAATGATCATTAGGGATTTACAGTAGTTGACATGGGTGGTTTTTGACCATTTAAGATGCTACACTTTCAAATTCTATCCATATTGTCCTTGAGTTACTTCAAGTTATGTCTTACTACCTGAAATTAAAGCATCTGGAGCACTAATATCTTAATTATCACTGCCCTGAAATAGCTACCTATTATTTTTTAGTAAACACATTAAATTCTAATCATATCTATTATTTTAAGCTCTGAAATAGGAACCTAAGTCTTGTGATTAAAGGTATAGAAAAATGCAAGATTACCTACAGATAATTTATTTCTTATACCATTAGTTCCCTTACAAATACTCGTGTTACCTCACAGCATTTTATAAATCTTAAGACCTAAAATAGTAATTATATTTCAAGTAATGCTTTTATATAAAGCCTGTTGTCATCTTTGGATATATGATTCTTCTAAAATTAGAAATCCATGCAATTTTATATTCAAAATATATTGACCCAAAGATAGTAAACTGTGCTTTTATGAAAAACATAATTTTTGCACATTTATTCACACAACATGAAGATCATTTTCCGGGATTCTTATAGAGAAAAAAAGTCACTTATTTTGGAGCAAAGAATATACCAAAAATACTTGGTAATTCAATAGACTACTCTTTCTACATTATGGTCAGACAACAAACCCTACCAAATACTGAAGATTGACATTTGTAGGTAACTCAATAGCTAGATGATAATTCTTTAGTAGTTTCACAGTAGCATAATTTTTCACATTACTTAAAACCACTGTTAAACCTATAACACATTTTCTGTTTCATTGTGGGTATATCTTTTATCTGTCAGCAGTACAAAAAGCACTCATAATTCAAAAAAAATTTTTTTTGCAAAAATGCATGACTTTGAACTCAGTTTTTTCAAAGATCAGCTAAACATTATGTTTCTTTAAGACCGGACCTTATTTATGTGAGTCTGTGGCTTAACTGACAAGAATTTTTCTGGTCCAGGGAAAGTCAGTTTGTATCTGAAATACCATAATCTAGCTTCTATCCATACAGACATCTGCAGTAGAACTGCTTAATCAAACAGCTGTATCCTCTATCAACCAAATAAAGAGACTGAAAGAGTCATTATTCACTACAACAAAACCAGTTAAAAATGAAAAGAGAATGATGGGGGAAAATAAAACATTTCTGATCTCAAAAATTGATTTCAATATATCCTAAATGTACTATTTAAGTAACATTTCTATTCAATTCAGCAAATATTTATAAAAACCCTAGTAGGGTAATATAATGAATGCCATATTATGGTGATATCATAGGCCTTCTTATAAGACATCTAGAAATTTGTTCTTTAATTGTATTATTGTACAAAATGCTGTTTATATACTGCTGCATATATTTTTGTCTGATTTTTCTAAAAAAATTACCAACACTAAGTGAAAGTTAATTTTTCCGATGTTAAACGAAAACAAGATGATTTAATGCATTAATGAAAAACTCACAATCAAAATGTTCAATAAAACAGTTAAAGCATATCCTTTTTTGATTTACTTTTTTGAAATGAATAAACTTATCAAGATACCAAAATCACATACCTTTAAGTGCAGCTGATACACTAGGCTAACATATGTAAACATATGTAATGTGTTAATACTGCTAATTATGTGCAACTGTCTCTAAGCACTTTATATCTGTGAAGCTCCCTAATGCTCAAAATACCCTCCGCTTTATCAATGAGAAAAATGAGGCTCAGAGGACTTAAGTAATTTAGCAGATAGCACAGCTGAAAAAGGGCAGTTTGGTTCCAAAGCCTATGCTCTTAAGGCTCACCCACCTAAGAATCTCAGTAAAATTATGACCTTATGAAATTTCAAAATAAAACTAACATTCAGTGATATAAAACCTGGATCAAATTTATAAATACTTGTATTTGAGTATACTACAATAAACAATACATAAAATTACTGTTCTTTTAATAAATGGCTCATTCTTCACCTTATTTGTTATCTTCTACATTGAGTAAGATTAAACTGATTTTTATCTACTATCAATTTTAATTAAAAATTCACATGTATAAATATACATAACACATATATATTAATTCCATGTGAGAATAGTATAAAGATTCCAATATAACTGAACATATTTAAAATCATTTCTAAAAGTACTTCTGATAATTAAGTATATAATAAAATAATTATTTATTAAATATTTCATTTACTGAAATTTTAGTATTTGATGTTAAATGAATAATTAGATAACATAATCATCATTTTACTTCTAAGGTAATCTAAAAGCTAGCCCATTACTGTCTTATTTTTCATTTTAGAAACTGAAGGCAACCTAGAGGTTAATATAAGAATCAGTATAGGCAAATAATCTCATTCAGCAACTTCTTAAATACAACTTAAAATGCAAGCAATTTATTTCTAATAGCTTGGTTTGTTGTTCATTCAGAAAAGGTCTCTATTTTTTTTTCTAGTGAATAATGTTTCATTTTTAGTTAAATGCAGGAAGTCACACCACCAATGGAATGCGATTATCTATAACAAGAGTTAGTTATTCCATATTGCCATTTTAAAAAATAAATTAATGTATCAACACACTCTATAACGTTTATATAAACTTTAAAATACTAGCTAGCTGGAAGTGGAAAAAAAACATATAATCGGGATAATTTCATACCATGCATAATCATTCTTCACAGAATTTTTATTACTCAGTATGGAATGGATTATAGTAAATGTATTTCACACATGCTATTTCTTATTCAGAAGGAAGTACAGAATAGGATAGAGAGAAGTTCTAGCCAAATCTTCATTCAAATCCAACATTCACGGACGCCACTGTAATTGAAAGACATTTCCAAACAGATAGCTGTGGAGCTCATTTTCCTTTAAATAATATGTCTTTCACATCTGTTCCAAGTAAAACATTCATGTTCTTAAACTTTACCAAACTGCCTTATCCTAAGTTCTTAAAATATTGTAGTTTTATTTTTTTGCTTTAATTTACAACTAGTTAACTTCATTAAACAGTTCAAATTCTCAAGTTATGTTAACATGATAAAAAGTTATAGTATATATACCTAGTCAACATTTTATATCACTGATTTCCCAAGTTTTGAAACTTAACTTGATTTTGACTGATCTTCATGCAACATACACAAATCATATACTTTGCCATTTTAATATTAAGGTGGCTACACTTTTAATTTCCCTTTTATTCCCAAAATAAGGCATCAAGTTTTGAAACCAGACCTCAAAATCACTACTATTGATTTTCAATATATCACTTTTCTTTGGACCTAATTAAAAATTTTAAATGCACTAATAAAAATATTTATTATATAAATCTTTAAGTTAATGATGATATCATTTGAACTTATAAAATTATAAACTGCAGATAATTACTGAATGAATTTTAAAAAATCAAGGTAATATCTTGATTTTATCTGTAAGAGAAAATATCTGTAAACAGAAAAAAAAAGAGAAAAAAGTAAATGCCTTATATGCTTCTTGGAAGATTTTAAAAAACAATATCTTCAACAACAAAAAATTAAGTTTACTAGCTATTTAAAAGTAATTCAGAAGCATTTACAAAATTAACAACAATTTAATTACATGGGTTTTACCTTATGACCTTTTTATATAAAGCAAATGTCTGCGTTGACTATTTAAATTGTTTTATATAAAATCTTTAACAGCTAACTTCAAAAAAACTCGTAATTATTACCACTGCTCCTACCAAAATTTCTATTTATCTGAAGATTATTAAATATCTTTGTCATTTGATGTAGAGTGTTAACTAGTGTTTCTCGGTAATTTGGCACGCAAAATTCTATTAAACATACTGAAGAAAAATATGAGAGGTAGTATTTGTACCTTTCATTATGTTTCAGGTGTAGGTATTCATAATGTACAAGGAAAGTAAAATATAAATTAGGATATTCTACAAATATGAGAGCATACATATAAAAAAACTAGAGTTCAACTGCTAAACATATCAAATATAACACAGTAAGGTACATATTACACACAAATGCTGAAGACTATAAAGCCAAGATAAATAATCAAACATGAGACTACTGACGATAAACTCCATGAACAAAGTCATGCACCATGGTTTGGGAAAAGGCCTCATAATTGATTAAGGTACAGGTTAAAGCAGCTCCTTTACATGTGCAGAGAGAACTTGAGGGCATAGAGTAGATGGGGGTGGACAAAGGCATTGAGGGTACCAAAGGAGTAGAAGGCAGGTGAAGACAACATAAAAAGCAACTAAAGTAAAGGAGGTAAAGGCCATACTATAAAGTTAATAAATGGCACTAACATTGACCCAACTGTTAAACCACAATTTGAGGTTTCATCAATGATACTTTCCTTTCCCTCACACAATTCCTATTAATTCCACCTTCCAAGTCTATCTTTAGACTTCTCATCTTCACTTCCCCAGTAACACTGTCCATTCTATGGACTAATCAGTCCCATCTGAGCTACTTCTCTGGCCTGCAAGGTAGTCTTTTACATCCCTTAGCCCTCAGATTCACTGCACTCTAATTTCAAAGCAATTCTCTATCATGTTTCCAGGTTGGTGTGTTTGAAAAGTCAATCAGGTCATGTTACTCCCTCACTAAAAGAATCATTCATGGGTTACCAGTGCTCCCAGAATAAAGCCTTGAATCTTTAACTTGACATAGGTTGATTTGGTCTGCATCTCTCTTTCAAATTTTACCCTGCACCTCTCCAGCCTCCTTGAGAGACACCTTCTGGGAGGTCATGAAGAACTTTCCTTAGTTCCCCATCTACAACCTGCTCTCCCCACCCTCTGCCCCTCTCCCTCCCTTCTCCTCTCTCCTTTCAAGTCTCTGTTTCTGTCTCTCTCTACCTGCAAGCTAAAGGGTACCTTTCCCAAGGAAGTCCTCTTGGACCATTCTTTAACCTCCTCACACTAAGCTAGATCTTCTTACAAACTTGAATACCTGGTACTTCTCTATTAGTATTTTATGGGTCATACTTAAAATTACTTAATAATGTTCAGCTATTTTTTAAATAGCACCTTTCTAGAATAAACTGTAAGTTCCAGTGGGGGAGAGATTATATCTCTTTTTATTCAACTATTTCCCAGAGCCTACATAAGATTCTGAAACAATAAATATTTAGTAATTACTAAGTGAGAAGACACAAGGAACCATGGCCAACCCATTACATGCACAGGCTATCACCAAATGTCAGAGGGAGCCCTTTGATGATGCACTTCAGGGATTTCTCACTACCACCCTCAGGCTACTCAGGATGCAGTCTACTCATTCAGGTATGATGTCCTTCTCTTGCTATCATTTCCAACCTGCTGCCTGATAGAAACCACCCCTAGTCACACAAGCCAAAACCCAAAATCATCTGATTTCTCTAATTCCTGGTTTCTCCACATCCAATCAACTACCAGATTCTAATACTCTTCCCTTCTCATTTCTACTCCACTTTACTCATTCTCATTATTGATAGTGCAAAACAAATTCAGACCTTTTTGTCCTGGAATTACAACAGCAGCTTCTCAACTGATTTACAAAACTTCAAGTTCCCCTTCATAAACACACCCATGTTGGACTCATTTTCTCATATGCTACTTTCTTTTGACCATAAAAAATCTTGAGGGACCGGCACTGTGGCGTAGTGGGTAAAGCCACTGTTTGCAGTGTTGGCATCCCATATGGGCACTGGTTTGAGTCCCAGCTGCTCCACTTCTGATCCAGCTCTCTGCTGTGGCCTGGGAAAGCCGTAGAAGTTGGCCCCAATCCTTAGGCCCCTGCACCCTCGTGGGGGACCTGGAAGAAACTCCTTGCTCCTGGCTTCAGAATGGCGCAGTTCAGGCCATTGCAGCCAACTGGGGAGTGAACCAATTGGCTGAAGTGGATGAAAGACTCTCTCTATCTGCCTCTCCTTCTCTCTCTGTATAACTCTGATTTTCAAATAAATAAATCTTTGGAGAAAAAATCCTCAGTAAATTCCAGTTGTACATCCTAACAAGACCAAATTCTCATGTCCAGCTTTTTAAATTGTACAATCTGCCCAAACCACCTTTTCAACTTATTAAATTTCCTTCTTCTTTGATCAGGTTGGTTTTTTAGTTTTCTCAAAAGCACACCATAATTATCCAAGCAAGATGATTTACACTCTGTCTACACTTCAGTTCCAAAGTTGCATAACCTAAATTACCTGGATACCTCAGATGCAACACAGCATAACTCTATGTTCCACTTTTGCAAAATTAAACTATAGGAACAATATTTCTTTCCACATTTTTGGTAAGTCCTGGGTCCATTAAGTCTATGCATAAAAAAATCTCATAGTTCAATAATCAAAGAATCCCAATGTTAAGAAAAATCTTAACATAAAACCTACAATCTACATTTTACTGGTAAGGAAGTCAAAGTCAAAAAAGTAAGCAACTTGTTCAAGGTCACACAGTTAAGTTAATGACTTAGACTACTAGCCTACTAGCTAGCGCAACACACCACCTTTTTCTTATGGTACAACTTTATCTCAATCATCTTCCATAGGAAGTCTTTTCTGTTGCTATTGTTGTTTTCGCTAAAGGCAGAGCAACAGATAGAGAGAGATACAGTTCCATCTACTATTTCAGTCACCAAACGGCCTCAACAGCCAGGGCTGGTCCAGGCCAAAGCCAAGAGCCTGGACCTCTATTCAGTTCTCCCATGTGGGTGGCAGAGGCCTAGGTACTTGGGCCTCATCTGCTGTCTTCCCAGGCTATTAGTAGGGATCTAGATAGGAAGCAGAGCAGCCAGAACTCAAACTGATGTTCTGATATGGGATGCCAGTGTTGCAAGTAGTAGCTTAACTGGGGGTACCACAATGCAGGTCCTCCAGTGGAAGTCTTAGAGTACAATTATGGGAGAAGATTCTAGACTCGACTGTTAGAGTTTAATTATATGTCATAATGTATACCTGAAAAAATATTTATTTCACTGTATTAATTTTTAGCAATTTACTTTTCTACATGTACAGAATAGAAGACTCATTCATTTTAACAAGCATTTATTGAGTACCTATCATATCCCAGGGATAGAGCAATGAACAAAACTGACTAAAATAACTTCATGAAGAATATGCATTAGTAGGGGAGACTGATGATATGTGAATGAATATTCAAGTTAAATATTTACTATCACATAGTGATAAGGCTTTAGAGAAAAATAAGGTGGGAATGATGTGTAAGGAAGGGAATTAAATGCGGAGTGTGAGAGAAAAAGGTATCAAAAATAGTTCTGGGGTGGACGTTTACCCCAACAGTTAAGACGCCAGCACCACCCATGAGACTACCCGGGCTAATTTCCTGGATCCTGATTCTAATTTCAATTTTTTGTTAATGTAGACCCTAGGAGGCTCAAGTAATTGGGTTCCTGCTATTTGCATAGGAGGCCTGAATTCAGTTCCTAGCTCTAATTTTTGAACTCAGATCTATTCCCCCAAGTCCCACGAATTCTACTTCTTCAGTAAGTTTCATATTTTTGTAGATTTTTCAATCTGGCTATTGTTGACTTAATCTGAACTACTGGCACGTCTCACCTGAATTTCTGGATACAGTCTGTGTTCCCTTGCCTTTTTAATTTCAAAAGTTGCCTGTGTTCTCTGGTTTCTGGACAGCCCCTTTTACTACTCAAGGACAGTAGCAAAACATTTTCTTTTTTTTTTTATTATTTTTTGACAGGCAGAGTGGACAGTGAGAGAGAGAGACAGAGAGAAAGGTCTTCCTTTGCCGTTGGTTCACCCTCCAATGGCCGCTGCGGCCGGCGCACCGCGCTGATCCAATGGCAGGAGCCAGGAGCCAGGTGCTTTTCCTGGTCTCCCATGGGGTGCAGGGCCCAAGCACTTGGGCCATCCTCCACTGCACTCCCTGGCCACAGCAGAGAGCTGGCCTGGAAGAGGGGCAACCGGGACAGAATCCGGCGCCCCGACCGGGACTAGAACCCGGTGTGCCGGCGCCGCTAGGCGGAGGATTAGCTCAGTGAGCCGCGGCGCCGGCCACATTTTCAGTTCTCATTACCTGACTAAAGTTTTCATCATCACACTTTCTCAGTCTAACTCTACTGCTTCCCTCTAATAAGGACTCCTGTAATCACATGAGAAGCACTCTGATAATCCAAGATAATCTCCCTAAATCAAGGTTTGTCATTTAATCACATCCTTCAAGTATCCTGTGCCATGCATAACATATTCATAAGTTCCAAGAATTAGCAGGTGAACTTTGGGAACACCATTACTCTATCTATAAAAATGGCTCAAAAATTTCAGGGCCTTGGGCCTATGAGTACTTTGAGCCTTTCCCTCATGTTTCTAACCACCAGTCCCAAATTCAAGGCAGGAAAAGGAAAAAAAAAAAAAAAAGGGACAGAAAATAAGGTAAGCCTCCAACTGAAGCAGGCTCTTTTAAAAACTGTTCCCAGAAGTCCTCCACTCAGTAACTTTAACTCTCACTGTCACTGCACAAGGGAGCTTGGGAAACTGTTTTTGAGAAAATCTATGTGTTACATCTGCCCCTCTCCATTTTATTTGAAAGGTTATAGACATTAAGGGGAGGGGTGGGCAAAAAAGGAGAGAGGAAGAGAGGGAGGAAGGGAGGGAAAGAGCGAGAAAGATGTTTGATTTAGTGGATCATTCCTCATAATGCCCACAACAGCCAGGGATAGGCAAGGCTGAACAGAAGAGCCCAGACCTCCATCCAAGTGTCCCACATGGGTGGCGAGGACCCAAGTACTTGGGCCTTATCTGCTGCTTCCCAGGGTGTGCATTAGCAGAAAGCAAGGTCAAAAGCAGAGGAGCAGGACCCAAACCAGGCATTCTGATGTGGGAATTAGGAGGCTCAAGCAGTGAATTAAGTACTATACCAAATGCCCTCCCTATACATTGCCATTTATTTATATAAAGCAGAAAAAAAAAGTCAAAATCTCCCAGAATAAACAAATACCATTAAAAGTAACAAATATAAAAGTTATAAACATAATGTATATGTTTATATATAAAACTCCAATTTGTGTAAATGTGACTAACTAACAACTTTTACTTATGCTTCCTCCTGAAATTCTGAATTTATTATATGATGTTTAGGACAGTTTTTTCCTTCCCTTCCCCCTCCCCCCAAAATGAGAGCTGGAGAGATAGCCAAAGAACTCCCATTCCCTGATTCTTTCCCCCAAATGCCTGCAACAGCCAGATCCAGACCACGCTGAGTCCAGGAGCCAGGACTCCCACTTGGGAATATGGACCCTACAACTTGAGTCATCCTCTCCTGTCTTTAAAGATGCACATCAGCAGGAATCTAGAATCAAGAGCAGAGCCTGGGAAATAGGAGCAAATCCAGGCACCCTGATATTGAATGTGGTTGTCCCAAGTTGATGTCCTAATTATAAGTAGGAATGTCATTTTATTTTATTTTTACAGGCAAAGTGGACAGTGAGATAGAGACAGACAGAGAGAAAGGTCTTCCTTTACCTTTGGTTCACCCTCCAATGGCCGCTGCAGCCAGTGCATTGCACTGATCCAAAGCCAGGAGCCAGGTGCTACTCCTGGTCTCCCATGGGGTGCAGGGCCCAAGCACTTGGGCCATCCATCCTCCACTGCCTTCCCGGGCCACAGCAGAGAGCTGGACTGGAAGAGGGGCATCCGGGACAGAATCCGGCGCCCTGACAGGGACCAGAACCCGGTGTGCCGGCGTTAGCCTATTGAGCCGGGGCGGCCGGGATGTCATTTTAACTGTTGCCTTCCTTCTTGTTGAAAAATGAGTACTTGTAATGTATCTCTTTAAGGTTTTCCACTCAGTTAATCACATTGATCTACTACAAAGAGATTCTTTTCTTTCTTGGAGAGTCCTCTTTCTCAGCTCTCACTTCTGAAACATCCATTCACTGTATATGAAGGTTATCTGTGTGTGTATGTTCTGTTTGTGTGGTGGAGGTAGGACACACACATGCACGTGCACACTGAATCTACTACTGTTTGGATCCTAAGACTTTATTTTTCTTAATTTTATCCCTTATTTTATTAGAGAACAACCCAAAAAAAACCTTCGCTACTTTTTCAACATGGTACTGTTTTTGAAGGCTTGAATATTTAAAAATACTTTGTTCTGTCTTCACAGCTGTCAGTTTGTTTGTGTACAGAAATTCAGATAAAATAACTTCCCTTCACAATTATTATGCAATGATTCATTGTTCTTTAGGATGAAATGTTGATAGTGACAGATTAAATACCATTCTTATTTCAATGTGAAGTCTTTCTCCCACCTTGAATGCTTTAACTTGTTCTAAAATTATCAAGGTTGTTTCCAAATAAAGACAATTTGTTTTCCAAGGCTGACAAATCCCTGAGACCAAAACTTGGCAAAAATAGCACAAGAAAAGTGGCAATCAATTTTGAATCAAAGTGCAAAAACACTAGTTTACCCAAATAAGTGCCACTGCCTCTTCCCTCCAATATTGCAAAAATAAGAATCAGAAAGGGAAAACAATTCTGCTTACTACACAATTCAATTAACATATGCCCTAATGAGAGACATGAAATCTACTATCTCAGTCCAACCAGCCCTTTACATTTCTTTGACACTGAGCATCTCCCTACACTGGATGTGCCTGGGGAATTTAAGAATGCATTGTTCAAACAAGGCCACTCATTGCAAGCATTTGATGTTCAAGTGAATCTAAAGCAAACTGCTGGATAAAGAACACATAAACATATATATCAAAAAAAGGGCTATTATATTCAACATACAAAAAGACATTTAAATTTAATATGGAAAAGATAAATATTCCAAAGGAAAATATGGAAAAGATAAATATTCCAAAGGAAAATGAACTATCTGTATTCACAGAATAACAAATATAAATAGCCAACATATTTTTTTACAAAATATAGTAAGTTGTTAGACAAATAATCATATGGACCATTATATTCATGAAAACATTTAGTAACAGAACGTTAAATGTCTAACCCTTGGAAACAGATCTTTTACTTCTAGGATTATATTCTCTAATAATCAATTGAACAAATTATTAAAAGCAAGAGAGCTCATTAAGTGTTGGTGAAATATTAAAAAGTTGCTAATAATCCAATCTATAAACTTTTAGTCTAGGACATTAAAAATTACTTCCAACTAGACACCAAACTCTTATCATTTTAACCAAAAGGTCTATTAAATTCTCATTTGAGAATTAATATACTTGAAGAACACTCAAAGTTAATTCTACAGGAGGTATATCAAAGTTTCCAAAATGCATTTAGATTCATAGAATTTACCACTTAAACGTAAACAATCATTTCAATAATGTCAATAGCATTCAAAGTAATTCTGAGATTGTGAAACTTAAAAAAAAAAAAGTCAACAGACTAAAAACAGTTAACTCCAGACAGAGCTCATAGCCATAGTATCAAATCATTCAGTGACCACCCAAGAACTTAACAGCTTATAAGAAATCAGTTTTCTACAACACCTTAGGAAAAAAATTTAAATATGTGACCACACACATTCTCATTTCACATAGTTAAGGAGGAGAGAAAATAACAGAGTAAAAATAATCTAAAAATGAAGAAAAGGTATAAATTGTTCTAAATGGTAAATGAAATGATTGACAGCATTCAAAAAAATAAAGACAGTAAAAAGCATGGCAAGAAAATCAGCATATGATTAACTCTACTAATGTAAAACTCTGAAAATATGTAAGAATTTAGGAAACATGATAAAGTGTAGACTAGTTGAAAATAAAGACTGTTATGCCATTCCAGCTACTCTGAATACACATTTGTGAGGACATTAAGGGTAGTCATTAAATATAAAGTATCTGCTTACAAAAGTGAACAGAAGCCAAATATCTTCATATAAAGGATGAATACCAAGAGTTTATATAACCATAACTTATTTTAAGGAAACAAAATTTGTATGTAACTATTTGCAAAGCTAACTGCTATCACCTTACACAGGTATTTACTATTATCAAAGTAAAAGAGTTTTATTGATCTGAAAAAAACTGAAAGCAAAAAAGACCTTTATTAAAAACTGCCTATTTTGGGGGCTGGAACTGTGGCATAGCGGGTAAAGCTGCTGCCTACCATGCTGGGATCCCATATGGGCGCCGGCTCCACTTCCCATCCAGCTCTCTGCTATGGTCTGGGAAAGCAGTAGAAGACAGCCCAAGTGCTTGGGCCCCTGCACCCGCATGGGAAACCTGGAAGAGGCTCCTGGCTCCAGGCTTTGGATCGGCGCAGCTCTGGCTGCTGCGGCCATCTGGAGAGTGAACCAGCGGATTGAAGATCTTTCTCTCTCTCTCTCTCTCTCTCTCTCTCTGCCTTTCCTTCTCTCTCTGTGTAACTCTGCCTTTCAAATAAATAAAACTTTTTAAAAAACTGCCTATTTTTTATATCCCAATTTTTTTTTTTTTTGACAGGCAGAGTGGACAGTGAGAGAGAGAGACAGAGAGAAAGGTCTTCCTTTGCCGTTGGTTCACCCTCCAATGGCCGCCGCGGCCGGCGCACTGCTGCCGGCGCACCGCGCTGATCCGATGGCAGGAGCCAGGAGCCAGGTGCTTTTCCTGGTCTCCCATGGGGTGCAGGGCCCAAGCACCTGGGCCATCCTCCACTGCACTCCCTGGCCAAAGCAGAGGGCAGGCCTGGAAGACGGGCAACCGGGACAGAATCCGGCGCCCCGACCAGGACTAGAACCCGGTGTGCCGGCGCCGCTAGGTGGAGGATTAGCCTAGTGAGCCGAGGCGCCGGCCGTCCCAAACAATTAAAAATATAAAACTCTATTTTACTTAAAATGTGAATTGGTATGAAATGTTAACAGATTAAGTATAAAATGTACACATTATTATTAAAACACTATTATTAACATACAACTCAAATATAAATCTGAAGTTTGACTATAACATCATGATCTTTATATTTTTTGCTATATTCTCTTTTCTATTAGGATTAAAAAAGTATGGCAAACAGCTCTGAAGTATTCTTATTGACATTTATTTGAAAGTTAGAACAGTATAACAAATAAATTCTGAAAATATTATATGACAGATCAATATTTTTGTGCATTCCCACTAAGTACAAGATACTTTAATTCTTTTTCTTTTTTTTAAGATTTATTATTTATTTGAAAGAGTTACACAGAGGAAGGAGAGGGAGAGAGGGAGAAAGGGAGAGAGGGAGAGAGAGAGGGAGGGAGGGAGGGGGAAAGAGAGAGAGAGGTAGGAGAGAGGTCCTCCATCTGCTGGTTTACACCCCAACTGTCAAAAATGGCCAGACCTGCACCAATCCGAAGCCAGGAGCCAGGAGCTTCCTCCGGGTCTCCCACATGGGTGCAGGCGCCCAAGTACTTGGACCATCTTCTACTGCTTTCCCAGGCCACAGTAGAGAGCTGGATCAGAAGTGGAGCAGCCAGGACTGGAACTGGCACCCATAGCAGATGCCAGCACTGCAGGAGGTGTCTTTACCTGCAATGCCACAATGCCGGCCCCAAGATACTTCATTTCCATAAGAAAATTTGTCCTTATTCTTAATACCACTAAAACACAAAGACCATTTGGAATACAGTACTTTAAACTTTATTCTATCTCATGCTTATAAAATATACTGAAGAACCTGTTCTAAAGAATAACTAAAGTTCTTCAGAAAGGAAAGAAGTGAAAAAGAAGGAATCTTAGAGTATCACTAAAGAAAAAACAGAAATAGTAGAAATATCAGTACATGGGACACACAATTAGTCTTCCGAGTCTTGAAATTCTTATGTGATTAGTGAAACAAAAATTCTAAAAATATCTAATGTTAAAGAGAAGGTGGTCAAAACATCTAGATAGAAACAGGGTTTCTATACTTCATTCAAAGTGATGAAAAGTGGATACCAGTAGTCACATATGGATATTGTAATGCCTAGAACAACCAGTTTGCAATGTATTCAAAATTATATAAAAATTCAAACACACTATGAATAAATCCAGATGGAATCCAAAAATAACTGTTCAAGCACTCACAAAAACGCAAGAAAAAAGAATCAGAGAAATGGGAAATATAAGAAAATAAACAAAACACAAAAACAAAATGTAAAATGGGAGACAATCTATAACATATTGAGAATTAACTTAAAGAGAAGTGGTTAAAATACACCATTTAAAAAAGCAGAGTTAGTATGTGAAACACATGAAAGTAATCCTTAATGAAAGTATGGAAAAGATAAACCATTTATATATAAATCAATAAAAAGCTATATTAATATCAGAGCAGCTTTCAGAGCAAAGAATGTAGACATACAGACAGGCATTAACTAATGCAAGTATCAATCCACTAGGAGAATCTAACAATCCTACAATTATTCAAAAACTAAAAAACACAACTGAAAATGCAAAAAGGAAAAACAGATAGAGCTGGAAAGAGAAACAGACAAATCCACTACTGTCACCGAGGAATTAAACAGCCACTTATAAGTAACTGATAATCTAGTTGAAAAATCATCAGGGGCATAGAAAATCTAAGCATAAAGAACAGAATCAAATTGTAACATACACAATAGAATATGCTACCTAACAACACCAGCCACAAAATAGTCACCAAGGCACCCTATGTCCAGACAATAAAACAAATTTCAACATATTTAAAAGACATGAAATCATCCAGAGCATATTATCTAACCATAATTAGATCAGATTAGCAAATAACAGAAAGACAATTAAAAATTTTTTTTTTTTTTTTTTTTTGACAGGCAGAGTGGACAGTGAGAGAGAGAGACAGAGAGAGAAAGGTCTTCCTTTGCCGTTGGTTCACCCTCCAATGGCCGCCGCTGCAGCCGGCGCACCGCGCTGATCCTGGCAGGAGCCAGGAGCCAGGTGCTTTTCCTGGTCTCCCATGGGGTGCAGGGCCCAAGCACCTGGGCCATCCTCCACTGCACTCCCTGGCCATAGCAGAGAGCTGGCCTGGAAGAGGGGCAACCGGGACAGAATCCGGCGCCCCAACCGGGACTAGAACCCGGTGTGCCGGCGCCGCAAGGTGGAGGATTAGCCTATTGAGCCACGGCGCCGGCTTAAAAAAATCTTTTAAGTTCTCAGATACTCAACAGCACATTTCTAAATAATCCATGAGTCAAAACAAAGCTTCCAAAGCAAATCTTAAAATACATAAAACTAAATGAAAATGAAAATATAATATGTAGCCAAAGAAGTGTGGAAAACAACTATCAGAAAAAGAAACTAAGAGCATCAGAAGCTTTTCTTACACTAGTGAAAACCTAGAAACAATTCAGATGCCTTTCAATGGGTGACTAATAAACTGTAGTACATCCGTATCATAGAACACTATTCAGCAACAAAGAACTATGAACTATTGATGAACGCAACCACGTGAGTGAATAGCCACAGGATTATGCTGAGTGAAATAATCAATACCTATGGACCACCTGCTGTATAAATCCACTTAACATTCTTAAAATGACAAAATTAGAAAAATAAAGAACTCAGTGGTTCCTAAGGGATAGGAACAAAGGTGGAAGACATGAGAAGGACTTGGTTGAGACTATAAAAGGGCAACACAAATAGGTCTGTTGTAATGGGCCTGTTCTACATGTTGACTGTACAGTAGCCACATCAAACTGCATGTAATGAAGATGAAGAAAACACACACACACACACACACACACACACACTGAAGAATTCTGAGTAAGATCAATGGATTGCATCACGGTTGATAATAAGACAGTTTTGCAAGATGCTATCATCGGGCTCTCTCTGTAATATTTTTTACAACTGCATTTGAATTTATAATTATTAAAAAAAGTTAATTCAAAAAACATAAAATAAGAAATGACAAAATATACTATTGTAAAATCTCAGCAAGGCATGCTTTATTAAATTCATGTAATTTGCAATTCCATCCAAGATTCCTAGAATTAAAATATCAATTATTTATAGCATTTACATTTTTATTAATTAGAAAACCATGCCATGTAATTTATATTAAATTATTTTAAATTAAAATTTTTCATAATTTGATAGATCATATTCTCTTTATACTCTTAAAACAGATAAGGCAAACTTTTACACTATATCACATTCTAGCAAATTCTGAATGTGTTATATCTAAAATGATCAAATATTTTAAATTTAAGCACAAAAATACTTACTATAATTATCATACTATTATGTAAATTATCACAAATTTACTAATATAATAAGAAACAGAAAGAGGGGAATCAGTCTAGTGGTTAAGACAACACTTGAGATGCCCATTCCCCATCTCAGAGTGCCTGAGTCAAACCCAACTTCTGCTACCAATTCCAGCTTCCTGTTAATGCACACCCTGGATGGCACCAGATAATGGCTCAAGTAGTTGATTTCCTGCCACTCCCAGAGAAAGCCACTCCCAGAGAAGGCCAACATAGAGCTCCCAGCTTTGACCTGGCCGAGCAGGAGCTGCTGAAAGCATTTTTTTTTTTTTGGGTGAACCAGCTAATGTGAAATTTTTGTTTTTCTAAAATACATATTATGAACATTTAAATAAAAACTAGAATTCTACTTGAGAATGTACTATGAAGCTCTAAATTCCTAGTCTATTTAAACTCATTTTCTGCTTTAAAATTTTATTTACTCGTGAGGCAGATACAGAAAGTTCCCATCTGCTGATTCACTCCATAGTACTGGGCCAGGCCAAAGGCAGCATCAACTAACTCAATCAAGTTCTCCCACATGCATGGCAGGAATCCAATCAATTGAGCCATTCCACCTCCCAGGGTCAACGTTAGCATGAGGTTGGTTGGAATAAGCAGCCAGAGGCAGATATGGAATCTAGGAACTCCAATATAAAATGCAGGTATGTTAACCTCTAAGCCAAACACCTACAACTGTTTCAAATTCCTTAATACAAATTATTATCCAAAGAGTCTTCAAAAAGTTTGTGGAAAATGTATATTATGAGAAAACAATGCATAGATTTCAAAAACTTTTGTATCAAAATGAATTTGTCTTTTAATCCCATTTTCCCATGAACTTTTTTTTTATTTCGTAAATATAAATTTCCAAAGTACAGTTTATGGATTACAATGGCTCCCCCCCCATAATTTCCCTCCCACTCACACCCATCCTATCTCCCGCTCCCTCTCCCATTCCATTCACATCAAGATTCATTTTCAATTCTCTTTATATACAGAAGATCTATTTAGTATATATTAAGTAAAGATTTCATCAGTTTGCAACCACACAGAAACACAAAGTGAAAAATACTGTTTCAGTACTAGTTACAGCATTACTTCACATTGGACAACACATTAAGGGCAGATCCCACATGAGAAGTAAGTACACAGTGACTCCTGTTGTTGACTTAACAATTTGACACTCTTGTTTATGATGTCAGTAATCTCCCTAGGCTCTAGTCATGAGTTGCCAAGGCTATGGAAGCTTTTTGAGTTCACCGACTTCAATCTTATTCTGACAGGGTCACAGTCAAAGTGGAAGTTCTCTCCTCCCTTCAGAGAAAGGTACCTCCTTCTTTGATGGCCCCGTTCTTTCCACTGGGATCTCACTTGCAGAGATCTTCCATTTAGGTCTTCTTTTTTTTTTTTTTCCCCAGGGTGTCTTGGCTTTCCATGCCTAAAATACTCTCATGGGCTCTTCAGCCATATCTGAATGCCTTAAGGGCTGATTCTGAGGCCAGAGTGCTGTTTAGGATATCTGCCATTCTATGAGTCTGCTGTGTATCCCGCTTCCCATGATGGATCGTTCTCTCCCTTTTTGATTCTATCAGCTAGTATTAGCAGACACTAGTCTTGTTTACATGATCCCTTTGACTCTTATATCTATCAGTGTGATCAATTGTGAACTGAAATTGATCACTTGGACTAGTGAGATGGCATTGGTACTTGCCACCTTGATGGGATTGTATTGGTATCCCCTGGCATGATTCTAACTCCACAGTCAGCCACTCCTTGGAATTTACACAAAGGAAATGAAATTGGCAAACAAAAAAGCTGTCTGCACATTAATGTTTACTCCAGCTCAATTCACAATAGCTAAGACCTGGAACCAACCCAAATGCCCATCAACAGTAGACTGGATAAAGAAATTATGGGACATGTACTCTATAGAATACTATACAGCAGTCAAAAACAACGAAATCCTGTCATTTGCAACAAGATGGAGGAATCTGGAAAACATTATGCTGAGTGAATTAAGCCAGTCCCAAAGGGACAAATATCATATGTTTCCCTGATCGGTGACAACTAACTGACCACCAAACGGGAAACCTGTTGAAGTGAAATGGACACTATGAGAAACAGTGACTTGATCAGCTCTTGTCCTGACTGTTGATATACAATGTAATACTTTATCCATTTTAGTATTTTCTCTTTGTTTTGTTCTAGAACTATTGGTTGAACTCTGTGATTAACACACAATTATTCTTAGGTGTTTAAATTTTAACTGAAAAGTGATCCCTGTTAAATATAAGAGTGGGAATAAGAGAGGGAGATGTACAATTTGAGACATGCTCAATCGGACTTGCCCCAAATGGTGGAGTCAGAATCGTGCCAGGGGATACCATGAACTTTTTTAAAAAATAGACTCTATAGGAGGCCGGCATTGTGGTGTATTGGGCTAAGCCTCTGCCTGTGGCACCAGCATCCCATATGGGTGCCAGTTTCTGTCCCAGATGCTCCTCTTCCAATCCAGCTCTCTGTTACGGCCTGGGAAAGCAGTAGAAAATGGTCCAAGTGCTTGGGCCCCTTTACCCACATGGGAGACAAGGAAGAAGCACTTGGTTCCCTTTCGGATTGGCCTAGTGGATGGAAGACCTTTCTCTCTGTCTCTCCCTCTCTCTGTAACACAAATAAATAAATTAAAAATCTTTTTACTTATTTATTTATTTCTTATTTTTTTGACAGGCAGAGTGGACAGTGAGAGAGAGAGAGACAGAGAGAAAGGTTTTCCTTTTCCGTTGGTTCACCCCCAAACAGCCGCCGCGGCGGGCGCACCGCGCTGATCCGAAGTCAGGAGCCAGTTGCTTCTCGTGATCTCCCATGCGGGTGCAGGGCCCAAGGCCCTGGGCCATCCTCCACTGCACTCCTGGGCCACAGCAGAGAGCTGGACTGGAAGAGGAGCTACCGGGACAGAATCCGGTGCCCCAACCGAGACTAGAACCCAGGGTGCCGGCGATGCAGGCGGAGGATTAGCCTATTGAACCAGGGGATTAGCCTATTGAACTGCGGCGCTGGCCAATAAATTGAATCTTTAACATATAAATATATAATCTATGATCTTAATTAATGATGTTATATTACAGGTTATAATCCTATATATAATAGAAATACTTACAAAGATTAAATTATGCAAATAAATCATAATAAAATATGCTAAATATCTGGGTTGATTATATATTATATGATGGTACTTCACAAAATTAATGGAAAAATGAATTTAAAAGATAATTTTAGTTTTGTACAAAAAATTTTGATAACCACTATAGTTTTTTCATTATACACATTTCTCATGAACGAGCTCAAGACCTGTCTATGTACGAATTTCAAAAAATTATGTACCCAAATAAACATCTTATAAATTCAGTTTTCCATGAACTTTCTATAGTCCTCTAACATGTATATTAAATTTAAGATACACTGTACAAAAACAAATTTTTTGAAAAAATTTTGCAAAGAACCAAAGGCAGTTTCTTTCCTGTTAGAATTCATTTACAGGAATGAAAGTCAAACATAATATATAGACATAAAGTACAAATAAGTCACTAAAATGAATCAACATCATTCTTACTGTTCACTATTCTGAGGCTTTCCTGTTTCCACTATATTCCAGTCTACTAAGAATGCTGTCATTACCTATATATAACGAAGCAGTACCCCTAAGTAGCATGAAATTCTCTCAATGGGATTGTTAAAGGATCTACGATACTTCATGGTTTAAAGCAGAACAAACTACGACATGGTGAAAGAATGGTTCTCACTGTGTGGTTCTGTCACCACCCACACACAGCTAGTTCACTGCCATTACAAAAAAATAATGGCACCTTACAGTATTTGGCATCTGACTACCAGTTAATCTAAAAAATACATACCTACGTTACTATCATTTGACAAAAGGGCAACAGTTTATTTAAAGCTATACCCAAAAAGTTTTATTAAGCATTAAAAAAACAATTTCTTACTAATTGTAACATCTATCATTGCCACTACATTTTGACACAGCAAAAATATTATATTTTTGAACACACAAAACTTCCCACTCATTTAGTTATCGAGCTTTAAAAAATATAATCTGGGGGCCAGCATTGTGGCATAGCAAGTAAAGCTGCTGCCTGCAGTGCCAACATTCCATATGGGTACTGGTTCACATCCCGGCTGCTCCACTTCCTATCTAGCTCCCTGCTAATATTTTTGAGAAAGCAGTGGAAGATTGCCCAAGTCCTTGGGCCCCTGCACCAGCAAGGGAGACCCAGAAGAACCCCCTTGCTCCTGGCATCAGATCAGTCCAGCTCTGGCCATTGTAGCTATTTGGGGAGTGAACCAGTGGATGGAAGGCTTCTCTTTCTCTGCCTCTGCCTCCTTGCAACTCTGCCTTTCAAATAAATAAGTAAATCTTAAAAATATGTATATATTCGGCCGATGCCGCGGCTTACTTGGCTAATCTTCCGCCTGCGGCACCGGCATCCCAGGTTCTAGTCCCAGTTGGGGCACTGGATTCTGTCCTGGTTGCTCCTCTTCCAGTCCAGCTCTCTGCTGTGGCCCGGGAGGGCAGTGGAGGATGGCCCAGGTCCTTGGGCCCTGCACCCACATGGGAGACCAGGAGGAAGCACCTGGCTCCTGGCTTTGGATCGGCGCATCATGCCGGCCGTAGCAGCCATTTGGGGGTGAACCAACAGAAGGAAAACCTTTCTCTCTGTCTCTCTCACTGTCTAACTCTGCATGTCAAAAAAAAAATATATATATATATATAATCTATACTCTGAGAAGAGATTTTTATGATCTTCACTAACAAGGCCAAAAGAACATTTAGACAAATATACCATCTTATTTAATCTACATTTTATGAATTTTTTATACATCCTAATTTTCAAGGTTCAGGTTCAACATCAAATCATTACAGAGAGCTGCTGTGTTAAGCTTTATTTCTGACCCAAGCAATCAATTACACAAAATAACTTATGACTTACTAAAATCATAACTTAGAGATGCTTTTGTCTGCTTCACTGATGGAAAAAGATTAACCAACTCAAATTTCTACTTTCTTTCTTCTTCTATCTTCCTCTTCCTTATCACAAAAAAAATGATTATTCAATAGAGGAGGAGGATGGGTTCCAGGAGCCCAGCCTATTTCCTGATGCCAAAATCCACGATGTTTAAGTCCCTATATCTCTATCAAAGAAACACACATAAGCAGACTCCCATGGGCTGGTCCACTACCTGAACATCTACAGCCTCTGGTTGGGGGCCAAAGCTAGAAACTCAATTACTGGAGCCATCACAACTGTTTCCCAGCATCTGTTTTAACAAAAGCTATAATTAGAAGTGAAGCCAGGTGTCAAACTCAGGCACCTGAGGATGTGAGATTCAGCTGTCTTAACCAGCAACTTAACCACCAGGTCAACACAGGCCCTACATTCCAGATACTTTAAATCATCCCCAGATTACTTTTTTTTTTTTTTTTTTTTTAAGATTTATTACTGGGCCAGCATTGTGGTGCAGCGGGTTAAAGCCCCAGCCTGCAATGCCGGCATCCCATATGAGCATCAGTTCAAATCGCAGCTGTTCCTCTTCAAACCCAGCTTTCTGCTATAGCCTGGGAAAGCAGTGGAAGATGGCCCAAGTCCTTGAGCCCCTGTACCCACGTGGGAGACCCAGAAGACGCTCCTGGCTCCTGGCTTCGGATCAGCTCAGCTCTAGCCATTACAGTCATTTGTGGAGTGAACCAGAGGAATGGAAGACCTCTTTCTCTCTCTGGCTCTACTTCTCTCTGAATTCTGTCTTTCAAATAAATAAAATGAATCTTTAAACAAAAATATTTATTTACCAAAAGATATATATTTATCTTATATATATATATATCCATATATATGGAGAGAGACAGAGAGAGATCATCCGCTGGTCTACTCCTCAAATAGCTGCAACTGTCATAGCTGGAGCCAAGAGCCTCCTCTGGGCCCTCAGTGTGGGTACAAGGGCCCAAGCACCCAAGCCATCCTCCACTGCTTGCCTAAGCACATTAGCAGGGAGCTGGATTGGATATGGAGCAGCTAGGACACACAGGGGCCCAAATGGGATGGCCCCACTTACTATGCCTGCTCTTGTAGATTACTTATAATACCTAATACAATATAAATGTTATATAAAGTAGTGTTTATTGTTTAGGGCATAATCACAATATAAAAGTATATATGTTCAGTTCAGTTAAGACTTAACTTCTTGGGGCTGGCACCAAGTAGCCTAAGCCTCTGCTTATGGCACCAGCATTCCATATGGGTGCCAGATCATGTCCTGGCTGCTCCTCTTCTGATCCAGCTTCCTGCTAATGTACCTGGGAAAGCAGTGGAAGATTGCCCAAGTACTTGAGCCCTGCACCCAAGTGGGAGATCTAGAAGAAGCTCCTCCTGGTTCCTGGCTTTGAATCGTTGTAGCTCTGGCCATTGCAGCCATTTGAGGAGTGAATCAGTGGATGGAAGACCTCTCTCTCTGTCTCCCTCTCTCTGTAACTCACCTTGCAAATGAATCTTAAAAAAAAAAAAAAAAAAAAAAAGACTGAATCTCTTTTCCAAATAATTCTGACCTGTCTGAATCCAGGAAGCAGAACCAGTAGACACAGAGAGCTCACTACTGGTTTTTTCAAGCCCTATAAGTGTCTTAGAGATTTCTCTCAATTATTTCATTAAGAGTGCATGAGGTGTGGGAGTTTTGCCTAGACTAAGGTGCCAGTTTACGATGCCCTGAATCTACTGGGCAGGGTGTCTGGATTTGAATTCTAGACTCAGCTCTACTTGGCAGCTTTTTGCCAATACAGACCCCAAGAGACAGCTGGTGATGGCTCAAAAAGTTTGGTCCTTGTCACACACGACAAAGACCTGGATTGAGTTCCCAGCTCCTGGCTTCAGCATAAGGCACAACTGTGCTGTTGTATTTGGGAAGTGAATCAATGGAAAGGAGATGACTGTCTCTGTCTCATTCTCATAAATATATATATATATATACACACACACACACATACATAAGGTACATGACAAAAATACACTTCAGACTGCTTTAGAATAAAATACATAATTTAAAATATTTTATTCTCACCACATTATTATATATGTATGGAAATTCGCTGCACCCTCACATCAAACACAATTGCAAAAGAAAAAAGAAAAAAAAAAAGACACACAACCTTCCATCTCCCCCTCCACAACTATTTGTGGTGGAACTAAAATTCGCCACTAAAACATTTCCTTCTCTACTAAGAAGTGACTAGCGTGAAGGAGTTTGTTTAGTGTAACTGGGTAAACAGGGAAGATAAATACAATAAGGTGAAAAATTAACCTAAACACTGTCATCCTCATGGGACCCCAATATGTTAAGTTGATCATCGACAAATAAAAGTCATGTAGCTACTGAGTACTTACAAAGTGCCTATTTGTGTGCCCCTTACACATATTATATAATTTCATCTTCTTGATAATTCTACATATTACTATAACTTCAAAACAAATCAAATCCAGAAAACAGTGATCTCCTTCAACTGAGTGTATTTAAACTACAAATTTTATTTCAGAAAAGTATTCCTATTTTAAGGAAACTAAATTGTTTTAAATTGTTTTCTGCCACTGCTGGGCAGACACTATGACTCTAAGGATATAATTTATACATACATAAATAAAACTTGTTTACTCAAATACAGAAAAAAATAAAATCTGATATCTGCAAGATGACTGCATGTGTTGTGCTGTTAAAGAGGCTTATATGTAATTTAATGATTGCTAGCTTATAAAATGAAAGAATACAAAAATACTCTCCACTTATGCAACCATCAAACCTATTTAATTAAGGAAGAAGGAAACAGTGAAAGAAAATTTCCTTTAAAATCTGAAGACCAATATTCTTTCTCCATCTACATAATTATTCCCAGAAGGCCGAGTTTTGTCATCATAGAAAAATAGGTTCATACTATGATTAGACTTAAAGGACAATTTAATGATGGGAGACACTAGCATGAGAAAAGAGAAGAACTGTGGTACAGTAGTTAACCCTCTGCTTGGAAAAGCCCTGCTGCCATTGCTGCTACTCTACTCCTAAACCTGCCTCCTGCTCACATGCCTGGAAACCCAGTAATTGAATGGTCAAGTGCTTGAGGCTCTGCCGTCCTTGTGAGAGCCCCAGATGGAGTTCCTAGTTCCTGGTCTAGGCTTGGTCCAGCCCAACTGCTGTGAGGATTTGGGGAGTGAATCAGCACATGAAAGATCTCTTTCGCTCCCTGTTGCTTTCCTTCTAAGTCACTCTGCCCTTCCAATAAACAAACAGAGAAAGAGAAAAGTTTCTGGAATTAACATTCTTCAGAAAAAGTATTTAAGATATCCTGTGAAAAATATACTCTTTCTGAAGTAGGAAATTTTTAATATTTATAAAAAGTTCATTAATATGATGATTCCTTAACTCTGTGCATAACCCTTTCACACTATTTTTAACTTATTTAGCAGATCTCAGAATACATAAATACATAAATGATTATCATAAAACTAGATATTATCCATAAAAATCACTTGCTCCTAAGTATTAGCTTTTTCTACTAGTTTTTTTTTTTTAAGATTTATTTATTTACTTGAGAGTCAGAGTTACAGAGAGAGGAAGAGACAGAGAGAGAGGTCTTCCATCTGCTGCTTCACTCCCCAATGGCCACAGCAGCTGCAGCTGGGCCAATCTGAAGCCAGGAACAAGGAGCTTCTTCCGAGTCTCCAACACCGATGTAGGGGCCCAAGCACTTGGGCCACCTTCTGCTTTCCCAGGTCATTAGCAGGGAGCTGGATCAGAAGTAGAGCAGCCAGGGTTCTGACAGGCATCCACTGGAATGATGGCATCGCAGGTAGAGGCTTAACCTACTACACTACAGTGCTGCCCCTTCTACTAGTTTTAAATTGTTTCCAAGCTTCCTCTAAAACCTGGATCTCCTTTTCCATTTTATGTTTCAGATTTAAAACTGACGTCATAATACTAGGTAAGAAAAAGTCTGACTGCACATCTGCTGGTTTCCCGTTGAGACAGGTTACTCAGATCCACTGCCAGCCTTATTTGTGAACAAGAAACAAGTAGGGAAGAAGAGTAAGAGAAGGATCAAAACATTAGTACCAGCTACTTCACTGGGCAAGTCAAGAGCAACTATTCCTTGAGGAAACATTTTGCTTGCCCAGATAAAGGAAGACACACAAATACATCAAGAACACAAGGGTAATACAATGCTTTCAGATGGGATAGGGACATGGTGGGAATAGGAATATATTAAAAAACAAAAACTTCTATATCTCACTTTTTACACAAAATAAGAAAGGGAGAGGGGTACTAAAGCAAACCCACACAGTCCTGTTGAGGCCAATTGGGGAGTGAACCAACGGATGGAAGACCTCTTTCTCTCTCTCTGCCTCTCCTCTCTGTGTGTAACTCTGACTTTCAAATAAATAAATACATCTTTTTTTAAAAAGTATACATGTTATTTTAAGAAAAAAATATTTCTATGAAACTGCCTTGTAAACTAAATAACCAAACACCATGTTATGAACACTAACAAATAGTTTTCAGATCTGAAAAGCTTATATCATTGCTAATTGGAAAAGTGCCATCACATATACTACATAAAGATGTCTACCTTATTAACAGCACTACCAAAATTCAGAATAAGTTCTATGTTGAAATCTGGGAATTCTGAGTGACATTACTGAGAAACATGTTTGCATATATTAATTTGAATATCACTGAAAAATGGCAGCCTTTTAGAATTTACAAATGTAATAATATATACATTTGATTAATTTTTATATACACAGGAAAATTAGAAGTATCTTCTAAAATGATAAGTTATATACATTATACTGAATTTAATACATGGAAAACAGTTACCACTTTTATGAAAAACTAACAGAAAGCATATCTGACCTAAGTTTTAAGTGACATAATCTATAAAAATTTTGTTGCCCTTTTCTTCACAAAAAGGCTATTAAAACAAACAACTACTTCCTACCTATATATACACCATAAACTTTAATAAACAGAAATCCATATAACATATACAACTATAACTATATGTACAATGTGCTTACAAAATTTGTGCAAAATGAAGTTAATTTTTGAAGCTGCCTTGTGCATATGTATGTATGAAGCAAATCAAATTAAGGGTTCCAGGTACTAGGATGGTGGGAATATAAAGGTGAAAAAGTGGACTATGGCTGGACAGGAGAATTAAGAAAATGGAATAGATTAAATTGATTTTAAAGAAGAAGGTAGACTGGGAGTTAGCTGTCACCTTGAGAAAAGAGGACTGTGACAAAGAAACAGAATATGACAAACTCGCAGAGTCAGCAGAAATGGAAGAAATCATCTGAGAAAAGAGGACTAGTTTAAAGAGAATGGAATATTATTAAGAAAAAGCAAAGTAAATTTGTCCAGAAGAATGAAACAAAGAATAGGCTCCTTCAAGGAGTTAGAAAGCAAATCACTACTCAGGAAGGACCACACAAAGGAGAAGGCATTACTCTATCTAGTAAAATATAGTTAATAACAAACCTACCTATTAAATATATTATGCCTATAGCATTCTAAATAACATTCTAGACAGTGCTACTTGTGGAAACTGCAGAGCAACCTTTTCTAAGTAATTTTTTTTTAATTTATTTATTCATCGGAAAGCCAGAACTACAGAGAAATCTTCATCCACTGGTTCATCCACAGATGGCAGCAATGCCCAGGCCTGGGCCAGGCTGAAGCCAGGCACCTCGAACTTCATCCAGGTCTCCTATGTGAGTAGCAGGGGCCCAAACACCTGTGCCATTTTCCACTGCTTTTCTAGGCCATTAGCAAGGAATTGGATTGGGAAGTGGAGCAGCCAGGACATGAACTGACACCCATAAGAAATGCCAGCATTCCAGGTTTTGCCAGCTATGCTACAATGCCAGCCCCATAAATTTTTTATTTTAGAACAGTTTTAGATTTATATAAGTTGTGAAGTAGAACAAAGAGTCTCCATATACTTCACACACACCTTCCCTTATTATTAACATATTATATTTGTCACAATTGATAAACCACATTCTGTTTCCCTGTTTACTAACATCTCATGTTAGTATGATTTAACTGTCACAATTAATGAAGTACACCCAGCTTCCCTGATCAGTTCTTATCCAAACTCTCTCTTTCATCCCTTCTAGCGTCTAGTAATCACCATTCTGTGTTTACATTAAGGGTTTCGGTTTTTTGGATTTTTGAGAAAGAACACATAAGAAAGAACATGCAGTATTTGTCTTTTTGTGTCTGGCTTATTTCAGTTAACATGATGCCCTCCAGTTTCATCCATTCTGCTACAAATGACAGGTTTTCATTCTTTTTTATGGCTGAATAGTATTGCACTATGTATATACATACCATATTTTTTTTTAAATATTCCTCTGTTTAGTTTTTTATTTTCTGGATCAGATCTGATTTCAGATTCTCTGCTTTGATGCATCCCTTCTTTATTATTATTATTTTTTTAATGACAAGTAGATTTATAGACAGTGAGAGAGAGAGAGAGACAGAAAAAAAGGTCTTCCTTCTATTACCATATTTTCTTTATCTACTCTTCTGATAATGCACACCTTGGTTCACTCCATGTCTTGGTTATCAGAGACCTAAATGTTAAGACCTGAAACCATGAAATTGCTAGAAGCATAGGGGAAATACTTCCCAAGACCCTAGTGTAGATAATGAGGTTTTTTTTTTTTTTTTAACATTTATTTTCCTTCAAAGGCAGAGTAAGAGAAAGAGAGAGAGAGAGAATCTTCATGCCTCAAATGGCCTCGAGAGCCAGTACTAAGCCAGGCAGAAGCTAGGAGCCTTGAAATACATCCGGAGTCTCCAATGTGCATGGCATGGGCCCCAACATTTGGGCCATCTTATACTGCCTTACTAGACACATTATCAGGGAGCTGGATTGGAAGTAGAGCAGCTAGGACTTGAACCTGAACTCATACAGGATGCTAGCGCTGCAGATAGCAGCTTACACACTGTACCACAGCACCAGCCCCAACTTAGAGTTTTTTGGTAATACCCCAATAAGCAACAAATTTAAAGGAAATAGTCAATAGAGTATAGAGGCATCTGACAGAATCAGAGAAAATATTTGCAAAATATGCATCCAACAAAAGGTTAATATCCAGATTACATCAGGAACTCAAAAACACTCATTAAAAACAAAAATTAATCCAGAGACCTTAGCTGTGGCATGGCGGGTTAAGCCATGTCCTGTGAAACAGGCATCCCATACAGGAGCCGGTTAGTGTGTCTGCTGCTCTACTTCAGATCCAGCTCCCTGCTAATGAGTTCAGGAAAGCAGGGGAGGCTGGCCTAATTCCTTGCGCCTCTGAATCCATGAGGAAGACCAGGAAGAAGTTTTTGGCTGCTGGCTTCAGATCAGCCCAGCTCTTGCAATTGTAGTCATTGGAGAGTGAACCAGTGGATGGACGATCTCTCTCCCTCTCTCTCTGTAACTCTGCCTTTCAAATAAAAAAATCTTTAGGAAAGAACTAATCCAGAAATGGGCAAATGACATGAATAGACATATCTATAAATAAATAAACAATTAAATAAAAATGGCCCAAAATACATGATAAAAAAAAAAGATCAACATCACTAGCCATGAGGAAAATGCAAACCAAAACCACAATGAGATATAACCTTACCTACTGGAATGGACAGTATCAAAATGAAAGAAACAAATCCTGACAAGATTCAGGCTCCTTGTTTACTTTTGACTGATTACCATTTAAATCAGGAATGGCAGGGGCATCATCATAAGAAGCCATTACCAACCACTCACAGAACATTTTCCTAACTGAAGTATAAAGAACCAATATTTATCTTAACTCCTACTTCTATATAAAAATAAAAAGCAGTGCAGACTTAAATAGGAAAATATGATGCTGTTACTCCCTATGAAACCAAAATACTATATTGGGACCTTAGCTTCCACCACTATCGCCACATGGTCCAGGAAGGAAGTGTGTTATAGTAAAATGAACAGTCATAAAATGTGGCTCTGCCCCAACTCACCCCACCAACCCTGACTATTCATTCTCTTTAATTTAAAAGAAAGGAATGAAATGTGTCGGTTTCAAAATTCCCTACCAATTCTAAACACCTACATGATTTTAAGCAGACACTTGATCACTTTTCAGTTAAGTTTCAACACTTAAGAATAATTGTGTATTGATTACAGTATTCAACCAAAGGTATTAAGTAGAACAAACAAACAAAAAAAAGTGATCGCTGTTAAATATAAGAGTGGGAATAAGAGAGGGAAGAGATGTGCAATTCGGGACATGCTCAAACTCACTTACCTCAAACAGTAGAGTTAGAAACATACCAGGGGATTTCAATTCAATCCTATCAAGGTGGCATGTACCAGTGCCATCTCACTAGTCCCAGTGATCAATTTCTGTTCACAATTGATCATAATGATAGGACTAAGAACCAAAGGGATCACATAAACAAGAATAGTGTCTGCAAATACTAGCTGATAGAATAAAAAAGGGAGAGAACGATCCATCATGGGAAGCAAGATACACAGCAGACCCATAGAATGGCAGATGTCCTAAACAGCACTCTGGCCTCAGAATCAGCCCTTAAGGCATGCGGATCCGGCTGAAAAGCCCATGAGACTATTTCAGGCATGGAAAGCCAAGACACTCTGGGGGAAAAAAAAAACCTAAATGAAAGATCTCCACAAGTGAGATCCCAGTGGAAAGAACGGGTCATCAAAGAAGGAGGTACCTTTCTCTGAAGGGAGGAGAGAACTTCCACTTTGACCATGGCCTAGTCTAAATATGAAAAGAGTCGGTGAACTCAGGGGGCTTCCATAGCCTTGGCAGCTCATGGCAAGAGCCTAGGGTGATTACTGATGCCATAAACAAGAGTGTCAATTTGTTAAGTCAACAACAGGAGTCACTGTGCACTTACTCCTCATGTAGGATCTTTGTCCTTAGTGTGCTGTACATTGAGATTTAATGCTATAACTAGTACTCAAACAGTATTTTTCACTTTATGTTTCTGTGTGGGAGCAAACTGTTGAAATCTTTACTTAATGTATGCTAAACTGATATTCTATATATAAAGATAATTGAAAATGAATCTTGATGTGAATGGAAGGGGAGAGGGAGTGGGAAAGGGGAGGGTTGCGGGTGGGAAGGACGTTATGGGGGGGAAGCCATTGTAATCTATAAGCGGTACTTTGGAAATTTATATTCATTAAATAAAAGTTAAAAAAAATAAACAGACACTTGAATAAAAATTCTAAGATTTCCAGGGATGCTCTATCTAGGAATTGAATCCAGAGGACTTACTTCATTTCATTCAATCAGTAATTTTTTTTCCAATAAGTAAAAAATAATTTCTTTTAAGATTTATTTACTTTGAAAGTCAGAGTTACAGGGCGAGGGGGAGAGACAAGAGAAGGAGAAAGGGGCTGGCGCTGTGGCGTAGCTGGTAAAGCCACCACTTGCAGTGCCGGCATCCCATATGGGCACCGGTTCATGTCCTGGCTGCTCCACTTTTGATCCAGCTCTCTGCTGAGGCCTGGGAAACCAGCAGAAGATGGCCCAAGTCCTTGGGCCCCTACACCCACGTGGGAGACCTGGAAAAAGACCCTGGATCCTGGCTTGATTGGCACAGCTCCGGCCATTGCAGCCAACTGGGGAGTGAACCAGTGGATGGAAGACCTCTCTCTCTCTCTCTCTGCCGCTCCATGTCTCTCTGTTAACTCTAACTTTCAAATAAATAAATAAACCTTAAAAAAAAAAAAAAAAAAGGAGAGGGGGAGAGACAGAGGCAGAGAGAGGGAAAGAGTGTGAGGGCACATGCATCTGCTGATTTACTTCACAGATAGGAACAACAGTCAGCGTTGGTCCAGGCCAAAGCCAGGAGCCATGAGCGTTATCCAGGTCTCCCATGTGGGTTGCAGGGGCCCAAGCAAATGCAGCATCCTCTGCTGCTTTCCCAGGTACATTAGCAGGTGTGGGGAGCAACTCGGACTAGACTGTTACTCGAATTAAGACTTATTCTATGCATCTGCTCTCCCACAATATGGCGCTGGGAGAGGAGTAAACAGCTTCTACGCAGCTGCCTCTCGCCAACTTGAGTGATGACCTCCAGGAGCTGATCCTGCTCCTGATTGGAGGAGAGCAGCGTACTCGGCGTGTGGGTAGCAGAGTTGGGATTGGTGGAAGAGGACTATAAAGGAGGAGAGAGACAACATGCACCAGGAACATCTATCTGAAGGAACACCTGTGCAGCCCCCGAGAGAGCTGGCCGGCGGTGTGCCGCTCCCCTGCGGAAGTGGGGAAAGTGGCAGGGGGAACCGCCCTTCGACGGAGGTTGAAGGGTCGGTAGCCAACCCGGGAAGAACCAGCAGGGTTTAGTGTCGTTCCTCCGGGAAGAGGGGGAGCGACAAGCAGGGACAAGCAGGGAGCTGGATCAGAGTTAAAGCAGCTGGGACTTGAACTGACGCCCATATGGGATGCCAGCATCGCAGGAGGCAGTTTACCTGCTATACCACAATACCAGGCCCCAATCTTTAAATTTTAAAGAAATTTCTACGTGTCAGAAACACTAGAGATAACAGACTTTCAAAGATTCTGATTTTAGGAAATGTATATCCTAGTGAAGAAGACACATAATAAAACAAGTGGATGAACCGATACATATTAGTAGGAATGTGATTGCTATGTTTTTGAAAGAGTAAGAAAACAAATGTGGCTACAATGACATAAGCATAGGTAAGAAACACATGAGATGTAACTGAGAGATAGCTGGGATCAGATAATGTACAATAGTATAAGAACTTAAAAAACTATATATAAAATATATAAATATGAAAACTATATATAGAGAGAGAGAGAGAAAGGGAGGGGGAGGGAGAGAGGGGAGAGGGAGAGGGAGGAAGGGTGGGAGGGAGGGAGGGAGGGAAGGAAAGAGAGAGAACCATGTGCCAAAGACTAAGAATATTTGGAATATTTACCTTTTTAAAATTTTCATGGCAACCATGTGAGATTATTGTGTAGATGAGGAAACTAACACACAGAGATGCTTAAAAACCTACCAGAGATTGCACAAGTAGAATATTTAAAAACTGAGATTTCTTTTAACACAAGTAGTCTGGCTCCCTTGTCTCTGTTCCTCTTCCTAAAAGCAGCAGAAATACTCATCAGTAAAAATTACACTTTAGAAAGATACTGGAGTTAGGCAGTAGTAGGCTGATTTAAAGAAATCATAAAGATGCAGGTCAAAGAATTTACTGATAAACTAAATATCAAGTATAAAGGAAAGATGCTAAGACATTCGACATCAAATTGAGATTTCATAGAAAAAGAAGGAAACTTGGAGAGAATGAAGAATGTTGTTTTAAACTACTGAACATCTAAATGAAGATGTAGGGTAGGCAACTGAATAGTCTAGAAATCAGGAAAGAGGTATGGAGGAAAATACAACTTTGTCAGCAGCATATAAGTGGCCTTTAAAGGTATTTGAAAGAATGATATGACCAAAAGAAAGACTATAGATAATGTACATTGTAGACAGTAAAGATTCTAGAAATAGAAAACACTTATTTTCCTAAGCAATATTTTATAAGCACTGAGATTATCTTTTGAAAATTCAACAGGCTATTTCAAAAAACATAGGTATTTTTGTTATAGTATATCTTGTAAGGGCTATATTCTCAAAAACATTAACTCCGCAAAGTACACAGACAGTACTGGGGTGTAGAAAAAAGGAAACAGACATAAGAACAGACCCAAGTTTCACTGTTGGCTAAATACAGAATTCTTCCCTATTCTGAGTTAGACTTCATGTGATGTTTTAAGGATAATGTAAAAGAAATAACAAAGCAATTCTCAGTACTAAGATTTATAAAACTTAATTTATGACCAACAGGCATAATCCCCAAATATCAAGGCAACATCCCAAATTTATCTTTAGCCCATACTGCCTAGAAACAAAATTGTAGTGATCCTGAAAACTGACATTACTTATTGTATTAGGAATCCTGGTGAAAAGTGATAAACGCATTTTATCTAGGGCCTATAAACAAGCCTCAGAATAGACAGGCAGACAACTACTCCCAAAAGGAGTGTTCTGATTCTTTTTATTACTTTCCTGGGTACTGTGGTACTGTGGTGCAATCCAATTACAACCACATCCTAAAATAAGAATTCAATAACAACCTCAATTCCTGGTTAATCCCAAAACATTTTTTACTTGATTCACAAGCAGAAAAAGCCAAGTTTCTTTCTAATCCATTTAAGTAGCTGGAGGCATCAAAAAGTAAGGTTTAATTTATTTTAACTAAAATTATATAGATGCATTAAAAACCAAAGGATAAAAAAGATAAAATATGCAACATTAATCAAAAGAAAGCTAAAGTAGCTAAATGGATATTATATAAAATTTACTTCAGTACAAGAGAAATTACAAGGAATAAAGAATGTTACTTCACTATGAAGATATGAAAATTCTAAACATATGCACCTAACAACAGAGCTTCAAAATACATAAAGCAAACACTTACTAAAGTGAAATGAGAAATAGATAAATCCATACTAAGACATGAAGAGTTCAACACCTTTATCTAAGTAATTTACATAACACCTCTATAGCAAAACAGCAAGGGGAGGCCGGCACTCTGGCATAGTGGGTAAAGCTATCACCGGGCACCAGCATCCTGTATAGGCACCAGTTCGAATTCTGGCTACTCCATTTCCTATCCAGCTCCCTGCTAATGAACCTGAGAAAGCAGAAGATGACAACCTAAGTTCTTGAGCCTCTGCACCTATGTGGGAGACCCAGAAGAAGCTCCTGACTCCTGGCTTCAGATCAGTCCAGCTCCAGCCATTGCAGCCATTTGGGGAGTGAACCAGCAGGTGGAAGATCTCACTCTCTCTTTCTGTCTCTCTGAGTCTCTGTAACTTTATCTTTCAAACAGATATATAAATCTTTTAAAAAGAAATAAATAAAAATAAGAAAGATCAGAAAACACTATCAAACAAGTTTAACTAAAAGGTAATAGAGGGGCCGGTGCTGTGCATAGTGGGTAAAGCTGCCGCCTGCAGTGCCAGTATCCCATATGAGCACTGGTTCGAGTCCCAGATGCTCCACTTCCAATCCAACTCTCTGCTATGGCCTGGGAAGGCAGTAGAAGATAGCCCAAGTCCTTGGGCCCCTGTACCTGTCTATGAGACCTGGAAGAAGCTCGTGGCTTTGGATTGGTGCAGCTCTGGCCAGTGCAGCCAATTGGGGAGTGAACCAGCAGATAGAACACCCCTCTCTCTCTGTGTAACTCTGACTTTCAAATAAATCTTTAAAAAAAGTTTTGATTATTTGGAGAATTTACCAGTTATCTTTCTTTTATTGATTACTTGTTTATGTTCATAGAACACACTATAATATTTTCTTTTATACACTAAAATATTTTCTTTTATATCTGTTAAGATTTGTTCGATGACCTTGAATATGATATATCTTGGTGAATTTTCAAGAATGTATATTTCATTGAACAGGATTTTTTTTTTGGTAGTAGTAGATTGGACTATTCTATTGCCTTTCTCTTTTTTTTGAGATTTATTGAAGCTATATCAATAGTTCATTCCTTTTTTTATTGCTATTTTTTTTTTTTTTTTGGACAGGCAGAGTTAGACAATGAGAGAGAGAGAGAGAGAGAGAGAGAAAGGTCTTCCTTTTTCCATTGGTTCACCCCCCAAGTGGCTGCTACGGCCAGCGCATTGCGGCTGGCGTGCTGTGCTGATCCAAAGCCAGGAGCCAGGTGCTTCCTCCTCTCCCATGCAGGTGCAGGGCCCAAGCACTTGGGCCATCCTCCACTGCACTCCCGGGCCACAGCAGAGAGCTGGCCTGGAAGAGGAGCAACCGGGACAGAACTGGCGCCCTGACAGGGACTAGAACCCGGGTGCCGGTGCCACAGGTGGAGGATTAGCCTATTGAGCCGTGGCGCCGGCCTATTGCTGACTATTCTATGGTATGAATGTACCAGTTTGTTAAGGCACTACTTGTTGAGGGACATTTGAATTATTTTTCATTTGGGGCAATTATAGAGTTGCTATTTATGTACACGTTTTTGTGTGTACTGTTTTCATCCTTTTGTACACTTTTTTTACCCACTGTGCCACAACACTGGCCCCATAATCGTAAATTTTAAAACACACCTCTTAGTAATCTATGACTCAGAATGGATCTCTTTACAGGTTTACAAAATATGTATTTCAATCTTTATTGACAGGCTGATAGGCGGAAGGACAGAGAAAACTTCTATCTACTGGTTGACCCCCCAAATGAGCAACATGGCCAGAGCTGGGTCAGGACTAAAGCCAGAGCTGTAAATTCAACCCACTTCCCCCATATGGATGGCGGGAATCCAAATATGTGTGCCTCCCAGGGTCTGCACTGGCAGGAAGCTAGAATTTGGAGCTACAGCAAGGAATTAAATTCAGCTACTAAGCCATGGCTGCAGGCATCTAAACCAGTTTTTTTTTTTTTTTTAAATATGGAATGCTTCAAAAATTTGCCTGTCATCCTTGTGCAGGGGCCATGCTAATCTTCTATCATTCCAATTTTAGTACATGTGCTGCTAAACCAGTTTCTTAACTACTAAGCTAAATTCCTGCTCAAAGACATATTCTTAACTAAATGAAAATGTAAATTAAACATAGCAAAATTCATGAGATACACCTGAAGCAGAGCTAATGGGGAAATTTACACCATAAATGAACATACCAGAAGAGAAGAGGAAACCAATTAAGCTGCAACTTGCGAGTCTCAGCTTTCCATCCAGCTTCTTGCTAATGTGCTCTGAAAGGCAACAGATGATGGACCAAATACTTGAGTCCCTGCCACCCACATGGGAGAAAAGGATGGAGTTCCTGGCTCCAGCTTAAGCCTGGCCCCAACCTGGCTGTTGTGGATATCTGGGAAGTGAACCAGTTGATGGAAGATCTCTTGGCCCCTTCCCCACTCTCTCAATCACTCTGCTGTTCAAATATTTTCTAAATATTTAATATTTTATAAAAGAAGAAAAGCCTTAAAGCAATAATTAAACCTTTACTCTCTTTTTTTAAAGATTTATTTATTTGTTTGAAAGGCAGAGTTACAGAGAGAGAGAGGTGTTCCATCTGCTGGTTCTCTCCCGCAGATGGCCACAATGGCTGGAGCTGTGCCAATCTAAAAACTAGGAGCCAGGAGCTTCTTCCAGATCTCCCATGCGGGTGCAGGAGCCCAAGGACTACGGTCATCTTCAACTACTTTCCCAGGCCACACAGCACATAGCTAGCCAAAAATGGAGCAGCCAGGACTCAAAATGGGGTCCAAATGTGATGCCGGCACTGCAGTGGACAGCTTTACCTGCTACACCACAGTGCTTACCCCAAACTTTTACTCTTAGGAAAACTAAAAGGAAGAAAACAAAAGCAAGTAGAAGGAAAGCTGCAATTTCGAGCATCAGTTTAACTGAACAGAAACAGACAAAAATGAGTGAAACCAAAACCCATTTCTTTAATCAGATCAGTTAAATTGATCCTTTTCAATCCAATCTATGCAAGAAGTTTAAGAAAAGTTTTTCTCAAGAGACCCCACAGATGATAAAAGGGTAATAATGGAATATCATAAATAAATCTAAGAACATAGTATAGACAAATTATAAGAAATCGACCATTTATAAAATAAATTTTAAAAAGGGATCATTTGCGTAAAACAAACTTAAAATAAAAACCCATTGAAATAGACATGGACACCTGGAACAGTGCTTTTTTTTTTTTTTGAGGAGTCAACACAGCAAGCCCAGTGTTGTCCTTAGAAACGCATGAGTGAAAAGGTGGTCTTTGGCAGGCTCCTGGAAACTTAGCCTTTAGTGTGTTCCTCACATGACAAGGTTATTTTGCAGGATCTAAGCACTGAACCCCGATGTACTAGCTTGCCTAGAATTTTGTACAAACACTGTGACTTATCATAAACATCTGTTTGCTGTCTAAGAGTCAGGAATTTCATTAGTTGTTACTGCTCACGCAGGTGCCTACATTATCGGCCCTTAATCAAACAAAAACAAAAAACAAAAAACCCTGAACTTTAAGTCTGAAGCAGACTTCCCTGAATAGAAACATTGCCACATGTGTTCCCACACTTCCATGCTGATCTATCATAAATTACAGATGTGAGTACAACTAATATGTTGGGTGCTCTGAGTCCTAGCAAATCAGTGAATATGCAGAAGCTTATAGGAAACTATGACCCAAAATTGATCCATACATTTAAAGTGATCTCAAAAATATCAACCATATTTTTATAAACATAGACAAGTCAATTCTAAAAGCTTCATTCTGAAAACTACAGAAACTAGAATAACTAAAAAAAAGGAAAAAAAAAACACACAAAGAACTATGTTTTGTCCTATTACAAATCCACAGTTTTAAAGAAAAATAGAAAAGGTTAGACTCAGAGATCAATGGAACAGAACAGAGGTTGCAGAAATAAACCCAAACACGGGACCTGCACTGTGGCTTAGCAGGTAAAGCTGCCACCTGCAGTGCCAGCATCCCATATAAGCGCTGGTTCCAGTGCCAGCTGCTCCACTTCTGATCCAGCTCTCTGCTACTGCCTGGGAAAGCAGTAGGAGATGGCCCAAGTCCTTGGGCCCCTGCTCCTGAATGGGAGACCTGGAAGAAGCTGCTGGCTCCTGGCTTTGGATCAGTGCTTCTCCAGCCATTGCAGCCATCTGGACAGTCAATCCACAGAAGGAAGACCTCTCTCTCTCTCTCTCTCTCTTCCTCTTCTTCTCACTCTGTATAATTATGACTTTCAAATAATAAATAAATCTTAAAAAAGAAAAGAAATAAACCCAAACAAATGTGGTCACTTGATTGTTTCCAGAGATGAAGCAGCAGACTTACTCACCTACAAACAGTGCTACAAAATCTGGATACTCATGCAGAAAAAGATGTAATCTTGACCTTACAAGAGGCCTTCAAACAGTCTATTGAAAATGCATATTATGGCTGGTGCTGCTGCTCACTAGGTTAATCCTCTGCCTGCGGCGCCGGCACCCCAGGTTCTATGCAAGAAGTCCCAGTTGGGGTGCCGGTTCTGTCCAGTTGCTCTTCTTCCGGTCCAGCTCTCTGCTGTGGCCGGGGAAGGCAGTGGAAGATGGCCCAAGTGCTTGGGCCCTGCACCCGCATGGGAGACCAGGAAGAAGTACCTGGCTCCTGGCTTCGGATCGGCATAGTGCACCAGCCATAGCGGCCATTTAGGGAGAGAACCAACGGAAAAGGAAGACCTTTCTCTCTGTCTCTCTCTCTCACTGTCTAACTCTGCCTGTCAAAAAAAAAGAAAACGCATATTATGAAAAAAAAAACTATCCATGGATTTGAAAATATCATTGCATGAAAATAAATGTATCTCCTAGAAGTTCCTTTTTTCCATGAACTCTCTGAAATACTTTTATATTTCACAACTTTCACAAATTAATTAAAAATGAACCATACATTTAAAAGTCAAACAAAAAATCTACAAAACTGCTACAAATAAAACACAAGGAAACAGTTGTTACTTTGGTTAATCAAAACATTCTTAGGAGGGGCCAGGGCTGTGGTGCAGCGCGTTAATGACCTGGCCTGAAGCGCTGGCATTCCATATGGGTGCCAGTTAGAGACCCAGCTGCTCCACTTCTGATCCAACTCTCTGCTATGGCCTGAGAAAGCAGTAGAAGATGGCCCAAGTCCTTGGACCCCTGCACCTGTGTGGGAGACCCGGAAGAAGCTCCTGGCTCCTGGCTTCGGAGCATTGCGTCCAATTGTGGAGAGAACCAACAGATGGAAGACACTTTCTCTCTCTCTCTCTCTGTGTAACTCTGACTTTCAAATAAATAAATAAATCTTTAAAAAAATTATTAGGTACAATACTAAAGTCATAATATATAAAAAGGAAATTGATAAACTGGACTTTGTCAAAATTAAAAACATTTGCTCTACAAAAGATGCTGTTCAAAGAATGAAAAGAAAAGCTACAGATTGGGAGAAAGCACTTTCAAATTATTTACTAGACAAAGGACTTCTACAAAACTGGTATCCTGAATACATTTTTTAAAAAAGCTCTTAAAATAAAAAAAAATAAGAAGAAAGCAAATAATTTAGTAAACAACCAAGAAAAAGTTTGAACATATACTTTATCAAAGTAGATTCACAGATGGTAAATAAGAACACAGAAAGACTCTCAACAGCATTTGTCATCTGGTAAATACACAATAAAATCACATTAAGATATGCCTTCACACCTATTAGAATGGTTAGATTAATTTTTTTAAAAAACAAAAACACTGACAATGCCAAACTACAAAAACTCTCATGTAATGCTGATATGAATGCAAAGTATGACAGTCATTATTGAAAACATTTGGCAGTCTCTAGTAAAACTCAGTATAAACCTATCATATGATCTGGCAATTATATTCACGGAATATTTAGCACTTAGAAATCACACAAATAGGGACAGGTATTGTGGCAAAATGTGTTAAACCTTTATTCAGTACAAGTGCATTCCATATTGGAGTGCTTGGTTTCAGTACAGACTACTCTCTGCACTTCTGATCCAGCTTCCTGCTAATGTGCCTCACAGGCAGCACAGAATGGCCCACCCATATGGGAAACCCAAATGGAGTTGCTGGCTCCCTGCTTTAGTCTAGCCCTGACTGTTGTGGGCACCTGGGAGTGAGCATCAGATGGAAAAGATTTTTATCTCTCTGTCTCTGTCTCTCCTTCTCCCCATCCCCATTATTCTGCCTTTCAAATAAATAAATAATCCTTTAAAAGAAGAGGAGGAGGAACAGAAGGAGAAAGAAACCACATAATATTTTTTCTAATTTTCCAAATGGAGACTTCAAAAAGTTTGGGGAGGAGTGGGATTTGGCACACCAGTTAAGAAACCACCAGGGATGAATACATGCCTTTTTGTAGTACATGGGTTCAAGTTCTGACTCTACTTTCAATTCCAGCTTCCTGCTACTGCACACTCTGGGAGGCAAAACAAACAGGATGAAAAGGAAATCAGAAGCAGAATAAATAAAGGAAGTAAAAAAAATTCATACAATCATAACAAATATTCTAGTAAGACATGATATTCCACCCATGAAAAGATCCAGTAAATTTTTAAAACATCAGTAAAATAAAAATTCTGATAAAAAAATCAGAAATTAAAATTATGACTTGAAGAATAACTTGACGACAAGCTTGAAGAATAAACTAGAAAATAATCTCCTAGAAAACAGAAGAAAATGAAAAATGAGATAGAAAATTTTTTTTTTTAAAGTTGAAGGGCCAGGCCGGCGCTGTGGCTCAATAGGCTAATCCTCTGCCTTGTGGCGCCAGCACACCGGGTTCTAGTCCTGGTCGGGGCGCCGGATTCTGTCCTGGTTGCCCCTCTTCCAGGCCAGCTCTCTGCTGTGGCCAGGGAGTGCAGTGGAGGATGGCCCAAGTCCTTGGGCCCTGCACCCCATGAGAGACCAGGAGAAGCACCTGGCCCCTGCCTTCGGATCAGTGCGGTGCGCCAGCCACAGCACACCTGCTGCGGCGGCCATTGGAGGGTGAACCAACGGCAAAGGAAGACCTTTCTCTCTGTCTCTCTCTCTCTCACTGTCCACTCTGCTCGTCAAAAAAATAAATAAATAAAAATAAATAAATGTGTTTTTTAAAAAAATAGTCCAAATAACATTTGAAAAAAAAAAGTTGAAAGGCCAGATTAAGAGACCTAGTAGTTGAAAAGTAGCAATTCCAGAAAGCTAAAAGAAAAAAAGGAAAAATAAAGAAAAATTATCAAAGAAATCTTCTAAGAACTAAAATGAAAATTTACCCAACAAAGTGGATGAACAATGGCTCATATCTAGCACAATATCATAAAAATTTCAGAAAATAACAGATAAAAGTTTCAAGAGTAAAGGAGAGAGAAGGTCACACAAAATTCCTCATGGATCAGGGGCCAGAGGACTACACTGTCACCTGCATGCCGCCATCCTGTATGAATGCTAATTCAAGTTACACCTGTTAGACTTATAATCCAGCTCCCTGATAATGAGCTTGAGAAAGATGTAAGTGTAAAATGGCCAAGTACTTGGACCCCTGTTACCCACAAGGGATACTCAGATGGAGTTCCAGGCTCCTGGCCCAGCCTCAGCCATTGTGGCCATTTGCGGAGTGGACTAGCAGAAGGAAGATTCTCTGTCTCTCTCTCTCTCTCTCTCTGCCTTTCAAATAAATAAACCCTTTTTTAAAAAGGTAGTTCAAAGGTTCAAAATATGAAGGTAAAATGATTTAATCTAAAAGTCTATTCTCAAATGATATGAGATTTATAGGCAAATTATCTGAAATGTACTATACTAGTACATATTAGCAATCATTAAGCTTGACCTTCAAATTTATATTGTCTATAATCTATCAACAACATTTAACACCTAAATCACATTTTCCTAAAACCAATCAGTGTCTCTTTAAACACATTCTAAATGACTATGAAGGGAAACTGCCAACAAAAGTGCTCATTGCCAGCACAAAGTCAAAGTAATGTTAAAAACTGGCAGTGGGGATCTCCAAACACAGCTGACTATAAAGAAAGTCATGGCTGTCATTTTCAATTTGAACAACAATCAACTGGCAAAATTTTCAAGCATTCAATAATCCTCTTTTAATAAAGAGTAAACTACAATTGGGAAATTAAAATGAGAAGAAAGATGTGAAAGACAACTTTTCCAGTAGAAAAAGATATGCCTCAATAAAACAGTTATGGGAACATGTAACCCAATTTTTATTCCAACTTCTTACCACCACAGAGGTAAGAATTCAGAGCAGAAGCATAAATACAGTGCACAAATAAGAACAAGATTTAAAAGTAAGAGAGTGAATATATATTCATGCATGACTGTAGGCAACTCTACCTAGAGACCCCCGTGACAAGTGGGCCAGAGAGTTGCCTATGAAGACAGAATGTGGGAAGAGGTCAAAGTAGGACCAACCAGGGAAGGAAGCCAAAAGGCAAAAATGGGGCTGCTCCCTTGTGTAACAGTCTCCTTTATGGGGTAGAGTGTGGTCCCTTAATTGAATATACTAAGGAGGTGGAGTTTGGCTGAAGTTTAGTGTGTGTGAGGCTTTCAGGGAGTTTCTTGGCACCTCTGTGTGGTGTTTAACTTCCGTACTGTCATCAGCTCCTGGTATAGGAGAAGCAGATGCACCATGAGAAAGTGGGCATACTGGATTGACATGTAAGGGGTGGAGTTACACTGCAGGGCTACAGACAGAAATTGTCAGAGAAATTTGGCAGCTGCCTATTCCTCCCATATCAATACTTCAAAGTATTTTCACATACCCCACATCCTAGTAAAACAAAGCCAGTTCTAGATCCATTGTAGTATTGACAAAAGCTAGAGAACTGAGTGAAGTATTCATTGCCTGATGACAAGTTTCAGAGCTTCAAAGACTCAGATATTGTTTGTAACTGTAAAAGAAAAGGTGCTAAAATAATAAAGGTTCTGTATAAGAACATAAACAAATCATTTTATCAAATATCAACTTCAGGGGTGGTCATTTAGCCTACTAGTTAAGATACCAAGTAGGACACCGGCATTGTATATCGGGGTATATGGGTCTGAGTCATGGCTCCCTTCCTGATTCCAGTTTCCTGCTAATGAGGATCTTGGGAGATAGCAGGTGAAGGCTCACACAGATCCCGGCCACCCATGTGGGATTCCTGGATTAAATTCTGGGCTCCTGGCTTTATTTTGGTCCAGTCCCTGGCTAGGGGCTTTTGGTAAGCAAACTAATGGAATAGTTCTCGCTTTCTAAAAAAAAAAAAAAAAAGAAGAAGAAGAAAAAAAAAAAAGAAAAGAAAGAAAGAAAGAAAAGAAATTAAAAATTCAATAAATATCCTTGCTCAATCAAAGCTGAAACAGGAAGCCATATAGCATATAGTATTAAACGTTTTGAAAAGGAAGAACTTCAACTATGACACACTGGCAAGCTCAAGACAGAAGCAGAAATTTGCAAATTTGAGGTGAATGCTATAAAATATAAGTCATTTGTTCTCTCTCTCATTAACAGAGGATTAACCATTTCAAGTTAGTAACCTAAGACCTGGACTCAGCAATATAAAGGACATTAAAATTCTTAGAAAATGAATTAATCACAGATACTAGTATTTATAGTAAAGGCAAAGATGACAAACACTGCAAGTCTTGAAGTCCAGAGAAGGTAACAACCTTTATATCCTGATTAAGAAAAAATAAATTTACAGAAGATAAGTGTTATACCAGGTAAAAGGCCTTCAGCTGCAAGAAGCAGAAAACTTTAAATAGAAAACCCTAAAATCACACCCCCCCTTTTTTTTTTTAAAGATTTACTTATTTTATTTGAAAGGCAGAGTTACAGAGAACAGAGGCAGAGAAAGAAAGAGGCCTTCCATCCACTGGTTCACTCTCCAAATGGCCACAACAGCCAGAGCTGTGCTGATCTGAAGCCAAGAGCCAGGAGTTTCTTCCAGGTCTCCCACACAGGTGCAGAGCAAGGACTTGGGCTATCTTCTACTGCTTTCCCAGGCCACAGCAGAGAGATGGATCAGAAGTGGAGCAGCCAGGACTCAAACCACTGCCCATATGGGATGAGAGCACTGCAGACGGTGGCTTTACCCACTACGCCACAGCACTGGCCTCAACACATCCCTTGTTTTTTCACAGAAGGAGTCTCAAAGAGTGTGCTTTCTCCAGATCTAGAGTCCTCCTCCTTCTGCACAGTATCATCATTCTCTCAGGAACATAATTTTATAAACTTACCATTATTTGAGTGCTTGCTCTGCAGCCAGCATTATTAAAAGAACTTTATATTCATTAATATATTTAATTCTTAAAACAGCCAATAAGGTAGATATGAGGATCAGTCAGTCCCATTTTTAACAGCTTTGTTGAGATATCATGCACATACCATATATAATTTACCCCTTTTTAAAATTGATATATTTATTTGAAAGGCAGAGTTACAGAGAGAGGAGAGGAGAGGAGAGGGAAGAGGAGGGGAGGGAAGAGGGGAGGGGAGGGGAGGAGAGGAGGTGCAGAGAGATGTATCTTCCATCTGCTGGTTTACTTCCCATATGGCCACAACAGCCAGAGCTGGGTGGGTCCAAAGCTAGGAGCCAGGAGCTTCTTCCAGGTCTCTAATGTGGGTGCAAGGGCCCAAGCACTTGAGCCATCTTCTACTGCTTTCCAGGAAGTGGAGCTGCAGGGACTTGAACTGGTGCCCATATGGGATGCTGGTACTTATGACACCACAGCACCAGCCCCCAGATTCACCCATTTAAAGTATATAATTCAGGGGTGGGCATTTGGTAAGATGCAGCTTGAGGCAACTGCATCCCAAACGGGAATGCCTGGTTTGAGTCCCAGATACTCCATTTCCAATCCAGTTTCCTTCTAATACACACTCTGGAGTCAGTAGATAAAGGACCAAGTACTTGGGTTCCTGCCACTCATGTGGGAGACCCAGACTGAGCTACAAGATCCTAGCTTCAGCCTGCTCCAGACCTAGCTGTCATAGGTATTTGGGGAGTGACCCAGTGGATGGAATAACTCTGTCTCTCTGCCTTTCAAATAAAATGAAAATAAATTAAAATGTAAAATAAAAATATATAATAACTTTTAGTACAATCACATATTGTACAACTACCATCAATATCAATTTTAGCATATTTCATTATTAAAAAAAAAAAAACCTGGAGGCAGGATTTTGGCACAGTAGATAAGCCATTATTTGGGACACTAGCATCCCACAGCAGAGTGTCTCAGTTCGAGTCCAGGTTTGCCTCCTATTTCTAGTCTCCTGCTAATGCACACCCTGAGAGGTACCAGTGATAGCTCCCACCTACGTGGGAGACCTGGGTCAAGTTCTTAGCTTCCAGCTGTGGCCTGTCCCAACTCCAGCTGCTGTGAGCGTCTGGGGAGTCAACCAGCAGATGGGAGAGGTAGCTTGCACATTCTCTCTCTCTCTCTCTCTCTCTCTCTCTCTCCATCCCCATTTCCATCTCTCTCTTTTTCTCAAATAAACAAAATAATTAGTTAAAAAAAAAAAAAACCTGGTGTCTTTTACCTATCACTCTGTCTTAGCCTATTCTAGCTGCTACAACAAAGTATAGAATAAATTCTAAACAGAAATTTACTTCTCGCTGTTCCAGAGGCTGCAAAGTCCAAGATAAAGATATCAGCATATTTGGTGCGGCTTAAGGAAAAGCTCCTGAAGGTGCTCACTTAAAAGAAGGACTAGTGCCCGTCCAATCTATTTATAAGGACATTATCCCATTGCTGAGGCTGCAGCCCTGGGGACCCAATCACCTCTTGAAGGCCTCACCTCTTCATACCACAACAGGGGATTAGGCTTCAATATGAACTCTGGAGGGACACAACTTATTCAGACCACAGCATTCTCTGTCCTGAACCACTCAACAGCTAGTCTTCCTGAACCACACCCTAAGCAACTGATCCACACACTGTCTCTATAAATGTCCCTTCTACACTTTCATAGTTGTAGAATGACACAGCATGTGGGTTTTTGGCATGGGCTTCTTACCATAATGCTTTCAAAGTTCATGCACACTGTGGCATGTACCAGTACTTCATTTCCTTCTGTAGCCACACAAAGCCTGTTGTATAGATACATTCTGTTTATTTATTCATCCATTGTTGGACATTTGGGTAGTTTCTTCTGTCTTTGGCATTACCAATAATGCTGCTATAAACATTCAAGTGCAAGTTCCTGTGTTGATCTATGTTGTTAGTTCTCTGGGGTATACACCTAGGAGTGCTAGATCAAATAGTAACTCTGTTAAATCATTTGAAGTTTCCCCAAGGTGGATGGGCCATTTTACATTCCCACCAGCAGGGTAGGAGGGTTCTCACCTGTAAACACCCTCACCAACTGTTGTTATCTGACTTAGCAAGATTGTAGCCATCCTAGAAAGTGTCAAATAGTATCTCATCAAGGTTTTCCTTTGCATTTCTCTAAAGATAATAATATGTTCTGCCTAATGATCAACCTTCCATGTGAGAATCTGCCCCATTTTTACAAAAAGAAAAACTGAAGTACAGAGAGAATAAATAAATTGCCCAAGGTCACAAACTTGGTAAGGAAAAGTAGGAATTTTGAGCAAAGCAAGCTGAATCTTGGACCCAGAATCTTCTATTATTCTCCTACAGCAGTTCTAGGCATCACAGCAACCGCCTTTTCCAGTAGTATACTTTATCGGTCAGATATTCCCAGAAACCATTCAGACTTCTCCTGTTTCATAGACTAGGGCACATGCTCTTCCCTAAATCCATTACTGATAAGAATAGGAACAACATTCTTCTAGTCTGCTCTGTACCACTGTAACACAATACCACATACTGGGTTAAACCAAAATTCAGTGGCTCACAGTTCTAGAGGCTGGGAAGTCCAAGGCTGGAGGCCTGGAATCTGACAAGGGCCTTCTTGCTGCATCATCACCCTGTGACTGAAGACAGGAGGTCAAGAGGGAGCAAGAGGAGGCTGAATTCACCCTTTGAAAATGTCACCAATCCCACTCATCAGGGTGGAGCCCGCATGGCCTCAAACTTCTTAAGGGTCCTACTTCCCATACTGTTACAGTGACAATTAAATTTCTACTTAAGGTTTGGAGGGGACGATTACTTAGGGTTTCTAAGCAAAAAGAGGGCTCTTTCAGAAAGACTAAGAATGGCTCTTGATCAGTCATCTCCAGATGTATATGGAAACAAAACATTTGTTTTTCCTGTTCAGTCCATCGTAGAAATGAGAAAATATACCAAATTTTAAGAGTCATTATTCAACTTCTGCTGGTGGTATTTGTATAACTATCAGTAAGTAGGTAATTATAATATCAGTCAGAAAAAGACTTTACAACAAAGGAAGCAACAATTTCAAAAAAGCAAAGAAACCAAAACTTGCAATAGGTTGAAATATGTCTAGGAAAAATTAGCTTTGATGAGGGGAAGTATTAAATAAGAAACATTTATTGCAAACTCTCCGATCCTCCAAAACACAAACTGACTAGAGTTTAAAGCTGAACGTGGCAAATAATCATTAATAAAAGGCAAGACTTAAATTACAAGTCTACATAGTATTTCCTTCCAATAAAATACCACTGAAACTATTTTTTCCTTTCTTTTCTTTTTTTTGAGAGACAGAAAGAATGAGAAAGTCAGTGAGAGCGAATGAGCTCCCATCTACTATTTCACTACGTAAATGCCCACAACAGCCAGAGCTGAGCCAGGGCCAAGCCAGGATGGGAAACTCAATCCAGGATTCCTACATGGGTGACACAAACCCAATTATTTGAGCCTTCACCACTGCCTCTCAAGGTGCCCATTAGCAGGAAGCAAGATTCAGTAGCAAGAGTTTGGCACTGAACCTAGGTGCACTGGTATGAGACACAGGCATTCTACCAGAGGTTTAAGTACTAGGACACACACACACATCCTATATTTAGAGTTTGTGTAGCAGAGAGAAGCTTTCCTTAAAAATGTAAAGCCTGGGGCCTGGGATGTGGTGCAGCAGGTTAAGTCACAGCTTGTAACACTGGAATCCCATATCAGCATGCAAGTTCAATTGCCAGCTTCTCCACTTCTGATCCAAATTCGTTAATGCACCTAGGAAGGCAGCAAAGGATAGACGAAGTGCCTGGGCCTCTGCCATCCACATGGGAGACCAGGATGCAGGTCCTGGCTATACCTTCGCCCAGACCTGGCTGTTGTCATTTGGACAGTGAACTGACAGATGTAATATATTTCTGTTTACCTTTCAAATAAATAAATAAAGTAAAGCTTAATTTAATTTTGAAAAAGAATTTTTAAAAAGTACAGCTTAATTTAAAATAATTTTAAGTACTATTTTGTTATTGTAATAATTGTACTAGCAATTAATTTCATAAATCATATTTTAAGCATAGTAGTAACTCAGACAAATGATTTTAATTTTCTAGACTTTTTTATTTATTTATTTATTTATTTGACAGGCAGAGTGGACAGTGAGAAAGAAAGACAGAGAGAGAGGTCTTCCTTTACCTTTGGTTCACTCTCCAATGGCCACTGCGGCTGGTGTGCTGCGGCTGGCGCACCGCGCCGATCCGAAGCCAGGAGCCAGGTGCTTTTCCTGGTCTCCCATGTGGGTGCAGGGCCCAAGGGCCTGGGCCACAGCAGAGAGCTGGACTGGAAGAGGAGCTACCGGGACAGAATCCGGCGCCCCAACCGGGACTAGAACCCAAGGTGCCGGCACAGCAGGCGGAGGATTAGCCTAGTGAGCCATGGCGCCGATCCAGACTTTTTATATTTTAATACTTATAAACTGGCATGTATTCTCCAAAAGTGACATAATACATTTTAGCATTCATATCTTGGGAAGAGATGAGAAAAGACTGAGTTTATCAGATCACCAGAAATATTTTCAAAGTATGTATGTTATTCCCTCTTAAAAAAAAAAAAAAAGGTTGTTTTAAAGGTGGAGGAAGCAATTGAATAAATAATTACAAATCAGGCCTGCCTTTAGATAAAGGATTTATCATACAATGATGATGATCATTTAAAATGTCTGCAGCATTTTAAAGAGCTAAGCAGAGTTATTTTTAAAATCAAACATATGTGCTTTTTCTGTTTATGTCTCTGGAAAGAACATTCTGTATAATGAAAAACACGACCAAATTTTTCACAGTACATCACTATAAAACCCTGTAATTGACTTTTGGGGTTGGTTTACTCCATATCTATTTTTGACCACATAGAAAACAGCAATGATGTGGTGAAAAGCCCAAAATGTTAAGTCCCAGGCAGGATAAAACTGCGTTCTGATTAGTATAGAAGTATCATATTTGCACTGGGAAATGTGCCCACTTTAAAAGAGAAAATTTCAGTTTCTAAGAACCTCCTCTTTTTGAAATCAAGCCATATAAAGTTAGGACCTCTGCTGCCCAGCCTGGGCCTTGGCTGGAATCTGGGTACTGTTGCGAATCTCCTCCACCACAGGCAGCCCAATGCTGACATCCAAAACTCATGCTGGAAATGACAGGTTCATTTCAGTTAATCTCATAGAAGGTAACTTTGGATGTTACAATTTAACACTGTAAATTAATCTTTAAACATATAAATTAACATTGGATGGTTATTTTCTCATGCCTTCACACAGATTAAATCAAGAATTTAATCTTTTTCTAAAAGCTTTGAACTCAGTTACTCAGAGACAAAATTAATTTGTTATACCTAACAAAAGCACTGTTTTTCTTCATTGAAAAGAAGTCTAAAATACCTCTGAATGAGCACTCCTGGCTTCATCATAAAATTTACATATTAGCAAGTAAAATAAACTGAAAGAGAGAGATGTTGTGTGGTTTCAAAATCAGCCTTGTAACACCTACCACAGATTTATCTCCTGTGAGTTGACTCAACCATTCCTTCTTCTCAGTAAATAAACCAACTTCTATGCAGGGCACTGCAGGAAAGTTTTTCAGGGGCCAAGTGAAAGAATATGTTTCAGATGGAAACTTCCAAATTGACAACATGCCCACTTTTGGTAGGTATTAAAGGGTCCACAGCACTTTATGAATTAGCTGTGGTTTACCTAAATAATCATGGCCAAATCTTCCAGGGTCACTGCACATTCAATTTATTACTATCAAAAATCAATGTACCTTCAAAAAAGTAACACATTTGGAAAAATTCTAAGTAACAGCTTTTTAGGAGCATTGTTCATTAAAGGCAAGTCTAACTTTTAAAGCTCAAAGCATATTGAAAGTAATGATAAGTAAATTTTTATTAAAATTCAGATCTTTCATAATGCAAATCATTCTTATATCCCTATATTTTAATTCAACAAATAAAACAATGTATTAACATTAACTACCTGAGAATATTTAACACCTTACACAAACCTTTTGGATACTAGTGCACAAAGATGTCCAAAGGGTCATCACTAATCTATGAAAAACGCCTGAAAATTCTTTTATGGGGTTACAGAAAATCATTTCTGAATAATGGAACAATTATTTCCCAAGCTGACTCAATAGTCAAATAAAATATCACAATTAGATATGTATTCTCAAGGTAAAGAAATATATGAAAGCCTCACTGAGCTTCAATAGAAATCACCAAGACTAAAATTAGTGACCAAGATTTTTGACTCAGCTGTGCCACAGTACCAGTACAATTCTTTGCAACAAATTCCTCATTCAAACAGATGAAATTATCCACAGTATACTACCTGCACCATGAAATGAGACAGCTGATGTTTCTAACTGACAATACAACTCAAAAGAATCAGACTAGTGCTGTGGCCTAGTGGGTAAAGCCCCCCACCAGAGACACCCGCATCCTATATGCATTTTAAAGAGCTAAGCAGGTTCAAGTTGGGCTGCTCCACTTCCGATCCAGCTCCCTGCTAAGGTGTCTGAGAAAGCAGCAGAAGATGGCCCAAATACCTGTACCCAAGTGGAAGACTCAGAAGAAGTTCCTGGCTCCTGCCTTCTGCCTAGCTCAGCTTGGAGCAGTGAACCAGTAGATGGAAGATATCTCTCTTGGAGCCAGCTCTGTGGCGCAGCAGGTTAAAGCACCAGCCTGCAGCACCAACATCCCATATGGGCACTGGTTCGAGTTCTAACTGCTCCTCTCTCTCTCTCTCTCTCTCTCACTCTCACTCTCTCTCTGGCCCTACATCACTCTAACTTTTTCAAATAAATAAAATAAAGCTTAAAAAAAAAAAAAAACTCTTTAACACTGCTTTATAAATAAATAAACAATTTCTTAAAAAAAATAGGGGGGGGGGGGGAATCACTCCCAAAATGGCCCAAATGGTTGGTCCAGGCTGAAGTCAGGAGCCTGGAACTCCATCCTGATCTCCCACATGAGCGGCAGGGACCCAGGCACACGGGTCACCTTCCACCACCTTCATAGGCACATTAGTAGGAAGTTGCACTGGAAGAGAATAATTAGGACTCAAACTGATATATTACTATGGGAAGTGTGGGCTTAACCCACTGAGCCAAAACTTCAGCCCCTAAAATCCCTTCTGCTTGACACTACAGATAAAAGAATATATGCAACTTATTACTCTGTGTCAGTCATTACCATTCTCCCTAGTAAAACAAAGACGGTAACATGAGAACGCAGGCTGGCTGGTGCTGCAGCTCACTAGGCTAATCCTCCACCTGCGGTGCCGGCACCCCAGGTTCTAGTCCCGACTGGGGCGCCGGATTCTGTCCCAGTTGCTCCTCTTCTAATCCAGCTCTCTGCTGTGGCCCGGGAAGGCAGTGGAGGGTGGCCTAAGTGCTTGGGCCCCTGTACCACATGGGAGACCAGGAGGAAGCACCTGGCTCCTGGCTTCGGATCAGAGCAGTGCACCAGCAATGGCAGCCATTTAGGGGGTGAACCAACGGAAGGAAGACCTTTCTCTCTGTCTGTCTGTCTGTCTCTCTCTCTCACTGTCTAACTCTGCCTGTCAAAAACAAAACAAAACAAAAATAAAGAAAGAAGGCAGGTGACAGTCTTCTGTTCTACTGGGTACACAAAGGTTCAACATTTTCTACAACATCAAGGAAGTCTCCAGATGTCTAAAGATACACATGTTCATCTCACAAAAAAGGTCCAAATCAGAGATTTCTGTTTAGCCTGAATGAAGAAAGCATTTACGTATTCCTTTTGATGTACCAAGTACTGCATTGGAAACTGGGCTAGATCAATAAGTCACACTGGATGTTCAACACCTCAGAGAAATAAAATCACAATTATTTTATAAAAATTTGAGCTCAGAAAAAAGTGAAAGTGTTACATATAGCAGCAAAAGTCTTAAACATTTAAGTCAAGAAAATATAGATTAAAAAAACAGTAAGAGTAACTTCTCTTCCCTATGGATTGCCCGTCAAAGTTAATGACACTATGATTCATAAAATTTTCAAAGTCAGACTTCCTGGAATACTAAAGTGTGTTCCCAGCTTATTTTCTTCCAATGGGTCAGCATTTGACTGTTGAAAGTAGAAAATGTCTCTTACCCTAAGAGTTGAAGAATTTTCCTGAAAAGATTATCCCACCATGATAGAAACACTATCTTGTAAGGGTCTTTCTTTCCTCTGCTTTTCCTGAACAAGGGTATTTTCAGAATTCTGTACCTGTCTCCTTTCTCAGAAGATTTCTATTTCACCTTTGCCTAACTCAAGGTCTCTTCCTCAGTGAAACATTTCTAGACTTCTAAAAGCAAAATTAACCAAAAGCCAAATTCCTAATTGAAAACACATTATGCATTTACTTCTAAACACTGTACTTACTACATTATAAGTCTGTAAGTCTGTAGGCAAATTATAAAAGGACCATGTCTTTCACAGTGTCTTTTCACTATCTTTCTAGCTGGATGACAAGCTTCTCATGTTCATCCATTAATTCAAGAAATATTTAATAACTGCCTGTTCTCTGGAAGGCACAGTTGTATATGAGGCCCTAACAATACATAGAACGAAACAAAATCCGTCTTGTAGTGAAGCTTAACATGGGGTAGAAAAAGAAATAAATCAATATATATCAGAAAGTATAAAGTATTAGAGAAAAAAATAAGTAGTGATATTTGGTTTATGGAAGGGGAAATGTTACCTAAGAACTTGTGATTTTTTTTTTTTTTTTGACAGGCAGAGTGGACAGTGAGAGAGAGAGAGAGACAGAGAGAAAGGTCTTCCTTTGCCATTGGTTCACCCTCCAATGGCCACCGCGGCCGGCGCGCTGTGGCCGGCGCACCGCGCTGATCCGATGGCAGGAGCCAGGTGCTTATCCTGGTCTCCCATGGGGTGTAGGGCCCAAGGACCTGGGTCACCCTCCACTGCACTGCCTGGCCACAGCAGAGAGCTGGCCTGGAAGAGGGGCAACCGGGACAGAATCCGGCGCCCCGACCAGGACTAGAACCAGGTGTGCCAGTGCCGCAAGGCAGAGGATTAGCCTAGTGAGCCTCGGCGCCAGCAGAACTTGTGATTGTACTAGGTGGTAAAGGAGGGCTTCCCTTGGAAGGTAATATTTCAACAAAGGGTCAAGATACTTGATGATGTAGTATATGCGAATATAAAGGAAAGGCATTCCAGACATAACAAAGAGTAAGTGCAAGGCCCCTGGCAGAGGATACACTCAGCATTTTAGAAGAACTTCAAGGAAACTGATTTAGCAAAAGCAGATGAATGAGGGGAGAAAAGTTCAGAAAAGTAAAAGGAGAGGGATAAAGTAAGGCCAAAATGTCCACTGTAAAGCTTTGTGGCTTCTACAATGTGTGAAATATTAAGAGTTTTCAGCAGCACAAAAATCCATGATCTAATTTGTGTTTTAAAAGGTTCACTATGGTTGCTATTTGCAGAAGGGAATATATCAAAAACAAGAAAAGAAACTAGGACAATAAATAAGAACTTTGTGAAAGGGAAAAAAAAAAAAACAGGCCAGAGATAAAGTACCAAAAATTCATCTCAGGTGTGACACAGTGAAAGGATAAACGAACTGCTTATTAAGTTGGACAAAACTTAAAAAAAAAAAAAAATCTGAGCACTGGAGAAGTCAATGGAAAGAATACAATAAACTGAGAAGCATGTATTCAAGAAAAATATTCAACTTCAAAGAAAACAGCATGAATTTGTGGTATTCTGCGCAGGTATGATCCAGTGCCTCACTGTTCTGTGAGGACTGTAGTTCAACTATGGCATAAGAGGTCATGAAAACCAGTAGCTTTTCAGCTGCTATGCAGTGGCTTCGCTTAAGTTGGAGCATTAGACAGTGAGACTAGCTAGGGGCTTAACACAAAGTTTCAGGAGACAGACTAGCCAAGTAGGGGCTGACAAGTCTTTCACTTATCCTAGACTGACCAGTGACCATGTACATGCACAGCAAAAACCAAAGTGGGCACAAGGACCTACAGTGCCTATACACATTCCAGATGACAAATGAGATACAAAGGTGTAAAATGCAGATTTGAAAACAGCAAGAATGTAGAATGCTCCCCACTCTACAAACAAATCCTGTTGTGGCAATTAGAAATTGTACTAGCTTGGGGCCGGCGCTGTGGCACAGTTGGTTAAGGCACCACCTGCAGTGCCAGAATCCCCTGTGTGCACCAGTTCGAGTCCTGGTTGCTCCACTTCTGATCCAGCTCTCTGCTATAGACTGGGAAAGCAGCAGGGGATGGCCCAAGTCTTTGCACCCCTGCACCCACATGGGAGACCCAGAAGAAGCTCCTGGCTCCTGGCTTCAGATCAGCGCAGCTCTAGCAGTTGCAGCCAATTCGGGAGTGAACCAGTGGATGGAAGAACTCTCCCTCTCTCTCTCTCTCTCTCTCTCTCTCTGCCTCTCCTTCTCTCTGTGTGTAACTTTCAAATAAATAAATAAATCTTTAAGGAAAAAAAACTTGTACTACCTTGAAATGATTCAGCACAGCTTCTAAGCAAATTGTAAACAACTGGCAATACAGATAAAAGGATGAGCTCTAGTTTTTAAATGAAAACAAGATGGAATGGCATTATGGAACAGAGGTCTAAGCTTATGACACCAGCATCCCATACAAGAGTGCAAGTTTAAGTCCAGCTGCCTATTCACCATCTAGCTCTACGCTAATGTTCCAGGTAAAGCAGCAGTAGATGCCCGAGAATTGAGATCCTGCTACCACAGGAGAGACTCAGATGTAGTTCCAGGTTCTTGGCTGTAGCCTGAACAGCACTGGCTATTGAGGCCATGTGGGAGTAAACAAAGGATGGACAATCTATCTGTGTTTCTTCCTCTCTCTGACATTCTGCCTTTCAAATAAATAAATAAATAAATATTTTAATAAATAAATAAAAACAAAGAAAAAGTTAGAAAAGATACAAGCAATCCTATACTCACATTCTGAGGAGAAATAGATTTAACAAGCAATAAAAATGATAACATTTCTTATGGGACCATCATCAGAACACGGGCTTGCTATAAAAAATTATCTAAAGTGTTCAATATTTTTTAAAAATATTTGAAATGGAAAGAATGATAAAGAATGATCAACACAATTATAAAGGGAGAGTATATGTGAAAAGAAATAATCTCATTTTGTCAGATGTTGGATTTAGCAAAGATTTAATATGTTCAAGGAGCTAAAAGAGATTATTTTTAAAGAATTACCTCAGAAATCTGAATACAGACCTACCATATGATCCACCCATCCAACTCCTGGGAATTTACCCAAACCAAAAGAAATCAGTATATGAGTTATTTGTAGTACCCCCATGTTCATTTCAGCACAATTCACAATAGCTAAGATACAAAATCAACCCAGATGTCCATCAACTGTTGACTGGATAAGGAAATTATGGCATATATACATTATGGAGTACTACCTTTTACAACTGCCTTTTACAACAAGATGGACGCAACTGAAAACCATTATGCTCAGTGAAATATGCCAATCCCCAAAAGATAGATATCCTATGTTTTCCTGATCCAAGGTAACTAATAGAGTACCTGGAATGTAATGTATTGAAGTGAAATGGATATTTTGAGATTTGATTATTCACAGCCCTTGTCTCTTCTATTGAGGAACAGTGTTTTTGTTTTTTTCATACTATTTGTTGAACTATTTTACTAAATGTAGAGTTAACTATATGATCATTAAGTACACTGAAAATAGATCTCTGTGAAAATTAAGAGTGGGAATATGAGAGGGAGAAGGAGGAAGGGATGGAGCATGGGTGGGAGGGAGGGTACAGGGGACAGTGTCACTATGTTCCCAAAACTGTGTGTGTGTATGTATGTAAATATATATGAAATACATGAAACCTGTATAAGTTAAATAAAATTTGTAAAAAAGAATTAATGGAAAATATCATGAAAATAATTTCATGAAGACAGAACCCTAACAAAAAGATACAAATTATAAAAAAGTTGGAAATACTGAAGTTTAAAGTTTCAATAACTAAAATGAAAAACGCACTAGAGGCATTCAACAGAAGAGTTCAGATAAGAGGAAAAAAGAATCACATTGAGAATTATTCTATTTGAAGAAAAGAGATAAAAGAGAAGAAAAATGAACAAAGCCCAGAAAACCAAGGTACAGAATCTAGTGTATAAAAAATACATATTATAGGAGCCAGCGCTGTGGCATAGCGGGCAAAGCTACCACCTGCAGTGCAGGTATCCCATATGGGCACTGGTTCGAGTTCCCACTGTTCCTCTTCCAATCCAGCTCTCTGCTATGGCCTAGGAAAGCAGCAGAAGGGCCCCTGCACCTGCATGGGAGACCTAGAGGATGCTCCTAGCTCCTAGCTTTGGATTAGCACAGCTCTGGCAGTTACAGCCAAGTGGGGAGTGAATCAGCGGATGGAAGCCCTCTCTCTTTGTCTCTCCTTCTCTCTATATGTAAATCTGACTTTCAAATAAAATAAATAATAATTCTTTAAAAAATACATATTCCTGTGGCCCTAGTAAGTAGCCAGGTAACCCCATACACCCACCCGTGATGCTGGGAAGTAGCCAGACAGCACCTTCTGAGTGGCACAGCCTTCCCAAGTCCTGGGAAGCAGCCAGTAGACATGAACAACACATAAAAGTACTCATCTGGAACCAAAGTCAATGCAGCTCATCTGACCATCATCTGAGGATACATCACTAGCAGAAATTATGATGAAAGCCACCATACAAAATAAATAGAAGCAATTAAGCCATCAGATGTACAAAAACTAACACATGGGGAAAAAAAGCATTGAAAAAGGTATCATAGTGCTTACAAAGCCACAGAATAACTCTACAGCAACAGACACTAAAAAGAAAATCAATGAATTATATGAAAAGGAATTCAAAATAATACCAAGATTCAACAAGATCTTTTAAAAATAAAATTAGGAGAATAATTCATGATCTAATGAGAAAATTCAGTAGAGCTAGAGGGCATGTTAAAAAAAACACACACACACAAGTCTAACAAAAATTGTGGAACTGAAGACCTCAATGTATGCAATTAAAAAAAAAAAAAAAACAGTCCGTATCAACAGATTAGCTCAAACAGCACTGAGAATCTCTGAATCAGAAGACAGGTCCTTAGAAATATCCAGATACATGGAGGGGAGGGGGCCGGATATAGTCCAGTGCTTAAGACACCCATACCCCCAATTCAGAGGACCTAGATTCAACAACAGGCTCAAATTCATGACCATAGGAGACAGTAGAGATGGCTTAAGTAATTGGGTTCCTGACACCTAGATTGTGTTCCCAGCTTCCAGCTTTGGTCCCAGCCATCCCTTGCTTACTGGAGGCGTTTGGCAATAAATCTCTAAATGGGAATGCTCTCACAATAAATGAAAAAAATTTTAAATGTATACTTAAATAAAAACATTTATATGGATATCATAAATAATGAGAACTTTAGAGGTTAAATTTCTCCTGATTTAATTAAAATACTGTACCTCAAAATATCAAGGAATAAAAATCATATATAACTAATATTGAGGAAGACTGAAAAGTCAAGTGCATGTCAACAGTTTGAAAACATTCATGAAAATTAAATGAGGAGGCCAGCGCCATGGCTCACTAGGCTAATCCTCCACCTGTGGCACCGGCACACCAGGTTCTAGTTCCGGTTGGGGCGCTGGATTCTGTCCTGGTTGCTCCTCTTCCAGTCCAGCTCTCTGCTGTGGCCTGGGAGGGCAGTGGAGGATGGCCCAAGTGCTTGGGCCCTGCACCTGCCTGGGCGTCCAGGAGGAAGCACCTGGCTCCTGGCTTCAGATCGGTGCAGTGTGCCAGCCATCTGGGGGGAGAACCAACGGAAGGAAGACCTTTCTCTCTCTCTCTCTCTCTCACTGTCTAACTCTGCCTGTCAAAAAAAATTTAAAAAAATAAAAAAAGGAAGTCATATTGGTTACTAGGCTCCTATTGTCTTATCTAGTAAAATGAAGCCAATAGTTAGTTCATCAGGAAAATATAACTTTGTTCCTATTGTCAAAAGGACAATGTAATGCAGAGCTTTATGAAAGAGAAAAATGAACATCAAACTGAAGGAAGTGTTCTATACCTCAATCATCTAGGAATCCAAACAAGTGTAGCCTGGGTATGTCATACTCCCATCACCATATCCATAGCTAGTAAAAAGAAATTTAAGCAATGTATAGTAAAATGTGCTTCAGAGAATTCAAACTTGGACTGCAATCCAAGAGCTACTGAATCAGAAATTGCAGTGTTTGTTTTATTTTTTTATCTTTTAAAATATTTTATTTATTTATTTATTTATTTGAGAGGTAGAGTTACAGATGGTGAGAGGGAGAGAGAGAGAGAGAAAGGTCTTCCTTCCGCTGGTTCACTCCCCAAATGGCCGTACCCACTGGAGCTGCGCCAATCCAAAGCAAGCAGCCAGGTGCTTCTTCCTGGTCTCCCACGCAGGAGCAGGGGCCCAAGCACTTGGGCCATCTTCCACTGCTTTCCCAGGCCACAGCAGAGAGCTGAATTGGAAGACAAGCGGCCGAGACTAGAACCGGCACCCATGTGCCCATGTGGGATGCCAGAACCACTGGCGGAGGATTAACCTACTGCGCCATGGTGCAAGCCCCAATGGTCCACTTCTGATAGAGCTCCCTGCTAATGTGTCTGGGAAAGGAGAAGTTGCATGGGTCCTTCGCCACCCATGTGGGAGACTCAGATGAAGCTCCTGACCCCTGGCTTTGGCCTGATCCATTCCCAGATGTTGTAGCCATTAGGGAATGAACTAGTAGATGGAAGATCTCTGTTTCTTCCTTTGTGTAACTCTTTTAAATATATTTTTTTAAAGATTCCAATTTCTGCACAATAACACACTTCTTTTAAAAATACATTGAGGGGAGCCAGCACCGTGGCTCACTTGGTTAATCCTCCGCCTGCGGTGCCAGCATCCCATATGGGTGCTGGTTCTAGTCCCCGTTGCTCCTCTTCCAGTCCAGCTCTCTGCTGTGGCCCAGGAGGGCAGTGGAGGATGGCCCGAGTGCTTGGGGCCCTGCACACGCCAGGAGCACCTGGCTCCTGGCTTCGGCTCGGCACAGTTCTAGCTGTAGCGGCCATTTGGGGAGTGAACCAATGGAAGAAAGACCTTTCTCTCTGTATCTCTCTCTCTGTCTATAACTGTCAAATAAATAAATAAATTAAAATACATTGGGTTTCCCTTATTTTCCTCTTTCTTTCTTGGGGAGGGGAACAGAGGAGGAGGTGAAGAAAAAGAGATCTCATATACTGGCTCACTCTCTAAATGCCCATCTGAAGTTGTAATCAAAAACTCAATCCAGGTCTCCCATGTGGATAGCAGGAATTCAATTTCTTGAGCCATCATCACTGCCTTCAAGGATCTTCATTAGTGGGAAGCTGGAGTCTGGAGCCAGAGCCAGAGCCAGGCACTGAACCCAGGGTAATATGACATAAAATGTGGCATCCCAAGTGGCATCTTAACTATCCCTCCTGCTGTCTTTTTTGATCATTAACTGTCCTAGTGGGTGTGAATCAGTGTAGCACTGTGGCTTTCCATTCGTATTTCACTGAAGGCTACTGTTACTGGTATATTTTCAAGCATGTACTGGCCATTTGTAAATCTGTTTATTCGAATTCTTTGTACATTTTTCTATAAGGTAGTATTTTAATTGTTGAATGAGTTAGTTATGATGTATAACCCATTTAGGACTGATCAAACTATGATTTACAGAAATTTTCTCTCACTTCATGGGCTGACTTTTCACTTCTTAGGCAGAATCCCTTAAAGAACAAAATGTCATAAATCTGGTGAAGTCCATTTAACTTTTGTTTTTGATAGCTTACACTTTTGGTGTCACTGCTAAAAGTACCTAACCTAAGGTAGTGAACATTTATTTACTCCTACATATTTTTTTTAAGATTTATTTATTTTATTTGAAAGGCAGAGTTACAGAGAGGCAGAGACAGAGAGAGTGGTCTTCCATCTGCTGGGTCACTCCCCAAATGGCTGGAAAGGCCGGAGCTGTGCCAATTGGAAGCCAGGAGCATTTTCCACGTCTCCAACGCGGGTGCAGGGGCCCAAGGACATGGGCCATCTTCCACTGCTTTCCCAGGCCACTACCCCTATATTTCTATACATTTATAGCTTTAGTTATTGAATAAAGTTGCATGATGAATTTTAATATTTGTGTACTGTATTAGGAATGTATCCCAGCACTATTTATTGACTCAACTATTCTTTGCCCTTTGAACTGTTTCAGAATTCTCAAAAATCAATTGATTGTAAACGTGAGAGCCTATTTTTAGAATCTAAATTCTATTTAATTGACCTACACATCTATTCTTATGCCAGAAGCACCCTGCACTGATTCCTGTTATCTTTTTAGTAAGCTTTAAAATTGATTATGAGTTTGCCAACTTTGTCCTTCTTTACCTAGATTGAATTGGCAATCTTGCAAATTATATGACCCATAATAAGAGCCACTTTCATGTCAGAATTGGACATTTCCATATGAATTTAAAATAAGTCTGTCTCCCAGACACCATCCTAGGCTCTAGCACCCGCTGCAATTGCTGGAAGCCAGGCCTAATAGGATTCGCTACTCCTTCCTTACTTGCCCCATCCCCACAAAGTTTTAAGAGGACCTGTTCAGGGCTGGGCTCTGGCAGAGCAGGTAAAGTTGCCACCTGCAGTGCTGGCATCCCATATGGGCGGCAGTTAGAGACCCAGCTGTTCCACTTCCAATACACTCTCTGCTATGGCCTGGGAAAGCAGTGGAAGATGGCCCAAGTCCTTGGGCCCATGCACCCGCGTGGAATACCGGGAAGAAGCTCCTGAGTCCTAGCTTCGGATCAGCTCAGCTTTGATCATTGCGGCCATTTGGGGAGTGAACCAGCAGATGGAAGACCTCTCTCTGTCTCTCCTTCTTTCTCTGTGTAACTCTGACTTTCAAATAAATAAATAAATATATATATATATATATATAAAAGAGGACCTGTTCCTGAACACAAGGCTCTCTCTCGATTCTCTCTCTCTTGATCTCTCTTACAGCTCTACTTCTCCCTCTTCTCCTTCTTCAACCCTTCCCTCCGGTCTGTCAGGTTTCCCCACCAAAAAACCCATTCCCTTACAAAATAAAATAAAATAAAATAAGTCTGCTTGTATGTTTCTAGAAAAAGGTAGATTTTTGACACAAACTATATAGAGTCAGATTATTTTGGGGCATATTGTCATCTTAAAAATATTGTCTTCTCATCTATGAATATGGGATGTCCTTCTATTTATTAGGGTCTTCTTTCAAGGATTTTTTTTCCTCTATGCCACATACCCACTTTCCTTTATTATTTAGTTATTACACTAGTGTTGTATATTTCTTATAATTAGTGAATCAAAATCAACACATTATTAATTTAAGTCCATATTGAATTCATTTTTATTGAGCTCTTAGCTAATTTCTTCTTTTCTGTTCCAGAATCCCCTCCAACACATCACATCACACTTCTGTCTCCATGGGCCCCTCTTGGCTGGGACAGTTTCTCAGTTTGTTTTCTCACCTTATTTCTGGTGATAACAATTTTGAGGAATATGAGGAGGTATTTTGTAGAATGTCTCTCAATTGAGATTTTAATGTTCTTCTGATGATTATTATGTGCTTTGTGGAAAAAGAGTTAAAGTACATGGTGCCTACAAGCCATGTACATACTATGAACATGAATTACCATTGCTGATTTTAACTTTGGTCACCTGGATGAGGTAGTTTTTGTCAGGTTTATTGACTGTAGGTTTGCTCTTTTTCCCCCACCACCCCCACCCCTGCCTCTATCCATTACACTTTATGGAAGGAAGTCACTGCACAAAGTCCCCACATAAGCCGGGAGTTGTTCTTTCCTCCCTGAAGGCACAGTAGCTACATAATTTTTTGGGGATTCTTCTGTACATGAAATTTGTCTATTCTCTTTCATTTATTTACTTGTATCAGAATGAATTCACATATATTTACTTTATAGCTTGGATTATGATCCAATCTCACTTAAAATATTTTTTGGTATTCAAATGTACCAGCTTTGCCATTAGGTGCTCTTTTAGTTGCCTTCTGTGTCCCTTTGACATATGCCCATCAAAGTAGTTGATCTTTGTTTTTATTGTCTTCATGCTTTCTGTCACTACAAGATGCTCCAAGCTCATCTTGGGCCTTTCTTGTTCCAGTTCTGGAATCAGTCATTTCTCCAAGGAATCTCAGGTCTTTTTTATCGGAGAAGGGAACTAGAAGCCAAAATATGAGTGTGAGATAGGCTCACTGGTTTTTGCTTCCTGGTCCTCTCAGCTGACAGAGAAAAAAAATACATGTGTATGTACTGACCCAGATATATACATATATCCATAAACATTTCTACATGGAACCTCTGTATCTGTATCAATCTAAACATGACCTTCACTGATCCTCCAATTCTAATCCATTGTTGCATGAGTCCTTCTAAACCCTTCCCCTTAATCTCTGTAATCTCCCACTCCAGCAGTGAGAAAACTGGCTCCCACCATCGCTATTTATTTACTTCTTCAATTCCAGTATACATGGATAACACTTTCAGAATTGTTAACCCTATTCTTTTTTTTTTATTTAATAAATGTGAATTTACAAAGTACAACTTTTGTATTGTTGTGGCTTCCCCCTGCAACCTCCCTCCCTCCCGCGATCCTCCCTTCCACTCCCTCTTCCATCCTGCCCTTCATCGAGTTTCATTTTCAATTACCTTCATGTACAGAAGATGAACTTAGTATACACTAAGCAAGGATTTCAACAGGCTGCACTCACACAACCACACAAGGTATAGGGTATTGTTCGACTAGTAGTGTTTTTAAGTTTCATAGTAAAACACATTAAGGTCAGAGATCCTACATGGGGAGCATGTACCCAGTGACTCCCGTTGTTGATTTAACAATTGGCACTCTTATTTTTGACGTCAGCAATCACCCGAGGCTCTTGCCATGAGCTGTCTAGGCTATGGAAGCCCCTTGAGTTCACCAACTCTGAACTTGTTTAGTAAAGGCCTTATCACAGTGGAGGTTCCTTCCTCCCTTCAGAGAACAGCGCCACCCTCTCAAGGATGTTTTTTTTTTTTTTTTTTATCTTTTATTTAATGAATATAAATTTCCAAAGTACGACTCATGTGTTACAATGGCTTCCCCCCCATACCGTCCCTCCCACCCACAACCTTCCCCCTTCCCACTCCCTCTCCCCTTTCATCCACATCAAGATTCATTTTCGATTATCTTAATATACAGAAGATCAGCTTAGTATACCTTAAGTAAGTATTTCAACAGTTTGCTCCCACACAGAAACATAAAGTGAAAAATAATAGATGATTTTTTTTAAATGATGATGAAATCAGATCAGACCTATTGTCATGTTTAATCCCAGTGCCTCTCAAGGATGTTTTATAGTTTTCAGTGTACAGGTTCTTTGGTTATATTTATTCTTGTGTATTTATTATTTTTGATGAATTTAAAATGGAATTTTCTTAATTTCATTTTCAGATTGTTCACTGCTAATACAAAAAAATACAGTTGATTCTTTCTTGGATGCCATATCAACTCATTTTTGGATTAATCTCACAGGATTCTGAAACTACAGGATCATGTCACCTGCAAATACACTTGTATTTCTTTTTTGGCAATCTGGATGCCTTCTGTTTCATTTTGTTGCCTATTGGCCCTGGCTCGGACCTCTAGAACAACGCTGAATAGAAATGGTAAGAGAAGACATCTTGTTCTTCTTTCCATTTTCTAAGATTTATTTCCTTGAAAGAGAGAGGTGAGGGGTCGGGGGGTTGAGAGAGAGAGAGAGAGAGAGAGAGAGAGAGAGAGAGAGAGAGAGAGTCTTCCATGATCTGGTTCACTCCCCAAATGATCACCAACGACCAGGGCTAGACCAAGCTGAAGCCAGGAGCTTCTGCTGAGTCTCCTACATAGGTGCAGGGGCCCAAGGACTTGAGCCATCCTCCACTGCTTTCCCAGGTGCATTAGCAGGGAGCTGGATTGGAAGTGTAGCAACCGGGACATGAACTAGTGCCCATATGGTATGCCAGCACCACAGATGGCGACTTAATCCGCTGCGTCCTAGGCCATCCTCTTCGGCATGTTCTTCAGGAGGAAGCCACCAGTCTTACACCATTACATATGATGTAGGCTGCAGGGATTCTGTACTTGTTTTTTCAGGTTGAGAAAAGTTTCCATCTATTTCTAATTTCTGATTGTTTAGCTTGAAAAAGTGCTGCATCTCATTCAAAGTGATTTTTGTGTTTATTGAGATGGATCATGTGTTTTTTGTGCTATACTATACTGATAAATTCTACTGATATATAATGATGCATTATATAGATTTTTGGATATTGAACCAAACTTACATTCCTGGGGAAAAATCCCACACAGTGCTGTACATAATTTTTATATGCTGACAGTATGCATGAATTTCTAAGAAGTATTAGTCTGTACTTTTCTTGTGATTTCTGATTTTGTCACAGTAATACTAACTGGAAGGAAGAAGAAATAAAGGGATCAATGGCTGGAAGGAAGCATAAGAAAACATTCAGAGATGAAGGCGATACTCTGTTTCTCAATCTGCATGTTGATTTCAAGAGTATGTTAAGGTTCTGAATATTCACTGAGCTGTATGCTCATGATCTGTGCTCTTTTTGAGATGTATGTTTTACTTCAATTTTCTTCTTAGCAAAAGGAAAAAACTTACTATAACATAATTACAAAGTTGTTCTTATAAAGGGTGCTGTTAAAATTGTCCATGAAACATTCTATAAAATGTCAGTACACATCTAAAGCATCAAGGTCCTGAAAGACAGAGAAAAAATAAAGACGTTGCACAGCTTGCTAACTTAAAAGACAGAATGACTAAACGCACTGTAGTATACCAGACTGATCCTTGGAATAGAAAAATGCCATTAGAAGAAAAATGGAACTGCTAAATAAGTTCTATAATTTAGTACAAATTTATTAAGTCATTTCCTGGATTTGATAATTAGTACTACGGTTGGGTAAGCTGTTAACACTGGGGAAATTTGGTTGAAGAATACCTTTTTCTCCATACTATTTTTCTAACTTTTCTTGAAAGCCTTAAATTATTTCAAAATAAAAAGTTTTTAAAAATGTTACTTTGTGACTAAATAATCCATATATCTAGCTCAACATTTTTTAAAATTTATTTGATAGAGTTAGACAGTGAGAGTGAGAGACAGAAAGGTCTTCCTTCCGTTGGTTCACCCCCCAAATGGCCGCCATGGCCGGCACGCTGCACTGATCCGAAGCCAGGAGCCAGGTGCTTCCTCCTGGTCTCCCATGCGGGTGCAGGGCCCAAGCACTTGGGCCATCCTCCACTGCCTTCCATGGCCACAGCAGAGATCTGGACTGGAAGAGGAGCAACCGGGACTAGAACTCGGCGCCCACATGGGATGCCAGCGCCGCAGGTGGAGGATTAACCAAGTGAGCCATGGCGCTGTCCCCCTAGATCAACATTTAGTAGGTGAAAAAACAGAAAATACAAACCAGAAATTTTCCTTAGTCTGTCAGCTATTCATTCCCAATAGCAGAAAGCAACCAATATTGTATGTTTTTACACATCCTTCCAGAGATTTTTATGTATATGCAAGCAAATATATACATGGTAAGTATGTATATTACATTTCCAAGATACAGCTTTTTCACAAAGAAAGTCTAGTCATAGAACAGACTGAAAGATTCTTGTTTAGGAACATTTGTTATATTACTGATTATACTAAAATTTTATACAAATACATAAAATGGCCTAGTAATTTTTAAGGTATTTGAATAAACATACAGTACAGACATACAAATAGGAAATAATAATATACAACTAAGTCAGGTGTAAACCAGAAATGCGATTATCATTTAACATTCAAAAATTAATACAAAAAAACCATGCAGCTTTTAAAATTTACAATGTAGAAATATATTCATTATGACAGAAAAAAAATCTAAACCTATTTAGGTTTTCAAAAAAAGAAATCTGAGCTATAAAATACATATACATTATGATCAAATGCTATATAAAGAAAAAAGAAAACTGATATACTGAAATAATTGCTCATTGGCTTTTTTGTTTGTTTGTTTTAGAAATTGTGAGATAGGTTGCAAGGATGGTTCCAATCCCTCAGCTCTCCCTATTTCTATTCCTTTCCAGTGTGACTTTGCAATTCCTCTCACTGAAGAGATAGTGACTATTTTCCACCCCTTGAACCTTGCTTGATTTTGTGATTTTACTGCAGCTAAAAGATTACAGTAGGAACAATGGCACATCAGCCACAAGATCAGTCTTCAAAATGCACTGTGTTGTTTGCTGTTTATTACACTCCTACCATCATCATGAGAACATACTGAGGCTAGGATGTCGAATGAACAGAGTAAAATCAAGTCAACCAATTATTCCAGATAAAGCCATCCTAAATGAGCAGAGCTGACCAAAAGCACTTTTGTGTGCCACAGAGATTTCTGTGTTCTTAGTACAACTTATACAAGATACTTAACTATTCACCACTTAGTACTCCAGTCATAATTACAATACACCCAAAGATAGAACACATTTCTTTTTAATGCCTGTTTCTTTTGATTTTAAATGATATAAAACTCTAATATTTTATCCAATATATGAATATTAAACTCTATAATCAAATGTAAATATTAGTTAATAATTATTCTTGCTTTGTGACTAATTAAATGCAACTGAATCTATTTTGGCATTCTCCATTTTACCCCATTGCTCATAAATTACTTTAATTATTATTCTAAGATAAATTCTAATACTTATAATACCTTCCTTGGAACAGCCACTTGGCACAGAAATTAAGACACCACTTGAGACACTCACACCCCTATCAGAGTGCCTGAGTTCCAGTCCCATCACTGCTTCCAATTGCAGCTTCCTTCTAATGCATACCCTGGGAGGCAAATGATGGCTCAAGTATGTGGATCCCTGTCACTCATGGACACCCATATTGAGTTCCAGGATCATGGCTTTGGCCTGGCACAGTCTGGCTATTGCATTTGAAAAGTGAATCAGTGGATGGAAGCTCACTCTGTCTATATGTATTTCTTTTTCAAAAAATGAAAATAAAACCTTTTAAATGCTATATTACAAGAACCTTGCTAAATCACACAGTTATTTTTATATTGTTGCATAGCATCACTGTAATTATTTTTTGTTTACAAAGAAAAGGAGACTTGAATCAGTCATTAGGTAACTAGAATTAGGACTCCTGGTATGGCTGGTATCCTCATATGAACACATATGCATAGAATGATATGGGATCAGCCCAGAAGAAAACAGAATTCAGGTGCCATGAAAACAGATGGCAAAGCATAGGACAGCTACTTCTTATCTCTACTATTCACAAACTTTCCAACACAAATAAATCATGAGGGCCACAGACCTTCCAGAGATGAGGTGACATATAGTGAAGCAAAAGGCAGTCAAGCAAATAAGGATTACCTTGTTCCAAACAGATCCTTAGCCAACAGTGACTCAGGAGAACACAGTTCTTGGTAGAGTTCCATATTCTGTTCCCAGAAATTTACACAGGGAATTCGAAACACTACTTGGTCTCCCACTGGCAAATATAAATTAGTAATATTCTAGTCTATACAGGTCTTTCTCCAGTTATGGCACAAAATAAAAATCACATAATGGACATGTTAAAAAGTTCCATCAAAATATTAGCAACTATGAAAATAAGTGGGTAGGAATGTATAATTTGAAAATGTTTGGGCAAAGAAAAAGACCAATATGACTAAAACAAGATGGCAAATGACTTCATTTTCTTTTGGAAAATGACCTCATTCTGACAACTAGCTGACCAACTGGCTTTTAAAGCCACTAACAGTAGCTTTACAAAGTCACAGCTGTTAACTTTTTCTAACAGTTAAATGTTGATTTCATTTTAAATGTCATTTCAAAAGAACTAATGAGTTCTTCAAAGCAGTACAGTTTATGAGCAAGGATTATATTGAGAAGAGTACAATGAGAAGTCTGTGAATTGTTCAATAATGATGATTATAAAGAATGACAGAACAATCAGTTAAAAACATTTGACTGTTACATTCTTGGATAACAAGAAGACATATTGAAGAACACTGTAAATCATGCATGAATAAGACAGTAAACCCAAAAAGTGCTTATTCTGACCTTCAAACAACATAAAAATCATTTCATAGAACAGAACTGATGTAGAATCTATAACTAGCTTATTTCAAAAACAATGAAGATTTTATGATCTTTTTGGAAAAATTCTATGTAATTTCTGAAATTTAAAACCCTCAGATCTCATTACAATGGAAAAAATGCTCCTCAATTAAAATTCTTGTGTTCCTTAGAGTTTATTATCAATTAAATTATTTCAGTTTTAAAACAGTAAATACTTAATATTCCTTGACCAAAAATAATTATAAATTAAATTAAATTATGGTACATTAGCACAATACAATACTGTGTAACTATTAAGCATTATGTATAGACAAGGTAAAATATTCATAAGTTAATGAAAAATCAGACCAATCATTTAAAAAGTTTATTCGTGTATATGGTATGTGTGCTTGCTTGTATGTGCAGATGTGTATATATGTTGATATACATGAACATGAAAATTTTCATAAAGTTGAGTCATTATCTGCCATCCAGAGATCTCTCTGGAATCATACCTAATAGCCTACTGGACATTCCAACTTGATTATCAAAGATATATCACAAACTTAAGATAACTTAAACTTAATTCCCTTTAGTTGCTTATTTACACTCCACTATAACTGTTGCCAAAGATAACCTTGGAATCATTTTTAACTCTTTTCCTTTCAAACCTGAGATCCAATTTTTTGACAAACCCTCTTGAATCTATCTTTCAAATGTATCCAAAATCTAATCACGTCTCATTATCTCTTCTACTATTACCATACTGAGTCAAGCTACCTCTCAACTGCGATTACTTCAATGCCTCCTAACAGGTCTCTCTCCTCTACTTGTGCCTCCCTATAGTCTATTTTCAATAGAGCAGAGAATGATCCTTTAAAAACTAAAATCATGTCACTCTTTTGCTTAGTATACTATAATGGTTTCCAATTTTACAAGCAAAAATAAAATGCTTCCACTTATGTTCAAAGTCCTACATCATAGAAATCCTAAGTATGTTTTGGTCTTATCTGCTATATTCCTTAACCCACCCTTTCTCTCCCCATTATGATACATGCTAATATAATTAAAGATGGGCATTAATTTTGACTTAAAATAGACCAAGGGAAAATGCCAATTAAAATCTAAAATCATTGGCCTGGAAATGATATACACTGTGGTATCTGAGTCATTTTATTCTGACATCCTGGAAGAATGTACAATATTTTGTTTTCACAAGTACCATGCAAATTTTAGGAAAAGAAAGTATAAACACTACAGAGGGACAAGCATTGTGGTGCAGTGGGTTAAGTCGCCTCCTGCATCACCCACCGGCATCCCATATCACTGCCAGTTTGAGTCCTGGCAGCTCCACTTCTGATCAAGCTCCCTGCTAATGCACCTGGGAAAGCAGTGGAAGGTGGCTCTTGTCACTCACAAGGGAGACCTGGATGAAGCTCCTGGCTCTCGGCTTTTCAGCCAAGCCCAGTCCCAACCATTGCAACTATTCGCAAGGTAAACCAGCAGAAGGAAGCATGTGCGCTCTAACTCACTCACTCACTCACTCTGTCTCTTCCTCTCTCTCTGTAAGTCTGCCTTTGCCCTTCAAGTAAATAAATAAATCTTAAAAAAAAAATGCCACAGACTAATTCTTGGAATCATGTTTAAAGAATATCATCAAATGATAAATTATTGAAGTCAGATAATATAGTAACATACAGGCTGTGTGGAAAATATTTACACATGAATCATTACCTACCTTTTATTTTCAGTTTCTCAAAAAAGAAAAAGTAAACATAAGAGACCACTCACCATCAAACCTGTATTATGGGGCAGGCATTTAACACAAGTTAGGACACCCATGTCCCTCATACAAGAGTGCATGAATTCAATCCCTGATTCTAGCTTCCCAAAAATGTGCATCCTGGGGCAACAGCAGTGATGGCTCAAGTAATTGGATCCTCCCACCCACAGATAAACCTGGATTGAGTCCCTGGCTCCTGGCTTCAGCCACATATCCAGCCCTGGCCATTGCAGGTTTATGGGGGAACAAACTAGTAGATGGGAGTGCTTTCCTTCTCTCTCAAACACATAGGTATTATGTTGCATATGGTGAGTGTCATAGGTAAAGAGGGGGACCAGGGCATTGATGATTGCCCAAAATGGCAGGCGGTGGGGAGTAGATGTCCCAATTACTAGGTTTCTACCACCCAACATGGGAGATCCAGACAGAGTTCCAGGCCCCTGGTTTCAGCCTGGCCCAGCCCTGGTTGGCATGGGCACTTGGGGAGTTTACAAGTAGATGGAAAATCTGTGTTTCTCTTTCTCTCTCTGTCATTCTGCCTTTTAAGTAGACAAAAATAACAAACATGTTTAAAAAGAGGGCTTATTTTATGTTCTAAGCACATCACTTAAGCCTGTGGAGATGGCTATCTTGCTGCTGCCATGCAGATGAGAAGGTACTTCAGCAAATACATGACAAAACTAGGCTTCACACCCAAGAACTTCTTTTTTTTTTTTTTTAATAGGATTTGTTCTATTTATTTAATTGGGTTGAGGCAAAGGAGGGGGCCGGAGGAAGTAGAAAGAAAGAGATCTTCTCTTTGCTGGCTCGCTACTCAAATAGCCACAACTGCAAGGGCCGGGACAGGCCAACGCCAGGAGTCTGGAACTCCCTCCTGGTCTCCCACATGAGTGGCAGGGACCCAAGCATATCTTTTGCTGCTTTCCCAGGAACATTAGCAGGGAGCTGGATCAGAAAAAGAGGACTCCAACCAGTGCTCTGAAATGGGATGCCAGCATTGCAGGCAAAGGCTTAACCACTGTGCCACACCATCAGCCCCCAAATTTTAAACACTGACTGAACCAACATACTGCAAGCAAAATAGAAAAAAATGAGAAGGCTGCCCTTGAAAAGAGAATCTCCAATAGAGATCATGAATATTTTTCAAGCACCTGAAGGGCTATACAGAAGCAAAGTTAGTTTTATCATTTGTTTTTCTTAGGATCTCAAGAGCCACAATGAGGCCTAACAAAAATTATAAGGAAAAAGACACAGCAAGAAAAGTTTTCTCATAGGAAGTACATTCTATTCTTCTATGTACTGAGTTCTTCTGTCATGGAAGTTCAAAGACAGGTCAGCAGAAATGCAAGCACAAAGGGTTAATATGCTCCCCAATAGTATGCTCAAAAAGTACGCTCAAACACTTTAAAACCAAATTTATTTTATTATCTTCATGCGATCAAAACATTGTTAGAGACTTTTAAAAAGTTATACTATATATAAAAGAATCCTTACTCCTCAACCTATAAATTAACAAATTACACACACACACACACACACACACACAGGTAATAAGGCCCTTACATTAAGACATGTGTAATGATGAGAATAAACAATCTATAATATCTAGAGTATACTTGATTTCTCCTTTTTACTCTATATTTCCATCTACAATAAATCTCTACTAAACAGAATTCCTCATTTGCAAATAGGGATAAAACTATAGGCTCCCTCACAAGTGACAATGCTTGAGGTAAAGCATGAATGTTACATCTACTATGAGCTAAGTAAGGATAATGCTGTAAAGGAATTAAACTTTATCTCATCTTAGCCTCAGCATGATCTTTCAAGATATATTATTGAGGCTAGCATGGCACAGTGGGTTAAGCCGCTGGCTGCAGCACTGGCATCCCATGTGGGCACTGGTTCAAGACCCAGCTGTTCCACTTCCATTCCAGCTCCCCATTCGGGAAAGCAGCAGAAGATGGTCCAAGTACTTGAGCCCCTTCACCCATGTGAGAGACAATGTGGAAGAAGCTCCTGGCTCCTGGCTTCTGCCTAGCCCAGCCCTACTGTTACAGCCATTTGGAATATGAACCTGTGGAAATCAATCTCTCTCTCTTTCTCCCTCCCTTTCTAACTCTGCTTTTAAAATAAATAAATTTTAAAAATAAATATTATCATCCCTTTTGACTACTTAGGATGGTATCTCAGAGGTTGGTGGTTTACTCAAAGTTAGAGCTATTAATAGAAGAAAGATCGCCGGCGCCGCGGCTCAGTAGGCTAATCCTCCGCCTAGCGGCGCCGGCACACCGGGTTCTAGTCCCGATCGGGGCGCCGGATTCTGTCCCGGTTGCCCCTCTTCCAGGCCAGCCCTCTGCTGTGGCCAGGGAGTGCAGTGGAGGATGGCCCAGGTGCTTGGGCCCTGCACCCCATGGGAGACCAGGAAAAGCACCTGGCTCCTGGCTCCTGCCATCGGATCAGCGCGGTGCGCCGGCCGCAGCGCGCCGGCCATTGGAGGGTGAACCAACGGCAAAGGAAGACCTTTCTCTCTGTCTCTCTCTCTCACTGTCCACTCTGCCTGTCAAAAAAAAAAAAAAAAAAAAAAAGAAAAAAAAGATTAAATTCAACCTTTCAATGTCAAAGATACTAAATTGTTCCTTTACACCAATGGCATCACCAGTTAGACCGAAAAACTTTCAAAAATACTTCTTTTTTCTCTGAAAAGTTCATCTGAATCACAATGAGATTACCAATTCATATGACCTTTCAACAATCTAACAGCCTCATGGACAGAGAATATTTGTCCCATCACCACCACCAAAAACTGATATGCAACTTCCCGTCAACTTTACCAGCCAAGGAAAACACACTGTAGTTTTTTCCCCTTGCATATTTACCTGTGCAGCAAAGATGTGTATTAAAAACAACATGGTCGGCTCACTAGGCTAATCCTCCGCCTAGCGGCGCCGGCACACCGGGTTCTAGTCCCGGTCAGGGCGCCAGATTCTGTCCCGGTTGCCCCTCTTCTAGGCCAGCTCTCTGCCATGGCCCGGGAATGCAGTGGAGGATGGCCCAAGTCCTTGGGCCCTGCACCCCATGGGAGACCAGGATAAGTACCTGGCTCCTGCCATCGGATCAGCGCGGTGCGCCGGCTGCAGCGTGCCGGCTGCGGCAGCCATTGGAGGGTGAACCAACGGCAAAAAGGAAGACCTTTCTCTCTGTCTCTCTCTCTCACTGTCCACTCTGCCTGTCAAAAAAAAATAATAATAATAAAAAAAAAAACATGGTCAAAACTCTGGTGAGACCAGAAACCACAGTCACACAGAACAAGAGAAGTGTATGGCAATGGCAGTTGCTTTGGATGCCATTACAATTAACTGGAAAACTGTAGATAAATCACTTAGACTCTGCTTGCTTCTGTTTTTCATCTCTTAATGGAAAAATAACAGTAGCTACTCCATAGGGTTATTCTGAAGATCTACAAAGGGAGGTGACATATTTAATCAAATCCTTGCAAAGTCAGAGGGGGAAGGGGTTTACTGTGTTAACCCCATTTTATGGATGAAGATATTGAGGCTTACCCAAGAGCACAGCATCTCAAAGCAGCCAAAGATCAGACAGACTCTGAAGATCCTTTACAAACATTTTTATGTGATCTCTTAAGTTGCAGAATTACACCTCGAAGAAGTAGGTTCTCCTGATACTAAATTAGAACTTTTGTTGCTGCTCTTAAAAAATAAAAGACAGCCTTGCTTTGTCTTACCTACATACTTTCCCTCTTCCAAATTGCTAAGATAATACAAAATTTGAAAATTTCAACATCATTCAATATAGCACATTACCAAGAAAAAATCCAGTAGATAGTAAACATCCACTTGGTATATACTGAGGGAAGGATTCAATGTAAATTGCTTATCAGCTCCTTGTACTAGGTACTATTTATAAACTACAAGATCTGTAATGTTTACAACCACTTTTGCACTTAGCACTCACCAACAATATCCATAAAATATTATTATGCCAACTTCAGAGACAAAGAAGCAGGAAAATATAGAGGCTATATAACTTGATTCAGGTCACAGGTTTTATAATGTGTACACACAGAACTGGAATGATACTTTGACAAAAATCCAAAGTTGGTACCTTTTCATAGCTTCATGCTATGATTGCAAGGAAGTTCATCTCTGTTTCCACAGGCTATTCTGGAAAGCTTTATGAAAGGGTAGGACACATGATATCTTAATGGATATTCAGGGGACACCACTGTGGTGTAGCGGATAAAGCCTGCCGTGCCGGCATCCCATATGGGTGCTGGTTCAAGTCCTGGCTGCTCCACTTCCAATCCAGCACTCTGCGATGGCCTGGGAAAGCAGTAGAAGATAGCCCAAATCTTTGGGCCCCTGCACCTGCATGGGAGACCAAAAGAAGCTCCTGGCTCCTGGCTTTAGATCAGCACAGCTCCGGCCATTGCAGCCAACTGGGGGGTGAATCAGCAGATGGAAGTCCTCTCTCGGCCTCTCTCTGCCTCTCCTTTTCTCTGTGTAACTCTTTCAAGTAAATAAATAAATCTTTATAAAAAAAAAAAAACAACAACAAGTAGGAGCAAGGAGGTCATTTGAGGCAGCAAAAAGAAGAGGAATGCAAACACAGAAGACAGTAAGAAGGAAATTAGGGAGTGAAGTCCAGCATCCTCACCTACAACAAGCATTTAACACAAGAGAAGGGACACAAGTACATAAGATTTGGGAAGATTACTATAGTAGCAAAAAAAAAAAAAAAATCTACGTGGACAAATTGAGTGGCGTAGAGGCCTCATCATAATTCATAAGCCAAGGTTTGTTGAAGGTTAAGGTATAAGTTAAGATGGAAAAACGAAAGGGAAGGAAAGGATACAGAAAAAGAAAGAACTGGTGAGAACTGACTAAAATAAGACTCAAAGATAGAGCTATAAATTTAATGACTAGAAAAATGATGGTACCACTAAACATCTTTATTTTTTTACAAATCAACAATGTATATGCATAAATTTTAGAATCAAGAAATACTGAAGTTCATTTTAAAACTTATCACTTAAAGAAAAATAGCAGTCATAAAAGGAGAACTGTAGATATTTCCCAGCTAGCTCCCAGGCATCTATGCCTTGATCCACTTGTAATATATCTAAAAAACAAATCATTTAAAAAATCAGGAGGAATCTTACAAGATGGGCCACCATGTGTAAATAATGGTCATTAAAATGTTTTCTAACTCAGCATCAAATAACTAACATCCAAAAATTATACTGTAAAACATACACAACTACTAGATCTGCTGAAATGAAAAGAAAAACGAATAAAGATTACCAAATGAACCTTTGCTTTTCTATTAACTAAACAGTAAAATCTGAAGTTACACATGGCAATCTACATCTCTCTGACAATATAACCCTTAAAAAGATTCATTTTTCATATTAAAATGTTTAAATTAGATACCAGAGAGCAAAACAAAATTATAGACCATTTAATTCCTAAGGCTCTTTGATTTTCCTTGGCCAAAAGTCACAAAACCACGTAAGTGAAAGGTTTTAAAACAATCAAAATAAATAAAGAATGTTTTTAAGACTTATATGAAGTAATGATCTTAAACTGATGACTATGCAAAAAAACAAAAGAAGCAACAAACTCTAAAACAGGTAGATCCTAAACAAACTAAAATCTTAAAATAATTAAAGATCCAAGATTTTGTAAAAGCTTTAAATTCATGGACAAAATATACCACATAAAAAGAGACATATAAGTTCAACCATGTGAAAATTCTATAACATACGTAAGAAGGAATACCATCTAGTAACTGAAAATGCTATAGAAATTTTTTTTAACTTTTATTTAGTAAATATAAATTTCCAAAGTACAGTTTATAGATTACAATGGCTTTCCTGCCCCCTGTAACTTCCCTCCCACTCACACCCCTCCCATCTCCCGCTCCCTCTCCCATTCCATTCACATCAAGATTCATTTTCAATTCTCTTTATATACAGAAGATCGATTCAGTATATATTAAGTGAAGATTTCATCAGTTTGCAACCACACAGAAACACAAAGTGAAAAATACTGTTTCAGTACTAGTTACAGCATTACTTCACATTGGACAACACATTAAGGGCAGATCCCACATGAGAAGTAAGTACACAGTGACTCCTGTTGTTGACTTAACAATTTGACAATCTTGTTTATGGTGTCAGTAATCTCCCTAGGCTCTAGTCATGAGTTGCCAAGGCTATGGAAGCCTTTTGAGTTCGCTGACTTCGATCTTATTCAGACAGGGTCACAGTCAAAGTGGAAGTTCTCTCCTCCCTTCAGAGAAAGGTACCTCCTTCTTTGATGGCCCCGTTCTTTCCACTGGGATCTCACTTGCAGAGATCTTCCATTTAGGTCTTCTTTTTTTTTTTTTTTTCCCAGGGTGTCTTGGCTTTCCATGCCTAAAATACTCTCATGGGCTCTTCAGCCACATCCGAATGCCTTAAGGGCTGATTCTGAGGTCAGAGTGCTGTTTAGGACATCTGCCATTCTACAAGTCTGCTGTGTATCCCGCTTCCCATGTTGGATCGTTCTTTCCCTTTTTTATTCTATCAGTTAGTATTAGCAGACACTAGTCTTGTTTGCATGATCCCTTTGACTCTTAGACCTATCAGTGTGATCAATTGTGAACTGAAATTGATTACTTGGTCTAGTGAGATGGCACTGGTACATGCCACCTTGATGGGATTGTATTGGAATCCCCTGGCACGTTTCTAACTCCACCATTTGGGGCAAGTCCGATTGAGCATGTCCCAAATTGCACATCTCCTCCCTCTCTTTTTCCCACTCTTATATTTAACAGGAATCACTTTTCAGTTAAAATTTAAACACCTAAGAATAATTGTGTGTTAATTGCAGAGTTCAACCAATAGTACTAGAACAAAAAAAAATTCTAAAATGGATAAAGTATTACATTGTACATCAATAGTCAGGACAAGAGCTGAACAAGTCACTGTTTCTCATAGTGTCCATTTCACTTCAACAGGTTTCCTCTTTGGTGCTCAGTTAGTTGTCGCCGATCAGGGAGAACATATGACATTTGTCCCTTTGGGGACAAAATGCTATAGAAATTTTTAATATATTCAGAAAACATAAGTAATAATGGCAACTTAAAAATTAAAATCATGTACATAAAAACATGAAGAAAAGACTAATTTAAAATTTTTATTTCTAGGAAAAAAATTATAGGTGTTTTGTGTTCTTCAAGCTGCCAATATCTTGCTAATTCAATTAGTATATAACATGATTTACAACAAAACATAACAATGGTAGATTCTGGTGAAAGCAGTCCTTTAACTAATAGCAGGCACTAAAAATGAAATAGATTCAAATCTGTTTCTTCTTCAAAAAAAATTATCTGAAAGACAGAGTGAAAGAAAGAGGAAGGCCAGCGGCATGGCTCACTTGGCTAATCCTCCACCTGCGGCGCTGGCACCCCAGGTTCTAGTCCCGGTTGGGATGCCAGATTCTGTCCCTGTTGCTCCTCTTCAGTGGAGGATGGCCAAAGTCCTTGGGCCCTGCACCCGCAAGGGAGACCAGGAGAAAGCACCTGGCTCCTGGTTTCAGATCAGCACAGCACACCAGCGGTAGCAGCCACTTGAGGGGTGAACCAACGGTAAAAGGGAGACCTTTCTCTCACTCACTAACTCTGCCTGTCAAAAAAAAAGAAGAAGAAGAAGAAAGAAGAAGAAAGAAGAAAGAAGAAAGAAGAAAGAAGAAAGAAGAAGAAGAAAAAAGAAAGAAAGAAAGGAAGGAAGGAAGGAAGGAAGGAAGGAAGGAAGGAAGGAAGGAAGGAAGGAAGGAAGGAAGGAAGGAAGGAAGGAAGGAAGGAAGGAAGGAAGGAAGGAAGGAAGGAAGGAAGGAAGGAAGGAAGGAAGGAAGGAAGGAAGGAAGGAAGGAAAGAAAGAAAGAAAGAAAGAAAGAAAGAAAGAAAGAAAGAAAGAAAGAAAGAAAGAAAGAAAGAAAGAAAGAAAGAAAGGAAGAGATCTTCCATTTGCTGGTTCACTCCCCAAACAACTGCAGCACAGTGGCTGGGCCAGACCAAGCCAGGAGCCAGGAACTCCGTCTGGGTCTCCCAAGTAGATGACAGAGCCCAGTACAGAGCCCAGTACATATCTCCAATAAATAAATAAATAAATAAAAATTAATCAAGAATGTCTTTTAAATGTATAAAATATGCCAAAGCTTAACACTGTAGACTTCTATTAATCTCTCCTGTTGTCTATTACAATGAGTTTTTCCATTTTCTTTCTATAAAAGTCAAACAAAAATTAAGATGGAACAGAACTATCAATTAAATCCAATTTCAGTTTGAACCATGTATCATAAGTAAAACCACCTTACAATGGATTCTAGTATGTCTTATCTTTTATCTACCAAGTTATTTGATTCTCGTAATAATTTTAAGATGAATATTCAGTTTGAAACAGGAATGTTTACACTCACTAGGACAAAAATAAAAATAAAAAAAGAAAATAACAAGTGTTGACAAGTACATGGAAAACTGAAATCCTAGCACATTGTTAGTAGGATTATAAAATGATGCAGCCTCTTCGGAAAACAACTGCTGGTTCCTCAAGGAGTTAAATGGAATTACTGAGGAACTAGAAAATGTTCATGAAATAATGAGAAAGATGTTTATTCTGGTGCAAAAAATTTTGAAATCCATACAAATGAATAGTCCTCGAAAAGTTTATGGGAAATGTAGATTATGAGAAAACTGCATCATTTCAAAAATTTCTGCACCAAAATAAATGTATTTTTAAATTCCATTTAAAGTATTAAGACATATGACCACCATAATCCCATTCCTAGGTGTTGCCAGTGGCTGATGCAGGGTAGGAAAACAGAATGATTGCTACATGGTTTTGGGGTGTTGATGAAAAAGTTCTGGAACTAGAAGGGTGGTGACAGTTGCACAACACAGTTTATGTACTTAATGCTACCATTTGTACACTTTAAAATGGCCAACTTTATATTATGGTAAATTTAATGTTTTAATTTAAAATGGTAAACTTCATGTGTATTTGAAATTAATTTAAAAGGGAGTGAGGGGCAGTTTTTTGTGTTTTTTTTTTTTTTTTTTTTTTTGACAGGCAGAGTGGACAGTGAGAGAGACATGGACAGAAAGAAAGGTCTTCCTTTTGCCGTTGGTTCACCCTCCAATGGCCGCCGCGGCTGGCGCACTGCAGCCGGCGCATTGTGCTGATCCGAAGCCAGGAGCCAGGTGCTTTTCTGGGTCCCTCATGGGGTGCAGGGCCCAAGCACCTGGGCCATCCTCCACTGCACTCCCTGGCCACAGCAGAGAGCTGACCTGGAAGAGGGGCAACTGGGACAGAATCCGGCGCCCCGACAGGGACTAGAACCTGGTGTGCCAGCGCCGCAAGGCAGAGGATTAGCCTACTGAGCCATGGCACTGGCCTTATTTTTATTTATTTTTTTTTTTTGACAGGCAGAGTGGACGATGAGAGAGAGAGAGATGGAGAGAAAGGTTTATGTCAAATTCCTGAGACACCTAAAAGAAGAAATCTTTGTGCCTGACTGAGGAAGTATGCATAAGTAAAAAATTCAAGGAAGTGGATAAAATGACAAAGCTGTGGGTTCAGCTAAAATCTAGCCTCAACCTGATCACAAGGTGAGTTCCATAGTCTAACTGGCACCAGGGAGCTGCTCTATATTGAGACATGGCCAAACCTGTATATCCTGAAACAGTCAGTCATTGGCTACAAATCACCTACTCACCCTCTGGGAAAGCGGGGAGCAGAATGTCTCAGGAAATCTCTAGGCATGTAGCTCCCAGTAATTCTCTGGAGGTGCTAAAAACTAAGGGCTGTGAGTCACCAACTCTACATATGTAGACAGACCATCAAGGTAAAAAGGATATAGGTGGATGAAATAGCTACAACAAGGAGGAAAATGAGGCTTAAGAAAATTGAGTGATTTAGCTGGGATCACACAGCATGTATAACTGGAATTTGAAACTTTCTAGCCCATCTTTGCCAAGACTTCAATCTATTAAAATATAATGCTAAGCTCACCTCATATACAGCCTTATCCATTCTTTTATCCCTTTATGTTTTTCTTCTTGCTTTTAGTTTTGGATCTTTGTTTGACTACTTTGGGTCACTGTGGTTTTGTTTTACCCCCCTCCGTCCTTTCTTTTTTATGAGATTTTTTTCTGGTGCAGGGAGAGTGACAGGATTCCTTCAGTTCCGCCTGAAATGATCTTTGTGCTCCTTTGGCCTCCTCTCTGGCAAACTATTACTTCATGTCACATCACCTGGCAGTAACTGTTGCTCTAAATTTTGTATCTAAAATCCCTGTTCATAGCTATGATTTTATACTGTCTTCACAAAACTGCTTGCTCTTAAAATTTTAATATGCCTGAAAGCAAGAATCAGATGGGTTTATTCAATCTTCATATTATTGGTATGTGTCACTTAGTAGGAAATTGAAAAAAGTTCGTTAAATTGTACGTTGTCCTAATATAACTAAAAGGGAATTTTATATATAACTATAATTTACTATAACTACAAAGCACTCTTCACTGCCCTTTATTCAAGTAGATTTGACTTGATAAAGTTTACAGGAGACCACAATTGTGACAGCCTCTTAAATTAGACCCTATCACACCAGATCAAAACAGACTTGAGTCATTCCTGCTAAGTGCCACGTAATCCAAACGAACTTTGAAACAAGCAAGTTCCCAAAACATAGGAGATTCACAGTAATCAACCAAAAGGGGCCAAATTTACCAGAGCCAGCATTAGTAGGAAGTCCCCTCTATTTTAATCCTAAGAGGAAAGTAACTGAAATGACCAATTTTTTTTTGTTTTCTATTTCTGCTTCCCCAGCCCTCTTCTACCTATAAAGCCAGTTTCCTCCTGCTCAGCTCAACAGAATTAATTCTAAATCACAAACAAAAGTGAATTTTTTAAAATACTTTGCTGTAATTTTAGCTTTTGACAGACTATACATTGTTGAAAGGCTATTTAATTATCTTAGTAGTTGGGAACTAACCAGGGGTATATCACAGATCAAGATTAATGCAGTAACATTAAAGTAGAAATTTTGTAACTGAAAAAATAATATACATGTCATATGTGTGTGTGTGTGTATGTATATATATCTGCTTAAATGTACAAATACCAAATCTAATAATGACAGGGCCAGCACTGTGACTCAGCAGGTTAACACCCTGGCCTGAAGCACCAGCTCTAGTTCCGGCTGCTCCACTTCCCATTGAGCTCTCTGTTATGGCCTGGGAAAACAGTAGAGGATGCCCCAAGTCGATGGGCCCCTGCACCCACATGGGAGACCCGGAGGAAGCTCCTGGCTCCTGGCCTTGGATCAGCGCGGCTCCGGCCGTTGCAGCCATCTGGGGAGTGAGCCAGCAGGTAGAAGACATCTGTCTCTACCTCTCTCTCTAACTCTTTCACATAAATAAAATAAATCTTAAAAAAAAATCTAATAATGACATCTCACTTAGAATAGATGAAAAATAACTAAAAGTTGTCTTTTGCAAGACAATATTACAGAGAATAATCATTTCTTTCTATTGACCCTTCCAAATTTAAAAGCTCTAATTTTGAAAAAAACAATCTAGCACAGTGAGGAATTTTACTTAAAAAAATTAAGAACAGAAAAATACAAATGGAGGGGTCGATGCTGTGGCATAGCGGGGAAAGCTACCACCTGTAGAGCCGACATCACATATGGGTGCCAGTTTGAGACCCGGCTGCTCCACTTCCTATCCACCTCTCAGCTGTAGCCTGGGAAAGCAGTTGAAAATGGCCCAAGTTCTTGGGCACCTGCGCCCACGTGGGAGATCTGGAAGAAGCTCCTGGCTTTGGATAGGCACAGCTCCGGCCATTGCTGCCAATTGGGGAGTGAAACAGCAGATGGAGGACCTCTCTCTCTCTGTCTCTCCTTCTCTCTCCATATAGGAGACCTGGAAGAAGCTCCTGGCTCTTGGCTTAGGCCCCTGCACCCATGTGGGAGACCTGGAAGATGCTCTGGGCTCCTGGCTTCAGATTGGCGCAACTCTCGCCATTGCAGCCATCTGGGGAGTAAACCAGCAGATAGAAGACCTCTCTCTCTGTCTCTACCTCTCTCTGTAATTCTGCCTTTCAAATAAATAAATAAATCTTTAAAAGATGAAAAAAAGAGTTCAACGAAATCAGGAAAATAATAAAAATGAGAAATTTAATAGATTGAAATTACACAAAGAAAAAATTCTGAAGCTGAAAAATACAGTAAAACAAAAGTTCAACGAAGAGTATTTTTATTTGACAGATAGAGTTGTAGACAACGAAAGAGAGACAAAGAGAAAGGTCTTCCTTCCATCGGTTCACCCCTCCCCCCCAATGGCTGCTACAGCCCGCGCTGCGCTGGTCAGAAGCCAGAAGCCAGGTGCCTCTTCCTGGTGTCCCATGCAGGTGCAGGGGCCCAAGCACTTGGGCCATCCTCCACTGCCCTCCCAGGCCACAGCAGAGAGCTGGACTGTAAGAGGAGCAACCGGGACTAGAACCCGGCACCCATATGGGATGCAGGCACCACAGGCAGAGGATTAACCAAGTGAGCCATGGCGCCGGCCCCAACAAAGAGTATTAACAGTAAAACTGATCAAGCATAAGAAGGAATTTGTGAATTCAGAATCAAGTTACTTGAACATATACAGAAAGAAAAATAATGGAAAGACTAAAAGCTTACATGATTTATGAGAGCGCATCAAAAACAGCAAATTCAGAAATCACAGGAGCTTAAAAAGACAAGAAGTGGTAGAAAATTTATTTAAGGAAGTAACAGCAAAAAAATTGAAGGAAGATATGAACATCAGATACAGAAAAGTCAAAGGTCTCAAATTAAATTCAATCGAAATAAGCATCTACCAAGACATATTATAATCAGACTTAAAAATCAAAGACAAAGAAAAGATCCTGAAAGCAGTAAGAGAAAAGTAAATCACGTACAAGGGATGAGCCTAGAAGCAAATTTCTGAGCAGAAAACTTAGAGACCCAGCATAGAGTTGTTTGATAAATTCAAGGAAATGCTGGGGCTGACACTGTGGCGTATCAGGTTAACGCCCTGGCCTGAAGTGCCAGCATCCCATATAGGCGCCAGTTCTAGTCCTGGCTGCTCCACTTCTTCCAGCTCTCTGCTATGGCCTGGAAAGTAGTAGAAGATGGCCCAAATCCTTGGGCCCCTGCACCTGCATGAGAGACCCAGAAAAATCTCCTGGCTCCTAGCTTCGGATGGGTGCAGCTCCGGCTGTTGTGGCCAATTAGGGAGTAAACCAGCAGATGGAAGACTTCTCTCTTTCTGCCTCTCCTCTCTGTGTGTAACTCTGACTTTCAAATAAATAAATAAATCTTTAAAAAAAATTCAAAGAAACGAAAGGAAACATTTCTAACCAGCAATACTGCACCCAGCAAATTTGCCATTCAAAAATAACAGACAGATAGACAGACTTTAGTAAACACAAACAAAACTGACCAGAAGAGGTTTATAAGAAATGCTAAAAGGGGTTCTTCAAGCCAAAAGAACAGAGCACTAATAAGTAATGTGAAAACATATCAAAATATAAAACTCAACAGTAAAAGTTAAGTGCGTAGTCAAATTCAAAATATTCTAACATAATATAATGGTGGCATGTAATCCATTTATAACTTTAGTATGAAAGACAAAATTATTCAAAATAGTAACTATAATTTTTGACATGATGAAAACTGTGAAACCAAAATTATAAAATGTGAGAGCAGAGAAAAATTGTAGAATTATTAATGTAATCAAAGTTATCTGCTAAAAACAGCCTGTTATAAATGTTTTATGTAAGCCTCTTGTTAGCCACTGAGTAAAAACCTATAGTAAATATATAAAAGATAAAAAGTAAAGAATCAAAACACAGAACAACAAAAAATCATCTAAGCACAAAGGAAGAGAGGAAGGAACAAAGCCTCTGTAAAACAACCAAAAAATAATTAAAACAGTACTAGCAATGGTTTACGTAACAATTATTACCTTGAATGAGTGGCTGCCTACAAAAAAAAAGGAGAGTCCAAGTATATGTTGCTTATCAGAAACTATCTTTGAAGGACACACACAAATTCAAATATATCTTTGTAAACAAAGATATGCAATAAAAATGAAAACCAAAAGAGGGTGAGGATAGTTATACTTACATCAGACAAAATAGACTTTAAGTAAAACACAAGAAAAATAATGCCATTTTATAATGATAAAGGGAAAAATTCATTAAGAAGATATCATGATAAATGCCAATGCACTTAAAATCAGACACCTAAATATATAAAGCAAATATTAACAGATTTGGAGAAAGAGGGACTGGTGTTGTGGCATAGTGGGTAAAGTCGCCACTTCTAACACCAGCATCCCATATGAGCGCTGGTTCATGTCCTGGCTGCTCCACATCCAATCCAGCTCCCTGCTAATGGCCTGGGAAAAGCAGAAGATGGCCCAAGACGCTGGGCCCCTGTCACCTACATGGGAGACCTGGATGAAGCTCCTGACTCCTGGTTTCAGCCGGGCTCAGCTGTGGCTGTTGCGGCCAATTTGGAAGTGGACTAGCACATAGAAGATTTCTTTCTCTGTCCCTCCCTCGCTCTCTGTAACTCTAGCTTTCAAATAAATAAATAAATCTGGAGGCTGGCACTGTGGCACAGCGGGTTAACACTCTGGCCTGAAGCACTGGCATCCCATATGGGTGGTGGTTCTAGTCCCAGCTGCTCCACTTCCCATCCAGCTCTTTACTATAGCCTGGGAAAGCAGTGGAAGATGGCCCAAATCCTTGGGCCCTTGCACCTGCGTGGGAGACCCAGAGAAAGCTCCTGGCTCCTGGCTTCGGACTGGCACAGCTCTGGCCGTTGCGGCCAATTGGTGAGTGAACCAGCAGGTGGAAGACCTCTCTCTCTCTCTGCCTCTCCTCTTTCTGTTTAACTATGACTTTCAAATAAATAAATAATCTTTAAAAAAATAAAAATAAAAACTGTCTGAAGAAAGATCACTACAGTATTGGTAAACAATAGACAAATTACCCAGAGAATAAAATCAAATGAAGGTAACCAATAAATACAGAACATTCCAACCAACAGCAGAAGCATGGACATTCTTATCAATGTATCATTCTTATACACAGGCATTCTCCAGGACAGATCATATGTTAGACCACAACATAAGTCTTAACAACTTTTAAAAAATTGAAATATCAAGTTATGTTTTCAGACCTTACGGGTATAAAACTGGAAATCTATAATAGAAGGAATTGTTCCTAAACATCTGATGGGTGAAAGAAGAAACTAAAATGGAAATTTAAAAATATCTAGAGACAAACAAAAATGGAAACACTACATACCAAAACTCATGGGATGCAGCAAAAGTAGTCTTAAGCGAGACTTTTCTAGCAATGAATAGCTATAACAAAAAAGAAGAAAGGTCTCTGAAGTTAACAACCTAACATTATACCTAAAGGAACTAGAAAAGGAAAAACCAACTAGGCCCAAAGTTAGTAGAAGGAAGGAAATAAAGATCAGAGCAGAAATAACTCAAATAGAGACTAGAAAACAACAGAAAAGACAAACAAATCGAAGGGTAAGATTTTTGAAAAGATAAATAAAATCAATGGAAAAGTATCTAAACTAAGAACAAAAAGACTCAAATAAAAAGAAAAAAAAATACACTGGGGGCCTGTACTGTGGGGTAGTGGGTAAAGCCACCACCTGCATTGCCGGCATCCCATACGGGTGCCAGTTCGAGTCCCGGCTGCTCCACTCCCTATCCACCTCTCTGCTATGGTCAAAGAAAGCAGCAGAAGATGGCCTAAGTCCTTGGGTCCCTGCATCCGCGGACAAGACCCGGAAGAAGCTCTTGGTTCCTGGATTTGGATCAGCACAGCTTCAGCAATTGCAGCCATCTGGGGAGCGAAATAAGCAGATGGAAGACCTCTCTCTCTCTCTCTCTCTCTCTCTGCCTCAGCCTCAGCCTCTCTGTAATTCTGCCTTTCAAATAAATCAATATTTGAAAAAAGTACATTATAACTAATACCACAAGAAATACAAAGGATCCTAAGAGAACAGTATGAATAGATACCAACAACTAAAAAAACTAGAAGAAACAGATCAACTCTTACACACAGAGAACTTACAAGACTAAACGGTGAAGAAGCAGAAAATCCAAACTTCACAGTAACAAGCAAAGAGATCAAATCACGGGGCCAGCGCTGTGGCGCAGCGGGTTAATGCCCTGGCCTAAAGTGCCGGCATCCCATATGGGCGCTGGTTGGAGACCCGGCTCTTCCACTTCCAATCCAGCTCTCTGCTATGGCTTGGGAAAGCAGTGGAAGATGGCCCAAGTCCTTGGGCCCCTGTACCCATGTGGGAGAACAGGAAGCAGCTCTTGGCTCCTGGCTTCATACTGGTGCAGCTCCAGCCGTTGCAGCCAATTGGGGAGTGAACCATCGGATGGAAGACCTCTCTCTCTATCTGGCTCTCCTCTCTCTGTGTAACTGGCTTTCTGCAAATACTAGCTGATAGAATAAAAAAGGGAGAGAATGATCCAACATGGGAAGTGAGATACACAGCAGACCCATAGAATGGCAGATGTCCTAAACAGCACTCTGGCCTCAGAATCAGCCCTTAAGGCATGCGGATCCGGCTGAAAAGCCCATGAGACTATTTCAGGCATGGAAAGCCAAGACACTCTGGGGGAAAAAAAAACCTAAATGAAAGATCTCCACAAGTGAGATCCCAGTGGAAAGAACGGGTCATCAAAGAAGGAGGTACCTTTCTCTGAAGGGAGGAAAGAACTTCCACTTTGACCATGGCCTTGTCTAAAAATTATCAGAGTCAGTGAACTCAGGGGGCTTACATAGCTTTGGCAGCTCATGGCAAGAGCCTAGGGTGATTACTGATGCCATAAACAAGAGTGTCAATTTGTTAAGTCAACAACAGGAGTCACTGTGCACTTACTCCTCATGTAGGATCTTTGTCCTTAGTGTGCTGTACATTGAGATTTAATGCTATAACTAGTACTCAAACAGTATTTTTCACTTTATGTTTCTGTATGGGAGCAAACTGTTGAAATCTTTACTTAATGTATGTTAAACTGATCTTCTGTATATAAAGAGAAATGAAAATGAATCTTGATGTGAATGGAAGGGGAGAGGGAGTGGATAAGGGGAGGGTTGAGGGTTGGAGGGACGTTATGGGGGGGGGGAGCCATTGTAATCCATAAGCTGTACTTTGGACATTTATATTCATTAAATAAAAGTTTAAAAAAAAAGTTTAATAACATCTAAAAAAAAAATGAGAATGAATCAGTAATAAAAGGTCAAGAACCTGGCCGGCGCCGCGGCTCACTAGGCTAATCCTCCGCCTTGCGGCGCCGGCACACCGGGTTCTAGTCCCGGTCGGGGCGCCGGATTCTGTCCCGGTTGCCCCTCTTCCAGGCCAGCCCTCTGCTGTGGCCAGGGAGTGCAGTGGAGGATGGCCCAGGTGCTTGGGCCCTGCACCCCATGGGAGACCAGGAAAAGCACCTGGCTCCTGGCTCCTGCCATCGGATCAGCGAGTTGCGCCGGCCGCAGCGCGCTGGCCACGGCGGCCATTGGAGGGTGAACCAGCAGCAGAAGGAAGACCTTTCTCTCTGTCTCTCTCTCTCACTGTCCACTCTGCCTGTCAAAAAAAAAAATTATAAAAAAAAAAAAAAAAAAAAAAAAAAAAAAAGTCAAGAACCTGATGCTTCACTCCTGAGTTTTCCCTAACATTTAAAGAAGACTAATACTAATAAACCTTTTCAAAATGTTCCAAAAGTTGAAGAGGCAGAAAAACTTCCAAATTCAATTTACTACCAAACTACCAAAACTACCAAACTCATTAAAGCTAGCATTACCCAAATACCAAAGCCAGAACCAGATACTACAGGAAAAGAAAATTATAGGCCAATATTCCTTATGGAAATGGATGCAGAAATTCTTAATAAAATGCTGCAAACCAAATTCAAGAGCACACTAAAAGGAAGAGTATCCACCACAATCAAGCAGTAGTTCTCACTGAGAAGCAAGGATGGCTCTATATACACAAAGCAATCAATGTGATATACATTATCTGAATGAAGGACAAAAGCCATATGATCGACTTAATTCAGAAAACACATTAGACAAAAATTAACATTGTCATGATATAAAAAATTCTCAAGAACTTACACATAGAAGGAATGTATCTCAACACTATTATGACCATTTATAACAAACCCAAAGCTCACAAACTCAACAGTGAAATGGAGAAAACTTTTCCTCTAAGAACAGAAACAAGTTCACGATAACCATACTTGCCACTTCTGATAACATAGTACTGGAAGTACTAGCCAGAGTATTAAGGCACGAAAGAAAAGGTATCAACATCAGAGAGAAGGAAGTTAAATTTTGTTTATAGACAACATGTCCTATTTACAGAAAAATCTACAGACCTCATAAAAAAAAAACTACTAAACTCAGCAAACTTCTAAGATACAAAATCAACATCCAAAAATCAGTAGCATTTCTATTTACACTAAAAATTAACTACCCAAAAAAGAAATCAAGAAAATAATCCCACTTATAATAGCTATAAAATATATAAATAAAATATTCAGGAATTTTTTTTTTAATTTTTGACAGAGAGTCAAACAAAGCACCCATTTTTCAATTATTCCACAAATGTTACAACAGCCAGAGGTAGGCCAGGACGAGGGCTGAGGCCTGAACCAAGAGCCAGGAACACAAGTATGGTATCCAAGAAGGGAGTCAGAAACCCAAGTACTTTAGCCATTGCTCCAGGCTTCCAGGGTCTGCACTGGTAAGAAGCAGGAGCCAGGAGCTACACCACGAGAAGCAGGTGTCTTAACCTCTAGACTAAATGCAATTATCCTCAGGAATAAATTTAATCAAGAAGATGGAAACCAGACATTGTATACTAAAAGCTATAAAACAGTTACAAGAAATTGAAGACACAGGGGAAGGCACTGTAGTGCAGCACATTAAGTCACCCCTTGGGATGTCAACATCCCATGCTGGAATGGAATGCCTGGTTCCAATCTTGGCTACTTGGTTTCCCACACAACTTCCTACTAAAGTACTTAGAAGGCAGCAGATGATAGTCCAAGTACTTGAGTCTCCCACCCACATAGGAGACATGGATGGAGTTCCTAACTCCTGGCTTCAGGCTGACCCAGCATCAGCTATTGCAGCATTTGCAGAGTGAAGCAGTAGACAGAAGATCTCTTGTCACTCTGCTTTTCAAATAAATAATTCTAAAAGTAAAAAATAAAAGGGGGCAGACCCTGTATTGCAGCAGGTTAAGCCACCACTGGGGACATCTGCATCATATATTACTGTGCCAGTTCCAGTCCTGGCTACTCTGTGTCTGATCCAGTTCCCTGCTAATGTGTGTGGGAAACAGCAGATGATGGCTCAAAGACCTGAGTCCCTGTCACCACACAGGAGACTCTAGTGGAGTTCATCATTTCTGCCTGGCCTAGACCTGACAGTTGTAGGCATCTGGGGAGAGAACCAACAGATGGAAGATGTCTCTCTCTGGCTCTATCTTCCTCTGCCACTCTGGCTTTCAAATAAATAAAAAATACATTGAAAAAGCAAACACAGATATCTTGTCTTCATGGATTAAACCAATTAATATTGTTAAATTCTCTATACCTACCAGAAGGGACCTATAGATTTAATGTAATTTCTATCAAATTGCCACAGAATAGAAAAGGCAATCGTCAAAGTCCTATGGAACCACAAAACACCCTGAAGAGCCAACCCAATCTTGAGGGAGAAAATCAAATGACCCAATTTTTTCATTTTATTTGAAAGGCACAGAAGGAGAAAGAGAAAGAAAGCAACAGAGAAAGATCTTCCATCTAATGGTTCACTCCCAAAATCCCCACAACAGCTAGGATTGGGTAAGGCTGAAGCCAGGAGCCTAGAATTCAATTTGGGTCTCCCACATGAGTGCTAGGGACTCAAGTACTTGGACCACCACCAGCTGCCTCTCAACATCTGCATTAGCCAAAACATGAATCAGAAGAGAAGCCAAGATTGATTCTTAAATCTACAACAAAAATAATAGAAAAAAAAAACAGCAAGATACTGGCATTAAAACACACACAGGCCAATAGAACAAAATAGAGAGTCCAGAAATAACTCTATACATTTATATCAAGTGATTTTTAACAAAGAAGCCAAGAACACACAAAAGCAAAAGGACAGTCTTTTCATTAAGCAGTACAGGGAAAACTGGTAATCCCCATGAAGAAGAATGAAACTAGACCCTCATTTTACACCATATATAAAAGTCAACTCAGTAAGAACCCTAACAATATGAGGTTTTCAAGTACAACTGAATGTCTGTTGAAACCAATTTAAGGCACACCTGTAAACAGTATAAAAATGGTAAGCTTCCAGCACCTTTGTTTGGCAAGGAGCATGAATATACTGTGATGGGAATCTCTTCATTTGGATCACCAATAGCTTCCTTAAATCTCAAGGTTCATATCACTACAGTGTGGAAACAGACAAAGCCTTTGGCAAGGGTATCGTGGACCCTCATTCCTGGGCAGAAGAATGATGAGGTTGTACCTGCCTGGTGAGAATTCCAAATAGGACTTTATGATGGGGTCCACAGGGGAGATCATCTCCGGGTGGCCTGTTACATCTTGCACCATGTATGTGAAGACTTTGTAGTGAAAGCAATTTTTGATCCTAAGCCCATTTCTGGGAACCAGAATGGTATAGACTTATCATCTCAATTTTAATACCAAAACCATGTAGAAGAAAAATGGTCTGAAGTACAGTGTGGAGGTCATCAAGAAGCTAGGCAAGTGGCACAAATACATATCACAGGCCTATGATCCCAAAGGAGACGGGATAATGCCCAGCGCCTAACTGGATTTCATAAAACCACCAGTACTCATAAATTTTCTGCTGACTTAACAAATGGTAGAGGGGTCCGGCGCTGTGGCACAGCGGGTTAACACCCTGGCCTGAAGCGCCAGCATCCCATATAGGTGCTGGTTCTAGTCCCGGCTGCTCCACTTCCCATCCAGCTCTCTGCTATGGCCTGGGAAAGCAGCAGAAGATGGCCCAAGTCCTTGGGTCCCTGCACCTGCTTCGGAGACCTGGAAGAAGCTCCTGGCTTCAGATTGGCGCAGCTCCGGCCGTTGCAGCCATCTGGGAAGTGAACCAGAGAATGGAAGACCTCCCTCTCTGTCTCTACCTCTCTCTGTAACTTTGTCTTTCAAATAAATAAAATAAATCTTTAAAAAAAGAAATGGGGCCGGCGCTGTGGCTCACTTGCTTAATCCTCCACCTGCGGCACAGGCATCCCATATGGGCGCCGAGTTCTAGTCCCAATTGCTCCTCTTCCAGTCCAGCTCTCTGCTGTGGCCCGGGAGGGCAGTGGAGGATGACCCAAGTGCTTGGGCCCCTGCACCTGCATGGGAAACCAGGACGAAGCACCTGGCTCCTGGCTTCAGATCAGCGCAGCGCTGGCCGTGGTGGCCATTAGGGGAGTGAATCAACGGAAGGAAGACCTTTCTCTCTCTCTCTCTCTCACTGTCTATAACTGTATCTGTCAAATAAAAAAAAAATGGTAGAAGCAGCATCTACATTCCCAAGGAGAAAGGGTTACTGCTACACTTGACCAACTGCAATCCCTTCTAGGTGGCAGAAGCCCTTATCCACATGTCTTCTCAATAAGACTGACAATGAGCTGCTCCAATAGAAAAACTAAGTGAACTAGACTTCAAACTATCAAGGCTCTCCTCATCCCACTCTAACACAGTCCCTTCACCCAGTTGTCTTAATTATCTCACTTGTGTATACACACATATGTATGTATTTCTCTAAGGTAAAAAACAATTCTAGTCACTAGGAGTCAAATCTGAGCTAACCAGTCTACTTTAGAAATAATCTCCAGGGCCAATGTTGTGGCACAGTGGGATAAAGCCTTGCCAGCATCCTGTACGGGCACCAGTTTGATTCCTGGATGCTCCACTTACGATCCAGCTCCCTGCTAATGCACCTGAGAAAGCAATGGAGGTTGGCCCAAGTCTTTGCCCCTGCACCCATGTGGGAGACCTGGAAGCAGCTCCTGGCTTTGGATCGGCTCAGCTCCAGCCTTTGCGGCCATTTGGGGAATGAACAGGAGGAAGACCTCTCTCTGGCTGTCTCTATCTCTTTCCATAACTTTCAAATAAATAAAAAATAAATCTTTAAAAATAAATAAATAAATGAAAATCTCCTAGGCCAGTGTTGTGGCAAAGCAAGTGAAGCCATTGCCTGCTACACTGGTATCCCATATGGGCGCTAATTTGTGCTCCACTGCTCCACTTCCAATTCAGCTCCAGGTTAACGGCCTGGGGAAAACAGTGGAAGACAGCCCAAGTGTTTGTGCCCCTGCCACCCACTTGGGAGATCTGGAAGAAGTTCCTGGTTCCTGGCTTTGGCCTAGCCAAGCCCTGGCCATTATGGCCATCTGGGGAGTAAACCAGCAGATGAAAGATTCTCTCTGTAACTCTGACTTTCGAAATAAATAAACACATCATGAAGAAAAAAGAAAAAGAAAAGACAGACAGAAGGATCTCCTTTTAAGTACATGTGGAAGCAGTGTTTGCAAAGTTGGTGATTTAAGGTTGTTCAACTCTCATTACTACTCAAGGGTTTCTATGACAATCTCATCTTCTAGAGAATGTGGACACTGGTTAACATGTGGATATCCATTGTGTGCAGTCACTTAAGCCTTGTGACTTTAGTTTAAAACACACACAGGTATTTATCCACACATTTGGCTTTATTTTTTTATTATTATTATTTTTTGACAGGCAGAGTGGACAGTGAGAGAGAGAGAGAGACAGAGAGAAAGGTCTTCCTTTTGCCGTTAGTTCACCCTCCAATGGCCACCGCGGCCGGCGCGCTGCGGCCGGCGCACCGCGCTGATCCGATGGCAGGAGCCAGGAGTCAGGTGCTTTTCCTGGTCTCCCATGGGGTGCAGGGCCCAAGCACCTGGGCCATCCTCCACTGCACTCCCTGGCCACAGCAGAGAGCTGGCCTGGAAGAGGGGCAACCGGGACAGAATCCAGCGCCCCAACCGGGACTAGAACCCGGTGTGCCAGCGCCGCTAGGCGGAGGATTAGCCTAGTGAGCCACGGCGCCGGCCTCACACATTTGGCTTTAGAAATATGAGCTGGATGCTCAACTTGAGTGTATTACTGACACAGTGGGTACTGGGATTATTTTCTGGTGGTACTAGCATGTCAGTAAAGCAGGTCTTTTGATATATTTTTAAAATTTTTAAAGCAAACAAAAACTAAAATATTGTATAATTAAAAATTTTTAGGACAATAGATTTTCAGTGTTCTCACCACAAAAAATTAAGTACATTTTTTTTTTGACAGGCAGAGTGGACAGTGAGAGAGATATCCAGGGAGAATGAAGTAATGTTTTTTTTTATTTTTTTTATTTTTTTTTTATTTTTCGACAGGCAGAGTGGACAGTGAGAGAGAGAGAGACAGAGAGAAAGGTCTTCCTTTGCCGTTGGTTCACCCTCCAATGGCTGCCGCTGCAGCCGGCGCACCGCGTTGATCCGATGGCAGGAGCCAGGATCCAGGTGCTTTTCCTGGTCTCCCATGGGGTGCAGGGCCCAAGCACCTGGGCCATCCTCCACTGCACTCCCTGGCCACAGCAGAGAGCTGGCCTGGAAGAGGGGCAACCGGGACAGAATCCGGCGCCCCGACCGGGACTAGAACCCGGTGTGCCGGCGCCGCAAGGTGGAGGATTAGCCTATTGAGCCACGGCGCCGGCTTGAAGTAATGTTTTTAATAAATAGCTTGATTTATACATTCCACAACACAGATATGCTTCACCATAGTTTTTTTATTTGCCAATTAAAAAATAAAAATTGAGGGGCCTGGAAAGCAGTACAAGATGGCCCAAGTGCTTGGGCCCCCTCTTCCCATGTGTGAGACACAGAGGAAGCTCTTGGCTTCAGATCGGCTCAGCTCCAACCACTGCAGCCATTTGGGGAGTGAACCAGCAGATGGAAGACTTCTCTCTCTCTGCTTTTCCTCTGCCTCTTTGTAATTCCTCCTTTCAATAAATAAATAAATCTTTAAATAAAAATAAAAATTGTGATAATAGTTATCCTTAGTTTTCAACAAAGTTTAATTTTAGCTTAACAAGAAAGGAAGTGGGGCCGCTACTGTGGAGTAGTGGAGTGGCTGCCTGCAGTGCAGGCATCCCATATGAGTCCTGGTTCGAATCGTGCTGCTCCACTTCTGATCCACCTCTCTGCTATGGCCAGGGAGGGCAGTGGAAGATGGCCCAAGTTCTTGGGCCCCTGCACCCCGTGTGGGAGACCAGGAAGAAGCTCCTGGCTCCCGGCTTCAGATGGCCAATTGGGGAGTGAACCAGTAGACGGAAGACCTCTCCCTCTCTCCCTCCCTCCCTCCCTCCCTCTCTCTCTCTCTTTGCCTCTCCTCTCTCTGTGTAACTCTTTCAAATAAATAAATTTTTGAATAAAAAAAGGGGGGGCATTCCTTCCTGATTAGCTGCTGCCTATCTCTCTAGACTTTTGTCCATCCATCATTCAATCCTTGCCCCAGCATCCTTACCTTGACTGCATTTCACAAAACACTACAGATTGTTTTCTGTTGTTTCGGCCCATAACATTCTTTGTACATTTTCCTCCTCCTGACCCTATTTACAGGTGCTCTTGAATCAACTATTGCCAGCCTTTCAAATTAAGCCAGGTTTTGGATTTTTTGTTTGTTTGTTTTTTTAAAAAATATTTATTTATTTGACAGGCAGAGTTACAGAGAGGCAAAGGCAGAGAGAAAGAGGTCTTCCATCCACTGGTTCATTCCCCCAGATGGCTGCAAAGGCTGGAGCTGCGCCTATTTGAAGCCAAGAGCGAGGAGTTTTTCCAGGTCTCCTACATGGGTGCAGAGGCCCAAAGACTTGGGCCTTCTTCTGCTTTCCCAGCCATAGCAGAGAGCTGGATCCAAAGCGGAGCAGCCAAGACTTGAACCAGTGCCCATATGGGATGCCGAGCACTGCAGAAGGCAAGCCCCTAATCTAAGTTTTATTGTGAATAACATTCACTGAATCTTCAGTCTGACCAAAACTGCTCCTTTCTAATCTTACCAAGCCATTGTCTCACTACTTCTGCCATAGTATTTGCCTCACAGCATTATTACATTTATTATCTGTGTGTTCTAAATACTCCATTTACTATAGATTCATTTGACTTTTGAGCTATGTTACTATGGTCTGAATGTGTTTCTAATATTCATGGGTTGGAGAGCTGAGAATTTAGCCTACTGGTTAAGATACTGTGTTGGGATGCACACATCCCATATCAGAGTGCCTGGGTTCATGTACCAGCCTTGCTCTCCATTCCAGGTTACTGCTCATGCACACCTTGGGAGGCAGTAGATGATGGCTCAAGTAGCTGGTTCCCTATCACCTGCATGAGAGAGCTAGACTGAGTTCCTATCACCCAACTTCAGCTCTGACCCAGGTCTAGAAATTGTCGGCATTTGGGAAGTTCACCAGCAGGTAGAAGCTCTGTATCTATCTGTGTGTATGTGTGCATGCCTTCCTCACAAAGAAAGATTTTTTTTTATTTGTGTATTGGAAACTTAATGCTAACATTAACAACATTAGGAGGGGTGATTTGGGAGGTATTTAGGTCATGAGGACCCTGTCCTCATCAGTGGATCAATGCCATTATAAAAAGGGCTTTCAGGAGTGGGCTCACTCGCTTGTGTTCTTCTGGCATGTAAGAACACACAGCATTCAGAGTGCCATCACAGAAGCAAAGACCAGGATGTCACCATACACAAAATGCTGGTGCCTTGATCTTAGACTTCCCAGCCTCCAGAAATGTCACAATAAAGTTTCCATTCTTTAAAAATTACTCATTCTGTGGTATTTCATTTTAGCAGCACATATGACTACAACATACACATTATGCAACTTTATATTCCTAGCACTAATGAAAAACTTCATACATAATTAATTTTAAAGTACGTGTATAATGAATATATGAATAATATTGAATGTTAAAGTTCTACATTGCAAGACACAGCTATCTGAAAAACTTAGAAAAACGCTCTGACTGGGGCTGGAGTCAAGGAGCAGCAAGATAAGCTGCTACCCACGACACTGGTATGTTATAGGGGGCTCCCATTCAAGACTCAAGATACCCCACTTCCAATCCAGCTCTCTACTAATGCACCTGGGAAAGCAATGGAAGATGGACCAGTGCTTGGGTCCCTGCGACCCACATAAGAAACCCAGAAGTAGTCCTGGCTCCTGGCTTCAACCTGGCACAGCCCTGGCTATTATAGCCATTTGGGAAGTAAACCAGCAAACTCACAGAAAATCAGTATCTCTCTCTCCCTCTCTCTCCCTCTCTCTCTCCCTCTCTCTCCCTCTCTCCCTCTCTCTCTCCTTCTCTGATATGTTTATTTATCTGAAGGCAGAGTTCCAGACAAAAAGATGTTTTATCCACTGGTTTATTCCACAAATAGCCTAAATGGCCACGACTAGGCCAGCTCAAAACCAGGAGCCTGGAACTCCATCCAGGTTTGCCACATGGGTAGCAGAGCTTCAAACACTTAGGCCATCTGCTGCTGCTTTCCCAGGAACATTAGCAAGGAACTGGATCAGAAGTGGGGCAGCCAGAACTTGAACTGGAGCTTGTAGGGGATGCCAGCATCCTAGGTGGCAGCTTAACCCACTGCACCACAACACCCCTCTCTTCCCTGCCCCATCTCTCCGTCTCTTTCTCTTTCTCTCTGCCTTCCAAATAAATAAATATTTTTTAAATTCAAATAAGGAGAAATAATTTGAATAAGCTTACATGTTTTAAAAGTCAAATCATTAATTAACAACCTTTCAAAAATAGAAAGTACCAAGGCTGAATGGCTTCACTGGTGAATTAAGCAAACATTTAAGAAATAATATCAATTCTCAATCATCTTTTCCAGGTAATATAAGCAGAGGGAATTCTTCTTAACCAATACTATGAGGCCAACATTACCCAAATACTAAAACAGATGAAGACATCACAAGTAAAGAAAACTACAGACCAGTATCTTCCAGAAACATGGATGTAAAAATCCTTCAAGAAATGTCAGTAAATTAAACTTAGCAAGATATAAAAAAGATGATAAGCCACAACCAAGTGGGATTTATTCCAGTAATGTAAGGCTGCATAATTAAAACCAATAAAACTCATGATGCCTTCAACAGATACAGAAAAAGCATTTGATAAAATTGAACAACATTCATGAAATTTTTTGGTGAACAGTAAGCTAGGAGCAGGGCAAATTATCAAACTGATAAAGAACAGCTATAAAAATGTAAGCAACATTATACTTATAGAAACTAGACCTTTTGCTCTTAAGAAAAGATAACAAAGCAAGAATATCTCCTCTGATAACTTCAACTCAACATTGTATTAGAAGTCCTGACTAATGCAATAAGATAAGAAAAGGAAGTATGAAGTATAAAGATTGATATGGAAGAAATAAAACCATCTTTTTTCACAGATTGCATGGTTGTTTATGGGGAAAATTTCAAAGAACCACACACACACACACACACACACCCTACAAAAATAATAAGCAATTATATAATGAGGTTGTGAAATACAAAGTTAATATTAAAAAGTCAACTGCTTTTCCATTAACCACCAGTAAACAGTTAAAATTTAAAATATATATATAATTCAGATGAGAATAAAAAATAAATACTAAAGTAACAATATAACAAAATATGTATAAGATCTATAATGAAGAAAATCACCAAACTCTGATAGAAGAGACAAAAGATCTAGATAAATTAAAAATTAGTGTCTTATTTATTTATTGACAGATTCAGTAGTATTAAGATGTCAGTCAATTCCCCTAACTTTATCTATTCTTTCAATACAACCCTAATAAAAATCCCATTAAGTTACTTTGTAAATACTTTGTAAATACAGACACTAATCTAGCACATTAAATTAAAATGAAAAGGCTAAAATAATCAATACATGTGGTAATGACAAAAGAATAGAACTGAACAAAGGAACAGAATAAAAAGCTCAGAAAGAGATCCATACAAACATAATGAACCAGTTTCTAAAAAGCAACAGGGCAATCCAAAACAGTCTTAACAACAAATGGTGCTGAAATAACAGGAGAGCCACATATTTAAAAACATTATCTAAACATTGGTCTAATAGTTCAGAAAAATGATCTCAAAGTAAATCATAGACCTACATTCATAATCATCAAACTTCTAGAAGGTAATATAGGAGAAAATGTAGGCAATCTTGACTTCAGAGAGAGTTTGACACAATGACAAAAGCATGATTCAGCAAAGAAAAACACTGTTAGGCTGGACTTCATTAAAACAAAAAAATTCTGCTCTGTGAAAGACGCTGTAAAGAAAATGAAAGGCAAGACCCAGACTAGAAAACACTATCTGTAAAATACATATCTGGTTTAGTAGTTCCTCACAAGGCTAAATACGAATTACCATATGACCCAGGAATTTCACATGTAGGTACATATTCAGAAGAAGTTTAAACACAACACAAACAGAGGGACCGGCACTGTGGCGTAGCAGGTAAAGCCACTGCAAGCAGGGCCAGAATCCCATATGGGCGCCCGTTCAAGTCCCAGCTGCTCCTCTTCTGATCCAGTTCTCTGCTACTGCCTGGGAAAGCAGTGGAAGATGGCCCAAGTCCTTGGGACCTTGCACCCGTATGGGAGACCTGGAACAAGCTCCTGGCTCCTGGCTTCTGGCTTCAGATTTGCCCAGCTCTGGCCATTGCAGCCATTTGGAGAATGAACCAGCAGATGGAAGACCTCTCTCTATGCCTCTGCCTCTCTTTAACTCTGTCTTTCAAAGAAATCAAGATAAATCTTAAAAAAAAAAAAAAAAAAAAAAAAAAAAAAAAAAAAAAAAAAAAAAAAAAAAAAAACCTCAACCAGATACTTGCGTGTAGTGTTCAACTGCACCCTACAGGTAATACTCAAAAGGTAAAAAAAAGTCTCTCTTGGAGATGAATAAACAAAATGTAGTATACCAAAGAAATCTTAAAACTCCAAAATAAGATAACAAAAATCCAGTTAAAAGGGCGAACAGACACTTCACTAAAGAAGATACTCTGATGGTAAATAAGCATGTGAACTGAAGTTCACTATCATATGTCACTGGGGCATTTGCAAATTATAATGATAAGATACCACTACAAACCTATTACAATGGCTATGAACCTAAACAACGAGAACAGAAATTTGACAATAATGTGGAGCAAGAGAAACTGTCATTCATTGTTGGTATGAATGCTAAAGGATACTGTCACGTTGGAAGATAATTTGGCAGCCTCTCACAAAGTTACACATATCCTTATCAAACAATCCAGCAACAACATGAGTTGAAAAGGTATGATCACAAAAAAACTGGCACTTGAATGTTTACAGCAGTTCTATGCATAACTGCCAAAAACTAAGGCAATTAAGATATTGTTCAACAGGTTAACGGATAAGCTATGGTAAACACAGACAAAGGAATAATATTCTTCAGTAAAATAAAAAGAGCTATCAAGCCACAAAAAGTAGAGGAAACTTAAAGCATACTGCTAAACTAGAAGGAACCAATCTTAAAAAAGCTACATTTAATACCAACTTTATGACATTCTGGAAAAAGAGACACTATAAGAAAGAGTGAAAATATGACTGAGACTTATGAAAAGAAAAATATGACTCAGTCACTTAATATGACTGAGAAGATAAATGTCGTGTGTATTTAACCACAATTATATATAATTAGTATTACATATTATATATTTTATGTATATAACAGTAAAAATGAGGGAGATCAGTTGTTGCTAGGAATTGGGAGAAGGAATGAACACATGGCACATAGAATTCTTAAGGAAGTGACACTAAATCTGTATGATACTGTAATGTTAGACATATGACTTTACACATTTGAAAAACCCTACAGAATTGCACAATATAACAAATAAACTTTAATGAAAACTATACATTTTTGTTAACAATAACAGACCAATATCATCAATTTTAACAAATGTATGGCACCAAGGCAAAATATTAATAAAAGCAGAAAGGGAAGATTATTGCAGAAGATGGGTACAGAGGAAGGAGCTTATGGTAACTTTATTCTGTCCTAGTTTTCTGTAAATTTAACACTGAACAACAACAACAAAAAAACTCTATTAACTTGTTTAAAGCAGTTCTTTTAGGGACTTTCATTAATAAACTTTATAAAGATTCCATGCAGTAAATAACTAAACAGCAATGCTACAGTATAAATCAACTTATTGAACAATCCATAATTCTCTCAGAAATATGCATTCCAAGGTTTCTCAATTTTGAAAAAGCAATATAGGCCAGTGCCATGGCTCAACAGGCTAATCCTTCACCTGCAGCGCTGGCACCCCGGGTTCTAGTCCCGGTCGGGTTCTAGTCCCGGTCGTGGCGCCGGATTCTGTCCCGGTTGCTCCTCTTCCTGTCCAGCTCTCTGCTGTGGCCCGAGAGTGCAGTGGAGGATGGCCCAAGTCCTTGGGCCCTGCACCCCATGGGAGACCAGGAGAAGCACCTGGCTCCTGGCTTCGGATCAGCGCAGTGCACTGGCTGCAGCGCGCTGGCTGCAGCAGCCATTGGAGGGTGAACCAACGGCAAAGGAAGACCTTTCTCTCTCTCACTGTCCACTCTGCCTGTCAAAAAATAAATAAAATAAAAAATAAAAAAAGCAATATAGCTAAAAAAAGGCAAGAGTTTTACAGATTTAAAATAGTACTAAGAGACAACAAAGCATACACAACAAATCTATATTTAACCATTTACAACTGAGCAAGATTTAAACCTTTAGAGGTTTAATTTCCTACTAAGTGACCATTATAACTTTAAATATTAGAACTTTTCATTATTAAATTTAGGTGAAAACCTTTCCTACATTAAATAATTCCTAATCTTTTGAAACAGACTGTCTAACAAAACGTTCCTCCTGCCAATTAATTTGCTGAATAGCCACAAGATATTGATACCCTTTGAATTTTCTGGATTAATACAAAATAGTCAAAAATACTCTTATCTCTGGAATACGGTGTGATAGTTCAGCACACACATACAGTATATACAATCAAATCAGGGTAATTATCATTTCGTCTTCCTTAGGCTCCTGTCTTCTAGCTCTGTGTCAAATATATAATGTGTTAATGTGAGCTGCAGTCACCTACTGTGCCATAGAACATTACAACTCATTCCTTCTATCTGGGTTTCAGTACCCCTTACCCAACGTTCTTTTATCTCCCTCTCTGGCACTTTTTCCAGTAATCTAGTAATTACTATTCTACTTTCTTTTTTTAAATTCTTTATTATTTTATTTATTTATTTGAAATGCAGAGTTACATAGAAGCAGGGAGAGGGAGAGGGAGAGGGGGGAGAGGGGAGAGGGGGGAGAGGGGAAGAGGGGGGAGAGGGGAAGGGGGGGAAGAATGAGGGGGAGAGGGAGAAGAGAGGGGAGAGGGGGGTGAGGGAGGAGGGGGGAAGAGGGGGGTGAGGGAGGCAGGGGGGAGAGGGGGGTGAGGGAGGAGAGGGGGAAGAGGGGGAAGAGGGGGGAGAAGGAGGAGAGGGGGAGAGGGGGGTGAGGGAGGAGAGGGGGAAGAGGGGGAAGAGGGGGGAGAGGGGGGAGAGGGGGGAGAAGGAGGAGAGGGGGTGAGGGGAGAGAGGGGGGAGAGGGGGGAGAAGGAGGAGAGGGGGAGAAGGAGGGGGAGAGGGAAAGGGAGAGGGGGGAGAGGGAGAAGGAGGGGGAGAGGGAAAGGGAGAGGGGGGAGAGGGAGAAGGAGGGGGAGAGGGAAAGGGAGAGGGGGGAGAGGGGGAGAGGGAGAAGAGGGGAGAGGGAGGGGGAGAGGGAGAAGAAGGAGAGGGAGAGGGAGAAGAAGGAAAGGGAGAGGGGTCTTTTATCCATTGGCTCACTCCCCAAATGGCCATGATGGCCAGAGCTGAACTGATCGAAGCCAAGAGCCAGGAGCTTCTTCCAGGTCTCCCATACGGGTGCAGGGGCCCAAGGACTTGGACCATCTTCCACTGCTTTTCCAGGCCATTAGCAGGGAACTGGATTAGAAGTGGAGCAGCCGGGACTAGAACCAGCTCCCATATAGGATGTCAGTGCTGCAGACCGGGGCTTTAACATGCTGCGCCACAACACCGGCCCTACTATTCTACTTTCAAGGATGTCTTCTAAAATGTAATAAAGGTAGACAGGGGAATCTTCCTTAACACCAAATGAACCTGGATAATGTTTTCTAAGTTTCTATACATTTGTTTGTTCTTATTTCTACCTCCCAGACAGGTTATACTTCTTAATAGTTCAAAAATTCATCTGTCTTATAATTCAGTATTGGAGATATTATGAAAATAGTAATGTTAGAACTTTATCACAAGTGACCAGAGTTTCTCAAGAGAGAAGAAAGAAGGCATGATGAATTATTCTTCAAAAAATTCTGAGACAGTTTTTCAGCTGTTGATTCAAGCCTAAGTATCTAATAACTGAAACAGATTAAATTGATCATGGATAAAATATGACAACAATATGAATTGTAAGCTATTACTTAAAGCTATCTCATTTATATGTACCTCACTTATTTAAAATTTTAAATATTAATACACTAAAGGTCTGAAATTCAGATCAAATTATAGATTTATGTGCTTTTTATAGAGGAAGAGGGTGACTTTTCTTGCTTAGTAATAATCATCAGCTAATAAAATAATATTTAAAGTCTACGTAAGAGCCAGAGCTGTGGCAAAGTGAGTAAAGCTGCCATGTTCAATGCCAGCAATCCCTTATAGGTGCCGGTTCAAGTTCCAGCTGCTCTGCTTTCCATGCAGATCTCTGCTATGGCCTGGGAAAAGCAGATTAGATGTCTGCATTTACTTTAAAATTTATTTTATAAGGGAGATGAATTGCTGTTAGCTATGGGAATGAATAGATGGTCAGGTTAGTGATAAAGCAAATGTGAGGTACTTCAAAAGGTTAGTTTGGGGCTGGCGCTGTGGTGTAGCAGGTAAAGCCGACACCTGCAGTGCCGTCATCCTATATGGGTGCTGGTTCGAGTTTTGGCTGCTCCACTTCCAATCCAGATCTCTGCTATGGCCTGGGAAAGCAGTGGAAGACGGTCCAAGTCCTTGGCCCCTGCACCCATGTGGGAGTCCCAGAAGCTCCTGGTTCCTGGCTTCAGGTCGGCCCAGCTCCAGAGCTGTTGCAGCCATTTGGGGAGTAAACCAGTAGATGGAAGACTGACCTCCCTATCTCTCTCTCTCTCTCTCTCTCTCTCTCTCTCTACTTCTCCCTCCCTTCTTCCCTGACTCCCTCCCTCTGCCTCAACCTGTAACTCTGCCTTTCAAATAAATAAATAAATCTTCAAAGCAATACATAAAGTCTACTTGATGTAGATGAATCCTCAAAAAACTAATTTATTTTGGATATTATGTCCAAAGGTGAAAGCCATAAGTGTTTCTGGAGATTAAGCATATCAAAAAAGAACTAATTTTCTTTTACACTGAGAATTAAATTAAAATACAGTAGGAAAACAGAAAATTGCTCATCAGGGTATTAAGATTTCTGCTAAATATTATGTTTGGGCATTAAGTAGTGAATTCTAAAAGAGGAAACATTTCTATGTATAAGAGGTATAAAAATCATAACATGTCATTAGCAATAATGAACTGAGACTGATAATAACGGGGACTAGGGCCAGCATTGTAGCACAGCAAGTTAAGCCACCATCTACAATGCCAGCATCCCATACAAGCGCCAGCTGGAGTACTGGCTGTTCTACTTCTACTCTAGTTCCCTGCTAATGTGCCTGGGAAAGCAGCAGATGGCGGCCCAAGTTCTTGGGCCTCTGCTACCCATGGTGGAGCCCCAGAAGAAGCTCCTGGTTCCTGGCTTTGATCTGGCCCAGCAATAGCCATTGTGGCCATTTGAGGAGTGTACCAGCAGACAGAAGATCTCTCTGTGTCTGTCCCTGTCTTTAACTCTGCCTTTCAAATAAATAAAATAAATCATTAAATAATAATATGGGGATGAACTCTAATCAAGACTATAGGGATTCTAACCACGTCCTTAAATGTACTTTGGAATAGTTTATAACTATATAAATTGCAGTAACTACACAATCACAATGAACTTGCACAAAAGGAAATCAATTTTTTAAAATAAGATAAACTTATTCAATTCAATAATTCAAAAAGCACCGTGGATAGTAATTTTTCAGGTAACAATAAACTTTTTTTTTTTTTGGACAGGCAGAGTTAGACAGTGAGAGACAAAGACAGAGACAGAGAGAAAGGTCTTCCTTTTTCCGTTGGTTCACCCCCCCAAGTGGCCGCTATGGCTGACGCGCTGCGCTGATCCAAAGCCAGGAGCCAGGTACTTCTTCCTGGTCTCCCATGAGGGTACAGGGCCCAAGCACTTGGGCCATCCTCCACTGCCTTCCCGGGCCACAGCAGAGAGCTGGCCTGGAAGAGGAGCAACTGGGACAGAATCCGGCGCCCCAACCGGGACTAGAACCCAGGGTGCTGGTGCTGCAGGTGGAGGATTAGCCAAGTGAGCTGAGGCGCCGGCCAACAATGAACTTTTAAAAAAATTTTTGTAGGGTCAGGCATTTGGTACACCAGAAAAGACACTGCTTAGAATGTCTGCATCCTTTATTAGAATACCCGGGTTTAAGTCCCGGCTCCACTTTTGATTCTAGTATCCTGGTAATAAAACTCTGGGGCCGGCGCCGCGGCTCAATAGGCTAATCCTCCGCCTTGCGGCGCCAGCACACCGGGTTCTAGTCCCGGTCGGGGCGCCGGATTCTGTCCTGGTTGCCCCTCTTCCAGACCAGCTCTCTGCTGTGGCCAGGGAGTGCAGTGGAGCATGGCCCAAGTACTTGGGCCCTGCACCCCATGGGAGACCAGGATAAGTACCTGGCTCCTGGCTCCAGATCAGCGGCCGTGGCGGCCATTGGAGGGTGAAGCAAGGGCAAGGGAAGACCTTTCTCTCTGTCTCTCTCTCTCACTGTCCACTCTGCCTGTCAAAAAAAAAAAAAAAAAAAAAAACCACTCTGGGAGGCAGTTAGTAGCTGAGTTCATGCCACCCACATGGAAGGCTGAGGATGAGTTTATGTCTCCTGACTTCTGCCTGGCCCATACCCAGCTAATGTGGACAGCTGAACAGTGAACAACCAAATGATGGTCTCTGTCCCTTTGCCTCTCAAATAAAAAATGGAAATAAATAAATAAGTAAATATAGCAAAGCAGCTACTTAAAAAACTGTCAATACTTTAGGAAATAATTCCAATATATAAACAAAAAACTGGTTATTATAAATCATTCTTATTTGTCCTATAAGAGGATATACACAGGGCCACAAAGCTATGCATGTACAAGAGGACTTCAAAAGCTCACGGAAAATGCACTATGAAAAAGCTAAGAATGGACTTGCAATTTTTTTTACAACAAAGTAAAATTTGCCTTTCAATTTCATGTTTCTAAGAACTTTTAAAAGGACCTGTGTGTGTGTGTGTGTAGCATAATAGGCAGGAGAAGGCAGAACTACTAAGGTAGTTCATGTTTAAGATTTATTTTATTTATTTGAAAGGCAAATTGAATCACAGAGAGAGAAAGAGAGAGAGGAAGGGAGGGAGGGAGGGAGATCTCCACCCACTGGTTCACTCCCCCATATGGACATGATGGCTGTGGCTGAGCAAGGCCAAAGCCAGGAGCCTGGAAACCCTGGTCTCGCACATGGATGACAGGGACTCAAACACGTGGGTCATCATAGTCGCCTCCCCAGGCATAGTAACAGGGAGCTGGATTTGAAGTGGAGCAGCCAGGACTCACTGGCGCTCATATGGGACGCTGGTGTTGCAGGTGGTAGTTTAACTCACTGTGCCACAATGCCAACCCCTAGCTGTCTGTTTTTATACATAAACTTTACTGGGATATAGCAACATCTACTCATATACTTATTGTCTGCTTTCAGACTTCCATATCAGAGTTGCACAGCTGAGAGAAAGAAGCTTTATGGCACACAAAGTCAAAACTATTTACTTAACTGGCCCTTCAACTAATATAACACAGATTCTAAACTAACACTTGCCATATACCGATATAGATCTCTGTTCTTTAAATACTTGTTGAAAAAGGACAATTTAGTACTCTAAACAATTTAGTAATGATAGCATAATTTAATAATACGTATTTAATATGAGTGAAATTTTTAAAACTATTTGCTTAAGAGAGAAAACCCCATTTTCTGGCTCACATACTAAATGCTCACTACAAATAGGACTAGGGCTGGCCAAGGCTAATAGTCCAGAACTCAATCAAGGTCTTACACGTGGGTGGCAGAGACCCGACTACTTCAGCCATTACTCCTTCCTCCCAGGATATGCATTAACAGGGAGCTAAGAATCAGGAACCAGAGCCAGGTATTGAATCCAGGCACTCCAGTATGGGACATGGGGATCCTAACTGATGTCTTAACCACTAAGCAAAATACCTAATCCTGAGTGAACATATAAAGGTATCAAATATACACGCACATATATACATATAATCTAAGATACCCACACACATTCAAAATTGATATATATTACATAAATATTCAATTAAGAATGAACAAGCCGGCGCCGCAGCTCACTAGGCTAATCCTCTGCCTTGTGGCGCAGGCACACCGAATTCTAGTCCCAGTCGGGGCGCCGGATTCTGTCCCAGTTGCCCCTCTTCCAGGCCAGCTCTCTGCTGTGGCCAGGGAGTGCAGTGGAGGATGGCCCAAGTACCTGGGCCCTATACCCCATGGGAGACCAGGATAAGTACCTGGCTCCTGCCATCGGATCAGCGCGGTGTACCGGCCACAGCGCGCCGGCCACGGTGGCCATTGGAGGGTGAACCAACGGCAAAAGGAAGACCTTTCTCTCTGTCTCTCTCTCTCACTGTCCACTCTGCCTGTCAAAAAAAAAAAAAAAAAAAAAAAAAAAAAAAAAGAATGAACAAATGACATACCAATAAAAGATACTTGTTTTTATCCTCTAAAAGCTTTCTGGCCTTAAGTTACTACAATACAAACTTGAAATTTTAAAAGTTGGGATTTTTTAAAATATTTTGTAACTTTCAATTTATATTTGTGATATTTAGTTTTGTAAAAATTAGTTATATTATGCCATAAACATTTAAATAATACTATAAACTAAAATCCAAAACTGCTATGAATAGCCCAAACCATTCACTCATTTTTAAAAATTTATTTAAACATAAATATGAATTGTCTCCAACTATCCAATTCCAAAACTCCTTAAACGCAAAATGTTTAGCCTTTCAGAATTCATTGTTTGAGCTGAAAAATAAAATGAACACATAGTATTCATATTTTCTTCACTTAGATTCTCCATTTAATATGTTCACACATTTATTTTATTTATGTATTTGTCAGTATGTTCCTGACTTAATAACAATTCATCATGTACTTCTTTTAAAAGTAAGGATAATTTCTTATGTAAGTACAACAGAATTCTCACAATTTATTAAATATTCCATAGTATCAGTGATACATAATTCACAAATTTTCTCAAATATCCTAAAATAATTTATATAGCTTTTTTAATCCAGTAGTCAAGCCAGGTTCATATATATAGTTAATTTCTGAGAGGCAAAGACCAAATACTTCATTAAATAACTTATTCATATATAATATGTTCTCTCTTCTTTCCACAAACTTATTTTCTGGAAAAGCTGTAGGAAAACAATTTCCCCAGTACTTTTCTGCCATATCCATTCAGCAGTGGAAGGATACTGTGATAATAATGGGAAAAATTAAATTTCCAATTATCTTTGTAGATTTTTCTTTTTAATGAAACTAACTGGAATTTAACTACAATTTTATCTTAGAAGGTTACAATCGATATAAAAGAACATTCATCAAATGAAAAGTTTTATGATCTGCCATGACTCAAGAAATTCATTTTAATACTGCAATAACTTAAGAATCATGAACAATAACCCAAAAATATCATTTGATAAAGAGAAACAACATTTTCTGAAAGTCTAAGAGTGTTCTCTACTGGTCACTGAAGAAGTCAGTTGTATAAGTCTAAAATATTTTTTAAAAGGAAAAGCCTATAGTTAATTTTATAGCTCATTAAGCTGGATTAATGTTCTAATATCCCATAAAAAGCCTGGATAACTTGGTTACTATGCCTATACATTAAGAAGCTATCTTCTTCAATCATCTGCTTACGTTTTTCTAAACTTCCACAAAAGTGTAAAACTTACATTTCAAACAATGCTTTATTACACAACTATCATAAAAATATATACTTGAAATAAGAACAAGTTTCTTGTTAATATTAATGTAATATTAATGTAAATGAATGTTAATATTAATGTAAATTAAAGTAAATGAATGGTCTCTTAATTTCTCTAATCTTTCAAACTGGAGCCATTTTTCACTGCTACACCAAGAAATTGAGATTTCCAATGGGAATATGTCAAATTTATAAAAACAAAAAAGCTCAATATACTAGTGCTTCATTTTCAATATATTTTCTATATTGTGAATTATGCTGGAACTCATCGAGTATTTTCCAGCATAAATTATAAAAAAAGGCTTAACAAATAGACACCTACATCTGCAATTGCCTTTATAGTGAAACCAATGAAAAAAATCTATACACAGCAATGAAACTGGCATGCAAATAAAAGAACTGTCAAAACATGTACTACTAAAAATAAGCCTACAATAACTATTTTAAAGGCTGTGTGTGGTCTCACCCATATATTTTGGCAAGATACACTTTCTCCAACCACAGTCAGATTCATCCAAAAGCAGTGGCACTGGAGAGCCTCTGTCTCACCTGTCAAAGTTGAAGATCGTTGTTCCAAAGACCACCATGAGTCCATGGAGAAAAGCCACAGTGCTACAGCTGTTATTGATAAGCACTTTCTAAAGAAGAGAAAGACTTCAAACGATTAAGCAAATCATCCTTAATAGAGATATAGACAGACAATGATATTCACATTTAAGTGATGAGATAATTACCAGTTCTGAAATGAAACAGTGACAATTCATATATTGGAATACTTAGAGAGGATCTTTCTTAAGAAACATTAACTTACAGTCTTTACTATTCTTACTCATAAACTTTCTATACATTAGTTATCCATTCAAAACTCTGTCATGTTTCTTTATTTAAAAAATAAACAACATCCTTTATAAAACCTCAAAATTCACCTCAAGTGCTAAGGTCCTAAATCCGTCAAAACTGTTTAAGTCTGACTGCTAAGAGCACAGTAGATTAAGATTTATAAATATAAACTCTACATATATTAAAACTTGATTTTCAAGAAAATGAGTTAACTTATACATTATAAAAGGAGTTCACATTTTTGCTTTATTCTATAATAAAACATAAACTGATCAGGTAAGTTATGGTTGGATTAAACAATTACTTTGAAAAGAAATATGTCTCAATAGACAATTCAAGCCCCATTCCAAAAAGACAATTTAAAATAAACTGTAATGAAATATACTTGACTACATAAAAAGTTTGGATAATCACAATAAACATCTCAAAATCTAACTCATTTTTCCTTTCAGATGACAATATCCTCTAACACTACTTAATACTGAAAAAGAGAAAGGGTGTCCTTTGTACCTTTCCAAGAAGCTGTGTATCTGAAAGGTTCTCACTGTCAGACAGTTTCACCTAAACCAAAGTCCCATGGCACAAAGGCAAAGGAACAGCAGTGCTCTGAAGTACTAAGATGCTCCACAGTTTCATTTACTATATTCTCTAATACAAAAGTTCTAAAAAGATTAGTTTCACTTTTCCCTAGATACATTAGCAAGCATAGTTGGGATATTATTTTTCTTTGGTTTTGTCAGTAGCATGTTTGATATAAATTTTATTAAGTGGTAGTGTATGTAACATTGCATTGTGGGTAGCAGTTTCCTGCTTTACTCTAGCCACATCCTCAGCTATCATATGAGCATGTTTCCCATATTTTCTGCAAGTTCTCGCCTTTTTTTCCTACCAAAATGACAGCACTACAAGATGAATTGTTCTAATAATTATAAGAAAAAATGATTTATACAGTTACATTAAGTATACATCATTATGTACTTCAAAGAATAATCAAAGATTAAAAATGACATAATCCTCCTCAAATGTTGTCATGTGAAACATGTGTAAAAGTAAATTAACACAAAGGAAGAAGTCAAGGAATTCTGAATTAAAAAGAATTATAAGAAAGACAATCTCAATAACCAGATGCCAACACTATCTTACAAATGAGGTATAATACATCAGGATGTAACATTTTGCAATGACTGTTAATAGCTTCAAATCTACCAGGTATCCACGGTGAGGATGAATGTCTGTATATCCCCTACTACAACTTAAGAATTTACTTTGAGACTGTATAGAAATGTCAAAACAGGGAAATAAAAATCAAAAAAGCCCAAAGTGAGGAAGGGAGAGAGGGAAGGACAGGAAAAAAGGAAGAGACAGAATTTGATTTAGTATTTTCTCTTTCAGTATCCAATTACCATATAATCTGACATTTAGACAGACATCTGCTAAAACTAACCAAATGGAGTTGTTCAAACAAGGAAATGGTGCTGCTTTGGGTTTTAACATGATATAATTAAAACAAACTAAGAAGAAAAAAAACACTCTCACTACGAAAAGTACCACAAAATAATATACTGTATATTCACACAAACTGACACATGAGCATTCAGTTGTGTACAAAGACATAAATCCATTAAAATAAGGAAGCAGAATATCTTATACATTATTTAAAATATAAAACTATACATACTTTACTAATATAAAAATATTTTAAATCATTAATATCAGACTCAATAGATACTACATAAACTTAAAATCCTTTTCCAAAAAGTTATATATCAAATTTTAAAAATTAAAATGAACCAAGAAATTAGAGAAAATAAATTATCACATACCCAGTTGAAACAACAAATTAAGAAAGTTCCTTGCTAAGACCTCATAGAATATTTTAATCCAGTTAGGAATTTCAGTTGACAACCCATTTGCTCCTATTATTTTCAACTAAAAGAACAAAATAGCAGCAAATAGAAGTCTGAAGCAATCCTTAAAAAAATTGCAAAGAAATTAGTAAAATATTGATAAGCTAAAACTATTGTATTAAAATGCAATCATTGAGAAAATAATTTAAAATATAAAAATGGAGACATATTAGCATTTAAAACGTTATGCTATTATATTCTGAATATGTTGGTATCCTAAAAAGTTTGACAAATTTTATTAAATATAAAATAAGGAAGCAAAAATAACAATTCCTTGGTTTTTTAAATTGATTTCAGGTTCAAAGCTATATTTCATTTCCATGGCATTTAAAGACAAAATGATATAGTAATGCTGAACTTGTTACTTCAACACAGCAAATATTAACGCATCCCAAGAAAAGTATAAAGTTTTAAGGGTCTTCCAAAAGTAAAACAGCGACCCAAAAAAGTCTGTGGTGTCCATTTCTGATTATAAGCATGGTATAAGTCTATAATCAGAGCTTTCTTTGCAGTGGCTTTTCTGAATTAGTCTCTTCATCACATGTATTTAGTCATTTCTAATGAAACACTCTGTCAATTATCTAATGTGTACCAGTTATCACTGCTGTTTTCAGCATTTTACCACAAAGTGATACTTGTTTCAAAGAAGACCTATTTCTAACTTAGGAAGAAAAAAATGTGTAGATAATGAGTATACAAATATTAAGGCAAATGATTTCACTCCCTTTCTCATGCCACAATTTCATGGACCTCACACAAGACAAGGATATATTCAACAGTATCTACTAAGCTCTAATGAAGTAAGAATGGTGATCCTGATTCAAAGTTTACATGCAGGAAAGTTACCTGCAAAGAGAGAACAGGCAGTTAAAAAGCAGACAGATGTAAAAAAAAATAATAAATTCTTATCAAGTAAGTTTGGAAGGCCAAAGTATACATATTGTTAAAGCTTTAAGGAAGAGATACCCAGCAAAACATTGGGGTTATGAGATACATCAGAGAACCCTGATGGAGAAACTATAAACTTGTTCTAAAAGATGAAGACCATTTACAGCCACCTAAATTTTTTCAACTGCTTGGTTCTTCTATTACACGTTTATATGGAACTATGTTTGGAAATTCTACAAATTATATGAACAAAACCCTCTTTTTATTTACTTTGGATAATAATGAGAGATACGGATTATACGAGCATACTTTATTTGGGAAAGAGAATAATTTTTCCTCTTTGCATGAACAACTGCATGTTAAACGAAAACTTTTACTTTTCAATGTAAAATCTGTTTACATGCACAATAAGGTACGATAAATCTATACGTAAAACACCAAAATATATTCTGTTTTTTATCACTAAAAGTTTATTCTTAAAAAGTTCAGGACATTTGAATAATAAAGGATTAAATTCATAATCATGTCATTCCAATGTATTTTGGAAAAATCAGTCTTTTTAAAGCAATTTATAAACATGTCTATAAAGATATCTTTATCTAACATAAACCAAAAGCAGATAATGAACTGTGCTAGGAAGAACATACACAAGGATACTGCAGATCCTAACAGCTTCCCAAAGTGTTTCCCTAGCCCTTACCCCAATGTATACCCCAAATAATCCTTTGTAATTCACTGTCTCCGCCCAACATCCCAGTCATTTACTTCATGCCACTCCTAGTTACTACCACACTGGGAAGAAGACTAACATGCAAATTCAGAGTGGCATGGATAAATGGCAAAAAATGCCTAGAAAATTGGCCTGTTCGCCTTTATAATTTTTGTTGAAAAATACCCCATCGCTCCCAACTGATGAAAACAGGAAGCTCTATTCATAAATACAAAATTCACTGTCTATGATATATAATCATCCTAATAAGAAAATGAGTCCTATACATACATGTCCAAAGGGGCAAAAAAGGAGATAGTTTCCCAAAGATGTTTTCAATTTTCTTCTGAATCAGAATTAGCAAATCGAGACGACTAACATACTCTGTCTGTGTGCATTATTCCTTACTACACACAGCATTTTGCAATTTATTTCAAAGCTTCCATTATAAACAAAAAAAAATACAGCTTCTGTTAACCCACTCCATTCTGAATTTGTAAAATCTGACACTAAACAATCTAAGTTATAGTAAGATTTGCTATCAAAAACTCTGTTAATGTCCAGGCTACTTATTAAAAAGCTATAAAAAAATAAGTGCTTGTACATTTCCTTGAATAATAAAATTACAATCATAAAGAAAACTATGTTAACAATTCTTGCCATTCACTTAAGATCCTCAAACTAGCCATGAGATGAAGGTATACATAACATAAAAGATACTGATTACATTTAATCTATATTCTAAGAGGCAACATCTAATATTAATAAGTTTGACAGACATGATTTAAAATCTGTAAAGGAATCCCCAGACTAACACTTTTATGACAACCAATTACAGTCAAGCCCAGCAAGCAGTTTGCAACCAGACCTTAAGAAAGGTAAACTTTTTTACAATGAGTTACAGATTCACAAGTTTAAGAAGACAAGAAAAAGGAAAACAGAAGGAATCCAGCCACCAAGCAAATACAAAGCAGACCCCAGAATGTGATACAATCCAAAGATGTAAATTATTGTAAATCATCACTGTTGTTCAGAATTTCACACAGCCTCTTGAGCCAATTTTGTTCACTTTGCCACAGACAAAATAATGAACTAAAAGGAGGAGGCAAAAAAAAAAAAAAAAAAAAAAAGGTGGGGAGGTGGGGAGGGTAGGTAGAAAGGAAAGTCCTCTAACTGCAGAGCTCTGCTCTACAAATGCTTAACCTTACAGGAGTTTGGGCTCCTTCAGCATTTGTATTCTATCCAAATCCTCATGAGTCACAAAAATTAAAAAGCTATATCCTTCTGGATGCCAGGAAAGGCCTTACCACAAGCCTTTTGTCAGAGAGAGAGAGAGAAAGAGGGAGAGCAAGCAAGAGCAAGGGGGAAAAGCCACAGTGGTAGGCAGTCCCACTTTACTTTGAGCACTGTGAGGTCACAAACCACATGATTCTGTCTCTCCAGTAATAGTGCTTGCAAAAAAAAGGAGTTTTAAAGCTTTTGCTTTTTTGGATTGTGTGAATGCTTCATTCGCCTCACAAACAACCACAGAACCACAAGTGCGGTGCAAACTTTCTCCAGCAGGACAGCAAGAAGTCTCTGGTTTTTAAATGGTTAATCTCCGCAGGTCACTACCAGCCACCGAGACCAACAGAGTCAGTGAGTGCTCTCTAACCACAGTCTATGCAGTAATAGTAGGTCCTTCAAATATTTGCTCATTCTCTTTTTGTTTTGTTTCCTTGCTTTTCACATGTTACCAGCTACATAATTTCTTGACAGAAAAAAATAAATATAAAGTCTATGTACTCCAGACATACTGTAAAACTAAAACAAAGTTTGGGTATGGTTTGTATTTTCAGTTTAAGGCTGCAAGCAGTATTTACCAGAGAGGGTACAAGTTCTATCTGAAAAAAAAAAGAGGGACTATGGCATCAAACAGCCTCTTCAGCACAGTGACACCATGTCAGCAAAACTTCTTTTGGGGTAAGTGTTATATTTTAAAATCCTTTAATATATAAACCTGTTGAACATAAAGTATTTCTTAAACTGGTAACTCTTCCAGATGATGGTATATTAAATATCATAATAATTATATTTTGTTGCATTAAAAATGTAATTGCTGTTCATATTTGCATTTGGCATCAATAACTAATTCTCAGAGTAATGACTTGAAATAGACAAACTTAATTTTGCATTTATCAACATGTTTTCTAGAATTATAGAAATGAGGATATGAAAACAGTAAAAGAAACAGTTTAATAGTCTCATTAGTACTCACTAGAATAAAATTGGACACTAGATTAATCAAAGTATCATAAATTCTTGACTCCGGCAGTTCCCAATATTTGAGCAAACTTCAAAAAGGAAGCAATTTTCAAAATAACAGACCACAGAATTATCTCAACATTATGGTCTACCATGTATAACAGAAATAAACTTGCAATATAGCTAATAATTTAACAAATTCAATTAAAAGAAATCTATGCAAACTTTTGAACTGCATCATAGCTACATAAGTTTGTTTTTAAACAACTCCATAAAATCGAAGAATCTATTCAACAGAAAATATGACCAGTACATCAGAGCCATTTTTGAAAGAATATTTATAGTAACCCAGGATATTAAAAAGTTCACAGAAGTCTTTTAAAGCTTACATGGAAGTGTACTTTTCTATATAATCTTAATTGTACATGAACACAGTGTTACCCATATGTAAAATCTGTTACAAGCATAAAGCAAGCGCTGAAATATCTGATTGTTTTAATCACATTCTTCAACCTACCAAAAATAAACCTCACGAAAACTAGAGCTCCGTAAGGATGGCCTGCCTGATTTAAAAGAGCCATACCTATTAAATCATGCTGGACTTTAAAAGAAAACAGGCATAATATAGCCCCTTAATATTTAATTCCAAGTTAGTGTTGCTGCAGATACATAAATGACCTCAAATTCATCAGGTAACATGGTATGATAGTAAAATATCCACACACTTACAAGATTCTCTTTATGATGTCCAACATGTTCTGACTACCAGGCAGCTTTTTTAACTTTTATCATTTAAAATAAATCCTTTTGCTGTGTATACCTGTATTGACTTTGCTTTGTAATTTTCAACTAACGATTGGAGAGTTTCCTTTACTCCTCCTACTTCACACTTTGTAACTGGCTACTACTAGAGGATCAGTCTTAGTTTAAGTCAAAGGGAAATAATTAAACCTGAAAGGGAGAAAAAAGTTTCTCTTAAAGGATAAGGTAAGGTACTCTGTATTTTATAGAAAATGTAAAACTGCTCTAGTGACTCCCTCAATAGCTGTGAATAAGCCCCCTCAGTTACAATACATACACAATTTGATAATCACAGATTATTTTTAAAATGGAAGAGTGGATATTAAGCATTACTAGAAAAAATTCTATATTAAGGAAGCAGAATATAAACACAACTAGACTACATTATAGTCTATATAATAATTATAGCTAATACTTGGGAATTTTCACTTTTACTATCCAAGAAAAACAAAAAGCAGTGGAAACTATTGTTATACAGAGGCATTACTGGAAACAGACGAATCAAGCAGTTGTGCTTTTAGAAAAATTCTATTTTTTTTAAAAAAGAATGTTTCTAACCAGACCAGTAACAACACAGGTTACAAGAAATACTTCAGCATTAGAAGTAAGGTTGTCACAAAGAACACGTTAAAATGCTTTTTATTATTTCATACTAGGAGTTTTAAATTTCTGTGACATTCTTACCTATTCTACAATATGATTTCCAAACCTGACTAATTTTCTTAGCAAGGTATAAACTAAATAAAAATCATCTTCTGTTGCATATCATATTTAACATTATAACTAATTCTTCTTCTTCTGAAAAGTGAATTTCACTTTTCCCTCCACAGCCCAACACACTAAAAAATAGTACCTTAGAGCTTAGATAGATAGAGAACTTAGCATGAACCTACTACACCAGACTAATTACAGGTGAGTGTGGAAATTCTGTACAGGTTATCATCACATTGCAAACATTTTCCCATTCTATAATCTATTTGAAATCTAAAACCACACTCCAAGCTTCATATTTTTATTTAGATAATGATTATCATTAACCTCCTAATGAAATGTCCTGAGTGTGTGCTCTAATTCTGTAAAACAGTTTTTAAAAATTTTAAGATGAGGGACAAAGCACATGTTAACTAACTGCCTCACCTCAAACATGAGTGGAGAGTGTGTGAGTGTGTGTGTGTGTGTGTGTATGAGAGTCTCAGTGTCGATCTCTCATTATACTTTACTTTGAATTAATCAACAATTTTCAATCTGTGCTACTCTAAATTTGTTCATTATTTATCATAAATACTGCCTGTTGGAAATGATAGATGTGACTCACTTATGAAAACGGATCAGCTAAGGAGTCAAATTTCTTCATAAAACCTTTCTAACTGACCACAGTAACTAACTGAACACAATGTGAGAACACTGATTTCCAAAACAATAGCTGTGGTCCATATCAATAATAGTTTCAAGATTTAATAGTGCCAAAGTTTTGTTACTTCCTTTTAAAACAAGATAGCTAAACTCCAGAACTCTCAAAGAATCAAAAAGAACAAAACAGAAGACCACTCTAAAAAGCTAAAAATATCAACACGATTGCCAGACTCACATTATAAATTATTCTAAATTATTATTAATTCTTGTTTTACATGAAAATTTGTTAAATATTTCACATTTAGTTTTTAAAAATGTTTTGAAATGTAGAAGACTGAAAAGAAATCAGGAATATATCATATAAGTCTGTGTGAACCTCCTGATAGTCCCTAAATTACAAGAAAGGCATGAAATATACATGATTACATTATGATATATTTTATTTTTAAAAGCACAAAATATTAATCTTTTCAATTACATCCTTCAAACTAATCACTGATAGTCTGACTTGTTTAAATCAGTCATGCTAAAGTTAAACTCAGTAAGATAGAAATGTTCCAGTTTGTTAAAAGAACACTGAAATATTTGATGGTTAAATAAACTGTGGGGGGTGGGGTGAAGGTAGCTAACTCATCGAAGGCAGTAAGATTTTATCAAACACACAGAATTAATCTTTATTGAATAGAACCATTCACAAATCAAAACTCACTGTACTTCAATACTTTCAAGCAGTGCTAATCAATTACAAACCTTTTCTAGTGCTTCAAAACTCATGTGCTTTCAATTTTACACACTGGTGGTCCGCAAGTACTGTATTGGGGCTGAGTTAAGACATTCTGTATCACAACTTTTTTTTCAACAAATATTCATCTAGAGGGCTTTTTTCCCCCTCTCAAGAACTGCTCACATGAAAACTGTGGTAATATTTTTATACTGTACTTCTTTGTTAAAGTAAAAGGTTAGGGGTTACCTAAATACCTCAACTGTATATATAAAAAAATGAAAAGGTAAGTATTCATATTAAAAAATCCAATGGGACTGGATCATTTATTTTTGCATTTCCTATGATTAATGATGCACTCATGCATATTTGAAAACTGATGGGAAAACAGGCACCATCTCAAATTCCTCTCCAAAAACATGTAAATACCAGCCTTCCATGCTGTACTCACACTTGTTACAGGATACCAAGATATGACAACTTCAAGTCAATAGTGAAACCATACAAAAGCTCAGCAAAAGCATTAAGACTGTAAATGCTATTACTAACACAAGTCTTTAGAGATATTTTTATATAAAGGGCTCACTGAGACAGTCTACCTCTACAGTGTTTCTTTAAAAATATTACACATGTGGCCAAATAGAACACCAGCAATTCAACAGGAAAAAAAAAATCCTTCTTGCAAATACTAAAATTGTAATTGTGACAAACCATAACTATTTCTTCTAATCATCTGTCATGTCACACTTATTATTAAGTGGATGCTAAGAAAACCATAATAATTTAGGCACAGATAATAATTTAGGGACAGACTTCCCAATAGACTACCTCAATGTGCTATTATTTTTCTCTCTTATCCCAAAGAACTCTGTAACTTGCACTGAAGTTAAAATTCTACCAAATAAAAAATTGTCATTAATCTCCCTTTATAAAGATAACTTGATATTTTCTAAATGGTAAAATACTCTGCCTAAAGTATGTATAAATTCTTAATCAATCATTTCTCGGCCTTTTGGCTAAGATCAAGTGTAATTCTTCACCAAATCTGAACTATTTAATATTTTAAAATAAATTTTTAGAAAAGGAAATCTCATATAGCAAAATTATACACCTGACTATAATCTCTTGCTAGTTAAAAGCTTGGTTTATGTATTTTGATGAATGTGTTACAATTCGAAACCCTATACCCTATTCAAAGGGAGTTTCCTTACAATTTTAACCACACATAACCACAAGCTTTTGTCCATTCAACAGCAGATACACATACAACAGACCATACATTCCCACATAACTTTTTAAAGACCTACGTAACAACTGAGATTGAATGCTTTTTTATTTTATGATATAAAATAGCTTCACCTTATATACAATCCTTAACAATTTCCTCCTTCTCATACTATTTATTAAGGTCACAGGACTCAAGGTTTGGAACAGTGCTGAATGGATATAAGCAATACTAAATCAAGTATTTTAGGCTTTTGTTACTATTGTTGATCATGAGTTCACTCTAAGACATATTTTTTCATAAATGTTTTCTGCTATTAATAAATAGAAAGTGCATCATTTAACACAATGTAGAAAACACTCCCAAAATAAGATAAGCTACAAAATTAAAAGAATCACTTAAAGGCCAGTTGCTACACAACCATTTACTACTTGTGGTGAAAAAATTTTGTCAATCATGTACTTCCTATAAATATTGTATATTCTTGTTAATATTCAAAAATAAAACAAAGAACTAAATGTTAGTGTGTCTTGATTAAATTATTTTCATCTTTTAAATCAGGTGCCCCACACAACACGGAATTCTTCAATATACAGACATATTAAGTAAATGCAATTTTCAATGTTTAAGAAATTTTAAAATTATTATCTTAATGTTAGAAAATTTGAAAATTACTCTTCTCAGGAATGTATGTAAGATTTTTTCAGCAACTAATTTCAAGACTGCTATCTCCACTATTTCTTCTGTAATTTCTCTTCAGAAATTATACAGGATAGTTACATTAGATGAGTGATATTTCTAACAATGTATATCTTAATATCTTATGCAGGGGAAAATAATTTTTACCACAAAGTCAAATAAATTACTTTTATTTTACTTTTCAGTTACACTGACTTTTATTTTACATTAATGGCATCTACTAGAAATATCCTAAAATCAACTATAAAAATATATTTATATAAAAGACTAAGTTAAAAATCCATAAACCTAAATACACATTTTTCAGTCTTCCCTAAAATTACATAAACCATCAGTGCGTCAAATCATTACTTATGCACTCTTTATGGTCAGAAACCTTACACCAAATATGGTTTAGTAAAAGCAAAATTAAATACATAAAAGAATATGCTCGCTAACTCACAATAACAATCATCAATAAGGCTTGTAAAATACTAGTATACCGATATTCCTTCTTTGGAAAAATTGGAATAATGATATTATGCATTGAATGTAAGTTTACATGGACATGAATATATTTTTATACAGAAACAAACTATCTGTCACATATATTCAATTAATTTTAATTTCTTGTGGTTCTCAATCTGGCTGAAAATCTTACTATATAGTATATAATTACTTATATATGAGAGTAAATATATAGCAATGACTACAGAACTTGATATGATGATTATAAACCAGGGAAAAAACTAAATTATTTAAGCAAGGTGCTATGAGTTACTTGTAAAAAATACCTATTTTTTCATGTACGCTAACAGAGTAATGTCAATTGTTAAAACTAATAACAAAGATTAGAAATCTACTAGGAAAGTCAAGACTAAAACAATATGATACTTATAAATCCCAAGGATATTACTTTCTAGTTATAATCTTGAATAACACTAATTAGAAACTGATATGAAACAAATTTTTACTGTTTACAAGGAGAAATATTAATGTAATTAATCAAATAGATACATATTTATTACTCAAAGAACAACTCTGGCTCAGAACTAAACAGGCCTATTTTCTATATATTAATTATTGCCCATGCAACCTGAGTAAACACTGGATTTTTAACTTTGGGGATTTTATCAATTATTATAATTAATTTCATTTTTAAATATCTGTATTAAACTTCCAGATTTAAGATTTCAAATTACAGAGTAATCTTTAAATTAAAAGGTATCATTAATTCTACCAAATGAATGAAAATTTAAATGAATCTAAACAAAGAATTCAAAGTGAATTCAGTGTGAAGCAGAAAACAAAGGATCATCACATTTATCTTATTTTATGTACTATTTATGTATTTTAATGTACTATTTTTCACAAGTAATATTTCAACCTTTGCTGTTTTACTTTAAAACTTGATCCTAGGAAAAGGATGCAAGAGTATCAAAAAGGCACAAGGTACAGATTCTTTGTAATGAATAATAATTTATTACAAATGCTTTCATAAATACAACTCAATTTTAAAAATCTATTTTATAGAAAAAAGTGAATTTCCATTTTATTTTATAAGCTTTATTACAGATATCTGCTACAATAGTACAGTATCAATGAAAGAAAACTTCTTTATGTTGCTAATCACAAATCGATCACTGTTTTCCATGAAACTGACAACTGTAAAGTATGCAAGCATTTCACACTATGGACTCAAACATCCAATGCAAAAATACTAAGATGCAATGAGAACCACTCTACCAGAGAATTCCCATCAAGACAATAGCCTCCTGACATTAGGTAAGATAACTGGTTACAAAAGATAATCTAGAAAGATTAATTTACCCCTCTGAAATTTGGAAAGCTTTTAGGTAATTCAGCTTTTGATAAAATGCAGAAAAAAATTGCTATTGCTACTGCAAAAATAAGGTTCAATATAAAAATTAAAATTATTAAGAACATAATCTATAAAGGAAATATTACTTAAAAGACATTGTACCATGGTACATTTTGTAAGGCAATATAAACATGAAAATCAATGTAATCCAAACCTTGATCATGAATTCAGCTTTCTCTCTACAACAGAAACTTTTTTTTCATATTATAAACTTCAACGTACTCACAGAATTCTTTACACTCTCACTTACATACTCATATACACATACACTCACTCACTCTACAAATTAGGAAGAAAACAACATTCTTAAAACTTTCTACCAATGGTGTTCACCTCATTTGAAGTGTTATTATCTAAGATAAATAAGGAAAACAGATATTGTCAAAAGAACTTCACTGTTGAGACAACAGTAAAGATTATACTTCGCTTATAACATACATAAGCACACTGCAGAATACTTTAGTGTACCAACATGGTTAGAGAAACACATGACGAAGAGAACTCCCCTTCCCAAGAACTCAGAAAGAAAATAGAGCTTATTGGGTTTATTTTTCATTTCTATAAATATTCTGGATTTATAAAGACACAAAATAAATCTGAATCTACCAAGACATATTTTGCTATTTTTAAAAGAACAAAATATTTGGTTTAAATCGATAAATTATTCATTTATTAAATGGTTAAATCCTTAAATATATGTAAAACTTTTTACTGAGACATATTTGCAGCATTTTCTTAGCTAAGTTAAATCAAACCATGTACTCCAACAACTAATATAACAGTATTTTTTATAAATTTTTTACAAAGTAATTATATATGACATACAGAAAGATAGGAATAGATTTTCTGTAACAAAACTTTATTAATACACGTCACTCAAATTTTGTTTGTTTAAATTTTCTTTATTCAAATTCATGGTCAATTCACTACAATTATTTGTCATCCAAAACCATTTAATGACTTCAATACTCTTTAAAGGAAATTAAGAAAAACAGCCTAACTCATCATTTTAAACTAACAGGTTTTTCAAAAAGTAGCCACGAAAAGCGTGATCTGAAAACGTACATATTCAAAACATATTAATTGAACAACAAAAATGCAACCTAATGTACAAAACTATCTACCAGCAATAACACAGTAGGAAGCCAACCCTGAGCATAGGAGATACACATGCTTTTTAAAATAAAAGTTTCAAATTAAAGCTTTCCTTTTGAACTGCTCAAATGAACAGAATAACATCCCAGTGACCAGAGAATTTTCTTCTAAACTGGCAAGACTAAAAAGAATTACATTTAATTCCTATTTTACAATTATAATAATGTGTGATATTTTCTTTAATCATAAACCTACCATTTATTCTACATTTGCGGAAAAGGCTTGCCCACAGCATTTCTCCTGTACATACTTCTTCCTTATCAATTAGGGTGCATCTTCAGCATTCGAATAAAAAAAAAGAAGTTCCAAAACTTTAACTGCATTTAAAATACATAATTAAAACAGTATATTTAGGGCTAGTTTAAAAATATTCATTTTTAAAGGCTAGCAAATCTCACTTTTTTAAAGCTGATGCATCTACACATAGAAAGCAACTTTTAGTGAGTTTCTTTGCTACGCCATAATGATCTGCTCCAGAAACTCAAGGGTACCTAAAACAACGGGCTACCTGTTCTAGCCACGCTTAGGAATGTGTCCAAATCATTTTTATTGATTTAACCTTTATAGGAATGCTACATATCCTCAGAGCAAAACATTTTGAATGTATTTATAATATGATACACTTCTGAGAAGCCATGAAAAAGAAAGCTAAAAACAAATCTAGACACCCTTCCACCTTTGGTTGTTATAGGTTTATTTTTGTTTATTTTAAACACTATCAAAGGAGCTAAATATCCAAAAACTCTATTTGGGAAAACATAGCCTTGGCACCACTGTAACCAGAAATAAAAATTTATTTTAGAGAAAAAAGGACATTAAAATAAAATCTAACTTGAAGAAATAAAACTCCTTACTTGACAATGATGTCACACCTACAAATTTAAACAGATCCTAAATATTCCTTTCATATTCTAATCATACATTAATCATGGAACCTACAAACATCAAACTTAAACTTACAGAATTTAGTCCTTATACTAAACTAAGTTATACTCTAGTTTACATTCTCAGTGTTTACAGAGAAAGTTCTGTATAGTCTATTTCTTTAGCATTCTGGAAGTGGTACTTTATAAATGACTCCAGCAGCTAATGCCTGCATTAGATACATTTGCCAAATAATAATTCACAATATTATGCTTCCTCATATTATGGCTCATCATTTGTTAACTTGAACCTCACCTCTAAAGAAGTTATACTTTCATTGCAAACTTTCTCTCAAAAAGGCAAACAACTTTTGAGCATTTCCAGATGTAGCACTCAAAAAAAAAATCATAGGCAAATTCTCAAAGAATTCTAAATTAATAAAAATGCAGAAAAACTAGAGCTACTACTTGTTGCTTCAGTGAGCATCTCTAAGTTTAAATTAAGACTGATGGCACTATATTTCAAATTCAGAAGCTTATGGTACCTACAAGAGCACTGATTTCAGGTAATTGCCAATAGGTAAAACCGACAATCTTCAGTGTCAGTTAAGATCCTACTGAATTGCAACTTCTGAAGTGCTAACGATTACTGAACAGGCAAGAATAAAACTATAATACTCTCTTATTTAAACAGTCAAGTTTTATCTTGGTAATATAAATTTGAAATTAATTACATTATTTTCACCTTGTCATCAATTTTATAGACTATCCAAGCATGCATGAGATTATGCTAAACTAAAATCAAAATAATTTATGTGGAGCCCACATCTCTGCAACACGGATAGGGCTAGGGCTTGGGCGAGACAAGTGAGGAATCTAAGGCATAAAATTTAAGGACATACTCACTCTTGCACAGCCATCAAAGTGAGAGCCCCCTATATTTTGTACCCTATGCACTTTGTGTACTTTACCCTAGTCCGGTCTAGTCACAGACACAAAATAACATAAACCATTTCATGAGACAAATATTAAGCAGGGTAACATAAACATTGCAATATGGCAATAGAATAAAAGTTACTCATTGCATCATCCTGTCTCTCAAACATTTTTTTAAATGTATGAAAGTGGAAGATGGGCACTGGTTAGGATACCGGAGTCATTGGAGTTGCACAGGTTTGAGTACCTCCTCCCACTCCTGACTCCAGCTTCCTGCTAATGCAAACTCTAGGAGACATCAGTTGATGGTTCAAGTCAATGGATTCCAGCCATCCATATGAATGACCTGGATGAAGTTCCTGTCTCCCCACTTCAGCATCCTGGCCACTGTGGGCATTTGGGAGAGTGAACCAGCAGATGGGGAGCTCTGTCTCTTTCTCTCTCAAACTAATTAATCAATTTTTAAGCAATAAAAATCATAAAGAACACTTTAACAGTTTGCTTCATATTTTTCTTTTAAAAGGATTCAAAGTTAAGCATAAATGATTTTTTTTTAAATATGAACACATTACATTCTAGCCAGTTGATTTCAGAGACAGCACAAATTTTCTTCAAGGAGACTTACATTTGCCACAAACAGCTTGCAAATTAAACTAAGAGTCATTATCACTTGACCATACTTTTTTTCTTTTAAACGGGAGTTGCAAAGTATGTTCCATTAAAATGTTCACAGGGCTATCCATGAAGTGCTATACATAAATTCCTGTAGTCCACGGGTATCCAAATCTGGCTGCTCACCAGAATTGTCCAAAGAGTATGTCTTCAGGGGATGAGGCTAAGAGAGGAAGAGCTTTGGGAACTGTTTTTAAACAAACCTCCCCTAGATACATCAGCCAATTTGAGAGCCAATACAGCCAACTTTTAATATACCCAGAAACAAGCTAAAGATAAGCTGGATATGCAAAATGTATTAACTATAAATTGTCTGCCACAAAACATTTGTAAAGCATGCTTAATAAAAAATAACAGTTCCTTTCTTTCCTTCCCTTTCTTCTCACAGAAATGTTAGTCAATAGTTAGGTGTCCAAAAAATAATTATTAATATGAAAAATAAAGACAGAAGCACAGACAATTCAGTAAGATCCATAGTCAAAAACATTAATATTTTAATTTTTCAATTAGGTTCAAAAAGCTGTTATAAGTACTGAATGAATCTACTCCAAAGCAATATTTTAAACTTTAACTTAATTATGCTCATTAACATATTTTGAAAAATCAATGTGCCTAAACAACACAGTTCATGATTTTTATAGGTACACCCTACTTGAAACTATTCTTTGATTTTATGTGAGCTTTTCTTCATTGTTTACTGTGCCAAGTACTGTGCTAAACTTTCTAAGCATTATTTCCTTTAATCCTCAAACCGTCCATATATGAGACAAGTAGAATAATTAAAGAGAAGGAAACTGAGAATAATGTAATTTGTCCAACCTCACATGGAAAGCTAAAATTGAATCCAAGTTTTTTAACTCTTACTACATAACGTTACACATGATCTTATTGAAGTTACTCTCTAGTCCTCAATTTCATCTGCTTAGGTGTTAGTTCTCAGAAACTAATTATTCTGAACTTAAACTGAAAAAAAAATACAAAAAAGGAGATCACCTTTGTTTATCAATGATCCTAATGCACATTTTTAAGTAATACTGATCAGATTCAGAGAGATTATGAAAAATAAAAGTGTATCAAGAGATAAGACTAAAGCCAGGTTTGATCAGAAAATAAAGGTTACAATTACAATATATTCTTAACCAACTGTTATAACCAATAATCTTATTCAATATCCATACCACACAGTATATACTTCATTTGATATGAAATACCATTCAGGATTTAAAAAATTAAATTCTTAAATTGAACACAAAGAATTCCTTTTTTATAAAATGAAAACAATAATGACTAAAATCATGGGCTTTGGCATCAATTAGACCAGGACTCAAATTCTAGTCCTGTGTTTATCAGTAGCCTTCCCTCCAGTCTTACTGCCCCACCTACCTCCATACTTATGCTAAGTAATCTATGCAACCTCAATTTCTAAACGTTAATTTAGCTTTTTATTGCCTATCAAAGATATATTATACAAGATTCTAAGATGAAAATCTTTAACATGTAATATCCCAATTTCATCCACAACCAATTATACATTGTTACTCAAAACAAAAAGCCATAGAAGATAAAGCTGTGAGGCTGAATTTTTTGGTTATATAGTACCATTGAGAAAACACGACCTGAATAGAAGATAATAGTAGTTAAGAAAAGCCATTTTCAGAAAGAGAACTGAGAAAGCTATTTGAATATCTATAATTGTTCTGCACCACATTTAATATGATAGGTAATGCCTTAATGATCACCCAACTTTAAAAAGCCTAAATAGGGTAGAATCACCTATAAAATTAAATATATATGGAAATATACAGTCACAGATTCTACATCTTAGAAAAAGAAGCAATTTTTCATTTTAATTAGAAACATCCAGTAAAAAATGGTTAAAAATGAGTTTGTTCTGGGAATTTGGTGAGCAGTACAATGGGTTAAAATTCAAGCAAAGATAAGGAAAGCAATGTCATGGGCAAAATATAGTACAGATATGAAAACAATTATTGAATAAGAGATAGTTACAGGTTTCAGTAGCTGCAATATATTATAAATTCTCTGATTCTAGTATCCTATCTGATAATGGAACAAAGAAGTCAGAGAAAGATTTGGCTAGAAATAAATGGTGATAGGGCAACATAATTCATTATCTTCATTTTAAATTTCAAAAGTGTTTGCACTTATTTCATCATATGCCTTTAAAAAGGTGTAAGAGAGACGCATGGTTTCCTGTGCAGCCCAAACAGTCAATCAAAGCAACAGAATAAATTTAAGAATGGCATAACTCAGTAGTCACTGATCTAGGGTAAAAACTTGAAATAGAATGTGAAAAAGATGAACAAGTTGAAGACATTACTAAGAAACTAGCAGAAGAAAATGACCACAGAGTTGTCAATTATTGGGAGAAGCAAAAGATAAGGAAAATAAGATTGTAGCTGAGGACAGAATGAAGATGGTGCCAATAATTATGAGTAAAATGGGAAGAGGTTTAGGTAGAAAGAGCTACATCCTTGCCATTACTGAAGTTGTATTAATGGAAAATAATGGGAAACTGAATTATATATAACACAATCTCAACTATTTTTTTAAAAGGTTTTATTTATTTATTTGACAGATAAAGTTATAGACAGTGAGAGAGAGAGAGAGAGAGAGAGAGAAGGTCTTCCTTCCGTTGGTTCACTCCCCAAATGGCTGCTATGGCTGGAGCTACACTGATCCGAAGCCAGGAGCCAGGTGCTTCTTCCTGGTCTCCTGGGGTGCAGGGCCCAAGCACTTGGGTCATCCTCCACTGCCTTCCAGGGCCACAGCAGAGAGCTGGACTGGAAGAGGAGCAGCCAGGACTATAACCCGATGCCCATATGGGATGCCGGTGCTGCAGACTGAGGATCAACCTAGTGCACCACGGCACCGGCCCCAATCAACTATTTTTAATTACAGGAGTGTGTATGTATATTAAAGGAACCAAAATAATATTATGTTATAATATATCTAGTCAGTAGTAGGAATATAGAAGACTTTTTTTTATAATTGCCAATTTTTCAACTCAAAAACATGAATATAAATTAAAATTTTTCAAATTCAGTTAATAGTATACTCTGTTTTGAACCCATGCAGCAAATTTCTTACAGGGTGAACAATGTTTTTATTTCTCTATGCTCAAGTTGTAAAAAACAGAGCAACATCTTCCAATTAGAAACTGTTTTTAAGTGAGAAAACTATTCTCACAAAAACCATAGACTCTCATGGAAACATGACAGACAAAGTAACGGTTTGGGTATTAACTTTAAATCCCTGTTACATGACTTATTATATAACCTTAAACAAGCTACTTAAGTGCCTTATGTCTCAATTTTTTCATCTGAAAAAAAAATTACTGCCTGCACTGAAAGTTTTCTATGAAATTAAATAAAATGTAAAGTACCTATACCTGATATGACAAAATTATTAATTATAAAATATAATCCACATTCTAACCTTTAAATCCTCTGACACCTAAACTCAACTACTCATAGTGCAAATCCACAGAGTAGCAGTATTTGCATGACCTGAAAGACTGTTAAAAAAACAGAATCAAAGACCTCACTCTAGACCTTTCAAATCAGAACCTACATTTTAACAAGAGCTCCAAGAGAAATGAGTTTGAGAAGCCTTGCTCAAAACAACATTCAACTAAGGGAGTACCCAATTTGTTTATGTATTAGCAGCTCCCTGAAGTTGTCTACTTCATCTCTGATCCTGAGTTCTGTGTGAAGTACAGCTGGCAGTAACTTCTAATTCCTAATTCTGACAGACTCAAAGATTGACAGAGAATATAATTTACTTCCAAAAGATAACTTTACAAATCTGAAGAAAACTCTCTTTTTCATCCAACTCTTCAGTTTATCCACAATGACTGAACAACAAAGAGTTTGATGTATGTAATTCTCTAGTAAATGTCTTCAATAATTTAACATTGTGTAAATTATTAAGCTACACATTGCATTAATAGCTACGAATCTTACACTTCTCCACAATGTCAATGATAGCTCATCAAAACTTGTCAAATGCCTTGCTGAAGATTAAAAATACTGGATCTATCCATGTTACTGAGACAACTGTCTAGTACCCTGACAATAGCATGACTTTGTGAGGTACGGCTGCTACTAAGCAAAACCATTTAGCTCCTACTGCTTACCTTCTAGGTGCTCATAAATTCTGCCTCAACAATCCAGTCTAGAATCAGCCAGCAGAGATCTCAAGTTGACAGGTGTACAGACTTCCACTTTGCAACTAGTTCCTCTTCTTTGATCTACTAATTGTTTACTATCACAGATGCCTACTCCTGTTTTTTTTTTTTTCTTTCCATGACTATTGATGAAATAAAACAGGAAATATAGAAGAAAGCAGTATCCATGAAAAACTGTCAGGCAAAAGAGTAACTCAAATTTATTTAGGAGATAAAATGTGATATGAAGTATGTATGACAAAGAAAAAGAACACTTGTTAGATTCAATGGTATACTAAGAGACCATCACAAGAATTTCTAGAAGCTAATCTTCTCTGAACAAATTTTTTAAGACTATTTTAAGCATAACTTTCAACGTTTTTACATTTCTTTTTTAGCTGGGAACTCTCTCATTTACTTGGTTTAAATTTCCCTTACATACAAATTTATTCTTGCTCTACCCTTAAAACAGAATTGCCCTCAGCTGTAAATAACTTACTTTCTTGCCTATTCATGCAGTTTTATTCTAATTGTACCTTCTTTTTATTCATGTCCAATGAGCACTGCCTGAGATTCTGAATTTCCAGTAGAGTCAATATCTGTCAATTTCCCTTTAAATATCACCTATAATAACATAATTAAGCACTTAATTCCTTTATGATAGATACAGCAGTAACTATTAAGAGTCCACATAAAGATAAGCTTATCACAAATTTTAAAACAGCATGCAGCAGGTAACACCTTGCTTGGGATGTCTGCATCCCACACAAGAGTACCTGGGTTTGAGTCTCAGCTCCACACCTAATTCCAACTTCCTGACAACATTCATCCTAGGAGGCAGCAGGTGATGGCTTAAGCCATTGGGTCCTTGCCACCTTTGTGGAAAACCAGATAGAGTTCCCAACTCTAGGACTTCTGGGGAGTTAAACCAGTAGATGCAAATTTTCTTGCTCTCTCTCCTCTCAAATAAATAAAGCTTTAAAGTAATAAAATAATTAAAATTATCTCCAAGTTATTCTATATATTCCTGTAGCTCAGCGGGTATCATCAACCTTTTTTTATAATGTACTCTATCAGTTAAAAAATGTAGCATTTACCATGTAGCAATCACCATATTATTTGTTTGAAAATTATATATATAATTATCTATGTGTTACTGTTTTTTTTTAAAGACTTATTTTATTTAATTGAAAGACAGAAGACAGAGTTACAGACAAGAGGAGATAAGAGAGAGAGAAGTCTTCCATCATTGTTTCACTCCCCAAATGGCACAATGGCTGAAGCTGAGTCTATCCGAAGTCCAGAGCCATGAGCCAGGAGTTTCTTCCTGGTCTCCCACATGGGTGCCGGGGCCAAAAGACCCAGCCATTCTCAGCTGCTTTCCCAGGAGCACCAGCAGGGAGCCAGATCAGAAGTGGAGCAGGGGCCAGAGCTATGGCTTAGTGGGTAAAGCCACCGTCTGCAGTGCTAGTATCCCATATGGGCACCAGTTCATGTCCCGGCTGTTCCTTTTCCGATCCAGCTTTCTGTTTCTTGCCTGGGAAAGCAGTGAAAGATAGCCCTAGTGCTTGGGCCCCTGCACTCACACGGGAGACAAGGAAGAAACTCCAGGCTCCTGGCTCGGCACAGCTCTGGCCATTGCAGCCATCTGGGGAGTGAGTGAACCAGCAGATTGAAGATCTCTCTGTCTCTGCCTCTGCTTCTCTGTAATTCTGCCTTTCAAATAAGTAAACATTTAAATAAATAAATAAAGTTAACAACTTAAAAAAAAATCTATGGCGTGTAGCTGTTGGCTGGCTGTTGGCCATGATTTCTACTCAAAGAAAAAAAAGTGGAGCAGCTAGGACTTGAACCAGCACCCACATGGGATGCTGACACTGCAGGCCAGGGCTTTAACACATTGCACAATAGCGCCAGCTCCGTGTTACTGTTTTAAAGTATTATTTACCTTATAAATTACTTGTGAAAATAGAAGTGTTTCAGTATAAAAAAAATGCATATAAACGCACTTTGGAAATCACATTGCATTTCAAAGGTTTCAAACCTATGGGACTGTTTGAACCAACACCAAGTTTTAGAATTCAAATTTAATCTATAAAGCAGATGAAGGTAGAGCTGCTCTGATTAAAAAGAGTAAGTGAAGAGACAATTGGAGGTCCATGGTGAAACCCTTAAAGTTCCAGACAGCAAAATTTAAAACTATCTTAACTGAGATCAGACTTTCCATTGCCCTCTTTTTAAAAAGTAATAAAAGTGTTTTTTACTGAATAAAACTGTTTCCTCAGCTTGAAGGTAAAGATGTGGTAAGACTCAGCAGATTGATACCATATTTACTACACAGATTATAATTAAGGGAATGATGGATCTTCAAAATGTTCATAGAAAATGAAATCATGAAAAAACCTACAAATGAATTTCAGTGTTTTTGCACCAATATCAGTTTATCTTTTAATTCCATTTATCTATAAACTTGTTAATATTGCTATCTTATTTGAGAGGCAGAGAGAGACAGAGTCAGCAAATTGCTATCTGCTGATTCACTCGCCAAATGTCTACAATTGTCCTAGGTTTGGGGTCAAGGCCAGGAGCCAGACCTTCCCTGTGGGTTGTAGGGACACAACACCATGAGCCATCACTGCTGCCTCTCAGGATCTGCATTAGCAGGAAGCTGGAGTAAGGAGTTGAAGTGGGCATGGCACCTAGGCCCTCCAATATGAGACATGAGCGTCTTAATGGCTAAACCAAACACTTGCCCCTCTCTACAAACTTCTTTAAGTGCTCTCAGATGAATACTGTTGACTATATAAGAAACTGCCCAAAAAGCCTTCTGTGAAAGAAAATTTTCTCAGGTCTCATCACCAAAACATGTTATGCTCCTAACCGCTGCTACATGCTACCTTTGTGAACTGGAAATCTAGTTTCTCTGGAGATAGTACAATGCAATACAGAATGACATGCTTTCTTATTTGCTACACAGTTGAACAGTAAAATTCTCCCAAATTTCAACAACCAAAGAAGGAATTTATTATATACATCTCTATGAATTTTTACCTCTTGAATTAATTTTGGATCTATATCCTTTCAAGACTCATCTTCATCTCCTTTTTTCTTATTTCCTATTCTGTTACATTATAAACAATTATGAAAGACTCCTCAAATCTTTTGGGAATCAAATTAGATACAAATGTTAACACTCAATGTTCAAACTGACACCATCAGTTTCCCATTCCTCTCAAATCTTTTGGGAATCAAATTAGATACAAATGTTAACACTCAATGTTCAAACTGACACCATCAGTTTCCCATTCCTCTAGGATAGAAGATCTCGAAATCACCCTCAGTAACTAATTTATTAATCTCTTCAATCTCCAAGACCTCAACCTATCACTTGCACCTGTTTGATAGTATTCACACTCAATACCAATCCCTCTTATATGGACTGCAACAGGACTTCTCACAGGTAGTACATTTAACACCCTGCCTATAATCAATCCACCTAAACCAGTATCAATACTTTTCATATCTTTATCTCTTCAAACACCTTTTAAAGATTCCTAGTGCCTATGAAAAAGATTAAACTCCTTTGCTATTCAAAGCTTGCCATATTCTAATATCAACTGACAGCTTTATCTGTATTTCTCACAACCAAGTTTCTCTCTAGACCCATTAAGCTACTTGTCCCATATGCCTCATTCCTGCATGTCTTTGATCATAGTCTCCCTTACAATGTTTTCCACCTCCCTTCACCACCACCCTCCTCCCAAATTTCTAGAATGACAAATATTACCTAACCTTGAAAACAAGAGCTCAAAAGGCATTTTCACAAGCTATTATCCTTCAAATTCAAATTCGTTCACCTACCTCTGAATTCATATAAGTGTATCTATAATTGTGTTGACATACTCCATCTACCACCTGCATTCTAGCTCAGTTTCTGTGTATAAACAAATGTAATTTTATTAAACTAGTAGTTCTGAAGCTTTTTAAACCATAAAAATCACTCTTAGGGTTGGCATTGTAGCATTATGGGTTAAGCCACCAACTGCATGGTATCCCATAGGGGCACCAGTTGGGAGTCCTGGCTGCTCCATTTCTGATCCAGCTCCCAGCTAATTTGCCTGGGAAAGCAGAAGATGGCCCAAATATTCGGGCCCCCACAACCACATAGGAAAACCTGGATGAAGCTCCTGGCTCTTGCATTTGGCCTGACCTAGCTCCAGCCATTGCAGCCAGTTGGGAAGTGAGCCTGCAGATGGAAGATCTCCATCTCTGCCCTGCCCCAAAACTCTGCCCTTCAATGAAATAAATTAACTAAAACCAACTCTTCATATGAACTACTATGAGTACTATGAGAAAGCACAATAAATAAAGCAAATCTTCAAAGGAGCCTATGGAGTTAGAAGAAAGAAAGGATGAAGTCAGAACCTCATACCCTCGCCTGAGCAGCCCCAATGGAATCTTCACAAAGCACAGAGACAGAGTACACTTAACAACACACTTTATGAAGGAATGAACTTACTTTATTCACCTCCCATGTAGGAAGGCAACACTATGTAAAATCATATTCTTGGAATCAAATCTTACTTCTTCCACTTATACACTCTTTTTTTCTATGCAAATCGTTAACCTCTCTGATCCTAATCCATATCTGTAAAATGGAAATGTAAAACCTATCATCTGTGATGATTACATGAGGCAGGAGACATAAAAGTTACTACATAGTACTGACACAACCGGAACACAAGAATTCCCATTGTCTCTTTCCTCCCTTGCTTTCTTCCCACATCATCTAGTCAAATGCCTAGCACATAATCACTCAATACACTTCTCTTGAATGAACGAGGAATGCATAGGTGAACAAACGAATAACAACTGTCTAAACAAACTTAGAAAAGGCATTTGGTAACAGCCACAGGAAAAAAAGACATGCTAAAAAAACTAAGAAAACAATAAGAACACTTTTAAAAAATAATTTATGGCTAAAAACAAAACTTGTATTCGATATCATTAAAAACAGGACATATTTTCAACAAAAATAAATATAGGCTTACTACCAAAGACAGACACTAAGACTAAAGACTTATTCACATACATCATAGTAAGGCTTAAGTGTTAACACTGTAGTATATGGCTATTATGTAAATTCAATTCATATTCAACAGTTTACAATTAAGAGATGTAGGAAATTATAGTGAACAATTATTTTTAGATAAATTCTATTTCATTTATTCATGTATACTCTTAAGAAACAGTTTTGATTTTCAGATGCGTTTCCTTTTGTATCAAGTTACAAATGTAAAATTTTGCAACCATATTTAAAGTCTCTTGGTTGGAGATACACACAAAAGAAACATTTTAGAATGAATCACCATGACACATAATGAACCCAAAAGAAACAGACATATGTCATTATAGGCAACACATTGTAAGTTTGAAAAGATCTAACATTTAATATTTTTAATAACTTGATTAGTAAATATAAATAAAACAAGGATCACAGTCTATGTATCTTTTAAGATTTTTTAAATTTATTTATTTAAGAGGCAGTTACACAGAGAGAGAGGGAGAGACAAAGAGAAAGGTCTTCCACCCGAGTGTATCAGAAACCAGGAGCCAGGAGCCTCCTACAGGTCTCCCATGTTGGTGCAAGGGCCCAAGCACTTTGGGCCATCCTCTGCTGCTTTCCCAGGCCATAAGCAGAAAGCTGGATCAGAAGAGCAGCCGGGACATGAACTGGCGCCCATATGAGATGCCAGCAGGCAGAGGCTTAGCATACTATGCCACAGTGCCAGCCTCACATTCTATGTATTTTTAAATTCTCTGCCATCCTTGAGGTCTGTTTACAAAAGCAAAGGAGTATGCGTAGGTAGAGAGAAAACGAATCAAATAGAAGAAATAGGGGCCAATGCTGTGGCACAACAGTTTAAAGCCCCAGCCTGCAGCACTGCCATCTCATATAGGTTATGGTTCAAGTCCTGGCTGCTCCATTTGCAATCCAGCTCTCTGATATGACTTAGGAAAGCAGAAGATGGCCCAACTCCTTGGGCCCCTGCACCCCGTGGGAGACACAGAGAAAGCTCTTGGCTTTTGCAGTCATTTGGGGTGTGAATTAGCGGAATGGAAGGCCTCTCTCTCTCTCTCTGGCTCTACCTCTCTCTGTAATTCTTTCAAATAAATAAAATAATTCTTAAAAAAAAAAAAGAAGAAGACATATATCCTGTGGAATTGTTCCTTCATGTAGAATACTGAAACCCAAGTGATTTATTTTTTCATATCAAAAAAAATTTACATAGTGATGAAAATTAGTAAACTGAAAAGAACTACATAAAAAAACTAGTACATATGGGAGACCTGGATGAAGCTCATCCAGCCCTAGCTATTGTGGCCAGCATATGGAAGATCTCTCTCTCTCTTTTTCTCTCTCTCTGTAACTCTACCTGTCAAAGAAATAAATCTTTAATTAAAAAAAAAAGCTAGTGACAATATCACACAATAATGGTAAACTGAGTCAAAATTAGATATTATTTTTTAAAGTTCTCTTCTGTCCTTTAAAGTGAAAAAAAAAACAGAAATTAGATTATAAATAAGTCTTAAGAAAACTTCACTCCATCAGGGCAAAAAGATTAAAAAATAGTTTACAAAAATTGACTCCTGAAGATGACTGTAACAGATTGTTTTTCACTTGACTTCAGGAAAAATGGGTAATCTTTTCTTTCTCACTACCTATATGAAGGTCAAACTCAATACATTATAAAATTTAAAAATTACTAGTGTCTATAAATTATTTACTGTATATTTTATTAAAATACTCTGCATCTGATGGTAAATAAATTTATACACACAGCATGCTTATAATCTTTTAAAAATGATAAACGGGCCGGCGCCACGGCTCACTTGGCTAATCCTCCACCTGCGGCACCGGAACCCCAGGTTCTAGTCCCAGCTGGGGCGCTGATTTTGTCCCAGTTGCTCCTCTTCCAATCCAGCTCTCTGCTGTGGCCCGGGAAGGCAGTGGAGAAAGGCCCAAGTGCCTGGGCCCTGCACCCGCATGGGAGACCAGGAGGAAGTACCTGGTTCCTGGCATCAGATCAGCGCAGCATGCCAGCCGTGGTGGCCAAATTGGGGGGTGAACCAACAGAAAAGGAAGACCTTTTTCTCTCTGTCTCTCTAACTCTGCCTGTCCAAAAAAAAAAAAAAAAAAGGTAAATGACTAAATACTGAAATAATGAAGCAATTTCAACATGGTTATCTCTGATTAAGGAAATTTTTCCCTCTTTTGCCCTTCCAGAGATTCCAAAATATTCTCCCATCTCCCTAATGTAACACAGCAGTTAAAAGATTGGAGTCAAAAAGAAGTTCTATAACAATATGTAGGTGACTCTAGAAAAATTATTTCAATTCTAAAATCTTCAATTTCTTCATTTGAAATCTGTAAATAATATTATCCAATTAACAGACCTGTTAAATGAAACAGCACACAGAAAGATGTTAGTGAACCTATTCAGTGATGGCAGTAACATTTTTCTTCATATAACTCTTTGCATAGCTTAAATTTCTACCTTTCAGGTTTTAGTTTAAATGAACTTCCTTAAAAACGTATCCCCAAATTATGTTCTCCCACTGCACTATTTCATAATATTCTGCATATTTTCCTTCATTGTCATTATCACAATGTAGAATTTTTTACAAACATATATACAGTGCACAGAAATTGTATATACCTAGTAAATTACTACAAGTTAATTAATAAATAAAAGAAGTTTATAATTCTTCCACTGACATTATTAAATTTTATCGCCACATAATCGGTGGGATGCTGATTAGACATTGTCGCTCCCCCTCTTGGTGGAGGAACGACACAGGACCCTGCGCTGTTCTTTCGTCTGCTCGGCCCTCCCCGGGTTTGCTGCTGGTTCTTCCCGGGTTGGCTACCGACCCTTCCACCTCCGAGGAAGGGCAGTTCCCCCTGGCCACTTTCCCCACTTCCGCAGGGGAGCGGCACACCGCCGGCCGGCTCTCTCAGGGGCTGCACAGGTGTTCCCTCAGATGTTCCCCGGTGCATATTGTCTCTCTCCTCCTTTATAGTCCTCTTCCACCAATCCCAACTCTGCTACCCACACGCCGAGTACGCTGCTCTCCTCCAATCAGGAGCAGGTCCTACAGTTTATTGGTTGAACTGGAGGCAGCTGTGTAGAAGCTGTTTCCCTTCTCAGCGCCATATTGTGGGAAGGCAGATGCATAGAATAAGTCTTAATTCCAGTAACAGTCTAGTCCGAGTTGCTCCCCACAGACATTACTGCCTATAATATAAATGGGTATTTAAATTTCAATTAATTCTCCTGGGAATAGCTGAACACAGCATTACCCATATTTCAGTCACTTTCTACCTAAAGGGTCAATGATGTAATCACAATAATTCTCTACACTTTGTTCCTTGATCTTCCACTAATGAATTTACTAAAATAGGAATTTAAAAAAATGTTAACTTTCTTTCTTGGCTTTTACTATCCTACTGAGTTTTCTTCAAATCACTATCTGCTCCAATCATGATCAAATCAACCATTTATTGAAATTAGGGAGCTGCTGCTAGATAACATTGTAGCACTGGCTCTCAAAGTGTGATCCCAGGATCATTAGCGTCACCTGGTAATTTACTAAAAAATGCAAATTATTGGGTTCACCTTGGATTTGCCAGAAAGCCTAGAGGCAAGGCACAACAGTCTTAAGAGATCTGGGAACGACTGCATTAGAAGTCTTTTTATTAACCATAGTTTGTTTCACTGGTTTTCTTTATTTTAATTTGCCAGTCTTTATATTTCAACATTAAAATTTTAATATTTCATTATAAGCTCTAAAATACTCTAATAGTTCATCTATCAGTAACACAAGACAACCAAGCAATGACTGTTTCATATACTACTGCATCTGCTGCACAATCAATTCATGTTGTCCATTGTTCTTTCATTGGAAATTAATTCCTTCTACAACTCCTTAAAAAACAAAACTCTTCTTTCACAAAAACTAATTTCAAGTAAAACTAAATGGTGACTCTAATCTATAATTACTGTTTTCAAAGGTTTTATAAGACACAAGAGAAAAACAAAATGACTTAAGAAAAAAATGTAAAAGTAGTATTGCTGGGGCAGCTGTTTGTGTAGAGGTTGAGATGCCTGCATCTCATTTGAGAGTACCTGTGACTGAATCCCAACTCTGCTTCCAATTCCAGCTTCCGGCTTATGCACACCCTGAGAGGCAGGAGGCAGCAAGTGATGACTCAAGTATTTGGATCCCTGCCACCCATTTGGGAGACCCAGATTGAGTTCCAGGCTCTTGGCTTTGGCCTGGGCCAGCCCCAGTTGTTCTGGGCATTTGGGGAATTAGCCAGTGATGGAAGAACTCTCTCTCCCTTTCAAAAATAAATAAAATAATATGTTAAAAAAAAAAAAACCTCTTTTTATTTTTTTAAAGTAGGGGACAGGCGTTATGGTGCAGCAGGTTAAGCCACCACTTGAGATGCCTGCATCCCACATTATAGTGACTGGGATCAAATCCAAGCTCTGTTTCTGGTTCTAACTTAATGAGCAGCCTGGGAGGCAGCATATGATGTTCTCAAGTACCTGGGGTCCCTGTCATCACCAAGTAGGAGACCTGGAGGGAGTTCTGGGCTCCAAAAGTCCAGGCTGTTGCAGGCATTCAGGGAATGAACCAACAGATGAAAGATCTCTGTCTCTCTCTCTCTCTCTCTCTCTCTTTCTCTCTTCCTCCCTCTATTGCACTTTGAAATAAATTAACGTTAAAACAAGTAGTATTGCCATGATACATAAATGTATATATAATTAAGTCAAATAGCTCTAGTGCACGAGACTTTGAACTGAAAGAAAACATTTTACAGGGCCAGCACTTTGGCACAGGGGGTTAAGTTGCTGCTTGGGATGCCAACATCACATTTCAGAATGCTGGTTTAAATCCTGGCTGCTCCACTTCCACCCCAGTTTCCTGTTAATAATGTGCCTGGAAAGGCAGCAGATGATGGTCCAAATAATTGGGTCCCTGCCACTCATGTAAGATACCAGGATAGAGTTCCTGGCTCCTGGCTTGGGCCTGGCCCAGCCCCAGTTTTTGCAGCCATCTGCAGAGTGAACCCCTGGTTGGATGATCTCTCTCTTCTTCCCTCCCTCCCTCTCCCTTCAAAAAAACAAAGGTGTATAGTTTACTATAAAAATAGTTTTCTGGGAAATGAGAAATAATAATGGTATATCTAATAGTAAGTTCCATGATACTTGTTTGTTTTATTTGCTCCTGTATCTCCAGAGCTTAGAACAATGTTGACCATACAATAAGGATTCAATAGGTATGAGTGAATAAGCAAAAAGCATTAGTATTCAATAATTCTCTACACCAAATGTGGTCATCCAACAAGTGCTATTCAAAGAACTATTTGTTACAAGTCCACAATGAGATACGTATAAAGAATATGTACCAGAATGTAAATCAACAGCAGTAGGTGATTCTAACACATACTGCTTAATTCCAGTTTTATCACAGGAAAACTATCAGAATTAAGTGCTTGCAGTTTTTTAGAAATAAAGAATAAGGAAGAACCAGCCAAATTAACACTAATTTATGGCAAAGAGATACTGGGAAAGTACACTTGCTTGTCATTCAGAAGACTGGGTATATGGTCCTGAGTCCATAACTAATGAAGTACACATAACTAATGAAGTAGGGAATTGATCTACATTCTGGCTCAAGCTACTTATCTCACAGAAGACAAACAGTTCAAACTGGCTAAGCTGAGTAGCACTGTTTTAAACTTAATGTTGAGTTGAAATGAGAAGAAAAAATAAGAGGGAAGGAGTGAGCATTTTACCTATCACTTGGCCACATCTCCTATCTGGGTGCCTGGGTTGGATTCCAGCTTCTGGCTCCTGATTCCAACTTCCTGTTAATGCAGATCCTAGGAGGCAGCAGGTGATGGTTCAACTGGATGGGTCCCTGCCATGCATGTAGAAGCTGGGACTCAGTTCCAGGCTCTCAGCTTCAGCACAGTCTAGCTGTTACAGGCAACTGGCGAGTAAACCAATAGATGGAAGCTCTAACTCTGCCTCTACTTCTCTGTGTCTCTCTCAAATTAAAAACAGAAATAAAAATGAGGAAAAAAAACCAATTTCACAGCAAAGAATAATTTGTAAAAATAATGTCTGGCTGCTAAAATGTCATAATTATATCCCTAAGTGTTTAAAGAAACTTATGAAACATGAAAGCAACAAAAAATTTAAAGGATAGTTATTTTTGTCAGATAAATAAGTAGGAAATTTAAGATACCCCAGTACAGTTTTTTGTTTGTTTGTTTGTTTGTTTTTGACAGGCAGAGTTAGACAGTGAGAGAGAGAGAGAGAGACAGAGAGAAAGGTCTTCCTTCTGTTGGTTCACCCCCCAAATAGCTGCTACAGCCGGCGCGCTGCACCGATCCGAAGCCAGGAGCCAGGTGCTTCCTCCTGGTCTCCCATGAGGGTGCAGGGCCCAAGCACTTGGGCCATCCTCCACTGCCTTCCCAAGCCATAGCAGAGAGCTGGACTGGAAGAGAAGCAACTGGGACAGAATCTGGTGCCCCAACCGGGACTAGAACCCGGGGTGCCAGCACTGTTTGCGGAAGATTAGCCAAGTGAGCCGTGTCGCCGGCCAGGTACAGTTTTTTAAAGATTTATTTTTATTTTTATTTATCTGAAAGTCAGAGTTACACAGAGACAGAGAGAGAGAAAGAGAGGTCTTCCATCCACTGGTTCACTCCCCAATTGGCTGCAACGGCCGGAGCTGTGCCGATCCAAAGCAAGGAGCCAGGAGCCAGGAGCCAGGAGCTTCCTCCAGGTCTCCCACGTGGGTGCAGGGGCCCAACCACTTGGGCCATCATCCACTGCTTTCCCAGGCCATAACAGAGAGCTGGATATGAAATGGAGCAGTCAGGACTCGAACCGGCACCCATATGGGATGCCAGCGCTTCAGGCCAGGGCGCTAACCCACTGCACCACCGCGCTGGCCCCATACAGAATAGTTTTAAGTCTACATACTCAGAATAGCTGATCACAGAATCTAAGACACATTTAAAAAAAATTGGTTTAAAAAATTGTTTGATTTAATAAAAACACTTCCAGTAATATATACCTTACCCATTAATATTATAGTGACATCTCAAATATAAAAAGTAAAGAATTAAGTGCTTGCAGTTTTTTAGAAATAAAGAATAAGGAAGAACCAGCCAAATTAACACTAATTTATGGCAAAGAGATACTGGGAAAGTACACTTGCTTGTCATTCAGAAGACTGCGTATATGGTCCTGAGTCCATAACTAATGAAGTACACATGCTACAGCAAATCTCTTCACCTCTCCGCTGCTTCATTTCTTCATGAGTAAATAACAAGACTGACCTAAATAATTACTAAAGACTCAGATTTTCCATTCTACCTAACATTACCCAAACACACTGTTCTGTTTCTAAATGAAGACAATTAGGTGGCCCCACAAAAAAATATGCTGACATTAATTCTTTTTTTAATCCTTTAAAAGATCTTTTAATTTTTAATTGACACATAGTAATTGTACATATTTAAGGAGTACAGTGTGACTTTTCAATATATGTATACATTGTGTAATGATCAGATGAGATATTGATATTGTGTAATGGTCAGATCAGATATTGATTTCGTTGTGCTGGGAACATTTAAAATCCTCTCTATTAGCTATTTTGAAATATTCAATGTTATTGCTAAACATATTTACTCCGTTGTGCCACAGAATATTAGAAGTTATTCCTCCCACCCAGGTGTACCCTGGTACCCATTAATCATCATTCCTCCATATCCCCTCCCCCACACCCTTCTTAGGCTCTGGTTAATAGTGTTCTGTTATTCCAGGAGATCAACATTTTAGGTTCCACAGATACATAAAAATGTGTAGTATTTGTCTTTCTGAGCCTGACTAATAAGGGCTTAACATAATACCCTCCAGTTCTATCAATGTCATTGCATATGACAGAATTTCATTCTTTTTTATGACTGACTAATATTTCATTGTGTGTGAGATTATATCACATTTTCCTTATCCATTTATTCATTGATGGATTTAGGTTGATTCTGTATCTTGGCTATTGTAAATAGTGCTGCCATAAAAGTGATATTGAAGATTTCCTCTTTGACATACTTATTTCATGTCCTTTAGATACCTATTCAGTGATGGCTCTGCTGCATCAAATGGAAGTTCTATTTCTTGATGTTTGAGGAATCTCTATAGTATTTATAGTAATAGCTGTGTATTTGTGTGTATTTGTGTGTGTGTGTGTGTGTGTGTGTGTGTGTAGAGAGAGAGAGAAAGAGTTCTTTTTCTCTGCATCTTCATCAGCATTTTTTGGGGGGCTGACATCAATTCTATCTGGAATCCAACAATGCCCAACTAACTTAAAAAAAGGCATAGATTTGCAATGAACATCTACCAATTGACTATGTAAATAATCTGCATAATCTGATTCAATCCACACACAACAGAGTCTAACAGAGGAATACTGTTATTTGGACTTCATAAATAATAAATACCTCAGAGAAATATTTTAAAACAAATAAGATTCACCCGTATTTGCATAACCCTATTAGGTCATCCTACCTTCCATAGACTATTTATATTATCTATACATATACATATATTACTTTCTAAGGAAATAATAAAAGCTTCAAGACACTCTAAATCTAAATACACCTAAAAATGTTTTCCAGACAGCTAAGATGAAGAAGAAACCAAAATTATTACAACAAAATAATGGGGATGGTTAAATTTCATTCCTAAAGTTAATAAGGAAACAAAATAAATACCTGCGGCAGGATATGAAAATATTCAAAGCCTTTAAAAATTAGAGGATGACCAAAATAAAACAGTAATTTGAATTTCTAATATGGAGAATATAGTATGAAAATAGATTATCCATACCCATATTTACTAGTTATATTTTTGCAGACTTTTAACCTCTTTTCAACTCCAGCCACACTCACAGAGGTTGGCTTCCTAAACAAAATCCCACTATGATCTCAACTTCCTATTTATTCTATAAAATTCCACACCTACTAGACACCAAGTACTGTAAAACAGGAAAATGTAAACAATCTCTATAATCAAGAAGCTCACAGTGGATTAAAAACAGAAAGACAAACACTGTAAAACAATAAAATGGGGACTGTCGTAAGAGCAGTAGAAAGTGACACAGCACAAAGAAAGTTGATGAAAACCAAAGAGGTCATGGAAGACTTCCAAAAGAATGAGATGTCCAAACTGGCGCATCTACTTTGTGATACATTTTCTATTTCTCTAGCTCAAATTGCTCCCACCTAATTTTTATTTGTAGAAATCACATTCTTCAAGTTGTCAACTGCTTCCTACTTGCTATACCTTACTTCCCAACCCAGCCTAGGCTCAATGTCAGAACCTCCAACACACCTCTAATTTCAGTCTCCTTCTGCCACTACTGCCCTTCTAATTTCCATATCAACCCAATCATCTTTGTTTCCCAGTCCTGTGCTTATCAGCTCAGCACTACTCTAGAAAATTACATAATCTTCCTAAGCTTAAAGCTGAGTCCTGACCATCTAAATCACACTAAGCACACTTCTCATTAACTCCTCACTATTCTCTACAAACTTCCTTACTTCTTATTTATGCCACTTCCTCCACCCTCTTCACCCAGGGGCCCTGCCGACTCCTTCAAAATGGTGTGAAGGATAATTAGGCATAGCTAAAAAAAATCAGTATTACTTCAGACGTTTTTTAATAGGTGAAAGACAAAAAGTGTGCACTGAACTCACCCAGCAATCTGGTACAAACCCTAACATTATCTGAGAAATGAAATTTGATCTTGAGTTGGAAATAAACTTTGACTTGCTACCTAACAATTTCAGCCTTTGAAAATACATTCAAAATTCCGAACTGAAAAATGTGCCACTCAACTCTCAATACTAAGCTTATGCACCAGAAATTAAACTATTTTTGCAGAACAGAAAGTGTATAGGTTTTCATAGTTGATGAGCTCTTAATTTAGACACAAATCTAATAAATTTGGTTACTAGTCTATTCAAAGGGGGGCGGGGGGAGGAGGAGTGAAACACGGCTGAAGCATTAAGCAAACTAAATATATATATATATGCATATATTATAAGGTGCCGAGAAGACAGAAAGAATAAAACTATACAAATAAATATATCAATTGAAATAAAATGTCAAAAAAAGACAATTTATCACTGGAACAGAGCACACTGTATGCCTCTATGGTGCCTGAGAGCATTACTATTACAACTGTAGTTGGTATTCTATGTGCATTTTTTCATACACTGTCATTACCTATTGTGGAAACATTTTCATTAACATGGTCAAAATAAGACTCATTTGATCACTTAAATTATCCTCATGTGTTTATAAAAGAATGTACCAATATATTTATTTTCTATGAATTATGATATAGACAACCTTGTATATAATTCCATTAGTAAAAATGCAGTTTTATATATCTATTTTAAAAATTAAACTGCCCTTTAATTTCCAACCATGTTCACCATTCAAAAATAAAGACAATAATTTCAAATTAAGGGACTAGTTTGATTTTTACATAATGCAGTCACAGCACAATTCTACATTTAAACAAGAAACATAAATATTAAAGAAAACTGAGAAGTTCTTCAGAGTCTCTAATCATACACTAGCTAACCAACCCACTCATTAGTCAGTTGTTTTTGCTGTTCTATCCAGAGTTCTTTCAAATAAACTTTCTAAATGTAAAATTACTTCATTAATCAACTTTAAAAGTAATATGAATCACACAAACCAATGTCTGAAATCTGAGAATACAGTAAATAGTATAAAAAGAAAAGAAAAATGAAACTGCTTAAATGTGCAGTTAGAATTTGTTTTGGAGCTTGATGAAATGATTCCTAAAAATTCATCTGGAAGAATAAAAATAGGAAGAGTCCAGAAATATTTTCAAAAGAAAAGTTATGCAGAGGGACATGAACAATAATACCAAATATTAAAACATATTAAGAAACTATAATAACTAAAATAATGCAGTACTGGCAAAGGCATAGACAATTCAACAAAACAAAGCAGAAAGTGAAAAGTAATTAATAATTTATTATTTCATAAAGGCAGCATTTCAATTCTAAATAGAAAGGAAGGGTTATATAATTTATAGTGTATGACCACTGGCAAATCAATTTGAAATAAAATTGCTTTAACTTTGAACCCTCTCTAATATCATATAAAAATGGATTAAATATTAAATTCAGAAGTTAAAAACCTGAAATATAAGAACATGGATATATGTGTCAAAACAGAGGTCGAGACTTTCTGTCAAAGGCAGAAGCACTAAGATATATGACTGATGAAGCTACATTTAAAAATGAAAACTCACACAGTTCATATAGTTTTTAAAAATCACTATAAACAGGCCGGCGCCGCGGCTCAATAGGCTAATCTTCCACCTACCGGTGCCAGCACCCCAGGTTCTAGTCCTGGTTGGGGCGCTGGATTCTGTCCCAGTTGCCCCTCTTCCAGGCCAGCTCTCTGCTGTGGCCAGGGAGTGCAGTGGAGGATGGCCCAAGTGCTTAGGCCCTGCACCCCATGGGAGACCAGGAGAAGCACCTGGTTCCTGCCTTCAGATCAGCGCGGTGCGCCGGCCACAGCGCGCCGGCCGCAGCGGCCATTGGAGGGTGAACCATCGGCTAAAGGAAGACCTTTCTCTCTGTCTCTCTCTCTCACTATCCACTCTGCCTGTCAAAAAAAAAAAAAAAAAATCACTATAAACAAACCTTAAGAAAACCAAAAGATTGACGGAGGGGTAGAAGAATGCCAAATATGATCAACAAAGGGTCAACGCCTTTAATACATTAAAGGCCCTTAATTAAAAAAAAAAAGAAAAGAAAAAAATAGAAACTTGGTAAAAATGCAGTGAGAACACAAAAAGACTACCACAAAAGAAGAAATACAAATTGCTAAAACATTTGTATGATCAGTTAGTCCAAGAAAAGCTGTAAAACAACACAGCGTTTCTACTACTATTAAATTGTCAAAGAGAGTTGGAAGGAGGTGCTTTCCAAACCTGATAGGAATGTAAGTAAATCAGTTCAAATTTCCTGGAGGAAAAATTAGAACATTAGCAACAAAAGAGATTTTAGACTCAAAAATGTTAAGACTTTAAGGTAATAAGTATCAAAATTTCACTACATCAGTTTTAGTTAATAGTAGAAAACTAGAAATAATGGCTCAACTAATAACTTAAAAAGATATTCTTACACTGAAATAAAGAAGTGTCATAACATAGAAAGTTGTTCACATTAATTGGGGGAGACAGGTATCAAAAAACCACAGTAATGTCTAAAATCTTCTAAAAACTTTTTAAATAATTAACTCAGATACATACAGACATCCTAAAGTGTCTCTTTTGGTAAGGGTTAAAGATTGTTTTTAAGTTCTTCTTTTCCTTATCTGCAAAAGGGTCTTATTACCTCTTGTAATGTAAGTATCTCATTTAGTAGCTGTCTCAGTTTCCTTGAATAACAAGGGGTTTCTCTGTTTTTAGGGCTTCCTGAATTAATCAAACAGCAACTACAAAACTCTACACTTTAAATTACACAAACACACAGTCTCTATATGATGCATCACTTCATAAAAGGTTAAAACCAGTACAGAAGAATGTCTACAGAATAAGGAAAAAGTTCACAAATGCACTTGTTTACATGTGGATGGACAAACTCTGGAAAAATACCCAAGAAAGAATAAAAGTTGTTACTCAAAGGAAGGAAAGTAGGCAAAATGGGTAGCAGAACTATTTGCTGTATAACTATTTTTTAAGTATGTAAATGTATTACCTTTACTACACTTGATCTTAGCCAAAAGGCCGAGAAGCGATTAAATGTATTACCTTTAAAAACTAAATGAAAAACAATTCTAACACACTAAAAAACATACATTACTTAATATTGTCAAAGCATTACATGGGGTCTTTAAATATTTCCTGGAAGATATATATTATGAAAAACACATACATGAATTTCAAAAATTTTTTTCACTAAACTATTCTTATCTTTAAAAAATTACTTTTTTATTTGAAAGTCAGAGTTACAGAGAGAGAGGGAGAGACAAAGATCTTATATTTGCTGGTTCACTCACCAAACGGCAGCAATGGCCGGACACTTCATCTGGGTCTCCCAATACTTGGGTTATTTTCCACTGCTTTTCCCAGGCCATTAGCAGAGAGCTGGATTGGAAGTACAACTACCCAACTACTGGTGCCCATATGGGATGCCAGCGTTGCAGGTGGCAGCTTTTACCCACTGTGCTGGCCCCTAAACTTATCTCTTAATTCCATTTTCCACCAACTTTTTGAAGTTCCCTCATAGACCACTGGCGGGATTAAAACTCACTAAAACTTTCAGGAAAGGTCATAAAAATCCCCCCCCCCCAAAAAAGAAGAAAAAAATAAACAAACAAATGCAGGGGGGAGGGGGCAATTTGGAAAAGCAGTTAAGATGCAGATTGAGACACCAGATCCCATACTGGAGTGCTCCACTCCCAGCTTCCTACTTGTGCATCCTGAAAGGCAGCAGATGATGTGTTGAAGAAGTTGGGGCCCTGCCACTGTGTGAGAGGGCTCCCAGACCTCTCATCCCTCTTAATTATAAATACCTCTTTAATCATAATAGAATAGCAATTATTGCAGCTATAAAGATTATGCATATTTTTCAACCTGGAAAAGTCTTACTACATATTAAGTAAAAACCCCGGTTATACAATAGTAATTAAAATTTAGGCTTCTGGGTTTTTGTTTTTGTTTTAATGCATTGGAAAGGAACTGGAAGGATTAATGCTAAAGCACTAACAGCATTTTCACTCTCCATGTTTAAAGGTGTTTCTTATAACCTTCCTGTGCATTCTGATTTTTTTTTCTAGAAAATAATATGAACTACTTCTGTAATAAGGAATTATAAAAACACTTCATTTAGAATAAAATGTTAAAACAACAATTCCCCTACCCATAACATTTCCAGGATTTTTTATTGAAGGAAGCCAAGGGTATTTGTTATTAGCATGGAAAATCCACTAATACAGAAGTGAACTAGGATCTTCTGGCTCCAAGTCTACAATCCTTTCCACTGTATCATGCTACCATAATCACAAATAAATTGTGATTATTAAAAAAAGTACTTATTTTTCTTTGTAAAATATTTTTAAATATTTATATTTACTACAAATTCCAGATTAGTGATATTTTATTGGCTATTAAAAATAACCACTATCTCTGTTGACATTAGAGGTAAATAAAGAACACTGATAAACTAAAGTTCTAGGTTTGAAGAAGAGGCACAATACAGTTAGCACTTCATTTAGAAATGGGTTGGACTCCAAGTCTGACTCTTCAGAGAGTAATTCCAGACAAAAAGAATGTGATTTTTGTTTCATAAATAAATTCTGATTGCCAGGACAGCTCAAAAACATTTGATTTACTCCTTTTTCCCTACTAAGCACACACTACCAATCAGTGTTATCCAGGAATGGTGAGAAAGCCACAAAAGGCTATTAATAATCTTCCAGCCAGGGCAAAAACCAGTCACAATGCAGTTGCTATAAGTCAGAAAACCATGAAAAGTAAAGGAAGAAGCAAGCCATCAGACAAAGATAAGATTCAGGATTAGTTCTTACTATTCTTCTCTAGGAAAGTAGCTTTTGAACTCTGTTTATTCTGTCCTTGGAAAAAATGTTGTGCCAGTTGGAAAACCTTCTAATGACTACAATAACATTTTTTAAGGGCCTATGATGTTTTAAGATTTTTTTTAAAGTATCTGTGGGGAGCAGCTCGGACTAGACTAAGTTACTGGAATTAAGACTTATTCTATGCATCTGCTCTCCCACAATATGGCGCTGGGAGAGAAGTAAACAGCTTCCGCACAGCTGCCTCCAGTTCAACCAATAAACTGTAGGACCTGCTCCTGATTGGAGAGCAGCGTACTCGGCGTGTGGGCAGCCGAGTTGGGATTGGCGGAGGAGGACTGTAAAGGAGGAGAGAGACGGCATGCACCGGGAACATCTTTGGGGAACATCTAAGGGAACCTGTGCAGCCCCCGAGAAGAGCCGGCCGGCGGTGTGCCGCTCCCCTGCGGAAGTGGGGAATGCGGCCAGGGGGAACTGCCCTTCCACGGAGGTGGAAGGGATAGTAGCCAACCCGGGAAGAACCAGCAGCAAACCCGGGGAGGGCCGAGCAGACGAAAGAACAGCGCAGGGTCCTGTGTTGCTCCTCCACGAAGAGGGGGAGCGACAGTATCTACAGAGATGTATCTGAAAAAGATATATTTATAAAAAATGGCATACATATATCAATATATAGATGTTAGCACACTTTGATATGTTAAAAACATATACACAAATATTAATATATATGTGAACACATCAATTCCCATTTCTTTGCAATAATCTAAAACCATTTATCAGACTCTAATTTAGAGAGAATCACAACTGCACTTTGCCACACTTAAAAATTGTCATGAGACTTTAGAATCAATAGTCAAATCAAAAAGGCTTATTCTATTCTTTTCTAAAATTACACTTTAGGGGAGTGGGCATTTGGCAGAACAGTTAAGATACCACTTGGGACAGTTGCATCCTATATGAAGTGCCTGGGTTCAAATCCCAGCTAATGCACATCTTAGGAGGCAGCAGTGATGGTTCATGGAGTTATCTTTCTGCCACCCAGGTGGAAGACCCAGACTGAGTTCCTAGCTCCTGGCTTTAGTCTGGTCTAGCTCTTCCACTGAAGGCATCTGGAGAGTGAGCCAGTGGACAGGAGAGAGATATCTAAATATTCTGTGCCATCTGGCCTTGTGGTTAAGAGGCCCACATCCTGCATGGGAAGTGCCTAGTTTCTATTCAAGGTTGCAGCTCTTGCATTGAGCTTCCCGCTGATGCAGATCCTGAGGAACAAAGAGAATGGCCCAAGGGATTGGGTTCCTGACATCCATGCGAGAAATGACTTGGATTGAGCTCCTAGCTTCCAGCCTCTGTCAGGGGAATGGGGAAACAGGAATGTCCATTAGGGGCACTTGGGGAATGAATCAGGGAGCTCTTTCTCAAATAAAAATTAAAAATAAGTAAATATTCAATAAAACAATGCGGCCATATTTATATACCAAATGGTAATAGCAGCACAGTATGACATATAGTAAGGAATATATAAATATTTAAGTTCTATGAAAGTTATATTTTCTGTTGGTTACTGACATATCCTTGCTGGAAAAGAGTTAGTGGTTAGAGGCAACTGAAACAAACACTACAATTGTACAAAAATGCCTTTTTTTTTTTTTTTTTTTTTTTTTGACAGGCAGAGTGGACAGTGAGAGAGAGAGAGAGAAAGGTCTTCCTTTGCCATTGGTTCACCCTCCAATGGCCGCCGCGGCCGGCGCACCGCGCTGATCCAATGGCAGGAGCCAGGTGCTTTTCCTGGTCTCCCATGGGGTGCAGGGCCCAAGCACCTGGGCCATCCTCCACTGCACTCCCTGGCCACAGCAGAGAGCTGGCCTGGAAGAGGGGCAACCAGGACAGAATCCGGCGCCCCGACCGGGAGTAGAACCTGGTGTGCCGGCGCCGCTAGGCGGAGGATTAGCCTAGTGAGCCACAGCACCGGCCCCAAAAATGCCTATTTAAACGAATACATCTTATAAAAATTAGCCTCTTTAGTAACAACTAGGTAATTACCTGAACAGTTATTTACTTTTCACATTATCACTGCATTACACAAATGAACTGGTGAAGGTTTACTTATAAACTAAATTTTATAAATAAAACTAAAAATCATATTAACTGAAATACAGTTTAGCGTAAGTGCGAACAGCACAGATGCACAAGTTGTCTGACTTCCTGGTATAAATCCAGTACTGATTTTAGGGTAATATTTGGTATTACTCAACCTTTGTGTATCAATTCCTTCATCTAAAAAAGGGAACAACAGTATCTACCCTAACAGGGTGTGAGGACTGCATGAAATAGCATATGGAAATACTCAGGAGACAGGCTGAACACAGTATGTGCTATATAACCACTCATCATCATCACTGGCATTATTAAGGCATCTTTGGAATTATAAGTATGTTAGCACTATTTACCTTCAGAATTTTCTTTTTCTTCCAGGTTCCTGAAAAACTTAAATACACACATTTCAAGGAACACTATGTCTGTTTAAAAACCTGATTATCTATCATTAATTCAGATATGTACACAGTAGGACTTTTTATAGCCATAGTAAGTTAAATAGGAACATATTCTCTCACAGCTCAAAGTTTTATAACACTAAATCAATAATAGCCAAAAGATATCTTTCAAATATATAATAACACTCTAGTCTAGTGCAGCAATGGGTAAAGAGTTGGTCTTAATTACCCCAAAAACTCTTCCAAGCAGCAGAAAATCTTACTCAGAAAATTACCGGTTCAGTCTTGGACATACTCACAGAATACTTACTAGCCATTCCAGAAAGCAGTCAGAAATTCAGACTTGAAGTTAGGAAGCTTACCCTTGAAAGAGTTCACCTCTCCCTCCCTACCAAGGAAATTTTCTGCATCCTATTTCATGACATTATTTCTCTCTTTACCCTTTTCTCTACTGCTAGCATGGTGCTTTCTGAAAGCATTTAGGTCCTGCCATATAAAAAAAGAGTCAATAAATTTTGATCTTAAAAAAATTTTTTTTGTAGAACCATACAATTAAGAGTACATTTTACTACATGGGAAGAATGAATTAAAATTTTATCTGTGGCTTTTTAAGTAAGAATAAAATTTTAATTTTTATAACTCTTATTTAAGTAAGTTACATGCAAACCAAATCTTTTTTTGTTAAAATTTGGTCACATTAGAGTTACTAAATGCTACTAAGCAGTGAAACCTGGCATCATCATCTCTGGGCCTGTAAACCTGAAAAACTGCAACACAACAAGGCAAGGTATCAACAGTAAAACATGGGCGAGTCCAATGAGGACCCTTAAAGTACATTTAAATTAAAATTCTTAAGTCTGTTAAAATACCAGCAGTGTGGACTAAATGATTTGTGAATTTACAGTCTTGCTTGAGTTCTGTAAGTTAAAAATGAAGTCTCTAGACCCTTCCAAACCAGGTGATTTGTTAAAGAGCTGTGATAAGTAGCACAGAGCAAATGTGCTGTTATATGCAGTGGATAAGGGACAGCTACTGTCACCCCAACCCACTAACAACTGTTTGAATACTAATTCTTTACTTAACATCTGTGGAAGCATTTGCTAAAGAATGCTTCACTGGTGGTATCTACTACCCAAATTTAAACAGGGTAATTTTCTCAAAGCTCTAATGGTAGAGACTTGCTGCCTGTTCTATACTTACTAGCAGATCATGATAATTTCATTTGTGCTTGAAAACTGTGGGGAGCAATCCGGACTAGACTGAGTTACTGGAATTAAGACTTATTCTATGCATCTGCTCTCCCACAATATGGCGCTGGGAGAGAAGTAAACAGCTTCCGCACAGCTGCCTCCAGTTCAACTAATAAACTGTAGGACTTGCTATTGATTGGAGGAGAGCAGCGTACTCGGCGTGTGGGCAGCCGAGTTAGGATTGGCGGAGGAGGACTATAAAGGAGGAGAGAGACGGCATGCACCAGGAACATCTATGGGGAACATCTAAGGGGAACACCTGTGCAGCCCCCGAGAAGAGCCGGCCGGCGGTGTGCCGCTCCCCTGCGGAAGTGGGGAAAGCGGCCAGGGGGAACTGCCCTTCCACGGAGGTGGAAGGGATAGTAGCCAACCCGGGAAGAACCAGCAGCAAACCCGGGGAGGGCCGAGCAGACGAAAGAACAGCGCAGGGTCCTATGTCGTTCCTCCATGAAGAGGGGGAGCGACAAAAACTAGATACATTTCAGTGAAATCATTCCCCAGAAATAACACTACAATACAGTTGGAAGGCAGAGATGCAAGAAGAAAATAATTCATTAATAGAATTGAAACACAGCAATACAAACAGGCTTAGAAAAACAGTGAAACAGCAGCAATAAAATAGGGATTCCAAGAATAAAATCTTGCAACACAAAATTAACACAGCAGCTTAGGTTTGCAACTTCTCATTTGAAATGAGCACATAGATAAGGATCAAACGTATACTGATTCACATTTTATATGATCAGGAGCTGAAAATTTTATACCACTAGAAAATATTAATAAATTAAAAAAAAGACTGCCACAAAATTAGCCCATTTTCCTTTCTGTGAAGAAATTCATAAGAGGAAAAAAATAACTCCAGACTATAAATGATGAATGTAACTATTAGAAGTGGCCTCTCTATGAAGTCTAAAATAGAAGGAAAATGTACATTTCTTCCAGAGCTGGAGCCAACAATAACTTTTGCATTCTCAATCCAGCTTAGGTACATTAGTTGGGAAGATGTTTGCAAATCTATTTCATAAGAAAGTGCTGAATTTACTTTTTTTATTTTTTTACTTTTACTCAATTTTCTTAAATGGCCTAAGGTCAATCAAACGCATTAAGTAAAACTTCTAAGTACAAATGACAAAAGAAAAAATTATGCTCTACACCTTGCTTCTTATAAAGGCTTGTTTTAAAATCAGAGGTAAAACTTTTTTCATAAAGGGCCATATAATAAAACTTTCAGCTTTACAACCCATATAGTCATTGTCACAAACACTCAACTGCCATGTAGCATGAAAGCAGCAATAAATGACAGACACGTGAATAAGCATGGCTGTAACAAAATAAAACTTTATTTACAAAAATAGGAAGCAAGTACATAGCCTTGCTTTACTGACCTCTGCTATAGATTACCTGTTCTTTATTAACAGATATATTGTTTTAATAAATACTTCAAAGTTTGGTATTAGGTGGTGAGATTTGCTTTAAAATACTCATTGAAAGAAAAATAAAAAGTAAGAAGAAACGTTAAGTAAGACTGGTAAAACACAATTATAGTTAAGGCTAGATGATGAGTATATGGAGTTCATTATTCTATCTTCTATAATTTTAAGGGGTTAAAAATTCAAAATTAGAAATTTCAAAAATGCAAATTAAATCTTCAAGTAAGCTCTACCAAGAATTTCTTTACATTATAAAATATGCTTAATATTTTTAAATATAAGTAACACAACACAAGAGATTCTTCACATAAAGTCACCAAGCTAATAGTGAAAAAAAACTAATCCATCAAAGTATATACAAGTATAAATTCTTAAGATTTCCATAGTTTAAAATACAAATTCACATCCTACAGCTCCTAAATTACTATGTTTATTTTATTCCCATCTTAACTAACAAAAGGTATTACAAATTTTTCATTTTAGAATATAATTTTTATGAGAAATATATTAGGTTTATCAATTTTAAAATAAATGCAATTTTGTATTTCTCAACTTAAACTGTAGAAAAATAAATATTAATAGATATAACCCAAATAAACACACATTTAGGATCTTTAATAAGGCGAAAAGAATCTTGAGACCATAAAGTTTGAGAACCTATGACCTCAACATTTTCAAGGCTCTTTAAAGTATGTTCACCAAGCAACTAATAGATATATGTTCAAACTCATTTTATCTTTAAATAATCATCATCACATAGTGGAGTTAATCTATTATGAAGGCTGTATCAGTAAACACCCACAAGAAGACATGTAAATCATCAACAGAAATATTCTTCAAAACTACATGAGAAGTCATGAATAACGTATCTAAAGGAAAAAAATATATAATGTGTTCCCCATCCCATGTAAATGATTGTCTCTTGAACCAACAGTAAAGAAACAATAGACATTTCCAATAAATATGCTGCCTCATCAATTAAGACATGTAGTCTCACCCAATGTAAGAAGTCAGAAATCAAACTGAATTGGGCCTTAGGAAAGAAATCTTAAGGCCTCTGCAATTTGTCAAAGATTAAATAAGTATGTTGTTTAAAAGATCTAAGCTTTTTCCCAACATTATGATAAACAGCAGTTTCAAATATTATAAAAACTAAAAAATGAATTAGGCTCACAGAGTATTATCACATTTGAAAAAAACAGAATTTCTCCAAAAATTTCAACTATTCCAGAAAACAAGTATAATCAGTTTCAAAATCTTCTAAATATAAAGCTAAAATAGCAATAAACAACCCATAAATTTGAGCAAGTAATAATTAAATCTAATGTTTATATATGATCATTTATTCCATTTTGTATAAAGATGAACTCATACTCATTTTTCAAATACAGTACCACTGTAGCATTTTTAAACAATTTGCCTCTCCTACTTAAGTACAAGATATTTTCAAGTTTTATAAATGTTATTTCTGTTGTCTTTCATCAACATGAACAGTATCAGCAATAGCATGCAGAGATATACTTACATCATACTCTGTAATTCTGCCACGAAGCTTATAGACTTCCCTGTACTTCTTCCACTATTTGAAGTGGCAGTAGACATTGGGCTAGCTGCAGTACTATTCATCTAAATAAGAAGGAGAAATAAAGCTTACAAACTGTGTTTTTTTTGTTTTTTTTTGTTTTGTTTTGTTTTTTCTTAACAGGCAGAGTGGACAGTGAGAGAGAGACAGAGAGAAAGGTCTTCCTTTTTCTGTTGGTTCACCCCACAATGGCCGCTATGGCTGGCGCACTGCAACCAGCGTACTGCACTGATCCGTAGCCAGGAGCCAGGTGCTTCTCCTGGTCTCCCTTGCGAGTGCAGGGCCCAAGCATTTGGGCCATCCTCCACTGCACTCCCGGGCCACAGCAGAGAGCTGGACTGGAAGAGGGGCAACCGGGAAAGAATTTGGTGCCCCGACCGGGACTAGAACCCGGTGTGCCGGCGCCGCTAGGCGGAGGATTAGCCTATTGAGCCACGGTGCCGGCCACAAACTGTTTTAAACTATAAGAAAATGTATTAAAAATGTAAGCAATTATAAAATCAAGAAGTAAAGTTTGAAATTTCTGATTATTTGGTTTGCATATGTCTGATTTATTTATACTTGAAAAATATTCATTATTAAAATGAAATAGTAAGGTAGAAAAGACTGCTCAATTAAGACATCAACTATTCACTTTACTGATAAATTGGCAGTAAGCAATATAACAAAAAAATTCATTAAAATGCTTTAATAGAGCTTAATTGTTCAAAATGTGTTTCAGGGAGCCCTAAGATTCATTAATGACTCTTCAGGGAGTTCACAATGGCCCCCAAACATACATACTCCCTTGCTTCATCTGACCACCAAAACAATAATGATTTTTCTATTTCATAATATGAGAGTCCCACGTAAGATTTCATTTTAAAAAAGAGTGCCACTACTGTAAAATACAAAGTTAAAAAATACGGGGGGCCGGAGCTATGACGCAGTAGGTTAATCCTCTGCCCACGGCTTGGGCATCCCCATAGTGGTGCCCATTCGTGTCCCAGCTGCTCCTCTTGCGATCCAGCTCCCTGCTTATGGCCTAGGAAAGCAGAAGATGGCCCAGGCACTTTGGTCCCTGCACTCACATGGGAGCCCCAAAAGAAGCTCCTGGCTTCAGATTGGCCCAGCTGCCACCGTTGGAGACATTTGGGGAGTGAATCAGTGGATGGAAGACCTTTCTCTCTACCTCTCCCTCTGTCTGTAACTCTACCTCTCAAGTAAATAAATAAAATCTTAAAAAAAAAGAAAAGAAAAGAAAAGTACAACAGGGCCTGTGATCCGGCCTAGTGGTTAAGATGCCTCTTGGAATGCACACATCGTATATGGGAGTGCCTGGTACCTAAGCCCAGCTCCTGATTCCCAGGGTGATGGCTCAAGTGGTGGAGTCCCTGTTACCATGTGGAAGACCTGAATTGAGTCAGTGGATGTGAGTGAGCAATGAAGCCAGCTCACTTTCTTTCTCCCTCTCTAGCACACACACAGGCTAGCTCTCTCTGGCTGGCTGTCTCTCTGCCTCTCAAATGAATTAAAGAAAGAAAACTAAAGCAGAATCTACTGTAATGTAAACTACAAATATTATCTCAAAAACTAAAGAGGAAGGAAGGACGGAAAAAAGGATGGAAGGAAGGAAAAAGAACAGAAAAAAGAAAAGAAAGAGGGAGAGAGGGAATATCATTATATTCTTGGAATTGTATCTTTGAACTATATTCAATCTATTAAAAAATAAAAATAAAAATTTTAAATAAAATTTTTTTAAAAAGCAGAATCGAATTCCCATTAAGCCTAAAACACAAATAAGATCAATCAACAGCAAAAGTAAACATGATAATGTATAATATTACAGGCAAATAATTCATCCAATTTAAAACATGGCATTTTCCCTCATAAAATTAAGCTCATGTATGAGAAAACTAGATGCCAATCCTAATGTGTGCCATTTTGATTAATGTATACAGCATTAAATAAATACAAATGAAACAAAATAACGTTAGAGTCATGAAAGAAGGTATATCCTCAATTATCACATAGTAAGTTCCAAAAATAAGTATTATTTCATCTCTGTACATAGATTTTGAAATGTTATAATGTTCCCTTAAAATAAAAATTCTAAAGAAAGTAAAAAGTGTGCAACATACAATAAAATAAAGCAGTACAGAGAACTCTAGGTATACAAGACTAAGAGGGTAGATTCTGCAGTCAGACTGCCTAGGTTCAAAACATGGCTCTGCTACTTTGCTAGACCTTTGAGCAAGATATTTCTTTGCTTCCTCATCTGTAAAACAGGAATGACTGTTCTACCTTCTTAATGGAGTTGTGAGAATTAAATGAATAACATATACAAGATTCAGAACATTACTTAGCACACAGTAAGCACATAATTAATGCTGGCTATTATAATCAAAAGAAAAGACATCAAGAATTCCCCTTCTTAACCTCCTTATAAATTTAGATTATTCATCTCTCACAATCATACAAGTTCAAACACCTTGAAGACTTTCACTAAAAGACATCAATTTCAACAAATATTAAGTAGTGTTTTTTGTTTTTTTTGTTTGTTTGTTTGTTTTTTTTTTTTTTTTTGACAGGCAGAGTGGATAGTGAGAGAGAAAGACAGAGAAAGGTCTTCCTTTAGCCGATGGTTCACCCTCCAATGGCCGCCACGGCTGGCGCACTGCAGCTGGCGCACCGCGCTGATCCGAAGGCAGGAGCCAGTGCTTCTCCTGGTCTCCCATGGGGTACAGGGCCCAAGTACTTGGGCCATTCTCCACTGCCTTCCCAGGCCACAGCAGAGAGCTGGCCTGGAAGAGGGGCAACTGGGAAAGAATCCGGCGCCCCAACCGGGACTAGAACCCGGTGTGCCAGCGCCACTAGGTGGAGGATCAGCCTATTGAGCCGCAGCGCCGGCCAAGTAGTTTTCTTATAAAGCAAGTTCAGTTTTCACTTTTGACAAACCTACAACTATTAGTCTATCCAGCTCACTCTCAGCCCTGTGGTGTGTGTTTGGCATAGTGGTGAAGACACCACTGGGATGTCCACATCCCATACTGGAGTGTCTGGATGCAGCTCCTAGCTCCACTCCTGATTTCAGCTTCCCTGGGAACATGAACCCTAGAAAGCAGCAGGTAATGGCTCAAGTAGCTGGTTCTACACTGGAGACCTGGACTGAGTTCCCAGTCCAGGCATTGGCCTGGCCCACTCCTGGCTGTTGCAGGTATTTGGGAGTGAACCAGTGCATGGAAGAGATCTATCTCTATCTCTATCTCTCCCCACCCATCTCTGTCTCTCTGCCTTTCAAATGAATAAGATACATCTTTTAAAAAAATATTTAATTCTCACACTCTTATCTTTGACTCCTGCTGAGCCCTATTTTTTAAAAATATTTATTTATTTGAAAGGCAGAGCTAGAGAGAGAAAGAGAGAGAGAGAGAGAGAGAAGCACACACAAGCACATTTCTCCATCCATGGTCCACTCCCCAAATGGCCACAATGGCAGGAACTAGACCAATCCAAAGCCAGAAGCTAGAAGTCCCCTCGGGATCTCTACATGGGTGCAGGGGCCCAAATACTTAGGCCATCTTCTGCTGCTCTCCCAGGCCATTAGCAGGGAGCTGAATAGGAAGTGCAGAAGCCAGGACTTGAGCCAATGCCCACATGGGATGCCAGCACTGCAAGAAACTGCTTCACCTGCTACACCACAGCATCAGCCAGGAGCCCTATTATTATCATTTTTAAGATTTATTTATTTTATTTGAAGGCAGAGTTACAGAGAGGCAGAGGGAGAGAGAGAGAGGGAGAGAGAGAGAAAGAGAGAGAGAGAGGTCTTTCATTCACTGGTTCACTCCCCAAATGGCCACGATGGCTGGAGCTGCGCTGATCAGAGAAGCCAGGAGCCAGGAGGTTCTTCCGGGTCTCCCATGCAGGTGCAAGGACCCAAGGACTTGGGCCATCTTCTACTGCTTTCCCAGGCCATAGCAGAGAGCTGGATCAGAAGAGGAGCAGCCAGGACTCAAACTGGTGCCCATAAGGGATGACAGCACTGCAGGCAACAATTTTACCCACAACGCTACAGTGCCGGCCCCAACCCCTATTATTTTGAAAGAAGACAGGGGCCGGCGCTGTGGTTCAGCAGGTTAAAGCCACAGTCTGCAGCAATCACATCCCATGTGGGCACCAGTTCAAGTCCTAGCTGCTCCACTTTCAATCCAGCTCCCTGCTAATGCACCTGGGAAAGAAGTGGAAGATGATTCAAGTACTTGGGCACCTGCATCTACGTGGGAGACCTGGAAGAAGCTCCTGGCTTTTGGCTTTGGCCTGGCCCAGTCCTGGCTGTTGCTGCCACTTAGGGCATGAACCAGCAGATAGAAGATCTCTCTTTGTCTCTCCTTCTCTCTCTCTGTAGCTCCGCCTTTCAAATAAATAAATAAATCTTCTTTTGGGTGTCCCACATGGTTGCAGGGGTCCGAGAACTTGAGCCACCTTCCGCTGGTTTCCTGGACACATTAGCAGAGAGCTGGATCAGAAGTGGAGCAGCCAGGACTCAAACTGGCACGCATGTAGGATGCCAGCACCACAAGCAGCAGATTAACCTGCTGCGCTACAATGCTGGGCCCTGACCCTCCCTTTTTTTTTTTTTAAAGATTTATTTTATTTATTATGACATTGCAGGCATTTGGGGAGTGAATCAGACTATGGGAGCTCACATGTTCTTACACTCATTCTTGCTGTCTCTGTCTCTCTCTCTCTCTCTGCCTCCCAAATAAGTAAAAAACTTTTTTCAAAATAATGGAAAAAATTAACACAGAAAACCTAAACCAAGTACACACTCACCAAGGGCTGAGATGATAGACAGGCTGGGCTTCAATAAAAGAAACTGGAAAAAAGCTACCCAGTTCACCGCCTGAGATGAGCTTTATATCACACTTCTGAGAAGTCAGCAAGACAAACATGTAAGACAAGCAGCACATTAGCTAAGTGACTAGATCTAGAATATTCCAATATCCCTCTGGTCTAGTCTGAGGGCCCAAAAGGCCAGGCCAAAACCACCAGAGAATACAAGAGCAGAGAAAAAGAGGGAAAAGAAGAAAATTGCACTCAAATTTAACCTGACAACCAAAATTCTCAAACACACAGACTCTAATGCCAAAAAAGACCATCACTTCTTTAAGCTTAAATTTGTTCTACTTTTTCATAAAGATTTTTGGAATAAGTATTTTTCCTACAAATGACATAGGAAAAGAAACATTACCATTTGAAACCTGAGTTTAAAGAAAAATGGTATCACCTTCCAAGACTGGGGCAAATGGAAAGAAACCAAAGATTTCCACAAAGAGCTGTAGAATCAGAACACGCTTTACAAAAACAAACAAACAAACAAATAAAAAGAACACTGGATTTCTAGAAGACTTCAGAAAATGTTCCCCTAATGTCTCAACAGCTGACTGACAGAGATATCTTTGAGAAAATGTTAAAGATTATGTATCAATCCTAACCTCAAAACACAGCTATGATTTGAGTTGACACACATCACATTATATACATTTCATTTTGTGAAACTATCTTATGGCCAAATGTACTGAGACACTGCTGGAGCAATCTTTCCCTTTTTTCATTTTCAAATCCACTCACCCTGTTTTAATTCTTTCTGAAGAGAAGGTATTTCATAAAGCAAATTCATATTAAAACCATAGCTTTCTTTAGTTGTCTCCCTACTGCAAATGTAAAGGGTCCTAAACCTTGTTTATTATAACCATGATCACCCTTTCACAGTCAAGTTATTTAGTTTTTAAATCAAACAGGTGAATAACATTTTTCTTGACATGATGAGCTGATAGCTCATTAGATTCTTTAAAATAATTATTTCCCGTACCCATATTTTGTTTGATGATTTAGGTAATTAACTTCTTTAGACATTAACTTCTTTACACATCAAAGTTCTATCATTTTCAAATGCTTTATTTCCTTTCTTCCAGACATTAAAAAAAAAAGTCTGTAAGAAGCAGGAGGACTCAAGTCAATTTTCTCTAATAAATACAGTTAACATGGAACTGAAAACCTACTGTAATCTTCTCAATGGGTTAATGTCCTGCAGTTGTTTCAACTTTCGATTGAAATGCAGCTGTTTGCCATATTTTACAAAATGAATTCAGATGTGCAGATTGGGACCTAGATTATTTCAACATGCCAGTTAAAATGTGAACCCAAGGAAAAGGTTCATTTCTGATTAATACTATTTAAACCTGATCATTAAACCAATAACTAGTATTAAGTCACACCTGTAAAATCCTGTCCCAGACAAGAAAAAAATCAACTTTTTAATTTAAAACAATGGATTTAAGGATATACCGTTTTCCTCAGAAAATACTGATAGAAAAAGAAGTTCTAATTCTAGTAAAATTGCACACCACAAATACTGCAAACAAAATGCAGTAAACATGTTATGTTATGAAGTTTCCATTTAGAGCTCATATTTGTGGTGACTAAGTGATCAAAGAAGAAATATCATGAAGTATCTTTAAGCTTAGAGGACCCAGAGGAGTTGGGAACCTTATTATTAGTTCCTGCACCCTCAAAGCAACATTAAAATCTAGACTGTGAAATCTATCAGTCAACCCACTAATTAAAAACTAATGGAATGTTTTTATCATTTCTTCAATCATCATTGCTAAGGAAAACTAATTTAGCCAACCTATATACTGATCCTGAGAATCTACAGTCTCAATCCTAATCACTGGTATACTGAACAACCCACATAATATAAAAATAAAAAATTTTTATAATTAGAAAATTTCCATTTCCAAAAATCTTTAAAGGGAGGAAGCAATTATGTTCAACCAACACTATTATACATTGCATTTTACTTTTACAAAAAAAAAAAAACTCAATGTACATCATGATCTAAATTTCTCAATATGAAAAATAATACCCAGCAGTCACTGAACCTCTGAGGATGCAAAAAATATCAAATGTTAAAGTACCTATAAAAAGTCTGTATGTAGTGTCTGGAGTAACACAGTGGTAATTCCAATATACTTCTATATGCACCATTTCAAGCAGACTTTGAAAGATATAAAAAGGGGCAGGCATTATGGTGCAGAGGGTTAACCAGCCGCCTGTAACACCAGCATCCTACAGGAGCACCATTTCAAGTCCAACTACTCCACTTCCTACATAGCTCCCTGCAAATGTGCCTGGGAAAGCAGCAGAGGAAGGACCAAGTACTTGGGCTCCTTCACCCACATAGGAGACCAGAGTTTCTGGCTCCTGGATTTGGCATGACCAAGCCCTGGCCATTGCAGCCATTGGGGAATGAACCGGCAGATGGAAGATTTCTTGGTCTCTCTCTACCTCTCTCCATAGCTCTGCCTTTCAAATAATTTTTTTTTAAATCTTAATTTAAAAAAAAGAAAAGTTTTTTTTAAAAAAAACCTGATTTTCAAACTTGTCTAAAAACAGTCACATCAGTCCTCCTCAATCTTTGTTCTATAGCAATGAAATCAGGCATTCAGTATCTTCCAAACTACCCAATGTATTTCTGAACCTTTCTCCTACACTTCTTCCTGTTTCTAGTACCTTTTGAAAAAATGTAACACCTCTTCACCTACCCAAATCCAAATATCTGACCTAAGCTCAACATCTCCAAGAAGTATTCCTAGTTACAAAACCATAAGGAATTCTCCTGTCTAATTTAGTTTACTAATTATGTTAACTTAGCATTACATTATTTTACTATAATTAACTTATATTAATAACAAACCTCTATTCCACACCAAATCCCTCCCCCCAGCTACAGGAGAAGCAAGCATCTACTGTACAAATAACCAGCGAATTTAGTAACTCCTTCCTCTCTCTTTTAAAAAAAAAAATGTATTTATTTACTTGAAAGGCAGAGTTACAAAGAGGCAGAGAGAGGTCTTCCATCAGATGGTTTTCTCCCAAGATGGCCGCAACGGCCAGAGCTGTGCCTATCTGAAGCCAGGAGCTTCTTCTGGGTCTTCCACAGGGGTACAGTGGCCCAAGAACTTGGGCCATCTTCTATACTTTCCCAGGCCATAGCAGAGATCTGGATCAGAAGTGGAGCAGCTAGGACTCAAACCAGTGTCCACATGGGATGCTGGCGCTATAGGAGGTGGCTTTACCCGCTATACCATAGCGTCAGCCCCCTCCTCTCTCCTTTACCAAAGATGATGTATGCTCCCTTTACTCCCTCCACTTATAAGAATGGTACCTTCTTATTTAAAGATAACACTACTTATAACTTGGGTTATTATCATAACTTATTTATTGGGCACCTGCTACAGGCCACACACTGCCATAAGAAGTAGGAATATACTAATGACTAAGCCAGATAAAAAGAAATTCATTGTCATGAAGAAGTATAGCACATTAATAAATATAACTTGAGATTATGACAAATACTGTGAAAACAAATTAATTTCAACTAGGAGGTGAAATTTAGCATAAGACCTCAATGAAACTCAGGAAGGGGTGCTAGAGAACTTTCAAGCCAAAAAAAAACAAAAAAAAAAACAAACAAAGTACCAAGTTTTCCTAAGGACAGTGTACAGATGTACAGCAAAGTGAACAAAGAGGCAGTAGAAGATAAGATCTGAGAGGTAGCAATACACACATCTCCTAAAGCTCTGTAGGCAAAAAGGTCACCTTTTCCTGGAGTAGGCATTTGGACTAGTGGTTAAGATGCTGCTGGGTTGGGCAGGCACTGTGGCATAGTGGGTAAAGCTGCCACCTGCACTGCTGCCACCCATATAGGTACTGGCTCGAGTCCCGGATGATCCACTTCTGATCCAGCTCCCTGTTACAGCCTGGGAAAGCAGTGGGAGATGGCCCAAGTCTTTGGGCCCCTACACCCACATGGGAGACCTGGAGCAGGCTCCCAGTTCCTGGCTTGATTGGCCATTGTGCAATAGCTGTCTGGCTGTTGCAGTCATTTGGGGAGTAAACTTGCATACAGAAGATCTCTGCCTTTGCCTCTCTCTCTGTAACTCTGCCTCTCAAGTAAACAAATAAATCTTTAAAAATAAAAGGGGGGGAGGGGTAGCGCTGTGGCGCAGTGGGTTAACGCCCTGGCCTGAAATGCCAACATCCCATGTGGGATGATCCAGCTGCTCCACTTCCTGTCCAGCTCTCTGCTGTGGCCCGGGAAAGCAGTAGAAGATGGCCCAAGTCCTTGGGCCCCTGCACCCATGTGGGAGACCAGGAAGAAGCTCCTGGCTCCTGGCTTCGGATTGGCACAGCTCCGGCCATTGCAGCCACCGGGGGAAGTGAACCAGCAGATGGAAGACATCTCTCTCTCTCTCTCTCTGCCTCTCTTCTCTCTGTGTAACTCTTTCAAATAAATAAATCTTCATTTAAAAAAAAAAAAACACATTTCCAAAAATATGCTTGTGATACCAAAAAGCTCTCATTACCATCTAGTCCTTTTGGAAAGGGCAAATATACTTCCCATAAATTCCCATAAAGTTATTTAGCACTACAATTAACATCAGGTTAGCAGAAAGACAGCAACAAGTCAAAAAAAAATAAATAAATAAAGACGCTGCTGGGGATGTGCACATCCCTTCTCAGAGTGTCCACTACACTTCCAATCCCAGCTTTGCGCTGATGCACAACCTGGGAAACAGCAGATGATGGATCAAACAGTTGGGTCATGGCTTACCCACAAGAGACCTAGATTGAAGTTCCAGCTTCTGGCTCCCAGTTTTGACATGACCGAGCCTAAGCTGCTGTAGGCATCGGGGGAGTAAACCAGTGGATGAGAGGCCACCCTCTGTATATCTCTCTCTCTCTCATTTACTCTCTCCACCTCTCAAATAATGTTTTAAATTTTTACTTCAATGTAATGTAACCCTACTAGATAAATAGAAAACAGAAGTTAGTTACTTGAAATGGTCTAGGTTTTCTCTTTGCTTTTCAAGTAAATTAACTAAAGAAAAAACTTTTAAGTAAAATACAAAGATAACTCCAGCTACTGTGAGAATGTACTATAAGGAAGCAAGGTTTCTCAAAGAAACCAGCTAGGAAGTTGCTGACATTTTGCAAACAAAAAGTCACTGGCTCAAATTAGTGTATCAGGTGAACATGACAACAAATGGTCAATTTCCAGAATATATTTTAAAGGCAGAGCTGACCTGCTGATGGATTAAACACTGAGTATGAGAAGAAACAACAGATTGAATGGTGGCTCCATTTACTGAGATCAAGAACACTGGAAAGGGCCGGCGCTGCAGTTCACTAGGCTAATCCTCTGCCTTGCGGCGCTGGCACACCGGGTTCTAGTCCCGGTCGGGGCGCCGGATTCTGTCCCGGTTGCCCCTCTTCCAGGCCAGCTCTCTGCTGTGGCCAGGGAGTGCAGTGGAGGATGGCCCAAGTCCTTGGGTCCTGCACCCCATGGGAGACCAGAAGAAGCACCTGGCTCCTGCTCTCAGATCAGCACGGTGCACCGGCAGCAGCGCACCAGCCATGGCAGCCATTGGAGGGTGAACCAATGGCAAAGGAAGACCTTTCTCTCCGTCTCTCTCTCTCACTGTCCACTCTGCCTGTCAAAAAAAAAAAAAAAAAACCACTGGAAAGGAAAAAGCCAGGAGCTCAGTTCAAACTATGTCAAATTTGAGAAGATTATGAGAGTACTTCCAAGAGCTCATGGAAGCAGCCAGTGTTGTAACAGCAGGTTAAGCTTCTGCTTTCAACACTACCATCCCATATAGGTGCCGGCTGGTGTCCCGGCTTCTCCACTTCCCATCCAGCTCCTTGTTATTGCGCCTGAGAAACAACACAAAATGGCCCAAGTACTTGGATCCCTGCCACCCACATGGGAGACCTGGATGAACCTCCTGGTTCCTGGCTTCAGCCTAGCCCAGCCCTGGCCATTGCAGCCATTTGGAGTAGGGTTGGTGGGGAGGGGCATGGAAGATTTCTCTTTCTCTGTATCTTCCTCTCTGTAACTCTGCCTTTTAAATAAATATAAATTGAAAAAGAAAAGAAAAGAAAGAAAAACACAGAAAATGGAACTGAAATAAGTAACTTTCATGCAAAAAATTTTTGAAATCATTTATATGTAGGATCTTCAAAAAGTTCATGGAAATGTAGTTTATCTAAACATGGATTTTAAAATTTTTCAAACCAAAATAAACTTACCTTTTAATTCCACTTTTTTCCACAAACTCTTTGAAGTACCTGTGAATGAGATATTCAAGTGGAGATGAAATCCTGCAGAAGCTTTGTGGGAGATATTATAAGGGGGAAAATTAAAATAAAAAGGTTTTTGTTAAGGATTAACCAACATAACTTAGTTTCTCCACTTAACAGGAATAATTTCTGTCTCTTCAAGGGAGTGTGAAGACCACAGTGCTTATCACAGGATCACTCAAAAAATATATCTGAATTGGAAATAATATCGAAACATCTTGTAAACTATGAAAATCCTCCCCTTTCTTTCTTTCTAGAAGGAAGCAAGACAGAAAGAGAAAGAGACAAAGAGAGATAAAAAGAAACAAACATAGGGTATTTATATATCCTAGTTAGCTGCATGAGTTATAGACATTGGAGCCCAATACATGTGAGACACAGGAGGTTCCATTATCATATTTTCTTTAGTCTCATATTAATGTTACTTTCTATTCCATGTGCTTTCATACCCAGTACTCTCTTACAGAAAAACCAAGCCTTAAAATGAGAAAAAAAAATATTCTTTGCAAAATGTTCCCTAAAGTGCACTGCAAATGTGCTTACCAGATCCAAAAATACACAAAATCTCAATTCTGACAAATAGCACATAACAAGCTTTCTTTCCCAATACCAAAACACTGTTGTTTTTACATAAAACTGAGTCACTAATGGTTAACTTTTTAGATATATGAGAAATTTTGGAATCAATTATATTCCTTAGTAAGAAGTAACTGCACTTGACAAGAATGCAAAACAGAAGCATGTCCTTTATTTTTTTTTTATTTTTTATTTTTTTTTATTTTATTTTTTTTTTTTGACAGGCAGAGTGGACAGTGAGAGAGAGAGACAGAGAGAAAGGTCTTCCTTTGCCATTGGTTTACCCTCCAATGGCCGCCGCGGCCGGCGCGCTGCGGCCGGCGCACCGCGCGATCCGGTGGCAGGAGCCAGGAGCCAGGAGCTTTTCCTGGTCTCCCATGGGGTGCAGGGCCCAAGCACCTGGGCCATCCTCCACTGCACTCCCTGGCCACAGCAGAGGGCTGGCCTGGAAGAGGGGCAACCGGGACAGAATCCGGCGCCCCGACCGGGACTAGAACCCGGTGTGCCGGCGCCGCAAGGCGGAGGATTAGCCTATTGAGCCGCGGCGCAGGCCAAAAACAGAAGCATGTCCTTTAAACATCAAGATTCTCTTCCAATCTACAGGTTTAATTTAAAAATATTAAACTTCAGGGCCAGTGCTGTGGCATAGCAGGTTAAAGCCCCGGCACCCTATATGGGTGCCAGTTCAAGTCCTGGCTGCTCCACTTCTGATCCAGCTCCCTGCTAAGGCACCTGGAAAAGCATTGGAGGATGGCCCAAGTGCTTGAGCCACTGCACTCATGTGGGAGACCCTGGCTCCTGGTTTCAGCCTGGTCCAGTCCCAGACATTACAGCCTTTTGGGGAATGAACAAGCAGTCAGAAGACCACCCCCCCTCTGTCTCTCTGTCTCTCTGTCTCTCTGTCTCTACCTCTCTCAGTAACTAAGCCTTTCAAATAAGTAAAAATAAATCTTTTACAAAAAGAAATATTAGACTTCATGAGAGCTCTATGTTAAATAATTCAACAACATGTCTAATTTGGTTAAAATACACTTAACACTAAAAAAGAGGAATGAAAGATTCATTGCAAGCATGGAAAAATAAATCTAGAATCTGTAAAGGGTATCTTCACATGTTCACATTTTTTGCTCAATCACCCAACAAGACAAACATAAGGGTACTTCAAAGTCTGTGGAAAATTGAATTTAAAAATAAGTTTGCAGCCGGCGCCGCGGCTCACTAGGCTAATCCTCTGCCTTGTGGCGCCAGCACACCGGGTTCTAGTCCCGGTCGGGGCGCCGGATTCTTCCCCGTTGGAAGGTGAACCAATGGTAAAGGAAGACCTTTCTCTCTGTCTCTCTCTCTCACTGTCCACTCTGCCTGTCAAAAAAATAATAATAAATTAAAAAAAAAATAAGTTTGGTGCAAAAATTATTTTAAATCCACATTTTTTCAATATTATTTATTTGAAAGTCAGAGCTACAGAGAGGGAAAGACAGAATGAGAAAGAGAGCTTCCATCTGCTGGTTCATCACTCAAATGGCCACAGCAGCCAGGAGCTTCCTCCAGGTCTCCGACGTGGTGCAGGTGCAGGGGACCAAGTACTTGGGCCATCCTCCACTGCTTTCCCAGGTGCATTAGCAGGGAGCTGGATGATTAGTGGAGCAGGCAGGACAGGAACATATAGGATGCCAGTGTTGCGGGTGGCAGCTTAGCCTATTATATCACAGCACGGAACCCAAGAGTGATTTTTATAGTTTAAAAAAGCTTCAGGGCTGGCACCGCAGCTCACTTGGCTAATCTTCCACCTGCAGCGCCGGCACCCGGGGTTCTAGTCCCAGTTGGGGCGCCGGATTCTGTCCTGGTTGCCCCTCTTCCAGTCCAGCTCTCTGCTGTGGCCTGGGAGTGCAGTGGAGGATGGCCCAGGTCCTTGGGCCCTGCACCTGCATGGGAGACCAGGAGGAAGCCCCTGGCTCCTGGCTTCGGATCAGCGCAGCACGCCGGCGGTAGTGACCATATAGGGGGTAAACCAACGGAAGGAAGACCTTTCTCTCTGTCTCCCTCTCTCTAACTCTGCCTGTCAAAAAAATTTTTTTTCAAAAAAAAAAAAAAGCTTCAGAATTGTTTCTCTGATAAGATTAGATCTTTATACACAGAAACCTAACTTTTCTTTGGAGTTCTCTACACCAAAAATTCATTTTCTTTTCAGAAAGAACACAAGCTGGCGCCGTGGCTCACTAGGCTAATCCTCTGCCTGCAGCGCTGGCACCCTGGGTTCTAGTCTCGGTTGGGGCGCAGGATTCTGTCCCGGTTGCTCCTCCTCCAGTCCAGCTCTTTGCTGTGACCCGGGGTTGCAGTGGAGGATGGCCCAAGTCCTTGGGCCCTGCACCTGCATGGGAGACCAAAAGGAAACTCCTGGCTTCAGATCAGCGCAGCGGCCACTTTGGGGGTGAACCAACAGAAAAAGGAAGACCTTTCTCTCTGTCTCTCTCTCTCTCACTGTCTAACTCTGCCTGTCAAAAAAAAATTTTTTAAAGGTAGAAAAAAAAAGAACACAAGCTGTCCAAAATTTCTACCCAAAGCAAAATATTTAAATTACCAGTGGATTAAATGGACAAGTCATTTAATGGCCACATACCTCATCTATTAATTAAGCACAAAAGCAGTGACGTTGTCATTGTTCTAGAGTAAGTATATTCCTGAGACTGCAGTATGGTTTATCCTTCTAAAAGTATGTATTACAAATTTCAACAAGTCTAAAAATACAGTGACCATGTCAGTACATGGTCTCAATTGGGACTTTTTTTTTAATAGTGAAAGGGGCTCGATTAATAATTATGCTTGGACAGTCAGGCTTTGAACCATGACTGTCCCAGAAAAAATAAGCTATACAGTCACCTGACATAAGAATAACTCATTCTGATTTTGTATGTTAGGGGCTTTTCTCTGCATATGATTTAAATTCATGAGCTGAAAGTTATTGTTCCAGATCTAAAACAACGTTCAGCCTTGAGACCAAGGGCACCATTTTATAGACATTAAGGCTACGGTTAAGGGTGTTGCCCATAAAAGTTTTTTGGAAATTTTATTTTCATACCTCAGTATATAAAAAAATTGCTTGAGAAATAAGATACATATTTCAAAGGATCTTTATAAAGTAATCTTGTGAAACATCACAAAATTGCATTTATCTCTAAAATGTTTGAATACAAATAACTGTAAAAATACTTCTAAAGTGTTCCAATGCTCAAAAGTTACTTCTAAAATTTATCAAATCGTTTTAGTATATAAAATTAAAAAAAAAACCACGCATTTTTCACATGGAAAAAACTCCAGGAATAAAAATGTTGAAGACTTGAAAACTTTTTACTGAAAACTAACCAAAGTGATACAAGATAGTGGGAAACTCATGAGCACAATACAGTCTAAAACTGTTAAAGGAAACTCCCGGGAGTGTTGTTATGGCTCTCTTGTTAAATCTGACAGAGCTGTACAATGTAGGAGTCAAAAGAATGCTTTGCTTTAATTTGTCAAGCTGTAAATAAATACAGACCCAGGCTTTGAACTACAGTATTTGAATGAAAGGCATTATTTGAATATAATTATGATTGCCTTAGGCAATAAATGTTCTGAGAGTTGGCTTTAAAACTCAATCCAATCAAGAATTGGAAGGGTTCTCAAAATCTGTATTCTAAACTTACGCTGCCCAATGCAGTAATGACTAGCCACATGTGGCTGTTTAAATGTAGATTCTAATTAATTTATTAAAATATAAAATAAAAAGTTAAGCTTCTCAGTGACACTTGTGATGTTTCAAGTGTCCAATGGCTACCATACTGGGATGGCACACATCAGATGGCAGAAAGTTCTATGGGACACTGGGGCTCTAAACCTAGGCATACTTTGCTTGATATCCATAACAAGAAACTTGCAGAACCAAGCGCATCCCATCTCTGCAAAGGACTATCAAGAAACTGCTCCTCACATTCAAACTCAGCCTCTTTGAAGGAATTTCTGAATTCACCAGAAATTCCCCCAGCTCCAACCTCAATGTGGTGTTCAAATGCACCTTTGCAGTGGTCTGCTCTGGGCCTCTTCAGGATCAACATAAACTCCTTTCTTCCGAGCAGAAGCTTATAAACTTGGGGACACACTAACTTATCAACGTGTAGAGCCATAGCAGCATGCCCAAGACCTTCTGAGTGTCAGATGTATCCCACTTGCCCCCGTAATTTTCACTCTCACTTGTCGGACATGATTTTTAAAACAAGGTCACAGTCACTCTGAACTCTTGAAACGTGGAGACCAAGAGTTAGCCAGTAAGCAGGACCAACATCCAGCTAGCGTGTCTCGCTCGCAGTCCTGACGCAGGCTACCACGATTCCTCCAGGACACCGAGGCAAACACAGGCTAAGGAACTTGCCCAGGGTCGCAGAGGCGGGCTCACCCCGGCGAGGGCAGAGGTGCTCTCTTCCTTCGCATGGAAACTGGAAGTCCACTAACCCCACCCAACTTCCTCACGGGCTATCAAGCAACAATTGCCTCCTTCAAGGACTCTCCCCTGGAAAGGCTGCCCAGGTGGCACGCGAGCGACGCCTCGGCGCGCGGCCCGCGTCCCACGCCCACCCGCAGGCGGGGAGGAGTCAAGAGTCCAGGCCACCGCGGGCGGCAGCGCACCGACGCGGCGCGGGGCCGCAGCCTCACGCAGCCGCCCGCCCTCCGCTCTTCCCGCGCACACGCCGGCGACTCCCGGGGTCGGGGCGTGGCCGGCTCAGGGGCCCCGCGTCGCCGGGCAGCGTTCGGCGTCCCTCCCGGCGCCCTGAGCGCTCCCCCAGCCACCCCCCGCGCCGCCCCCCACGCCCCCTACAACCTCTGCTTTAAGAACACTTGTGGCACGGCTGCGCGTCCCGCGTGGAGACTGTGGGGGTAGAGATGGCGTGGTTTCTCCTGCTGCGGCCCGCGACAGGATTGAAAAGGGGCGGGGAGGGGGGATGGCAGAGAATCTAGAGAGGAAAAAGGTGACTCGGCTGTGTGGCAGGAGTTGGGGGGGCGCAAGATGGCGTAAGCCCGACTCGGGCTGGGGTTGTGCGGACCGAGGAGGTAGCGATCTCGACGCCCCCGGCACTGGCGGCGCAGGCGCATGCGCGTTCGGCCAGGTGGCGCGCGGTCTCCTAGGCTACTTCCGCCACACTTGCCAGGGGGTGGGGCTTCGTGAGGGCCGCGCGCAGCCACGCGGCGAGCCCGAGAGCGGGGCGTGCTGGGAGGCTTGTGTGGACGACCTGCGATCCGGCTAGGGTTCTTTGCGCCCTGAGCGCGAGTTCTTTAGGACTGGCGCTGAGAGTCATAGGGTTGTTGCTGCCTACGGTGACGGACGCTGGAAGTTTGTTTTCAACGCCAGGTCAGAGACTGGCTCATAGAAGCTTCGCCTCAGAAGTGGGGGTGATGGGGGTCTTCGCCGGCTTTTGCGTTGGGACGGTGACGTCCCAGCTGGCCCTGCCGCCCCCAGCTCCCCGGAGACTGTCAGGAGGTGCTGGGAGACGGTCCGCGATTAGTTTTCCCCCCAGCTAATTCTGTTAAGCTCAGGCGTTTAAAGACCGTGTTTTTGTTACTGAAAACTCTGTTTAGAGGCTTTTTATGGACGAGCCTATGTTTATTTTTCCTTAGGAAGTTGGCCTGTTCCTCATTTTTTAATCTTACACACACCCCAGTAGTGAACTGTACATCCTGTGCTCGCACGTTTGATCAATGCAGATGTAGTTCTTTAAATTATATAGTCGTAAAACAATGATTGCGGTTGCTTTCACTCTATGTTTTTTGAAGTCTTATTTATATTTTTAACATTCTTTTCTGGCTGCTTAGGGAAAAACACTAATTATCCATGCTCACATCCACTCAGAACGCCAAATATTATAAGACATTTAATAGGGAATCAACTATTAGGCTTCTCCACATCTTTTTAAGCATTACTGCTTCAGTTATCTTCTTGCTTATGAGTAAATGTATTCTGAAATAATCCTTCCTTCCTCCTATTTGCTTATATTGTTTAAAAATAGCAACTTATTTGATTATTTCCTCTGTGGATTGTGGAACTCTTCTGTTAATTTTATGTTTGGTTCTCTTTAATCGCCCCAAACTTCAATATTTGCCAAACACTTAAACTTCCAGAAATATATCTAGGGTGTCAGAGCTGAGCATAATGTGTAAATCAGGATTTCATTCAATGCTGGGCAGAGTATGCAGTATAGGGAAAAGTAACACCGTTAACCTCCTAAAAAGAGAGTCTGGTTTCTGCAATAGTTGAAAACTTTTTTGAGTACATTACCAAGAAAGTAGTTAGAAAACTAAAAAGAAAATATCAATTACACATCTAAAGAAATAGAACTCCAAGCAGATCGTTTTAAGTAAATTTACACCCAACTAAATTTCTCATTTTTTTAAAAAAAGGTTTATTTTATTTGAAAGGCAGAATTACAAAGAGGGACAGACGGAGAGAAAGGTCTTTCCATCCACTGGATTTGGTTTACTCTTCAAATGGCCACAGCATCCAGAACTGGGCCAGGCCAAAGCCAGGCGCCAGGAACTTCTTCCAAGTCTCCCACATGGGTGCAGGGGCCCAAGGACTTGGGCCATCCTCCACTGCTTTCCCAGGCACATCAGCAGGAAGCTGGATTGGAAGTGGAGGAGCCGACACTGGAACCAGCACCCATATGAGTAACCAGCTTAACCCACTTTGCCACAATGCAGGTACCCATGGTAGTTCTTGCACAGGAGTTTCACCTGCATCAGAAGTACCCCCGAATGTGACAGAATAGAAGAGAGATCCTCTTAGACACAGGCTAATCACATGCAACAAGAGTTAATGATGGATGTGGAGAAAGGAAGCTGAGTTCAAGCACTGGTACAGGGAGCTCAAAATTCGCTCTGAGGAAATTGTATTGATGGCAGATGTCTTAACTTTGAAGCCTTATGGGCAATGTTAGTGCTGCTACCTCCTAGAATCTGTTAAAATCCATTTTTTAAAATTGAAGTTATAATTTTGCTTGTAGTTTGACAGCATTGTTTTATACAATGGGATCAAAAATATTTTTCCATTAGATTATTAAAAATACCTAAACTCAGTCAGTGCCGTGGCTCAATAGGCTAATCCTCCACCTAGCGGCACTGGCACACCAGGTTCTAGTCCCGGTTGGGGCACCGGATTCTTTTCCCGGTTGCCCCTCTTCCAGGCCAGCTCTCTGCTGTGGCTCGGGAAGGCAGTGGAGGATGGCCCAAGTGCTTGGGCCCTGCACCCCATGGGAGACCAGGATAAGTACCTGGCTCCTGCCTTCGGATCAGCGCGGTGTGCCGGCCGCAGCGCACCAGCCGTGGCAGCCATTGGAGGGTGAACCAACGGCAAAAAAGGAAGACCTTTCTCTCTGTCTCTCTCACTGTCCACTCTGCCTGTCAAAAAAAAAAAAAAAAAAAAAACTGAAAATAAACTAGAAAATTCAGTTGAGGCAAATATACAGAAACATACAGTTTCCTAAAGCATTTTCTTTGAAAAGTGTCAAACTGGATGTATTTCAGTGAATTATTTGGATAACTACCTTCCTTTTCTATTACATGTGGAAATAGGGCCAAAAATTAATTGGTGCCATGTGAAATAAACCACAGTGTGGTGAATACAACCCACTATTGCTACTTCACAATCTGAAGCTGGATGCAATAAACCTTTTTTGACTACGTAATGCTTAGATCAGTTGTTAAATAGTGATCAGGGAACTGTACCAACAGGTTTAAACTTCGTTTTTATTTTTAGCTTTATATCAATGCACCATAAACTGTGACTTTCCAGGCTACATCTCATTAATTTAATCAGGATAGAATGTAAAATATGGGCTTCAGTGCCACTAATTAGTTGTAGTACTTTGGACAAGCCATTCAAAATCTGAAAATAAGTGTCCTCCACTGTAAAATACAGAAAGAACACTGGAGAGGTGGGATGGTTTTCAGGATTGAAATGGAAAGTTCCTAATATGGAAAATGCCAATTGTTTACAGTTATTGTTATTTTCCACCTTGTAATTAATTTTTTAGTAATTTTATGCTTTTGTTTTTACTGCATTAGACATTGGAATATTCAACAAAAATTCATATCTCAACCTGTAGAGATTATTTCTTTTTAATTCAATAAATTTATGTCAGTATGACAATTATGAGGACCCATTAGATACACCAGTCATTAGTAGAAATTAGGTCTGTAAATATGAATAGCATAATTTCTGCCTTCAATAGGATGTATTAGGAGACACAAAGGAATATAAACAAGAGCAAAAGTGCTGTAATGTGTATAACCTCAGTATCAGCTAAGACCTTGATTTATAAGATGTAGGTTAAGATCGGCTTTAACGTCATTCAGAAATGACCCCCTAAAATATATATGAAAATGTGGCCCCTTAAAGTTCCCCAGAAGTGCCATCTGAGCTGCCACATGTTACCAGAATTTGGGTTGCCATATGATATTACCATATAGTTATTAATAAATCCCCAATATTAATAAGCCCAAGAGGGTTCTTGCCTAATATTTAGAGAATTCTACATACCGGCATAAATAAACGAGGCAGCATGGTACATTTTAGGCTTTTATTTAGTGCGAAAGATGCATAGGAGAGTTATTTAAGAGAGGTAAATCTGGGTTCGTACCGAGCACCAGGAACCAGCCACGTGGAGGAGCATCTAGGCCAGGAAGCGTAGGCTGTGTGGCCACGTGCCCTGGGGGCGCAGGGCTGCAGCAAGCCACCTCAAAGCAAGAGGCCAGGGCGAAGAATCGAGAAGAAGGCTGGACACACTGTGCCCCAGGCTTTTAACCCACTTCCAAAGGGGAGTGTTTAATTAACCTGATTGGCTGGTGGGCACCCAGGTATGGCCAGGTAGAGGCATGAGGTCACACAGGGAAGTCGCGAAAGTGTGGTCTTCCAGCTCACAAACCTAATTGATTTTAACCTATATGCCTGCTTACTTCAATTCTACCTCATTTGTGAGCCAAATGGCCATCCCAAGATTTCTTCATATTCCTGGGGAGCAAATATTCCCACAGTCCCATCTGGCTCCGATCTTCCACTTCTGCTATATGAATGGAGATTTATGAATGAACCTCTAATTGCCCCTATTCCACAGACATCCACATTCATAGATTTCTTTAAAAAAAAAAAAAGATTTATTTTATTTATTTCAAAGACAGAGTTACAAAAAGAAGTAGAGACAGAGAGATCTTCCATCCGCTGGTTCACTCCCCAGATAGTCGCAACAGCTGGAGCTGCGTCTATCTGAAGCCAGGAACCAGGAGCTTCTTCCAGGTCTCCCAAGTGGGTGCAAGGGCCCAAGGACTTGGGCCATCTTCTACTGCTTTCCCAGGCCATAGCAGAGAGCTGGATCAGAAGTGGAGCAGCCGGGACTAGAACCAGCGCCCATATGGGATGCCTGGTGCTTCAAGCCAGGGCATTAACCCACTGAGTCACAGCGCCGGCCCCCACATTCATAGATTTTATCCAAAAGCATTTCCACAAAGTTCTGTGTAGGCACTGCAGATTCACTTAAGTTTTGAGATTATGAGTTTTGAGAGTGTTAGGAAAAGAGCTGCAAATTGGGGCCTCTTCACATGGGACAGCAAAATGTTAGGAAAAGAGGTGCAGAATAGAGAAGACGCTGTATGAATTTACAGCCAGACCGAATTTATTCAGAGAGAATGAATTTGTAGAGGTGGGTGACCCACTGCCCACGCACACCACTGACGGCACATGTGGCTGAAGGCCCTGACCCCCAGGTGCCGGGCCTTTTTATGTTTAGGAGGGCGAGGGATGGGGGGTAGGTAGAGGGCAGCAGGCAGAGGTGAATTCCTGGAACTTGGCAGAGCCTTGGAACCTGGAAAAGAATGCAGGGTGGGGTTTGAAGGCAATAGGCTGTGAAACCCAATTGAGATTCAAGGGCAAGGAATACATTCCAATGTTTATCTGTATTTTGGGCAATGGGCAAGAATGGCTGAGGCTTATGTCTTTGTTCCATCAGAGATGTGTTTCTACATCATAGAAACACAACTTAAGAGTAAATTCTTAGTCTTAAGTGTCTTCATGTTATATTGCATGTTTCTCCACAATGTCCCCCTTCCTACTCAATCCTTCTTTGCTCTTCCCCAATCACAATCTTCTTTTTCTTTCTAATGCTGAGTAGTTAGGTTGTCTTTTTTTTTTTTTTTCTCAGATTCTAGCAGCCCAAGTCTCTGAGGGCTTACTGGCCACCCTGCAGCTCCTTAGTAAGTTTTCTTAAGCAATTTGGAAATAATTTCCTTCAAAGCTATCAACTCTAATATAAATTATTTCATATTTATATGCATAATTGTAGTAAAGATACAATTAGGAAGTAATCATGTGAGTGCACTAGAAGACTGGAGCAAAGAATGATGTCAAAGGAGGCAACCTCTCTAAGCCTCAGTTGCCTCCGCCTTAAATCAAGGGTAGTGATATGAACTCCAAAGCCTAGTTATGAAGATTACATGATGCTGGGGCGGGGGATGTAAGGAGTCAGATGGGTTAATAGGCAGTCAGGGTGATCCCACTGGAAATTGAGGATGCAAAATCTTAAGCAAGGTCAAAAAAATCTGCCTGCCCACTCCTAGAAAGCTTCCAATCTTATGAGAATAGCAAGGGAGTGGCTATTCCTTCAGAACTCCCAGTTTATTGTAAAGCCAAGTAAGTATCTGCCCTTCTGAAGGCTCTTTTATTCTGAGCTAGCCAAGTAGGATAAAAGATTGCAAATCAGGACTTTTGGTGGGTTTTGTCCCCACCTTTTAACTGAATGTCAGATTTTTTCCCCCAGAATTGTGCTTAAAAACCCCAGTATCACTGACACCTTAGGATTTTGCCTCTCTTGGAGCCCCCCTCCCTGCCACTCTGGCTCGAGGCCTCTGATTCTAATAAATCTTACTTTTAAACCTTTAACAACAACAAAAAGAAAATTACATGAGGATGTATATAAAATATCTTGTATATAATATGCACTTAATAAATGCTGACTTTCATTATTATTGTTTTTACTACTGAGAAGAAAACTCAGAGCTCATTCCCTTTTTTAAAAAAAATATTTATTTTAGGACCAGCGCTGTGGCACAGCAGGTTAAAGCCCTGGCTTGGGGTACCAGCATCCCATATGTGCACCAGTTCTGGTCCCAGCTGCTCCTCTTCTTTTTTTTTTTTTTTTTTAATATTTTATTTATTTATTTGAGAGGTAGAGTTACAAACAGTGAGAGGGGGAGACAGAGAGAAAGGTCTTCCATCCATTGGTTCACTCCCCAAATGACCACAACGACTGGAGCTGCGCCAATCCGAAGCCAGGAGCCAGGAGCTTCCTCCCAGTCTCCCATGCGGGTGCAGGGGCCCAAGGACCTTGGCCATGTTCCACTGCCTTCTCAGGCCACAGCAGAGAGCTGGACTGGAAGAGGAGCAGCCGGGATTAGAACTGGCGCCCATATGGGATGCCGGCGCCACAGGCAGAGGACCAACCTACTGCGCCAGGGTGTCGGCCCCTGCTCCTCGTCTGATCCAGCTCTCTGCTGTGGCCAGGAAAGCAGTGGAGGAAGGCCCAAGTGAAATCTCCCACGTGGGAGACCTGGAGGAAGCTCCTGGCTCCTGATTTCGGATCGGCACAGCTCCGGCCATTGCGGCCATCTGGGGAGTGAACCAGCAGATAGAGAACCTCTCTCTCTGTCTCTACCTCTCTCTGTAACTCTGTCTTTCATTTTTAAAGATAAAAATAAAAAAAGATTTATTTTATTTTTATTTGAAAAGCAGAGTGAAAGAGAGAAAAGGAAAGAGATAAAGATCTTCTATCCGCTGGTTCACTTACAAAATGACAGCAATGGCTGGGGCTGGGCCAGGCCAAAGCCAGGAACCAAGAACTCCATCTGGGTCCCCCACATGAGTGGCAGGGGCCCAAGCACTTGCTCCATCTTCCATTGTTTTCACAGGTGCAATAGCAGGGAGTTGGATCAGAGGTAAAGAAGCTGGAACTTGAATAAGCACTCCCATATGGGATGCTGGTGTTGCAAGCAGTGACTTAACACTGCACCACAACACTGTGCCTAAGACTCCACCTTAAAAAGTGAGTGCTAGTCAAATAAGATGGGAAAAGATAATTTAAGCACAGAGAGCCCTATTATCAAAGTCTCAGTGAGTTAAGAGGGATCTTCACTTGTTCAACATTATGGACCATAGGGTGTAAGAAGAGAAGCTAGAAATTTGGTGTCAGATCAAAGAAAGTCTTAAGTAGCATGTTAAGGAAATTGGACTTTAATGTGAAGCCTGGGAAGGATTTTTTAAAATGCAGTGAAATGGTTGAATTTTCCTCTTGGATAATTGACAGTAACATGCAATAAAGATTGGAAGGGTGAACGATTGGTAGGAGCTAACAGTTCAAGAAAGAGATGATATGGGCTAGAGCTAAGTCAATGAAGTAGGAAACAATAGAAGATAATAGGTAGGAGAAATACCAAGAAGATAGATTTTTTTTTTTGACAGGCAGAGTGGACTGGACAGTGAGAGAGAGACAGAGAGAAAGGTCTTCCTTTGCCGTTGGTTTACCCTCCAATGGCCGCCACAGCCGGCACACTGTGGCCAGCACACCGCGCTGATCTGAAGCCAGGAGCCAGGTGCTTCTCCTGGTCTCCCATGGGGTACAGGGCCCAAGGACTTGGGCCATCCTCCACTGCACTCCCGGGCCATAGCAGAGAGCTGGCCTGGAAGAGGGGCAACTGGGACAGAATCTGGCGCCCCGACCGGGACTAGAACCCGGTGTGCTGGCGCCACAAGCGGAGGATTAGCCTATTGAGCTGCAGTGCCGGCCAAGAAGATAGAATTTTATAAAACTTAGTTAATGGTAAGGTAGATAAGAGGATAGGGGAACAATAATGTGGCTCAGTGGGTTAAGTCAACACTTGCCAATACCAGCATTCAATATGAGCCCTAGTTCAACTCCTGGCTGCTCCATTTTCAACCTAGCTCCCTTCTAATGTTCCTTGGAAAGTAGCAAAAGATGACCCAAGTGCTTGGGCCTCTGCCACTCATGTGCCCTGATCATTGCAAGCATTTGGGGAGTGAACCAGCTGATGGAAGATTCTCTTCTCTCTCAACTCTGCCTTTCAAATAAATAAATAATTCTTTAAAAAGGGGGGGGGGTAGGGGGAGAATAGAAGAAACCCAAAGAATGAACTCAAGGATAATTCCAAGGATTCTTGATTTACTGAATGGATGGTGGCACTAATTATGAAGATAAGGAGTAATAAAAGTAGCAGTTTAAGACACATTGGGCGGCCAGTGCCGCGGCTCAGTAGGCTAATCCTCCACCTGCGAGGCCGGCACACCAGGTTCTATACCCGGTCGGGGCGCCGGATTCTGTCCCAGTTGCTCCTCTTCCAGTCCAGCTCTCTGCTGTAGCCCGGGAGGGCAGTGGAGGATGGCCCAGGCCCTTGGGCCCTGCACCCACATGGGAGACCAGGAGAAGCACCTGGCTCCTGCCTTCGGATCAGCACAGCGTGCCGGCCGCAGCAGCCATTGGGGGGTGAACCAATGGAAAAAGAAGACCTTTCTCTCTGTCTGTCTCTCTATCTCTCTCTCTCTCACTGTCCACTCTGCCTGTTTTTTTAAAAAAAAAGACACATTGGGTTTAAAGTGACTATATGGAATCCAGGTGTTGCTGGAGAAGCACAGGGTCCTTGTCTTCGCACAAGAAAGAATTCAGGCGTGAGACAGAGAGTAATGGAAAGCAAAATAGCAAGGTTTATTAGGTAGGGAAATCCATAAGAACAGATGGATACCTCTCCAGACAGGACCTGAGAGAGGGTGCACAGTTCACATTTAGGCTGGGGTTTTTAAGGGGATGGGTCTTGCCTTCCTGCCTTTTCTCTCCCCCTCTCCTTCTTCTCCCGAACAAAGGACTTGTTGGGTGTAAATATGAAAAATTCCTTTCTGAGTTTTTCCCCCTGAAGTTATCAGACAGGAGAAGGCTGGCTGCCATCGCCCCGCCTTAGAGGAAGAAGGTTTATCAGGCCAGGTAGAAGGGGCAGGACTCCCTGGAAGGTCATCAGGATCCGGGCAGGACTTTAAAGTGCAAGATGCTGGGTTTTTGGAGCTTCCGCAATTGGTACTGGTCTTCAGGCCTTTCTCATACACACATAGGCTCAATTTCTGACTTCCTACCTAACACAGGTGTATATAACCAGTTGCCAACTGGAGTATTCAGACATAATGGAGAGTATAGAAACTAGAATAAAGTTAAACTTTAAGAAAGTAGATGGACATTTAGATTTAGGAATCAGTAGTGTACAGCATATATCATTCCATACATATCACTTGTATATAGAACTTATCTCTGTACCTAGACTTGCCCTAAAAATGTTCTCACATGGATCTGTGTGAGCACAAATAAAGCTAAGGAAGAAAATTAAATGGCCAAGAGAAAGTGAATGCAACCCAAAGAAATGAGTTAAAGATTAGATCCTAAACACTCAACATTCAATAGGAGAGGGAGAGTTTACACTGAGGATGGAACACTGAGACGATAGTGTTGCAGAAACAAAGAAAACAGTTTCAAAGAGAAACATTAGTGGTACTAAAGCAAGAATTAGGATTAATAGAATTTACTCAGTTCAGGGTGACCTTTGGCAAAATAGCTTCAAGAGAGTGGTAGGAACAGGAACTTGACAGTAGTGGCTTGAAAAGGGAAGTTTAGACAGGAAGTGGAGAAATCAAGCTCCTTGCTTTCTCTCAGAACTTGGCCTGCTGGCATTGGAAGGAAATAAATAAATAATAAAGAAATGTTCAGGGATAATGGGATAGATTTTCAAGGTCAAGACATTTGAATTTGGGTATAGGCTTTGGAGAAGAAAGTGGTTGAAAAAAAAAAGAAGAAAAAGAAGGAGAGAGAAAGGTTTGAACACTTAGGATAGAAGAGAGCCAATGACAAAATTGCTAGGACACATGAATGGAACTAGACACAGGGACAGAAAGGAAGGCTTTTGATCAGGAGCCTAGGAAGTAGGAAGAGCCTTAACATGAAAAAAGGGTAACCTTGAAGAAATAAGAGCTTGAAGAAGTTTATACCTAATAATGTCATTTTTTTCTGTAACATAAGAAACTCTTTTGCTAAAAAAATGACCAGGTAAATTCTGTATCTAGTGATAAAGTTGAGTTAAACCACCATGGAGAATGGGAAAGAAATACAAGAGGCCATTGAGTTAATGCTACCCCAGGATACATGGCAGGCGTTCTTCACGTTAGTGGTAATGTCTGCTTCTTGTTAGAAATGGACATTTGGGCCCCACCGACACCTACATTATTGCTACAGAGAAATGACTGTGGAGAAACTATTATTACCTCGGTTCTTGGTCTCACATAGCAGAAGAATTTCCAAGCAGAGAGATTTAAAAAGCAAGATTTATTAGAATCAAAGAACTCCAGTCAGAGCAACATGGAGGGGGGCTCCCAAGAGAGGAAAAAACCTGAAGTGCCTGGTGGTAGTCGGGTTTTAAGCACACTTTTGGAAAAAACAAACAAACAAAAAACCTTGACAATCAGATTGGCATTCAGTTACAAGGTAAAGCAAAACCCATCAAAAGACCTGATTTTTCAATCCTTTATCCTGTCTGGCTTGCTCACGATAAAACAAAAAACCATCCAGAAGAGTGGGATAGGCAACGTGTTTTCACAGTAAGCTGTGAGCTCAGGAGGATGGAATCACCACTTCCTTGCTATTCTCATGGTAGAATTAGTGATTCCTAAATAAGGAGGGCAGACATTTTGTTCTTGCTGAAGATAACCTTTCGGGAGGAAGCAAGCATTCTATACCCCAAATTCCACTGGGACTACCCTGACTGCCTTTTAACTCATCCGACTCCTCACATTGTGAGAAACTCAGCCATCCATGTTAACCAAGCCTCCAGGTGATTCTGAAGTATACTGATGTTTCAGAACTACATGCCTTAGAGCTTGTACAGAATTGGTGTGTTCACCAACTAGTAAGTGAATGATAAAACACAAACTAAGCTACTCAACCACAGTCTAGTCACTTTTCAATAATATTTGCCATTTATAATAAAATTATTAATTTGGAACAATATCCTTAAGGATTTAAATAACTTCTGGTTTCTCTCTGGAAGTGCTATAAGATTTAAAACTCTGAACAAAGCGATTCCTTTCTCCCAAGTTTTACACAGCACAAACTGTAGGAAAAAAATCCTGCCTCTCAAGTTTTACATTATAATAGAAAAATAATAAAATTATTATTCACTGCATGAAAACTATTCAATGACTCACCCTATAATAGCAGTTCTCAAATTATATTCTGGCACTGGTGCCATCCCAGTCTAACTAAATAATGATGATCATTTCTTAATTCATAGGAGAAATGTTTATGAATTGAATTTTCTCAATTCTAACTTATTCTTCCATAGATGTTTCTTAAATTTATGACCCTGGCTAAGATTTATCTTGTAGTAAGTGCTAGTAGATGACAAAATAAGTGAGCAAATAGTAAATTAATATTAATGAAATTGAAGCTAGCTAGTAATGTTTAGTTCAATAAGTTCTCCTTAATTGAGCACATATTTATGACTTATTTTTGAATCATAGACCAATAATAAAGTTTTTTACTGTCACTATTGTTCTAAAAAGGTTGCTGTTACTCAAATATTTAGAACCTAAGTTAAAACCACCTTCATGATCTGAGAGATGTTCTTTTGAAGATCCTAAACAATAAAAAAGTCAACAAACTTGTGGTCTAAAAGGATCTTGTTTTTAAAGATTTATTTAATTTATATGTAAGTCAGAATTAGAGAGAAAGAGAGAGATCTTCCATTCTCTGGTTCATTCCCAAAATGGCCTTGGCAGCTGGGGTTGGGCCAGACCAAAGCCAGGAGCTTTATCCAGGTGTTTTGTGTGGGTGCAGAGACCCAAACACTTTAGCCATACTCCATGGCTTTCTTCTATTTTTCACAGGGAGCTGGATTGGAAGTGGAGCAGCCAGGACTCAAACTGGTGCTTATATGGGATGCTAGTGCTGAAGACAGTGGCTTAACCCTCTGCGCCACTGAGCTGGTCTCTCAAAATGATCTTAAAGACTTACTTTACAGTTAATTATCTATATAGGTGATCAAGCTGATTTATCCAGATGTGCTTTGCTTAAAGAAATATAATATGTAGAAATCCATATTTACAAATCATACTGGCCCATGCAGATAACACTGGCACATTTCTTCAGTAATTTAACTGACAAGATTAACCTCTGATAGCTAATTTATTTAATGAATAATAAAGAATGTATTGAGGCCAGCGCTGTGGCATAGTGGGTAAAGCCACTGCCTTCAGTGCCAGCATCCCATATGGACACAAGTTCGAGTCCCGGCTGCTCTGCTTCCTATCCACTTTTCTGCTGTGGCCTCGGAAAACAGTGGAAGATGGCCCAAGTGGTTGGGCCCTTACACCTGCATGTGAGACCCAGAAGAAGCTCCTGGCTCCTGGCTTCGGATAGGTGCAGCTCCTGCCACTGAGGCCAATTGGAGAGCAAACCAGCGGATGGAAGATTTCTCTCTCTCTCTCTGCGTCTTCCTTTCTCTCTGTGTAACTCAGACTTTCAAATAAATAAATAAATCTTAAAAAAAAAAAAAAGAATGTATTAGTGTAGGAGGACTGATCCAAGTCAGCAATACTTGATTACATCCTGATAAAAATATTATGTAAATAGTTGGTTGGTTACTTGTGAAGCATAGAAAAATCAGAATTAGAACATATTGGCATAGCCCATATCAATATTGTAGAGGTAAAAGGGAAGAAAACAAATGGGTCAGACTATCAGAAACCCAGTATCATTTAAAAATTCAAGTTTTGTAGCTAACCGCCTTTATCCTGATTCTAACTAAGCAATCTTTAAGTATTTTGACTTCCATGAATGCTATGATAGTTTCCAAATAATAAAAGAATTTGTTTTCAAATATGATGAGGATCAGCTTGATTAGAAGGTTCATTCCATTCAGCAGTTATTTTTCCTCACTGCCCATCAATAATTCACCATTCTGGCTTTTATTCTGGGTCTTTAATAAGTTATAATGAGTTGGCTCTGAACAGTGATATGTTTTCTGATGAGAGTGGAGGGGCCAAACCCCAAAGCTAAAACTTAGTCTCATTTAAGAAGGTTAGCAGGTGGGCTGGAGCTGTGGCATAGTGGGTAAAGTGGCTGCCTACAGTGGTAGCATCCCATAAGGGCAGCTGTTCAAGTCCTGGCTGCTCCACTTTCAATCCAGCTCCCTGATAATACCCCTGGGAAAGCAATTGAAGATGATTCAAGTCCTTGGGTCCCTGCACCTGTGTCAGAAAAACAAGAAGCTCCTAGATCCTGGCTTTAGATCCACCCAGCCCCAACGGTTGTGGCCATTAGGGGAGTGAACCAACAGATGGAAGACCTCTCTCTGTTTTTTTTTTTTTTTTTTTTTTTTTTTTTTTTTTTTTTTTTTTTTTTTTATTTAAAGAGAGGTAGAGTTACAGACAGGGAGAGACAGAGAGAAAGGTCTTCCGTTGGTTCGCTCCCCAAATGGCCAAAGCCAGGAGCCAGGTGCTTCTTCTGAGTCTCCCACGTGGGTGCAAGGGCCCAAGGACTTGGGCCCTCTTCTCCTGCTTTCCCAGGCCTCAGCAGAGAACTGGATGGGAAGAGGAGCAGCCAGGACTAGAACCGGCACCCAGATGGGATGCCAGCACAGGTGGAGGAATAAGCTACTGCGCCATGGCTACGGTCCCCCCCTCCTTTTTTTTTTTTTTTTTAAGATTTTATTTATTTATTTGAGAGGTAGAGTTACAGACAGGGAGAGACAGAGAGAAAGGTCTTTCTCTGTTTTTCCTTCTCTCTCTCTGTAACTCTGCATTTCAAATAAATAAATCTTTTTTTTTTTTTTTTAAGAAGGTTAGCAATTAAAAGAAGCAAGGAAACAAGACAGAAGGTGGAAAGGGTAGTTGGGTAAGCGGAAAGAGTTTTGGTTGGTTTTGTTTTCCCATGAAAAATAAAGTAGATTAAGAATAAAGAGAAAAGCCAATGTAAGTAGAGTTATGAAAATTATATGGGAGACATTGAGAATTCAGGCTCCCAAACAATATTATATTGTGGGGCAAGGAAATACATCTCTTTGAGGGAAAAGTCTGTAAAAATCACTCTGCAATCTGATATTTAGGTGCTTCTTTTAAAATGCATAACTTCATTGCTATATGACTTTGGACTCTTTCTTCCAGGATGGAATCTCTCAAATTTCACTCATTTGCCAAATCTGAATTAAGTGCTTCTCATCATAAAAGAGCAAGAAAGACCCTGTCCTAAAGGAACTTACTATCTAACAGGAGAAATGTGCTCCTTGATAAATCATTGTGGATCTTAAATATGCACAACATATTAAGAAGCATAGAGTAGATGGGTTTTACCTCTAAAATACTTGAATAATATTTCAAAACTATTTCATCTGTTTGATTGGTGGTCTAGCTCTTCACCAGGTTTTTAGTCTTCACCTGCAGGTTCTGGTACAGTTAGGCTTTTAGATTTCCTTCCAATCAGTTAAACCAACTGCATGTTCTTTACATGTAGTTTTTTGTGTGTGTTTTTTCTTTTTCTTTTTCTTTTTTTTTTTTTTTTTAGATTTAGAAAGCAAGATTTATTAGAGTCAAAGACTTTCAGCCAGAGCAGCAAAGAGGGGAGACTTTCAAGAGAGGAAAAATCTGGAAGTGGCACATGTTCATTTTAAACATACCAGAGACTCTAGGGAATTCAGAATTACATAATACATAATCCTTGACTTCAAGAAATTAGTAGTCCATTTAAGGGGATATAAGAACACTGTATTACTTACTATTTATCCTTGCATTTTAAAAATATTTACCTATTTTTTGAAAGGTAGAGAGACAGAGAGAATCTTCCATTCACTTTTTCACCCCCTAAATGGCCACACTAGCCAGTACTAGGCCAATCTGAAGCTGGAGCCAGGAACTCCATCCTAGACTACTACATGGGCATCAGGGGCCCAAGAACTTGGACCATTATTGTGTGTTATCCCAGGAGTATTAGCAGGAAGCTGGATGGGAAGCATCAGCCAAGACTGGAACCAACACTGATGTGGGATACACTGTCACTGGTTAGCTTAACCCGTTGTGTCACAACTCCAATCCTATCCTTGTATTTAAATATATTTTTCTGTCTTAAAATGGAAAATAATTCAACTTTGCATACTCCTGTAACAATCTTGCCACATTTCCCAGACAGGAGAAACTTTAGGTGACAGTCAGAAGAGAAAGAAGAAAGACCAAGAAATTTTAATATTAATGTCTAGGTGTAGAAATTACTTAGAAAAGGGGCCAGTGCTGTGGCACAGTGGGTTAAGGCTCTGGTCTGCAGCACTGGCATCCCATATGGGTGCTGGTTCGAGTCCCAGCTGCTCCACTTCTGATCCAGCTCTCTGCTATGGCCTGGGAAAGCAATGGAAGATGACCCAAGTATTTGTGCCCCTGCATCTGCATGGGAGACCTGGAAGAAGCTCTTGGCTCCTGGCTTCAGAACAGCTCAGCTCTGGCCTTCATGACCATTTGGGGAGTGAACCAGTGGATGGAAGACCTCCCTCTCTCTGTCTCTACCTCTCTCTGTAACTCTGTCTTTAAAATAATAAAAAATCAAATCTCAAAAAAAAAAAAAAAAAGAGAAAGATTTACTTTAAAAAAAAAAAAAGCAATTACCTAGAAAATAATCAGATGTAACATTTTTGGGAGTATCTGTTCTACTTGGTGTCCTCTAAACTTCTGTAATTTAATGTCTATTAATTTTGGAAAATTCTCAGCCATTACTACTTCTAATATTTCTTGTATTCCAGTCTCTCTTCTCCTGATATTCTCCTTATAAGTATATTATGCCTTTTGTAATTCTACTACAGTTCTTGACATTCTATTCTGATCTCCCCTTCTTTTATTCTCTTAGCTCTCCAGTTTTAAGTTTCTATTGACATGTCTTCAGACTCACAGATTTTCTTTGTCCATGTTGTATCTACTGATGAGCCCATTGGAGGCATTCTACATTTTTATTAGTATTTTTTTTTGACAGGCAGAGTGGACAGTGAGAGAGACAGAGAGAAAGGTCTTCCTTTGCTGTTGGTTCACACTCCAATGGCCGCCGCGGCTGCCACGCTGCGGCCGGCACACCGCGCTGATCCGAAGCCAGGAGCCAGGTGCTTCTCCTGGTCTCCCATGGGGTGCAGGGCCCAAGCACTTGGGCCATCCTCCACTGCACTCCCTGGCCATAGCAGAGAGCTGGCCTGGAAGAGGGGTGCAACTGGGACAGAATCCGGCACCCCCACCGGGACTAGAACTCGGTGTGCTGGCGCCGCAGGCAGAGGATTAGCCTAGTGAGCTGCGGCGCTGGCCAGTATTTTTTTTTTTTTTAAAGATCTTACTTATTTGTTTGAGAAGTAGAGTTACAGACATAGAGAGGGAGAGACTGATCTTCCATCTGCTGGTTCAGTCCCCAAATGGCTGCAATGGCCGGAGCTGAGCCCACCCGAAGCCAGGAGCCAGGAGCTTCTTCCAGGTCTCCCATGTGGGTACAGGGGCCCAATCACTTGGGCCATCTTCCACTGCTTTCTCAGGTCGTAGCAGAGAGCTGGATTGGAAGTGGAGCAGCTGGGACTGGAACTGGTACACATATGGGATACAGGCAGCACAGGTGGAGGCTTAGCCTACTGTACCACAGCACTAACCCCTATTAGTGTTTTTGATTTCTAGCAGTTTCTTTTGATCCTTCCTTAATATTTCCATTCTCTCTGTACATGACTCATGTATTCTTACATGTTGTCCATTTTTCCCCAGAAGTCTTGCTATATAAATAATAGTTATGCTAAATTTCCAATTTGATAATTTCAAATATCTGATGTATCTGAGTCTGGTTCCAAAGCTTACCTGTCCAGACCATTGTTTTATTTTTTAGTGTGCCTTGCAATTTTCTGTTGTAAGTCAGATGTGACAAATTAGGTAAAAGGAACTGAGATACATAGGCCTTCTGTGTGATTTTTTATGTTTATTTGGCAAGGAATTAGGCAGTGCTCATTCTTTGCTCTAGCTGTGGTGTCAGAGTCTAAAATGTCCTTTAATGTCCTCATTTTTGTCTCCTGTTTGTCTCCCTACAGGTTCCTTCATAAGTAGAGTTTTGACACTGCCAGGTCTTTTGCATTCTCTGATGTATAGGAGACTGACTATTGTGGGAGCAGGAAAAATGTTCTGTAACTCCATTTTAAGGTTCTCTCCCTACTCCTGAAAGGCTTTGCTAAGGAAAAATTCTGGGAGCAAGCACTCTACACCCTAAATGTCCACTGGGACCACTCTGACTGTCTATTAATCCATCTGACTCCTCGAACTTTGGCCTACCCTAGACCTGGCTGTTGCAGGCATTTGGGAATGAGCCAGTAGATGGAAGATCAATCTCTCTCTCCCTCTTTCTCTTTCTCTCTGTCACTCTGCCTTTCAAATATGTAAATAAATAAACAAAAAATAAGGCATACACTGTTTAACCCAAAGTGTTTCCCAATGTTAATTATAGAAAGATTTATTGATACAGAATGTTTCTTGCTTTATGAAATGATTTCTTAGTTGAGGAATTGATTTAAATTAAGACAGGGTTTAAAATTGGATACGACCTAGTGACAGGCAATCATAAAGCTTTAGTGTAGAAAACTCCCCTAGTAAGATATAGAATACTTGTACATTTGCCAAAGTAAGTATTTTATAAAACAGAAATAGACCCTATATTAATAACTAAAATCTATGAAAATTGCAGTCATATAATAATTTTTAGGATTTAAAATCTGTATTGAAGTGTAAGCTACATCTTGTAAAATTCACTTGTTTTAGTTGTGTAACTCAGTATTTAGCAAGTTTACTAAGGGGTGCAATCATCACCATAATCCAGTCGCAGAAAATTTTCATCATCCCAAGAAGATTCTTTACACCCACTTCCAGTTTTTTTTTTTAAAGATTTATTTATTTATTTGAAAGTCAGAGTTAAACAGAGAGAGGAGAGGCAGAGAGAGAGAGAGGTCTACCATTCACTGGTACATTCCACAGTTGGCCAAAATGGCCCGAGCTAAGTTGATCTGAAGCCAGGAGCCAGGAGTTTCTTCCAGGTCTCCCGTATGGGTGCAGGGCCCTAAGGACTTGGCCCATTTGTACTGCTTTCCCAGGCCATAGCAGAGAGCTGGATCAGAAGTGGAGCAGCCAGGTCTTGAACTGGGGCCCATATGGGATGCTGGCGCTTCAGGCCAAAGTGTTAACCTGCTACGCCACAGCGCCAGCCCTGCACACCCACTTCCAATTAATCTTTTTTCCCATCCCCAGTCCTAGATGACCACTAACTTACTTTCTGTCTCTGTACTTGACAATTCTGGACTTCTATAAAAGAAATCATATTATATGTGGCTATCTGTGTCTGGCTTCTTTCACTTAGCATGCTGTTATTCTATAACATGTATCAGTATTTCATTCCTCCTTATTGCTGAATAACAATAGCCATTGAATGGATATAGCACATTTTGTTTTTCCATTCAGTAGCTGATGGATGTTTGTATTATTCCCACTTTTTGACTCCTAAGAATAATGTTGCCACGAGTAACAGTTATACACAATTTGTACAAGGTTTAATCTAAGTATATGCTTTTATTTCTCTTGGGTGTAAATGGGGAGTAGAATTTCTGGGCCATATGGCAGATTTATGTTTAACTCTTTAAAGAAACAATTCAACCGTTTTTCCGAAGTGGCTATACCACCTCCCCTCCCCACAAGTAGTGTTTGAGGTTTCCTATTTCTTCATATCCCTGTCACTATTTTTTATTATCTGTTTGATTAAAGCCATCCTAATAAGTGTGAAATGGTACTTCATAGTGATTTAATTTGCATTCCCTAATGGCTAGTGATACCAGACTTGTGATACTTTTTAATGTTTCAACAAGGATAGTTTTACACTGTCTTTGCTGAAATGTCTATTCAAATATTTTGCTAGTCACATAATGATTTAAGGAACTGAAATTACAGAATTGTCAATAAATTATTGAGATTTAACTTAGTTTGTATGCTAGAATTTTATACATTTAACATAGCTGTAGAAATAATTGCCTTTAAAGTCAACATGCTGGGGCCTGCACAGTGGCTCACTTGGTTAATCCTCCGCCTGCGGTGCCGGCATCCCATATGGGTGCCGGATTCTAGTCCAGGCTGCTCCTCTTCCAGTCCAGATCTCTGCTGTGGCCCGGGAAGGCAGTGGAGGATGACCCAGGTGCTTGGGCGCCTGCACCCGCTTGGGAGACCAGGAAGAAGCACCTGGCTCCTGGCTTTGGATCGCTGTAGCTCCAGCCGTAGCGGCCATTTGGGGAGTGAACCAATGGAAGGAAGACCTTTCTCTCCTTTCTGTCTTTCTCTTTCACTGTCTAACTCTTTCTGTCAAAAAAAAAAAAAAAAAGTTAACATGCCAATGCTGTGGCCTAGCGGGTAAAGCTGCCACCTGCAGGGCTGGCATCCTATATGGGCACCGCATTGAGACTCAGCTGTTCTACTTCCCATCCAGCTCTCTGCTATGGCCTGGGAAAGCAGTGGAAGATGACCCAAGTCCTTGTACCCTTGCACCCATGTAGGAGATCTGGAAGAAGCTCCTGACTCCCGGCTTCGGATAGGCTCAGCTCTGGCCATTAGGCCATCTGGGGAGTGAAACAGCAGATGGAAGCTGGAAGTCTTTCTCTACCTCTGCCTCTGCTTGTGTAACTCTGCCTTTCAAATAAACAAATTAATTTAAAAAATAAAGAAAAGATAGGTGAGCTACTTTTTCTCCTTAAAGTTTTTTTTTTTAATTTAGTTACACACACGGGGGGGTGTGGGGGGGTGGGGGAGGGAGAGAGAGAGGGAGAGAGAGGAAGAGAGAGAGAGAGAGAGAGGTCTTCCATCGGTTGGTTCACTCCCCAATTGGCCACAACAGCCGGAGCTGTGCTGATCAGGAGCCGGGGTCTTTTTCCAGGTCTCCCATGCAGGTGCAGGGGCCCAAGGACTTAGGCCACCTTCTGCTGCTTTCCCAGGCCACAGCAGAGAGCTGGATCAGAAGTAGAGCAGCCAGACTCAAACTGGTGCCCATATGGGATGCTGACACTGCAGGCAGCGTCTTTAACCACTATGCCACAGCGCCCGCCCCTACACATTCTTTTTTAAAACCATACAGATAACAACATTACAAGTAATCCAAAGATATGTGAAGGGAAATTTTTAAGATTTATTTGGAACATGGAGTTTTTTCAACTTGAGAGGGAAGAAGACAAGGAGGGAGAAAAGGTAGAAGGAAGGCAGAGAGGGAGAGGAGGAAAGAAGGGAGAGAGGGGAGAGGGAAGGAAGGGAAATTTGGGGAATGTGGAGAAGGTGGTGTTGAGAGGGAGAACCATTGCCAGCCCTGGGTCCTATGGTACAAGTCACAGTTTTCTTTCTGTCTTGTTCCCTACTCCCCATCCTCCTCCCCTCACAGGTGCTATCTCTAGTACTAAGATACCTCTAGCTGCAGTAAATGGTAACTAAGAAAGGAGATGGTGATCTATTGGTCAGCTGGTGTTTGCCCGTCCTTAAAAGATCTAGACAGTATGGGCTCAAATCCCCATTTCTGCCTTGTGCAAGATCTGATTGTCCTCCCTCTCCAAGATTTCTTCAGATTCTTGGGAGTTAATAGTCTTATGATCACCTTGAATTCTGACTTCCCAATGCCACTAAATCTGGGCTCTGAGCATATTGAAATTATTTGGGGAAATTATTTGGTTGAAAGTATCTGGGGAAAAATCATATCTGTACTGAACATGTGCAGAATTTTTCCTTGCCGCTATTCCTTAACGATACTGTATGACAACTATTTGCACAGCATTTACTTTGTGGAAGTATATAAGCAATCTAGAGATTATTTAAAGCATGTGGGAGGATATGCATAGGTAATATACAAACACACCATTTTATACTCCTACAGGGACTTGTGCATCTGTGCTCTTCACGAGGGGTCCTGAAACTGATCCCCTGCAGATACCAAGCACTGATTCTATATTTTGTTATTTCTATCTTTGCATCTGTTTACACTTGAAATCTAGCCACTTTCCTTAATTTCTAAAAAAAATATTTATTTATTTGAGAGGCAGAATTACAGACAGAGACAGAGAGAGAGAGAGAGTCTTCCATCCACTGATTCACTTCCCAAATGGCTGCAGTGGACAGAGCTGGGCCCATCTAAAGCCATGAGCCAGGAGCTTCTTCCAGGTCTCCCATGCAGGTGGAGGTGCCCAAGCACTTTCTGCTTTCCCAGGCAATCAGCAGAGAGCTGGATCAGAAGTGGAGCAGCTGGGACTCAAACCAGTGCCCATATGGGATGCTGGTACCACAGATGGAAGCTTAACCTACAGCTTAACCACAGCACCAGTCCCTAAAAATACCATTCTTATAAGAACTCTTTGTGTGTTGTGAGTGGTACTGGAGGTAGGAGAAATGAAGAATTATAGTGCAGCAACTTAATAAAATTAAAAACAGTACATCCCTGTTGTGTTTTAGGATTTATTAATTAATTAATTTATTTGGAAGGCAGAACATTGGATATGGAGAGAGAGAAGAGAGAGAGAGAGAGAGAGAGAGAGAAAATGAATGAGAATCTTCTATCTGCTTGTTCACTCCCCAAATGCCCACAATAACCAGAATTGGGATACATTGAAGCCTGGAGCCTGGAATTTCATATAGGTTTCCAGCGAAAGTGGCAGGGACCTAAGCACTCAGACCACCTGCTGCTGCCTTTCCAGGTGCATTAGCAAGAAGCTGCATGGGAAGAGAAGTGACCTGGACTTGAACGAGTGATCTGATATGGGATCTTGGTGTTTCAAATAGAGGCTTAACTTATTTCTTTTTTTTTTTTTAATTTATTTATTTTAAAGTCAGAGTTAGACAGAGAGAGGAGAGACAGAGAGAGAGAGAGGTCTTCCATTAGATGGTTCACCCCCCTAATTGGCCGCAACGGCCAGAGCTGAGCCTATCTGAAGCCCAGAGCCAGGAGCGTCTTCCAGGTCTCCCATATGGGTGCAGGGGCCCAAGGACCTGAGCCATCTTCTACTGCTTTCCCAGGCCATAGTACAGAGCTGGATCGGAAGTGGAGCAGCCAGGTCTCGAACCGGTGTCCATAAGGGATGCCGGCACTTCAGGCCAGGGTGTTAACCTGCTGCACCACAGCGCTGGCCCTGGCTTAACTTATTGCACCACAATGCCATTTTAAAACACATCCCTGTTTTTTAAATTTTTTAAAAGCCTTTTGGGTGGGCTTTTAGCCTAGTGGTTAAGACACAGGATAAGATGCCTGATTCCCACATCTAAATACCCGGGTTTGAAGCCCAGCTTCAATTCCTGAATCCAACTTCCTGCTAATGTAGACCTGGGAGGCAGCAGTGATGGCTCAAGTAGTTGGGTTCCTGCCAGCCATATGGGAGAGTGGAATCATGTTCCTGGCTCCCAGCCAAGATCCATGCTTGCTGGCATCTGGAAAGTGAACTGTTAGATGGGAGCTGCACCACAGTGCCGGCCCCTAGATGGGAGCTTTTCTGTCTCTGTCGCTCTCCTCATTCTCTCTACCTCTTAATTTTTAAGAATGATATACCTTCAGTTGTATTAATGTCTGCATTTTACTTTAAAATTCATTTTATTAGGAAGACGAATTGCTGGTTAGCTAAAGGAATGAATAGATGTCCAGGGGAGTGATAAAGCAAATGTGAGTTACTTCTAAAGATAAGTTTGGGGCTGGTGCTGTGGCGTAGCAGGTAAAGCTGCTGCCTGCAGTGCCAACATACCAATATGGGTGCTGGTTCAAGACCCGCTACTCCGCTTCTGATCTAGCTCTCTGCTATGGCTTGGGAAAACAATGAAAGATGGCCCAAGTGTTTGGGTCCTGGCACCTGTGTGGGAGACCCGGAAGAAGCTCCTGACTCCTGGCTTCAGATCAGTCCAGCTCTGGCCATTGTGGCCATCTGGGGAGTGAACCAGCAGATGGAAGACCTCCTTCTCTCTCTCTGCCTCTGCCGCTCTGTAACTCTGCCCTTCAAATAAATAAAAAAAAATCATTAAAAAAAGATAAGTTTGGGGCCAGTGTTTGGTACAGTGGGTTAAGCTGCTGCTTGGGATGCTCACATTCCGTATTGGAGTGCCAGGGTGAGTCCCAGCGCCTCTCCTTCCCATCCAGCTTCCTGCTAATGCATCTTGGAGGCAACAGATGATGGCTCAAGTGGTTGGGCCCCTGCCACCTGTGTGGGAGACTCAGATGAGTTCCTGTCTTTGGCCTCACCTAGCTCTGCCTGTTCTGGGCATTTGGGACATGAAGCAGTAGATGGAAGACCTCTTTCTTTCTCTCTCTCTTTCTCTCTCTCTCATTCTTTTAAATAGATTAATAGAAATAATTCTTTTTAAAAGTAAGTTTATTTGGTGCAAAATTTTTGAAATCCAAGCATAGTCTCTGCATAATACATTTTCTATGAATTTTTTGAAGACTCTTTATATAATAAAATATGAATACAGAAAGTAGGTGATGAGTATTTGGATAACTGCTGCAATACAACTTCCAACTTGGCAGGGTTTTTTTTTTTAAGGTTTTATTATTTATTTGAGAGGTAGAGTTTCAGACAGAGAGAGGGAGAGACAGTGAGGCCTCCCATCCACTGGTTTACTCCTCAAAAGGCTGCAGTGGACAGAGCTAGGCCCATCCGAAGCCAGGAGCCAGGTGCTTCCTTCTGGTGCAGGGCCCAAGCACTTGGGCCATCCTCTACTGCCTTCCCGGGCCACAGCAGAGAGCTGGACTGGAAGAGGAACAACCGGGACTGAATCCGGCGCCCCAATCAGGACTAGACCTGGTGTGCCGGCGCCGCAAGGTGGAGGATTAGCCAAGCGAGCCACGGTGCTGGCCTCTCAGGGATTTTTAAGAGAAAACACAGGCCGGCGCCACAGCTCACTAGGCTAATCCTCCGCCTTGCGGTGCCTGCACACCGGGTTCTAGTCCCGGTCGGGGCGCCAGATTCTGTCCCGGTTGCCCCTCTTCCAGTCCAGCTCTCTGCTATGGCCTGGGAAGGCAGTGGAGGATGGCCCAAGTGCTTGGGCCCTGTACCCCATGGGAGACCAGGAGAAGCACCTGGCTCCTGCCTTTGGATCAGCACGGTGCGCCGGCTGCAGTGCACCAGACGCGGTGGCCATTGGAGGGTGAACCAATGGTAAAAAGGAAGACCTTTCTCTCTGTCTCTCTCTCACTGTCCACTCTGCCTGTCAAAAAAAAAAAAAAAAAAAAAGGAGCAAACACCATTTGATACATATTTATGTACTCTTTAATGCATTTAATAGTGCATGGTCCATAAGAGACACTAAATATGATTATGAGGCTATGTTGGGTGATGGAATAAGCAAGAGATATAAAGCTGAAGTCCTGGGTCTCTCACTGTGTCACCTTGGACTAGCTACAAAACTTCTCTGAGTCCAATTCCAAGTTTTCTAATCTGAAAAAGAGGTATGAGTTTTAAACAATGCCCACCTTGCAGGATTGCTGTGAGAATTAAATTGGATAACATGGTCTTTTAAATCTACAACCAGTAATTGAATAATTGGATAATGAACAGAGGGCAAAACCTGTTTATGTGACTGGACTGTGTGGCTGTGGGGGTCCCTGCCTTTCTGGCTAATGAGCTACAGGCATTCAAAGGCCAATATGCTTTTCTAATGTGGAAGCTCAGCCTCTTCCCTTCTCCTACCCCCAGCTGCAACTGCAGTGGCAGCCTTCTTAGAAGAGCTAATCTCCAGATGGCTCTAGTACCACTGCTTTCCACAGTGCCCATTCGGCATAAACAAAACTCATGTATCCATGTCAGTCCACACAGTGGTAATGTCAGTATTCAATCTCTCTGTCTTCAGCTTTGGGTTCAAGTGCCTTAGGTTGTAGTACTTCTGGGGCATCAAGAAGCGTCCCATTCAACACTATGAGAAATAAGTTAGATAATGTGGGGGAGTTCTGGCTAATTGTGCTGTTATATAATAAATACTGTTTCATTGTGAATATTCACCTGTCTCTCCACAGTTTTCCTTTATCACTGAAGGTTTTCGTTACCACTTCACTTTCTTCAAAATAATTTAAAAATCTCTTATCCTCTTTTAACTTATCAAGTCCTCAACTGAAACAGACAAAAAAGAATGAAAAGGAAATTTCCCCTTAGAAACTGGCAAAGTTTGCAAATTGCCTTATACTAAACTTTAGAGTTGGAAAAATCACATATCACAAGTTGGATTAAGAAAGATCAGTCAATATTAGGATGTCTTCTAGAGCAAATAACTTGAAACCAAAAATTATTTATTTATTTAATTTTAAAGATTTATTTTTATTTATTTGAAAGTCAGAGTTACACAGAGAGAGAAGGAGAGGCAGAGAGAGAGAGAGAGTAGTCTTCCATCTGCTGGTTCACTCTCCAATTGGCCAAAGTGGCTGGAGCTGCACTGATCTGAAGGCAGGAGCCAGGAATTTCTTCTGGGTCTACCACGTGGGTGCAGTGGCCTGAGGACTTGGGCCATTTTCTGCTGCTTTCTCAGGCCATAACAGAGAGCAGGATTGGAAATGAAGCAATCGGGACTTGAACCAGCACCCATATGGGATGCCAGCACTACAGGTGGTGGCTTTACCCACTACACCACAATGCTGGCCCCAAAACCAAAACTTAACCAAATATAAAAGATTTTTTAAAGCCCTCAGATGGTTTAGCCAAGTTAGTTAAATATATATTAATATTATACATATATAAATTTCAATTAATATTTTAAGATGTTCTTATAAAATCCCAAAGTAATATTTTAAAAGTATTTTTAAAAATCAGTGTGATAATCAATGTTTAAATATCTTTGATAGTCATTTTTTGGAAAAGCATAAAGTACATCAATTTTAAATAATACCTTTACAACTTATTTGGCATATATTTGGCATATTTATGCAATTTTAAAAAGTAATCCACACAGGACATTTTTCTTAAGATTATAAAACACAAGAATATAATCACAACATTTATAGTGAAGATCCAAGTGCTTTACATAAAATGTATCATCCACACAAAAACAGGATTTAAGGCTGTATTTTGCTTATCTTCAACTAGCAACATGCTTAAGATATCTTTTTTATATTTAAATCCTTTTGATCTTCCTTTTAATTAATAGAGGTATGATTACTCAAGCAGACCAGACCAGTGTTGATGTTGTAGCCCACTCCAGGAGCTAGTATACCTTCTTCAATTAGTATTTTTTTAAAAGATTTATTTATTTATTTGGCAGGTAGAGTTACAAACAGTGAGAGAGAGAGACAGAGAGAAAGGTCTTTACCCACTGTATATAAGCCAGTGGGGAATTAAGCAGTAATGTCATGGTGCTGGTATTCTATTTTTAATTAAACCTTGAGCAGGTGTTTTTTTTTTTTTTTTTGGACAGGCAGAGTTAGACAGAGAGAAAGAGACAGAGAGAAAGGTCTTCTTTTTTCCGTTGGTTCACCCCTCCAAGTGGCCACTATGGCTGGTGCGTTGTGGTCGGCACGCTACACCGATCCGAAGCCAGGAGCCAGGTGCTTCCTCCTGGTCTCCCATGCCGGTGTAGGGCCCAAGGACTTGGGCCATCCTCCACTGCCCTCCTGGGCCATAGCAGAGAGCTGGACTGGAAGAGGAGCAACCGGGACTGAATCCGGCGCCCCAACCTCGACTAGAACCCAGTCCCATATGGGATTCCGGCGCCGCAGGCGGAGAATTAGCCTAGTGAGCCGCGGCACCGGCCAAAGTGCTGGTATTCTAAAATGGATATATTTGTGGTTAGGAGAAGAGGGAAGCCAGAATATGAAGAGCTAAATATATATCAAATGGTGAGCTACTAAACAAATGGGATAAAACAGAGCAGGTAAAGGAAATAGGGAGTCAGTTTGGGCCTTAGGGGCCACAGTTGGTATTTCATATATACAGTCTCAGGAAATTCACTGAGAAGATGATACTTAATTGGGTGAACAAGAGTGGACATTTGTCACAATGGTTAAGATGGTGCTTGGGACCCCACATCTCATACTGGAGTGTCTGGGTTCGAGTCCCAGCTCCACTCCTGATTTTAGCTTCCTGCTGATGTGCAGTCTGAAAAGCAGAAGGTGATGGCACAAGTAGTTGGGTTCCTGCCATCCACATGGGAAATCTGGATTGAAGTCTGTCTGTGCTCCTGGCTTTAGCCAGGCCCAGCCCTGGCTGTTGCCAGCATCCAGTGTTTGGAGAATGAATCAATGGGTGGAAGATCTGTATCTCTCTTTCAAATAAAATGAAAATAAATATAAATGTAGAAACGGGTGAGGGAGTGAACCACGCAGTATCCTGGAGACAGAAATGTTCTAGGCAGAAGGGACTTGTGTGCAGAGACTCACCCTCTTGAAACGCTCATGCCCTATAATTTCCCAAGTCTCTATCTCTTTGTTTTCCTCTTGGTGTTCTATGGTATTTCTTCTCCTTCTCTCCCATTATGGAATCCGACTGTGAGGAAATAGCTTCCTACACTCTCCCTCTAGCAGATCATCCTTTTTTTTTTTTTTTTTTGATATTGTTGATTAGCAATAATTAATTGATTCTTTAAATATTCATGCAGTTGAACAGAATTTACAATTCTCAGGGTGTCTTTCAACAACATATAAGACAACAACATAACAGACCAACCTGTTTACTGATAGGAAATAGACCAGGGGCCAAACTTCACAGTTTAACATAAAAAGGATGTGAAATTTTAGTTTAGCCACAGAAAGATTCTCAACATTCCAGAGGCAGATCATCCAGTTTTGAAAGATCAAATTTCAATGCTCTCTTCATGAATGCATTTCAGGAAAGGCAATGGTATAGACATGAGATCAGATAGGATAATGAGTTATGGTTTTAAGAGCTAGCAAACTTGGAAAAGATTTTTAAAAGTCATATGATTTACCCTGCTGCCTCTTGGTAGATCGAAGCTGAAACTTATCCAGGTCCCTGGGAAAGTTTCCATTGAAATTCTAGTTTATCTCAATAGTCTGATTTATTGAACTTATTTCAAAGAACATTAACTCACTTTAATAACACTTTTGTTTGTGCTTTTACCTCTATTGAGAATTCTTTCCTCTCCACCTGTGCAAATTCTACAGTGATTTAATAACTCATAAATTCTTCATAAAATCTTACCTGCCCATGGAATTCATTGTGGTTTTTCCACTTGTATGGTAATATCTGTAGCATTTACTTGGCAATTAAACATGAAATATCATTCCTCTTATAGAATTACACATTTATGTGTCTTTTTTAAAAGATTTATTTATTTATCTGAAAGGAAGAATTACAAAGAAAGAAGGAAAGACAGAGATCTTCCATCTGCTGGTTTATTCCCCAAATTGCCACAACAGCCAGGCCTGGCCCAGGCTGAAGCCAGTAGCCTGGAACTCCATCCAGATTGCCCAAGTGGAAGGGAGTGGCCCAAGTACTGCTTTCCTAGGAACATTAGCAGGGAGCGGGATTGGAAGTAGAGCAGCCAGGACTTGAACCTGGTGTTGCAGGGGGCAGCTATTTGTGTCCTTTAACATTTTATTGTCTGTCCATTCATATTATCTCTACCACAAGGTCAAGAACTGGAAATAAAACAATGTGTGCCTTTGCACAATACTTCTTGTAGCCAATAAGCATTTGAGAAGTCTCTGTTCTGTTATGCACTACAGCTGACTAGTATAAACTTGCCAGAGCCAACCATACATGCCTCTTTACAACCCAGTGTTTGTGTCACCAGTTTGGTGGCCTAAAACCAACTCTGACAGGAATATTTATACCATAGAAATAGATAAATGCTACAGATCAGTAGGCTGCATTCACATACAGCTTTACCATTTACTAACTGTGACATTTGGTATGCTACCCCCTTGTGCCTTCCATTTTCTTCATTTGAAAATGAGGATATTAAATTAGCAACTCCATAAAGCTGCAAAGTATATGAGTTTATACAGGTCCTTGAAAAATCCTTGGTACATAGTATCTTTTCAACAACTGATACTTGAATTTTATTGAAGCAGCCACCTATCTCACAAACTGTCTGCAATTCTGTAAAGCTTTCACAGCTACCGGTGATATGGTCATACTTCATCTCTGCACCATTGCTTCTCTCAGCTCCCCGGTACACACCCTTTGCCACCACAACAGACTTCTTCCAACCTACCTCTACTGAGAGGGAACTTAGCTATAGGATGGAAGTCCCTCTGTCCAGGTAGTGAGTAGAAATGCTCACTGATTGAGAGGCTGAGGCTACACTAGTAAGTGATTTGTCCTGGCATCTTGACTTCTCAGACAGTAGTTGGCCCATTTTTTGTAGAATCAATAGAAGAATATACGACTAGTGTATATTCAGATTTATTGCATGTTATATAGGTTTTCCAGAGTCAGATGGGAATTTTGACCAATTTTCATAATGTTGTGTGGCAAATTATTGATTCATTCTTGCTACTAAAAGAATCCATTTGCAAACAAAATTTGGTAATATAATTCTGAATTCATAACTGTTTATGCTTGGTAATTAGCTATTTTTCTGTAACTTGTTCACATTGGATTTATTTTAAAAAACCATTTATTTATTTGAAAGGCAGAGTCACAGAGAGGCAGAGAGAGAGAGTGAGAGAGAAAAAGTGAGAGAGAGAGAGAGAGAGAAATCTTCCAACTGCTGGTTCATCCCCTAAATGACCACAAGAGCTGGAGTAGGGCCAGGCTAAAGCCAGGAGTCTGGAATTCCATATAGATCTCCATGTGGGTGGCAGGAACATAAGTACTTGAGCCATCATTTGCTATTTCTCAGGTGCATTAGCAGGGAGCTGGATTGGAAGTGGGGTAGCTGGGACTCAAATGGGCACTCCAAAATAGGATGTGGGCACAGCTTAACCTACTGTTAATCTCTGCCCCGAACATTGCTAAATCACACTGCAAACTACATTACACATAGGTGAAAGACCACCACCAGGACCAGTGCTGAGATACTGATCTCCTCAGCTTTTAGGATACCAATGGAGTCTCCTCTTCACTACCTTGCCTCCAAGCAAAACTTTTTTTTTTAAAGATTTGTTTATTTTACTTGAAAAAGTTACACAAAGAGCGAAGGAGGAGAGAGAGAGAGGTCTTCCATCTGCTGGTTCACTCTCCAGGTAGCCGCAACGGCTGGAGCTGTGCCAATCTGAAGCCAGGAGCCAGGAGCTTCTTCTGGGTCTCCCACATGGGTGCAGGGGCCCAAGGACTTAAGCCATCCTCTGCTGCTTTCCCAGGCCACAGCAGAGAGCTGGATCGGAAGTGGGGCAGCCAGGACTCTAACAGGCTGGGATGCCGGCACTGCAGGCGGCCGCTTTGTGCACTATGCCACAGTGCCAGCCCCCAAGCAAAACTTTTAACTAATTAGAGAGGCAAAATGACAGGGGACAGGGGAGAAACACAGGGTGGGTGGTAGGTGTGGGAGAGGAGAGATCTTTCACTCATCAGTCCTCTCCCCAAATGGCCACACAGCTAGGTCTGGGTCAGGCTGAAGCCAGGAGCCTGGAACTCCATCCTGGTCTCCCACATGGGTACCAGGAGCCTGAGCCCTTGGGCCATTGTCTGCTGTTTTTCCAGGTATACCAGTAGGCAGATGGATTGCAAGAGGAACAGCTGGGACTCCAGTATGGGTTGCCGGCTCTGCAAGTGGCAGCTTAACCTGCTGTGTCAAAGACTGTCCCTCAACTTCTCATTGCTTTACTGCAAAGTGACTTACAAAATGCTTTCACTTTCTGTATATATTATAACTAGTGTGATACTTAGTCATGGCAATGCTAAGTCATAGAATATATGACTTCAACTCTACTAGACAAGGTTAAACTATTATACCAAGTCTTTTCCCTAATTCACATTCCTGGTAAAATTTAAGAAAGTCACTGTTGCTCTACTCATTAATATTTGATAATTTGAGCTAGAACCATGTAACTTAATAGCGTGAGAATTTCATATTTCAAAAGGGTAGAAAATTCTAAATATGTTTATTTGTTGACTCATTTTAATATACATTTATTGGCACTTATTGTATTCTAATCATTATTCCCAGTAGTGAAATAAAACCTATTCCTGACCTTAAGGAATGTATACTCCATATTTCTATATGAGAGACATATATGTGAACAAAGAATTCAGGTGGTCAGTGCAACATTGGAGGTAAACACAAATTGCTACAGTACTCATGAAGGAAAGAAAGAAAAATATGTCCCAGTTTGGGGCAAAGGCTATTGAGACAAATAGTTGAGGTTTTTCATCAGATATGTTTGCTTTCAAAATTGGGTACCATTTTTAAAAGATTTATCTATTTATTTGAAAGGCAAGGTCACAGAAAGAGGGAGAGGTATATATAGAGAGACCTTCCATCTGCCGATTCACTTCCCAAATGGCCACAACATCGAGGCTTGGTCCCAGAGCCTGGAACTCCATCTGGGTCTCCCGCAGGGGTGCACAGGACCAAGCATTTGGGCCATCCTCCGTTGCTTTCCCAGGTTCACCAGCAAGGAGCTGAATCAAAAGAAGAACAGCAGGACTTGAACCTGAGCATACATGGGATTCTAGCATTGCAAGCAGAATCTTAACTCACTGTGTCATGGTGCCGGCCCTGGGTGTCATTTTTTTATACTCTACACTCATGTTGGTAACCTGAGAAGGCCAGACGATGAAGGGATTTAATCCTGTATGAGCATTGATATGAAACCACTGAAGAGTATTAAGCAATCGGAGCAATGGGATTGGAATTGTATTCTAAAGAGACTGCTGATAGCAATGAGAAGGATGGATAGGGGCCGGAGCCGCAGCTCACTAGGCTAATCCTCCGCCTAGCGGCGCCGGCACACCGGGTTCAAGTCCCGGTCGGGGCGCCGGATTCTGTCCCGGTTGCCCCTCTTCCAGGCCAGCTCTCTGCTGTGGCCAGGGAGTGCAGTGGAGGATGGCCCAGGTGCTTGGGCCCTGCACCCCATGGGAGACCAGGAAAAGCACCTGGCTCCTGGCTCCTGCCATCGGATCAGCGCGGTGCGCCGGCCGCAGCGCGCCGGCCGCGGTGGCCATTGGAGGGAGAACCAACGGCAAAGGAAGACCTTTCTCTCTGTCTCTCTCTCTCACTGTCCACTCTGCCTGTTAAAAAAAAAAAAAAAAAAAAAAAGAAGGATGGATAGGGACTAAGATGGGCATGAGTGGAGGCAGGGAAACAGGTTAGGGGCCTATTGTAGTTGAGATTCAAGATGATAAAGGCCTGAACATAAGAAAGTAACAATGAGATGTGCAGAAAGTAGATATGAATATTTTCAGGAAACAGCACTAATAGAATTAGATGATAGATGAGAAACAGAAAATGGTGGAGAACATTAATTAATCATGATAGCCAACCTTCTGCCTAAGGGAGTATATTCATTCACTTAATCAGTTAATATACATCAATCACATACCGTACTCCAGGCCTTTCGTTAGAGCCATCATGTTACATGACTCCAAGGGATGCAGTTCATACTGAGTATGCATGGAATATGGTAGGAGTGATATTCCCCGGTCTTTAATGGTGTGGTTGCCGATTATCTGTGAGCCAGACCAACATAGTTCCTACCATTATGGAGCATCCTAGGTGCAGTGGTACTATTAACCAAGATGGAGGAAAATAATGACTGTGTAATGGGTCTTGGGAACCTAAATTCTGTCCCTTGTCTCTCTTTGTGCCTCAAATCTTGAGCTGGGAATATTGAACATATTGACCTTGAAGGGTTTATGAAATCTTCAAGTGGAAATTTCTGAGCCCTTATGACATGTTAGTTCAGAGCCCTTGTTTGGAGTTTTAGAGTGAGTTGTTTAAATGGGTTTGCCAGTGCACTTCCTATTTGGCAGCTCTACTCGCTCTGTTAGGATGTGCTAAGAAGAAATGAAGTCTACACGTGGTCCTATTGCTCTGCTCCTGCAAGGAACTTCGAAGGGAAGAGATCATTCTCCCACTCCAATTTAAACATTTTGAAAGTGTTTTTTCGGGGCCTGTGCTGTGGCTCAGAGGGTTAAAGCCCTGGCCTGAAGCGCCAGTGTCCCACGTGGGTGTTCTAGTCCCGGCTGCTCCTCTTCCGATCTAGCTCTCTGCTATGGCCTGGGAAAGCAGTGGAGGATGGCTTTGGGCCCCTGCAACCACATGGGAGGCCCGGAAGATGCTCCTGGCTCCTGGCTTCAGATTGGCACAGCTCTGGCTGTTGTGGCCATCTAGGGAGTGAACCAGTGGATGGAGAACCTCTTTCTCTCTCTCTTTGTCTCTACCTTTCTCTGTAGCTGTGTCTTTCAAATAAATAAAAATAAATCTTAAAAAAAAAGAAAAAAAGGAATTGTTTTTTCATTCAATAGCATCAAACTATATACTTTCCAACTGAGAAATTCAGAAAATTGAGCAACTCATATTAAGATGATGAAGGCTGTGTAGGTTTTTCATATAGTGGAACAATTTCAAGGGTGAATTGAATGAACTAAATTGAATTCATTTTTCTTCTTCATACATGTCTAATAAAGATAACTGATGGGTTATTTAGACTTTAATCTATTTAGATGTATTCCTCCCCTCTTTTTTCAGTGACAAGTGCAAAGCAACTTTCCAGCTATTTTTCTTCCCATTTTGTAATGTTAATACTGACAGGAAGAAACATTCTATAGAAAGTTTGGCTTTGAACTAGAATGTTTTTGCCAGATTTCTGCCTAGAGGGAATTTTTATGGTTGAGTTTGTAAACGCTAGCAAAACAAAGTTAAAAATTGAAAGTCTTTCAATTTTTAAGGCTGACTATAAGATGAGTTATGCTTCTTATGTATTATACTCTTAGTAATTTTCTTGTTATTAATTCATGTTTCACAGTTCAAGTTTTCCGTGGATGCCTTTTATAAAAAGATATTTCTTTTCTTTTTTTTTAAGATTTATGTATTTATTTGAAAGTCAGATTTACACAGAGAGAGGAGAAGCAGAGAGAGAGAGAGAGAGAGAGAGAAAGAGAGAGAGAGGTCTTCTATCCGCTGGTTCACTCCCCAGATGGCCATAATGGTCGGAGCTGCGCAGATCTGAAGCCAGGAGCCAGGAGCATTTTCTGGGCCTCCCATGCAGGTGCAGGGGCCCAAGGACTTGGGCCATCCTCCTCTGCTTTCCCAGGCCATAGCAGAGAGCTGGATTGGAAGTGGAGCAGCTGGATCTCGAACCGGCACCCATATGGGATGCCGGCATTGCAGGCCAGGGCGTTAACCCGCTGCACCACAGCACTGGCCCCTAAAGTTATTTATTTTCTTATGAAGGAGGACTATTAACATCAGAGAAACCATGATTAAATCATGAATGATAATAAGTAAGAAATTATAATACTTCAACCAGTCTCCATGTTTGCAGTCATGGGCACATCCTAATAATTCCCCTTTGTAAGAATAAACACCAACAAATCAGTTAAAAGCAGAAAAAAAGACTATTCAATGAAAATACTGGATGCAAACCATATTCTAAACAATATTCAGAATAATAAGCGTAAACGGAATGCACCAGGTGAAGATCTAGAACATTTCATTCAGTTCAGTTTACTATAGGATTTCTTACTGGAAAAAAATGAGAGTAGTGTAATTCAACAGGATTTTAGATTTGTTGACTATCCATATTTTATCCATACTTTGTTTAGGTAAATACCCTAATCAAAACTTACTAAGACTCTTTTGTATATATGAGGAGTGTGATTTTAAGGTATGTGAAAAATTCCTACTTCAAAAAGTCAAAGAATCAACATGTCTAGGAAAAGACTCAAATCTGGTTATCAAAAACTATAGAATGGTAGAAGTTTTACTTAGGAAATAGAAATAAATATGTTCCCTGGGGCAAATATGTGAATGAACAGGAAAGAACTATATTGATAGAGGAAGGAGTACTGGCCAAGTAAGCTTAATTTTTTTTAATGTCTTTTTGCTTTTCTACTTTTTCCCACTCCATTGAAAGTTGACTTTCATAATGGCACCAGTGGTGACTGCCTCTTTCAAACACTTGTAAAGATTTGATAATGGAATCCATTTCAGTTATTAAAAGAAGAATCTAGGGCCGACACTGTGGTGAAGTGTGTTAAAACCACAGCCTCCAGTGTCAGCATTCCATTTGGGTGCTGGTTTGAGTCCTGGCTGTTCCACTTGCAATCCAGCTCCCTGCTAATGTAGCTGGGAAAGTAGTGGAAGATGGCCCAAGTCCTTGGGCCCCTGCACCCATGTGGGAGACCCAGAAGAAGCTCCTGGTTCCTGGCTTCTGTCTGGCCCAGCCCTGGTCATTATGGCCATTTGGGGAGTGAACCAGTGGTTGGAAGATCTTTCTCTCTCTCTCTCTCTTTCAAATAAATAAATAAATCTTAAAAAAGAGAAGAATTTAAGAATCTAATTAATTTAACATCAAAGACACCATGTTTATAGAAACAAAAGATACTGGGCTCTAAGTGTATTGTGTTTGCAACATATTTAAATAAAACTGAAGACAATTCTAAAATGAATGAAAACAATGAAGAAGGCACATCTTTCACCTTTTGAAAATTACATAATAATAAACATATGATCAGTATTTTTGCTGCCAAAGAGTGATAACCAGAAAAATATCTCTGTTTCTCTCTCTCTCTCTCTCACACACACAAAACCATACACACACATACACACACACACACTCCTAATTACATAGTGAAGGTCAACTTTCTGTTATAGCTGCTGTTGATGCCTCAATTTGTACTGAAGATTTACAATGCCTTGCTTTGTGGAATATGGATTGATTGCAGTTTGGTTTTTGCATTTAGTAATACAGAAGAAAAGGAAAGATGTTGGTAATGAAGCAGGGAGGTTTAGGCCAGGATTAGGATGAAATGAGAAAAGCAGTTACCTGGGTGCAAAATTTAAGGGGATTCCAAAAATCTAGTATTTAAGTTAATATTTTAATGCAATATTCTTAAAAATCAAATTTAATACCAAAAAATTAATGATAAAGCAAATATCAAAATTGTAACTAAAGAACAGGGACAGGCCGGCACCACGGCTCAATAGGCTAATCCTCTGCCTGCGACGCCGGCACCCTGGGTTCTAGTCCCGGTTGGGGTGCCGGATTCTGTCCCGGTTCTTCCAGTCCAGCTCTCTGCTATGGCCCAGGAGGGCAGTGGAGGATGGCCCAGGTCCTTGGGCCCTGCACCCACATGGGAGACCAGAAGAAGCACCTGGCTCCTGGCTTCAGATCAGCACGGTGCGCTGGCTGCAGTGGCCATTAGGGGGATGAACCAACGGAAAAAGGAAGACCTTTCTCTCTCTCTCTCTCTTTCTCTCTCTCTCTCTCACTGTTCACTCTGCCTGTCAAAAAACAAACAAACAAACAAAAAAAACAACAACAAAAAACCAGGGACAGATGTTTGGTGCAATGGTTAAAGTGTCACTTGGCCTGTGGCCCCTATCGGAGTGCCTGATGGCTCAAACAGCTGCTACCATGTAGGAGACCTGGATTGAGTTCTGAGCTCCTGGCTGTGGCTTGGTCCAGCACTGGCTGTTAGGCACATTGAGGGAGTGAACCAGTAGATTCGAGCTCTCTTTCTCTCTTCCTTTCAAATAAATGAAAATGAATAAAAATTTAAAAGATAAAGGATTCCACTCTATATTTGCATGACTCTCCTTCTCTTGCCAAGAGAAACTTCTATTTAACTCTCTTACTCAGACCAAGCATAGTGATAGGCAGGGGTATTGGGGGAAAGGATTCTTTTCAATGTGTACAAAGGTGGGAAACATGGTACCAAGACCCTCTGAGAGTTAGCTACAAGCCGCCTACCTTTATTTCCTCAGTACATTGCAATATTCCCTTCTAGACAGCCAACACAATTTTTCCCTCCTTTAGCTCAGTATTTTCTCAAAATACCTCAAAAACTTTTAAATTGTTTTAGAAGCAATAATTAAGTTTGTAAATCCTGTATTTTACATTCTCATGGAGATTTAGGATGTATATAGTGTAGTAAAAACTGGGAGGAAATTGACAATACTAAATCAATTTATTTAGTTTAATCCAGTGTTTTCTCAATTTTATTATTATTTTTTAAAGATTTATTTGTTTATTTATTTGAAAGGCAGGGTTACAGAGAGAAGGAGACACACACACACACACACACACACAGATCTTCTATCCACTGGTTCACTTCCTAAATAGCCACAATGGCTTGGACTTTGGCAGGCTGAAGCCAGGAGCCTGGAACTCCTTTTGGGTCTCCCAGTTGGGTGACAGAAGCCTAAGCATTTGGACTGTTTGCTGCTGCTTTCCCAGGTGCAATAGCAGGAAGCTGGATTGGAAGTGGAACAGTCAGGACTTGAACAGTCACTCATATGGGATGCCAGCATTGAAGGCTGTGTCTTAATCCACTGTGCCACAGTGCCAGCCCCTCAATTTTATTTTATTTTTAAAAATTTATTTCTTCATTTGGCAGGGGGTGGAGGAAGGGGAGAAGAGCAAGGGACAGCAAGCTCCTATCTGCTGGCTCACCAACCAAATGTCTACAAGGAAGCCAGGAGCTAGGAACTCAATCCAGGTTTCCCCAGAGGGTGGCAGGAATCCAGTTACTTGAGCCATCACTGTTGTCTGCTGGAGTCTCAACTGGCAAGAAGATGGAGTCAGAAATCTGAGTATTGAACCCAGTTGCTCCGATGTGGGACACAGGCATCTTAACTTCTAGGCTAACTGCCTGTTCTTCCCCATTTTATTTTTATCATGGGCCATAGCATTGCTTATCTCTGATTTCAACTGCAATAAAGCAGCAATCATTTAGTTCTGAGCCTCTCTTTTCCTTGGCAGTAGTATTTTACTCTTCAGATCCTGCAAGATATTCATTCCACTTTCCATGACCAGATCTAGTCAGAGAACAGCTATGGAAGTTTTGTGTGAGTTTTCATTTATTGTAATCGAAGTGTGGGCTGTGGGATTACATGCAAGTTGTCAGGAGAATTCTTGGGACAAATATCCACCAATTTTACCCTGTGCTTTATAATATTTCTACTCTTGGACCATGTATTCCTTTGTTAAGTCTTCTAACTATATACTTACCATACCTATCAGGTAGAGATAAATTACCTCATAGATGTGATGCAGTGTTGGAAATGCTCATGTGATCCAGATGGAGGTTCCGAAATGGACAAGGACAATGAATATCTTAGGGGCCAAAAAATGGAAACCTTAGCATATTGGTTTGGGTCCAGAGAAGAGAAAGAAACCACACAATGATTTGAACAAGTAAAGTTTAATATAAAGAATTGTTGACCATAACAGAGGATTTGGAGTAATAAAGAATTGGCTAGGAAGAAGTGAAGAAAACACTAAAGAATGTAGAAATAAGAGCATCCACTGCCTGCAGAGCTAAAATAGTGCAACTAATGAATAATCCTCCCAATACCCACCCAGAACTGAGACTCAGACCCTCCACAGTCTGGGCTTACTGGATGGCAGACAGGTTGCATTGGCGGGTGGACATTGCTGCAAATCTTCCCTCTCTGGTTCTGGAGGAAGGAAGTGTCTCCACAGAGGCACAATGATAGTGCAAGAGGGGAGGTGCTGGGGGGCTGCTGGCTGACCTGCACTCCAGGATCCTCGCACCAGAGAAACTGTCCTCACCTGCAGCAGTTGGGCCTCAGGGGTGCAGTGTGTGTGTGTGTGTGCGTGTGCGTGTGTGTGTATGTGTGTGTGTGTGTGTGTGTGTATGTAATACAGGAGCCAGTTGCTGGAGAAGCTCCCTTTGCTGTACTGCTAAAGCCTGCTGCTCTGTAAACACAAGGGAACCAGGAAGCACAATCTTGTCCTCCTGCAATGCATCTCCAGTGCCACCTATTGACAAAATGTCAATGTCTGCTGGTAAAGGGAAATATTTAACAGGCCCAGATCCATTTTCCCAGAGCAGGTAAAAAGGGTGGATCTGGAGCTGACAGGCAATACGTTGACAACTGATACATCTAAGGAAGAAAAACAGTGACGATAATAATGTGCATGAGGATAAGATAGTGCCCATCAAAAAGATAATTCAAGAGTCTTATTTTTTAAAAAAATTATTTAGCAGAAAGGCAGAGTGACAGAGAGAAAAGGAGAGAGATAGAGACAGGCAGATCTAAGTACTGGTTCACTCTCCAAATGGCAACAATAGCTGGGATTGGGCCAGGAGAAAGCCAGGAGCCCAGAACTCCAACCAGGTCTCCCACATGAGTGTCAGGACTCCAAGCACTTGGGCCACCATCTGCTGTTTTCCCAGGCACTTTGGCAGGGAGCTGGATCAGAAGTGGAGCAGCTGGGCCTTGAATCGGAGCTCATATGGGATGCTGGTATCCTAGAAGGCAGTGTAACCTGTTGTGCTACAACCAGAGCCCCAGGAGACCCATTTAAACTTGGAGAAGATGAAATAGTTATTGCTTATAGAACTCGGCCGTGGCTAGATTAGAAGAAAGTGCTTTGACTGAGAAAAGCCTAGTAAAGGAAAGCATGGGGGAGCACACTAGAAGGAGAATTTGTGAGTTTGAAATCCAGCGAAGCAAAGCATTTAAAATGGTGCCCTATAACTGGTGTCCCTTGGTACTCAGCAAATAGAACCAACTTGGACTCTTGCCATTGTGTATTTTTTTCTGTTTTATTTTTCTTTCATCTCTGGTTTGTAATTCAAATTTCTCCCACTGTGCAAATGCTGATTTTTGTACTTTGTTAGACAGACTGAGAGTATTATGATTTACTTTTCTCACCCTGATGATGGAGTGTAGGGAAGGGAGAAAAGGTACAGGCTACCGCTGCAAAGTCATATGTGAAACTCTGGAACTTTGGGCACCAGAATTAGAATTGGATAGCATCTTCCGAGGGGCTTTGAAAGTAATAGGTTATGAGCGGATTGATAAGAGGGTTGAATGACTATGGGAAACCTTGAATTTTAGGGTGTTCTTAGATGCCTCATCACAGACCTCCATGAACTTTTATGTGTAACCTTCCATTACCACTCAGAGATCAACACTACTGCCATATGCCAATTGGCAATGCCAATATTTCAGAGGGTTGATTTCGAAAAGTCAGTTTTATTTCTTTGACTCCTAGGTAATTAATTAGATTCTCTTTAGAAATTATACTGGTCTCTTCCAGTCACTAGGATGTCATTTAGTAAAGTGGTATTTTAGTTGAACAAAATATGTACCTCTTGAGGTAGTAGCATTCCGGAAGAGCAATTAGATAGGTGCTCCACAAATGTAGTTCCAAAAGGTCATGTGGCAAGTGTCAGGTTTTTTTTTTTTTTTTTTTTTTTTTTTTTTTTTTTTTTTTTATGACAGCTCTGTACTCTCTTAAAAGTTCCTGGAAGTGGCCCAGGGGGACGCTCAATAGCACAACAAGGAGAGGTTTACGATGCTAAGTCCTCCACTACAAACATTTCATCTCTTGTTACAGCCACGCAAATTGTTACGGGTCCAATGGCAATGGGAAATTTACTGAGCTTCAAACAAATCAGAGTATTTAACTGGATAAAAAAATCAAAATGCAAAATAGTGTGTCAGAAAGCTCTGGGACATTGAAATTATGAAACTGACTTCTTAAAAGTGTATGTAGGACTTGTGAATATACTCTATACCAGAAACTTCTTGGTATGCTCCTTTGTGTTACTTATTTAACATGAGTAAACTAGATAGAATACAAATCTATTAAAGCCTTACCTCTTCTTGTTCAAACTACATGAGAATTTCTTCACTCTTCTCACCTATGTAATTAATACGCTCCTACTGTGTTTTAAGGATAAAGGGAGATGCTGACATACGGAGATTTGCAAGACAAAGGAAACCATCAAAATGCATTTATTCCTCATTCATTTGTCATTTCTGAAAGTATTAAGTGAAAAATATTTGTAACTTATTAACATTTTATTCGAAGAAGAATGTTAAATTATATGTTTTTTACTTTAAAGAACTAATTTGAACCTCAGGCACACTCCATTCCATTATTCTCTTTAATATCTACTGCTTTCTATCGTCTCATTCTGCTAGATCCTGAATGCCTTTTGATTTAGGGCAGGGATTGGCTAACTTTTCCTATTAAAAAAACTAAATATTTTAGCCTTTTGGGCCATAAAAATCTTTGTTACAACCACACAAGTCTACCACTCTAGATGAAGACACCAATAGATAATACATAGTATTGGTGAATTCCAATAAATCCTTACTTTTAGACACTGAAGTTTGCATTTAATATCATCTTTGTACAGCATGAATATTATTCCTTAAATTTCTTCAGCTATTTAAAAATGCAAAAAATTAACTTGTATATTGTATAAAAACAGGCATTAGTCCAGAAACATTTAAAGCTTTAGGGATCACCAACTTAGCCATAATTTTCCATTGATTGTCATCTTTATTATTGAAAAATAGCTAAGATTTTTAGTTTTTTTTTTTCTACTTTTAACTGTGAAAAAACACATAACGTAGAGGAGTTAGAATAGGAAACCAGAATGAAAGAAGCCTAGGTTCTGTGCCTACATTGAGGGTTCAGTTCTTTGACTGGATGAATAACTTGGCCACTTCATATCACACTTTGTTTGCAAAGTCAGAATTTTCAGGTATTGTTGAAGAGTCATACCAAATGTTAAAGGAGATGGAATGTGAAATTATGCTTGTGTCTTTCAGAGTAGCTACATTTTCAGAAAAAAAGTGCTTTTTTTTAAATGCCATAACATACAAGCGAAAAATGAGTATTTCTGAAGAGGATTTTGTGGGTGATTTGTTCTGAACATTTCAGCATAGAAGAAAATATAAGCTCGAGGGTGAGATCAATGGAAGTATGGCACAAAACACACATATGCAAAGCCTCATGGTTTTCCTATGTGCCTACTATTACCAGGAGAGGTTTGGTTTGGGGGTCTGTAAAAATGTTTTTTTCCTTTAAGTATACCGCTCAGAGCCAAGCCATCATCAGTCCCAGGCTCAGGCAGTTCCAGTTGAAAGTGTGAATGTTCAGCGAGAGGATATTTTTAAAAGGAGACTGAAAATCCTCTGTGCCAGAGACCTGAAACGTTGTTAGGGTATTCAGTGGAAAATTTCATTTCCACATTATAAATAACTGTAGGATATTTTAAGGGATCCAAGACTAGTAACTTCCAAGAGCTGCTTATATTAGTTCCACTGAAATGTTTAATGGAGGGAGTTTGTGAGGAAGGCTATAAAGCTGAATTACCGGATATGATTAATTAAAATAAATAATCTCACCATTGATTAAATTGCCCTTAAAATCCCCAACCATTGAGGCCTGCACATTTTTACTATTCACCCAGTGAAACAAAGGAAGGACAAACCAGCAATGGAGAAAGAAAAGAGTAAAAGCGTCCAACATGATCTCTTAAATTTCCACAGCCCGGGAATTTCTTATACAAAGAACCCCCCCGCCCCCGGTCGCCCATATGTGAAATATTGACCGTTTCTCACTGTCTTCAAATTTCAGGAGTCCCCTGGTCTTGGACTCTCTGGCAAGAAGACAAGCCCAGAGAAGGGGGCAAATCACCCATCACGGAATTTCTATTTCCTTTTGACCGCAGACATAATCCATTTCCTGTGACTCCTCTGCACCCTCGCAGCCCCTACACATTAAAAAACAAAGCGAGTCAGAGATCTCTGTTCCGAAAGTGGCACAGTGTGCCCCCGATAAAACTGGCCCCCAAGAGGGAGCAGGCAAGCCACGCTCGTGAGCGGTGTATTACGCGTGCCGGCGTGTGGCTGTGCGAGTGTGCTGCGAGGGAGTGTCAGGTGGGCGAGGAGACGATGCAGCCGTCCCCCTCCCTTTTTTCCCAGTGGAGGGAAAGCCCGTCTTCCCTTGCCTGCGCCTGGGGAGACCTGCGCACGCACGAGGCGCGGCCGTGCCCGGGGTTAGAGCTCTCCCCTGTGACCGAAAAGATAATTAAAAAATCGCAGGCGCAGGAGACAGCGCAGCCAGGTCGCAGCGCTGCTGGTTCGTCCGGATGAGTGGGTTCTCGCACCCCAGGGCCGCCCCGGCCCGGAGGCCAGCAGGCCGCGAGCGAGTAGGTTTGGGAGCGGCAGTCCTAACGGGCATCGCTTCTGAGACGCACCGAGGGTGGCGGCGGTGGCAAGGCGGCCGTGGGAAGGCCGAGGAGGCGGGAGGGGCGCGGCGAGGAGGCTTCGGGCTTGAGAGGGATTTGGGGCCAGAGGCGGGAACGTGGAGAGAGAAGTGAGGCAGGGAAGAGATGAAGGTGGCGTGGAGTTGTGGCTAGAGAAAAGAAAGGTAGGCACTAAGAGGAAGGACAGCAGTGTCCCCCCCCCCCCCCGCCCCCGAACTCTATCCTCACCAGGTGGGAGCCCCGGCCTGGCTACCCCCACGGCCACCTGCGCCCCTGCGGTCTGGAAGCCCCCAAGGCCGGCGCGCAGCCCCGCGACCAGACAGTCCGGCAGCCACAGCCCCTCCACGTTCATCCCAAAAGGCACCAGGACCCCCTCTTCCGCGACTCCCACGCTCTCGGAGCCCGGCCAGGCCCATTCAAGGGCGCAGACCCGGGAACAGACACTTAAAAAGCCCAGAGGGAGGGTCGTGGCGGGTCGCTGCCGAGGGCAGGAGGCGCTTGCACCGAGTAATAGAAACACCAATTAATGGGAATGTGACTAGCTTTCAATAAGATGAGAGGAGGTGACTGATGACCCACCTATCTCATTTCCCTAATACACTCCAAGAGGGAGGCATGCTAACTTTTCATTTATTTTGTAAAATCACTGATTACGGTGTCAGCTACCCTATCAGGAGTCTTTGAAACTTTGGCAACTGATGATGCTCTCTGCAAAGTTTTCAAGCTTTACAAGGCTTTCAAGGGTAGGAAAATAAGCAAGAAAAGCAGCGGCCCCCGGCGCAGAGGGCGAGCCGGCCCCGTGCCCTCTCGCTGCGGCGCGGTAGCCTCCAGCGAATTTCCCGGCTTCTGCGGGCGCCGCGCATTGTTTTATTTGTTTTGAAGGTTCAGAGTTTGAGGCTGGTCGGAGACACCCACGTGCTTCTGACTCTCATCAGCGTAATGATCGCCTTAGCCAGAGTCGTGTCTATATAAACCACAAAAACCTAATCATTAGAAATCCCAGCCTCCAAAAACCACATTTTAGGTAAAAAGAGCCGCTTCCCCCCAACCGCCCCCCCCCCGCGCTCCTTCATCCTCTCGACCACAACTTTTTGGGGATGCAAAATCGCTTTTTAAATTCATTTTAGGAAATAAATAGTCATTGAAGCATTTTGCATTTTTTATTTTGTATTTTACTCTATATATTTGTACTCGAGAGCGGAGGGTCAAAAAGAAGCTAAGATTGAAATTCATAGAACGCCGCTGGAGTCTTCTCCTAGCAAGAGTTTTTTTTGTCACTTATTTTAATCAAGCTGACAGTTTCTCAGTCCTTTAAAAAAACTCATCCTTGCTTTCTGGGGATGACAAGATGGAATACATAAGGGGGGGGGGGACGAGAAGTGTCCAGCCGTCCACTTGAGTTTCTAAAAACTAAGGACACCCCTCCAACCCCTCATTTGTGCGTGTGTGTGTCACTTAAGACAAAAACCACCCAAACCCTGCAAAACCTTTCTTCTTCCCGGGAGCTGCTCGGGCAGGAGTGGGGGGCGGGGTGGGGGGCGGGTGAAGAGCGCAGAGAAGTAGGCACCCAAGCTCAAGAATTTTCCTTCCTACTCTGCCGAAGTTAACAACGAAAAATAACGACAGTCAGATCGGCCGGCGGCTCTCTGGCGTCTCCGCTGCAGCCTCGTCCGACCAAGAGGGGGTTCCTGGTTCTGGGGGTGGGGGAGCAAGAGGACGCGCGCGGCCAGGAGAGATCGCCCTCGGCTGGGGCCGCCTCTCTCTCGGCCTCGGAAGCTGCGCACGGCGCGCGGGGGGCTGCTTCGCGCGGCCGGCGGGCGGCGGCAGCGGCTGCGATTCGCGGGCTCGAAATCCGTTGCCCCCAGATCCGCTGCCCGCGACTTACCTCCTGGCACCTCGAAGCGCGAGGGACAGGGGAGCTTTGCACGTAGCAGAAGGGAGTGGATGCGAGGAGGTGGCGGTGAGGGGGCGAGAAGAGAAGAAGGGAGAGGAAGGAGCCGAGCCCGGGAGCCGGGCTGGCAGCCGCCGCGGGAGGAATCTGAGCGTGCCGCCCGCGCGGGGGGAGCGGCGGCCGCCGCGGAGGAGGAGGCGGCGGCGGCGGCGGCGGCGCGGGAGGGCGGCGGCGCGGCCGCCTGCGGCTGGGTAGCAGCGCGCGGCGCGGCGGTGGCGGGCAGCGCGGGGCAGTGCCGGCCCCGGGGCTGGACTGCTGAACCCACTCGGCTCCACCGCTGGACTCGAACTGGGAGGGGGCGCCAGCGCACCCAGGACGCGCTGCCCCAAGGGACCCCACTCCACGCTGCAAACTCAAGCCCCTTGCCTCTCCGGGCCGAACACACCCCCGCGCCCGTCTGCAGCTGCCACCCGGGGTGTTCCAGCGGCTCCGGGACAGATCAGCGCCTCCGGGTTCTCCCTGCTCGCAACCTCACCGCGCCGCAACGCCACCACTGGCCCCCCTCAGACTCCGCCGGGCAGTCGGCTTCATCGAACTTCATTTCTCACCTCCTCAGCCCCGTCACCTCCATCCCCTTTCCCCCTGTCTCGCCTCCACCCCCCCCAATTTCCTCCTCCTCGCCCCTCATTTCCACCCTCCTCCCCCTCCCCCGGCCACTTCGCTAACTTGTGGCTGTTGTGATGCGTATTCCCGTAGATCCGAGCACCAGCCGGCGCTTCAGCCCCCCCTCCAGCAGCCTGCAGCCCGGCAAGATGAGCGACGTGAGCCCGGTGGTGGCTGCGCAGCAGCAGCAGCAACAGCAACAGCAGCAGCAGCAACAGCAGCAGCAGCAGCAACAGCAGCAGCAGCAGGAGGCGGCGGCGGCGGCAGCGGCGGCGGCGGCAGCGGCAGCGGCGGCCGCCGCGGTGCCCCGGTTGAGGCCGCCACACGACAACCGCACCATGGTGGAGATCATCGCCGACCACCCAGCCGAACTTGTCCGCACCGACAGCCCCAACTTCCTGTGCTCGGTGCTGCCCTCGCACTGGCGCTGCAACAAGACCCTGCCCGTGGCCTTCAAGGTAAGAGGCTACGGCCGCCCCCCGCCCCCGGCCGGGCCCCGCGCAACCTGCCCGCCGCCGCCTCCGTGCTCTCGGGGGCCGGGCCCCGGGCGTCCTCCAAGACCCCCCCCCCTGCCGCGGCGGCTCTGACCCAAGGGACCTCCCGGCTGCCCCTCTATCTCCCGCTGCCTGGTCGTGTTCGGGGAGTAGTCGCCGCGAGAAAATCCCTCCCTCGCCCACCTGTGCCCGCTGCCACCACGACCTCTCTGCCCAAGTCCCCCTGACCCATTCATCACCCCTCCAGCCTCCCGGCCTGCGTTCTACCCCACTCCCCCGAGGCGCCTCCCCTCCCCCCTTAGGAGCCCTAAGGTGCCCACCGTGCCCCGCCAGCCCCACTTGCTGCACCCCGCCCCCTGCCCCAGGGGCGAGGCCCCCGGTGCCCTCTCCCCGGACTCCCGCGTCTTCCTCGCTGGGCATCCCGGCCGGCCCTGCGCCGAGGGCTGCCGGTGCCGCCTCTCTCCGGGGTTCTCGCACGCAACCCCAAACACCGGTCTCCGCATCCCCTGCCCCGATCCGCCTGAGCTCAGCGGCCCCGGCCCCTCCCGGGCTCGGGGGCCGGTGTTTGCGGGGCGCGGACGCCGGGCACCAATGTCTGGGGGCCGAGGCAGGCTGCGGGCTGCGACGCGTGGGCCGCACTACCTGAACTCTGGAGGGTCCCGGGCTAAGCCTAGGGGGCTCCTGAGAGGCGCGGGACGGGGGCGTTTGCTCTGTTCGCCGATCTGCGCCAGTTCCCGTTACCGGGGGGGAAGGCGGGGCCTCCAGGGTCTCCGCGCGCCCTGAGGCGGGGAGGTCCGGAGTCCGCGGCGCTGGGCCCTCGAGTGCGGGGCGGCGGGGGCCGGGGTAGGGGGCGGGGGCTCGGCCGCCTCTCGCCGGGACCCAGCTGCGCGCCCGGCCGCGCCTGAGAGGGATGAGGGAAACTTGGGACCAACTTCGGTTTGCCCCGGCTTGAAAACTGAGGTGACATTTTCGAAGATGTGTTTTTATCACCACTCGGATGCTGGAGGGGTTCAAACCCCAAAGGCCCCTCAGGCTTCTGAGAGGTGGAGGCGTGGGCGCGCAAGGGTTGGGCCCCGGAGACGCGACAGCGGCCTCCTCCGCCCCGCCGGCCCGTTAGTCGCAGGGCGGGTGGCAGGCGCTCGGCAGGTAGACGGGGCGGAGGGGTCCCGCGCCCCTCGCGGCTTCCCGAGGCGCTCGCAGACTCGCTGCAGATTTCCCGGAGCAGCCCTCGCCAGGGGGAGGCGCGGAGCCCCGGGGCGGGCGCTCCCTGGCTGGATAGGGAGACGGGGGTCTCGGGCTGCCCACCCTCGGCGGGGGCCGGACCCGTGCGGGGCCCGACGGGGAGGCGAGCGCTCCCCGCACACCCTCCGCCCTTGCTCGCCCCTGCGCTGGAGGAGGTGGGCCCGACACCCCCTGGGCTGTGGGATCTGTGGGGAGCAGGGTGGGAAGCGAGACCTCGGGGGAGGGGGGGAAAGGGAGGAATCGTGCCAGTTCCTCCGTGGCGGACCCCGGGGCCAGACTCCCACGGGCCCCTGGCAGTTCCCGGTTGTTGATCGCCGCCCCCCCACCCCCCGCCTCCACGCACCAATTCAGATTCCGTGTGTGGGTGGAAAGAAAGAAGTCCAGGTCAATTAGAGCCGGTTATCTCGCCCGGTCTGTATCAGAGCAGAAATCAGAATGAATTGTTATGGAAAGGGGATGTTGCATTCTGGGGCAAGTTTCATTTTGCAGTTGGCCCAAGAAATCTTTTTTTTTTTTAACCGTCACATTTCTCCTTTTATAAAACCAGCCAGTTTTTTTTATACGTTAATGTTTTCTTCCATGTAATATGAAAATCGCAATATATGTGAATTACACAAAATTAAATTTCCATACAAGAGCTATCTAATACAACGTACAACGTGCATCGTGCAGGGGCCCAGAATTTTCTAATTAGCCTTATGGGAAGGTGGAAATTTGCTCCCTCCTCCCCTGCAAAGCCCCAAAACTAGACCAAGAAAAACCCCGTATGAAAACAGCAAAAAATAAAAAGCAGCAGGCACTTTGTCTGTGCAATGCTGTAAATCAGGTTATGGGAAAATAAAGGGATAAGTGCTTACGTTTTTAAAGATATCTAGATGTTTGAGGTTCTATGTACCCTTCTGCTAAACATGTTTGGGGAGTTTACTGTCCGAAACTGTTATATTTATGATGCGGAATAGTATTCTGAATGGAAAGGATGTGTTTGGGTCAAGATAGAATGCAATCTAGTTTGAGATGTTTAGTTATTTTGGTTGTTGTCTAGGTTTTCTCACTACCACCCTCTTGAAACTATTTTGAAAATAAATTTTTCTTTGCTGTTAATCATACTTGGTAATTACACAGAGTACATTTTTGTTATTTTAACCAACAAACAGATTATAGATAACAGCAGGCCACGTTGAGTATTTTAGTTCCTATTAATTGGATAATGAATTGAGTTAACCTAAAACTTGACTCTTAGTGTTTTCCCACCCCATACCTGTGTTGAATGGAATTAAACAAGTGGGTGAATGACAGAGATCCATGCAATGCAGTTTTGTCTCTCTCTCCTGAAGAGAAGTATAGGGATTTGAAATGTTCAGATTTTGACAGCAGTTTTTATCGCTTCCACCTGAATGGTGTCAAAACCACCTTTCTTTGCCGTCCTGTCCTTTTGGACTAAAAGCCCAAGAGCAGTAGACTTTCCACACTCTTGCAACGTAATCAAATACATCTGCAATGAAGAAATAATATGAAGAAGTCTCCAATTTAGAAGTGGTGACAGCAATTTGGCTATTCTATTCAGAGCTATGTACAAAATAAATGACAGTGTTGGGCAGATAGCGGATAGGTAAATGCACACACAGAATTTAATTGTTGAGAAGTCTGATATTCAAATCAATACAATATGGATTGAGCCTGTACTTTATGCCCATGACACTGAGCTCAGCACTGCAGACAATCAGAGGATAATTCAGTAGACTGTGTTTGATACGTTAATATGAAACAGTACTTCGTGATGCTGACAATGCATTGCATCAAGAAGTAAGTGATTATTAGTGTTGTTCATCTGACCTTATTTTGGGATTAGATAAAGCACTCATTTATGCTTGATGTGTCAAAATGCAAAAGCAACCAGTATACACCATACCTTATATAAAGCTTATTTATTAACATAGTATTTTTAACATAGTACTGCAGGTTTGAAAAGTTCAGTTCTCCCAGGTGTCAAGGAAATGGAAATATTTTTAACATTTCTTTCAGGTGTATCTCACTGAAAGCTTAAAATAGTTAAGGCATACTGTTAGAGGATCCCAGGCCCCTTCTGTCCTAGATAATTCTAGTGACAAAGAAGCATTTTGCAAATGTAGCTCCTTAGTTGGTGATCATGTAGGAACAGTGGAGAGGACATGTCCAGTCTGTATCTGGTAGTGTCCTTCTAGTTAGGGGGTCTGTCAGCATTTCCACTATGAAGGCTGGTGTTCTGGGCTCATAACTAACTTACTTTAAATAGCTTCAGCTGAAGCACTATGCAGACACTTTTTAAATCCAGAGGTGTGGATATTAAAAGTAGTGCAAGCGTATTAAGTTTGAGAACACTGAACTATCTATTTGCCTATATCGTATGTTTTCTGGCAATATTAAAGGAAGAAAGCACATTTTTAGATACATGATCTAGAACTCCTAGCTGATTTTGTATCTTTAATAAGAACTTTCAGTATTGTCAAAAGGAGGGTTTCAAAATGACAGAGCGATTTCTATTTGAAAATATTTTTGACAACATTGGCCATTTTCCTCTTCAACAGTTATGCAACTAGTAAATACATAACACTAGTGAATTATATTTTCCCTCTGTATTTAATGATCAGATTTTATATTTCTATAGTTTCAAATCAAGTTATACCTAAGCAATGGAAAATAGGGTATTAAACATGTTAAGTCCTCAGTAAACTTATTACAAATTACTGTGCAAAATTGTATAAATCAAAGTAGATATCAAGTTGTATAAAGGAAGATACATTTTTGTGTTATGCCTTTAAATGCAATAAAACCCATTTAAAGTTAAATATTTTAGGGTTGAATATCTAAAACTTACTGATAAGGCAGCCAGAGCAAGTAGTTTTAGATGGAGAATGAATATTTAAAGTACTTTTATAAAACTTGTAGTTAAGAAAAGTTATAGTAGATATTTTTCATAGTTTTTTCCCCTCTTTGACATCACTCTGTGTATCATTTCAAATTTCTGGAACATCCATTATTATAAGATCTGAACCATTTTAATTGATGTCGCATGCATTGCTGGCTTACACTGAAATAATTTTCATCAAAATTTTTCTCTAACATATTTAAAAGATATGAATGATATACTTGTTTTTTTTTTCCCTCTAGAATTCAAATGACTTTTCCTAAATTTTGGATTAAATTCTAAAAATTAACTGAAGTATCTGTTAAAAGTTTTTTTTATAGTTTAGCATTATATTAATTAACATGGGGATAAAATTTTTGTTTTTTGTAATTAGTCTCATTTTTTTGCTACAAAGAAAGATTTTATCAGATTCTATCTTAAAAAATAATTATATCTCAATTATACTGCAAGTTCAATGTGCCAAGTATTGTTGGCCTGTAAGAGTAATTGATTAACTAAGAATAGATTTCTGCTCATGAAAGTGTCATGGGCAATTTTAATTTCCATATAATAAGACTACAGAAACAACTCTAAGGGTCTGAGTTAGTTCTCCATTGCTTTTCTTCCAGAAGTGTTCACATTTAAGTCATAAGGAGTCTCACACAAGATTTTAATAGCATTGCTAGGGTTAAATATCTATTTTGTACAAGTTACAGATCATGTGATTTAAATGCTAGTTATGGGTGAGGTGTGGTAAGTAAAGGAATCTCTGTTCTGTAATGTTAAGGCTGAAAGTTACTTCTCCCCTTCCCATGAAATTTCTTGAATTTGTAGAGTTTATATTTTAAAATCACCTAGGAATGTAATTGTTAAGGTTTTGTCACAAATTATGATTTGCAGTGTAGTACTTTTGTGTTGTGTTACAGAAACAAACTTTATTTTGTGCCTGCTCTTAACTGAAGAGCGAGTTTTAACTGCACTTTACCCCTTAAAATGTTTTTCCGTTGCTTGGGTTTGGTACAGATGAAATGTGTAAAAATTTTCAATCCTTTTGGTTTTCTTTTAGATAAACACGGTTGAGAATCTCCAAGGGAAACTTTTTAGCTTCAGAGGTCTACTTTAAAAAGCTCTTCAAATATATAATTATACTTCTGATGGATATAAAGTCAAATACAGTACTCCCCACCTCCTACACACAACACCTCCCCTCCCCCTGGAAAAACACTGGGCAACCTGATTTGGTAGAATGAATAGCAGAAAAATATATATATATATTTAGCTGTTAACCTAGGATTCAGCCGTAACAAGAATGATTGTCACTATATCATGTTAGCGATTTTTTCTTTTCAGGCCAAGTCCTAAGCCTTATGGGAGGGAGACTCACACAATTTGTGATTATCTGTTTTGCTAAATGTGATATGTAAAACACACCACTGTTTAATATGGTCATTTCTATACTACTTATGCAAAATAAAGTGGGTCCTTTTCCCATATTTTCTCATATTGAATCAATTTTCATTTTTTTCTAACTAAAGAAAAATCTATTATGTTAAAAGTATGCAGTAAAATAATAATGTCCTAGAGCTCTTGAAAAACCTTGGTACTAGGACAGATTTCTTTGCTTTTGAAATTCACCCAGATGGGGGTAAAATCCAATGGCCTTCTTGTAGCACAACAATACTGAAGAACATCTTGGGATGTGATGGATCTTATGTTCAGGTGAACTCCACCGTGAAAGCCTGTCTTTAGCAGGCAGTGTGCTTGGAACAGAACACTGCTGCCCTCCTCATGGTGGGAAAAGCACATCATTATAATTACACTGTCTTCTTGCACAGTACCTTCCACATCTTACAGACTTAAAAAAATTATTTCACATTTATCTTGGAAGACTGTGGTTCCTGGAGGTGAAGTTACTTGTGTGAGGTTGTAGTATCTATGCCACAAAAGTGGGGGAAAAGGGCACCCCCTTGGTTTTTAGTGCATTCTTTCTCCTCTACAAACAGTACGGCTTTTCTTCTGCCTCTATTCATGTACTTACAGACTCCATACTTGCACTGACATAGAAAGCCACATAGCAGGTGTTAAAACACAATATGCTGAGCGTACAAAATGCCTGCCCTCTGGATGAATACTGCCAAAGGTAGTCAGTTGCCCGGCAGAGGTAGTCAGTTTCAGTACTTTCGAATGTTCACATTTTTGGCATGATGAAGCTGAAAAATTGAAAAGCACATTGTCTCCCTCAGGAGTGCACTGTTGATTATGTCTGGTAGCCACTTGAGGCACTAGGTTAAGGATGCAGAGGGGAACCGAGGGGACTTCTCAGACTGAGAGTAACCGTATGCTCCAGCTGCAGGGTAGTCAGCATGAGTCCCTCTCCCCTGGGATAGCAGAAACCTCCAGCAGGGGCACAGCTGTTGGGGACGGATGCTGACTCAACCTTCAACTCGTTCTCTCTCTCAGTGTTTTAGTTGATAGCTTCCCAGACTTCTGGCTATGGGCAGTGGTGCTCTTTCATGGATTTCTTTTGTTTCCTCCTTTCAAAAATATTCATCAGATACCTGTGTGCTGGGCACTGATTGGGAAGCTGGGCAGACACTTGAAGTGAACAGATGAAGTGAAGGCCCTTCCTTGATGTAGTTTACAAACAAATCTAACATGGTCTCTTGGGCTAGAATATCAAGATGAGTAGGCTGATCATTCCTATGCACATATGTATGTTGAGTGAAGATCACTGAAGTCGAATGAGATGCTGTGGAAACTTTTTTTTTTTTTAAGATTTATTTACTTATTTGTCAGGCAGAGTTACAGACAGAGAGGGAGAGACAGGGAGAAAGGTGTGTTCCATCTGCTGGTCCACTCCCTAGTTGGCCACAACAGCTGGAGCTGAGCTGATCCGGAGCCAAGGACTTGGGCCATCTTCTACTGCTTTCCCAGGCCATTAGCAGGGAGCTGGATTAGAAGTGGAGCAGCCAGGACTTGAACCAGTGCCCATATGGGATGCCGGCAGTGCAGGCGGCAGCTTTATCTGCTAAGCCAGAAACTGGGCTTGATAAAGGACAGCTTTGTGATTTTGAATTGAGTAACGAAGTACAAATAACAGAGCAGCAAGCTGAAGGAACAAGGAAGAAATGGGACTGAGAAACAACCTAAAAGAAACTGATAGTGGCAAAAATATTGACAGGATTTTTTTTGGCTTGTTTGACTGTTTTCCTGGTTGGAGGAGAGGATGTGGTGACTGAGTGTTGGGTAAAGCAGAGTTCATGGATGGGGGAAATTTAGCCCTAAAATGAAAGAATAGTGTCTGCTTCATCATACTTTAGGAACTCTGTTTTAATAAGCGTGTGTTCCAGGTGTTTTGGGAGCCTGGGATTAAATATTTAAACTTGTCTTATGGAAATCTTAATGAAGGACAGAGTAGCACTGAGAGTAGAATATGTGGATGTTTGTCAGGCAGGCAAGCCATACTGAGCTATCATAGTTGGGAGTAGGGAGCTACTTTAGCTGGGAGCCAGTGCTCAGTTACCATGAGGGCATTTGGAAGCTCAACAAAGAAGAGATGGGACTAATCTGAATATAGAACCCTAGAGGATAGTTGAGGTAAAGAATTATTGTCAAGGTGCGGTCTCTTGGTTTTTATTTTTTTTTAAATTAAGAATAGTGTGTTTTATAGCATGTATAATCTTTTTTTTTTTGCATCCAAAGAGACATATCTTTTAGCTCCATTTTCCTTGAACTATTTTAAGCATAAATATGGTAGGAAGGGATGTGCAGTTTCTAGGCTCTGTGCTAATCAGAGGCACACATTGATAAGTTAATAAAATATAGGCTAAAGTGCGACCCCTAGTCTTGGAGCAGAGAAAAGTCCTATTAGCCTCAAAAACTGATTCTTTGGGATCTTGGCTTGACTTTAATTTGCATCAGATTAACTTCTGAAGATCAAGGAGACAAATATACCATTCCAAGATGGCCAACTGGAATAGAAGATGAATAGCAGAATGGCAAGATAAGAAGTGTGGCTTTGTCACTGATCATGTTCAGCCTGGCAAATATCCTGTTTTGCACCTAGACTGTAAATTTCTTGATGACTTGGGCTATCCCATTGGGTCCCCCTGCAGAGTGGGCATTTAGTAAATATGTGTAGGGTCATTAAATACTAAACATTAGCTCAAAGTAAGGAGACCGTATATAGACTATCTTTTTTTAAATTTCTTTTATGACATTTATTTATTTTAAAAGCAGATTTGGCGGGGGTAGAGAGAGAGAGAGAGAGAAGGGATCATTCATATACCAGTTCACTCCCCAAATGACTGCAGTGGTTTGGGCTGGCTCAAGTGGAAGCCCACTGGCTCAAGTTCAGGAGCCTGAAACTCTGTGTGGGTCTCCCACATGGATGGCAGGGTCCAAATACTTGAGCCATCTTCTGTTCTCCCCAGGCGTAGGCATCACAGGCAATGCCTTAACCCACTGCACCACAATGCTGGCCCTGGGCCATATTGTTTCTAGAGCTCTGTATAGTCAGGAACTCCAAGGTTTCACCTGCAAGTTCTTCCCATAGAGCTGACCAGACTTTCTATCTTTTAACCTGTGATCCAACTGAGACCACACCTAAGTGCTTTCCAGGCTGTAGACAGGCCATGCCTTCATGTATGAAGAAATCTACTGATGGGACATCAACCTTCCTTCTGTGGCATAATTGCTATGGACAACCTAACATGGGGTTTCAATAAAAATGTACATTTATTTTGCAAAGAATCCAACAACAAATGAAGGAAATTTTTGCCTGCCTTTGAAATGGGTGGACCTCGAAACATTGGTCTGTTTGAAGTGGCATCCTAACACGTAGACAGATGCTTTGCTCCTGCCTGCCATTACCGGGCTGGAGGACTATGTCCTGATAAGACATTGTTTACAATGAGAATTTATTCTCAGTCTTTAAGCTTTTCTGATGTGCCATTGTTGCTGCTGTGTTTCCTGTTTCATGTAGGTGGTAGCCCTCGGAGAGGTACCAGATGGGACTGTGGTTACTGTCATGGCGGGTAATGATGAAAATTATTCCGCTGAGCTCCGAAATGCCTCTGCTGTTATGAAAAACCAAGTAGCAAGGTTCAACGATCTGAGATTTGTGGGCCGGAGTGGACGAGGTAGGTCTCTGATTTTTTTTAATACTGATAATGGAATAAGCACATTAGAATCCTCTGGTGAAATGTAGACTAGTCTGTGTACAAGTCAGCACCTTCTTTTGGAATTACTGAAGATTTTATTTAAATACATCCAGACGCAGTTGAGTGTTATTTCTGAGTACTCAGGCCTTTTTCATTTGTTTTATGATATTTAAAATTCAAAGCATATAAGGGAGAGAACAGAACAGTTGGAGGATCAAATTCTGAATTGTGAGGAATCAAATAACCAACTAAATTGAGTGACAAAGGGGTAAGAAAAATGAATGTCTTGGGTCAGTTTCCTAATCATATCGGTTTTACTTTAAATTGTAGCAAGGACAGCCAGCATAATGCTCTGTACTTGTCACACATTACCTCTATATGATTTAATTTGCTTTCATAATAGGAATCTATTAAAAATCATGTTTTTTTTTTTAATGGAAGGCTTTTCATTTGAATGAGTGACTAATGTATTACTTATGTGAGAATGAGAGTGTAAAGTTGCCTAGACAGATGAATGATCAGGATTGTAGTGGTTCACACTTGTTAGGGATTTCCACTATCTCAATCCACATTCAAAGGCTAAGAATCCTTAAAAGGATCATAAAAAAGGAAATAATCCCTTTAAGGGTTTCCACAGCTGTTTCATAAATGGAGTTAATGTTTTTTAAAAAGTCTAGGGTGGCCAATATTTTGGCTTTTATTTACTTTCAGAGAGACTTTTTCTAGTCATCCATCTTTAAGATGTTCATTTATTTATGTACTGAATCTAATATTTCCATTTTAAGTATTTTGATAAGAGCAGAGAAAATATATCATTTTAAGACTGAGGTGAAATAAAATTAGAAAGCCCATGGCATCACTGCAACTCAGGTTTGAAATAGGAAAGAGGAAGCACCCGTTTTTAAACCATGTCTAATAATTGTTCTTTAGTTTGGATCAGATGTCAAATTATTACCATTGTAAAAACTTGATAAGGGAAATTCAAGCAAGGCTGTTTCCGATGAGTAGTTTTAGTTTACTTTCTAGGAACAGGGCCAAGAAGTTGTACTTTTTCACTTAAAAAAAAAAAAACGATGCATGCTAATGAGAAACTGTCACTGAAAGGTTGTTTGAAATAAAATGAGGCACAGAGCCTCTGGTACAATCAAAACTAAAAGAGTTATCTGTCCATCAGTTTTATTTTACTTTCATTAAATGAAAAAAGGACACATCCGATATCAGCACTGACTGATTAGGTTTGTGTGTGTGTGTGTGTGTGTGTGTTTCCCCTCAGTTACTGATGTAGGTACACAGTACAATTAAAAATATCTCTTGTCCTCTCTCTCTTCCTCACTCCCTCTCCCTATGCTCCCTCTCCCTCTTTCTCTCTGTCAGAATCAGGAGAAATGTGAACACGATGATTTACCTGTGTAGTCCAAATTGCATCTTTCTTCTTAAGACTTTCTTATTAACTATAGCAACAAATTCAAGTATTTAAAGGATTTAGTGAACTATTTAGTATTACTTTATAGCTTCAAGCTAGTGTTTTCATTTATCTTGTTTTTGTATCATAGAGATGCTGCATAGGTTTTTTTTCTGATCAATTTGAGTAGAAACTATGGCAAAGTGATAGTGTACTTTGTAAACCCTCAACATATTTATTTAAGAAACTTCAAAGAGAAACAAAGGGTGTGCACTGTTTTACTATATTGGCTTTCTGAGTTTTGGCTGGTTTCCCAAATAGCAATTTTTATATTTAAAAAAAAAAAAAGACAGACTTAACTGCTTGCAGACTTTTCACGCATGGAAGATGAAGAAAGCTTCTTTTGATGAAGTGTAATTATGTCCAAACAGAGCTGACCCCCTCCCCCTATATTTCTTATGATCTTAACTGAAGAAAGTAGGATTTTTCCTTTGAAGCAGCCGGGACTTGGTGGAGGATCTGAAATGCTACAGTCTGCTGCCAGAGGCAGGATGGAGAAATTGGTCCAGACTTGTCTTCCAGACTTAGATGGGGGTGGGGGCAGTGGGTAGACAGAGAAAGGAAAATTGATTTATCACTAATAATAGATTTTTTAATCACTGTATTAACATTGTATGAAAGGAAACAGTAGTATCAAGCTGAAATGAAGAGGAAGAAAAAGATAGAGAACACTGATAAGAGATTGCACTCTTAAAAAAAAAAAGGCCAGTGTTTCAGTGGCAGGAAACTCTTTAACCTGCCTTTGTACCCTTTGCACCTGACCTGCTTTGTAACAGATTCTTTCCAGCTTCCTCTTTGATTTTCACACTTCTACTTTTCTCTTAAATTACTAAGGCTGGACCAACACGGTGCTACCATTGTATTTTCTGTCTTAGCTTACATTTCCTTTTTTGGTTTTAGCAGCTTTAACAAATACAAAAGCATCAAATTCTTCAAATACTACAAATTTTCACTGGCAGGAATATAAATTCTCAAAAATTAAAAGATATTCTAAGATTTACCAAGGAGTCCTGTCACTACTAACCTTGGCTTTATGGGTCATCTTGTGAACACAGCCTTGAAAGTGCTGTGGAATAAAAGTAGAGCATCAAGGAAACTTGCATTGACTTCAGAGTTGCTTATGGTTTGTAATTGTCTTTTCCTTTTCTCTTCTCTATATACTTATTTATTTGAGAGAGAGAGATCCAGGCAGAGAGAGGGGGAGACAGAGAGAAAAGTCTCGCATCCACTGGGTCACTCCCCAAATGTCCATAACAGCTGGAGCTGAGCCAATCTGAAGCCAGGAGCCAGGAACCAGGAGCTTCTTCTGGGTCTGCACACAGGTGCAGGGTCCCAAGCACTTGGGCCATCTTCCACTGCTTTCCCAGGTGCATTAGAAGAGAGTTGGATTGGAAGAGGAGCAGCAGGGACATGAACTGGCATCCCTGTAGGATGCCAGCACCTCAGGCAAAGGCTTAGCCTACTGCACCACAGTGCCGGGCCCCTCTCCTTTATATTTTAAACAGAAGTGTTTGAAATGACTTTGGCCCTTTTCTTTGTTTTGTACTTCCTCTGTTTTGACAGCAAGTATGCTGCTTTTAATTTACAGGCATTGTTAAGTATCTACAGTGTACAGATCATGGTGCTTTGTCAATGTAGGATGCAGTCTGCTCAGACTCACTCTGTCCCCCCACCCCCAACTATTTCTGGCAGCCCCTTAGGCTAGGTTAGAATTCTCTGTCAGTGTCATTTCCCTCTGTTTACATATGACTTGAGGATGTTGTAGTTCTTGGATGAAGCTGTGGGTGATAGAATTAACTATCCCGGTCAGTACCAGCTCCATAAGAAGAGACTTCTTTGACAAGTAAGAGCTTGCATTCTTATCACTTATGGAAAGTGATAACAAATGGGGTTTGGGGACACACACACACACACACACACACACATTTTAATTTAAGGAAATCATGAATGCCCACGTGAACATTAGACTTAGGAAATGCATCGTTACTGAAAGATGAAGAACCTCACTGCTTCTGAGAGTTTCTTCGGTATAACAAACATGTTTATGGTTTCTGAGAGCTTTTTCAATAAAACAAACAAGTTTCTTCTGAAGGGGACAATAAGAATGGAAGGACCCTCTTTGCCTTTTGTTTTAGTTGCGTCTTGACTCTTGTGATTTGATTTTGGAAGACCATCAATGGCTTCAATGTCTGTTTCCTCCCCCAAACCCACCCCTTTCTAAAGTAAGTATTTATAGAAAAAATGGCTCCCCTCTGAACATTTAGATGTTTGAAGGGTGAGTTTTGAGTTTTGCTTTTGTTCCTTCATGATGGTGGATTTGGGCAATACATAGATGATTTTTAAAATCCATAATAAATTGTAAAGGTCTACAATAGAAATATTCCCCCAAATGAGTCTAAGTAAACATATGGGCAGCATTTCTAATAAGCTAATTATAGACATTAAGCATAATTTGAGATAGATGCATCCTTAATTTATTAAGATTAGTGCCATGGATGACATCTGCCTTCCAAATAGCCATTGGAGGCACTGTTGGAAATGCAGTCCTGGGTCCAGAGTGGCACTTTTTAATGTTTCAATGTATGTTAACTTTCAGTCCAGAGATTTAGCGATCTCAGTCCTCCAGAACTTTCCAGGGCTTTTGAGAGTCTCTCCTGAAGCAGTGCCTTCCTATTTAAGTTTCTAATCTCCATTTCTATAGGCTTTCAGTTTCCTGTAACTAGTTTAGACTTCTGGCTATCTTGTTCTTCTGGTTAGTCTTCTTAAAAATGTATTTTAAAAAATTGTTTGAAAGGCAGAGAGACAGAGAGAGAGAGAGAGGGAGGCAAGAGAGATATCTTCTAGCTGCTGGTTTGCTCCCCAGATGCCGGCAACAGCCATGTTTAGACCAGGCTGAAGCCAGGAACTGGGGAATTCAATCTGGTCTCCCATGTAGGTGGAAAGGATCCAAGTACTTGAGTCACCACAGCTGCCTTCCAGAGTTCACATTAGCTGGAAGGTGGAATCGGGAGCAGAGCTGGGATTTGAACCCAGGCCCTCTTGATTCAGGATATGGGGAATCCCAAGTGGTGGCTTCACCAGTGCACCAAATGCCCAGCCTGGGTTAGTCTTAATGTTTATAATAAATCTTCTTTTGCCTAAAAAATTAAGTTACTTAAGACTATGTAATACCGGTAACACTCTAAAAAGATATGCTTTCATCATCCTAAGAGATTACATTTGTCCGTTTATATCCTTTGTTGCTTGAACACATAGAACTGATTGAGACGTATCTAGAAATAAATTACACATTAATATTTTTAAATGTTCTTTGGAAAAGTGACAGAATAATAGTAATAAAAAAGAAACTTCATTTTGGAGTCTGAAAGGACTGAGTTCAGATCCTGATTTTTTCCATTTATTAATTTTTTTAAAGATTTTATTTACGAAGTAGAGTTAGAGACAGAAAGAAAGCACTTCTCTCTCTTTTTTTTTTAAGATTTATTTATTTATTTGAAAGGCAGAGTTACAGAGAGGCAGAGGCAGAGGCAGAGAGAGGGAGAAAGAGAGAGAGAGAGAGAGAAAATTCTTTCATCCGCTGGTTCACTCCCCAAAAGGCCACAATGGCTGAAGTTGTGCCCTTCCGAAGTCAGGAGCCAGGAACTTCTTCCGGGTCTCCCACACAGGTGCAGGGGCCCAAGCACTTGGGCCATCTTTTGCTGCTTTCCCAGGCCATTAACAGAGAGGTGGATTGGAAATGGAGTAGCCAGGATGCTAAGCTGTGTCCAAATGGGATGCCAGCACTGCAAGCGGAGGCTTAGCTGGCCTCTCCATTTATTAATTGTTTGACTATGGATACATTACTTAGCCTCTCTTGGGCTTCAGTCCCTCAAAGCAAAAAGCTGGGGAGGTTAAATGCAATGATATGTATGAAGTGGATGCTCTTAGTAGGTGTCCAATCAGTGTTCATCTTTCCTTGTTTACTCCTCCCCACATTTCTATCTGTCCTATTTTTCCCCCTTGGCTGTGGAGGAAAATAGCCAAGAAGACTTAAAACTGCACACACACACACACACACACACACAGAGTAACAAATGATGTGTGTCTTAAACAGATTTCAGGAACTTACATGGTCTAGGTTGAAAAGAAAACCCATTCACTAGACCTGACAGCCGAAGACCTGTTCTACATTAAGTCTTGTCTGTAACCTGTTCCATATTAAGTTTTGAAAAGATTGCATTAAACTTTGCATTGCTACATATTGTCTAAGATTTGTGTTCTGATTTAATACCCTCCACTTTCAGTAGAGAGCAAAAGAGTCTTTGACCAAAAAAACAAAGCAAAACAAAAAGGAGCTTTTTAAAGGTCGGTTATAGGAGCAGACTAAATGAGGACTCAGCCCAAGATTGCTGAATGTTTTATTGAGTCACTGTTTCACGCCCACCTTTTCCTGTCTTGTAACAGTTTGCAGTTTTGACTATCTGACATGACTAACCGTTGCAAATCTAACTGATTACAACTGTCAGTGAGTCTGTGTAACCGGGTCTGGTGTCTTCTTCTGGAGAAAGCAGACACCCCAGTCTGCTGCAAAATCTTTCCCTGTCTTTGCCCTCCTCTTATTTTCATCGCTTTGGGCTCATTAATTTGAAGCATCAGATGTACTATTTCAAAGAAGCACACCCCTGCCTAAAGTGAAGCTTCATGTTTATCTCGAGAGATATCATATACATTTAGCAAAAAATCAGGCTCTGTCAGGGAGTTGTTTCAAGGTTTAACAGCATGGCTGTATGTTAGGTGAGGGGCGGGCAGGGAGGAGAAAAACTTTGTTCCAGTAATGATGAAATCATCATACCACAGGCACATTAAGGCCAGGACAGGAGACACTGGCTCCTGTTAAAATGATTCCCATAAGAACTTTCCTCTTTCATCTTCTTATTGTAGTGCAGTTAAGCAAATGAAATGCTAAAGCCATGTGAAGTAAATAACATAATCAACAATGATTTACCATTGTTCTCTCATGGGGTCGTGACCTAATCCTAAATAAAGACTTCTAAAATTGTCTGTGCTTGGATGTGTTCCTGATGTTGGAGAAAACCGAAAGGAAGAGAACCCTCAAGTGGACCAGGGTTTTGTTTTTATACAGCTGTGGCTACTGAGGAGCTTGTTTGGAAAGGGTACTGCCATGAAGAATGCTAAGAATGGTCTTGACACTCAGCAAGTTCCGAAACATCCTGAAGTGGTCATCAGAGGGTTTCTAGCTTACCGTAAGGAGTGTGGCTCTCGTCTTTGCTTCACTGCCTCCTCGAAGAAAATCTGGACATCTGTGAAGCTCTTATGGTCGTCAGTACTATCGTTTATACTCACTATGTCTTCCTTCTTTTTTTTTTTTGATCTGCAGGCAAGAGTTTCACCTTGACCATAACTGTCTTCACAAATCCTCCCCAAGTAGCCACCTATCACAGAGCTATTAAAGTTACAGTGGATGGACCCCGGGAACCCAGAAGTGAGTACTTACTTTTGTGTTAAAAAGGGTAAGAATTTGCTGATACCCTAGGAGGAGTTTTGTTCCAGATGAGTTAGTGTTACTTTCATGTACATAGTGTGTCTTTGCAAAGTTTGTTATCCGCATAGATTTTTAGTGAGGGACAGTTAGTAGAACTATGGAGTTAGTAGAAAATCAAATTACAGTTTTTAACTTTTGCCACAGCATTGCTAAGGCCTTTGTAACTTTGAGAATCCTTGATAATTAGTCACTGTAACTATTTGCTAAGAAATTCTGCTCATCCACTGTACATAATAGACAGGACAAAAGAGACCCATGAGAGCTGAGGAAGAAAACAATAAACTTAAAAATCTTGAGCTTAGTCAAAAAGCATTTGTGTATGTTTCCCATGGCCTAAGAATGTGTTTTAGCTTTTTAACTCGCCCACTCAATTCCCTTTATAAAGAGCACTCTGCTTAATTACAAAGAATTTATTTGCAAATGATAACTTGCTTGATTGTTACAACACCGTTGCTTGGTCATGTTTGAGTAATTGTTATAGATAATTTCTTTTAACAGATAGAGTCAGACCAGATTTAAACCCACCCTAGTTCATTTGTCCTTCTGGTCAGCCAGAGGTTTAACCAGCAGTCAGCTTAAGGTAGTACAGCTGATCTGTTTAGGCCAGTATGTGTTTTACTTCTAAAATTAAATTGAAACAGTTTGGCTTTCCCCTCAAAACTGACTTGAACAAACTTGGCATAGCAGTACTTAAATGTATTTAGAGATTAAAAATTATTTGACATATAGAGCACAATTCTGTACCAATAGAAACATCCTATAGAACTCTGCTGTTGCTGTGTGAATACATTAGAGTCCTAGCCATTGCATTTAGGGAGTTAAATTTGATTTGTGGTGGAGATACAGCTGCCAAGAATATTTGTCCTATAACAGTACACCTGCCTAGATCAGGAGAGTGACATATCTTCCCCTGAAATGAGAAAAAGCCTGGTAAAGGTTTTGCCCCTCCCCAAGTACCCTGATTTTAAGCAGTGGGAACATACGGTGGCTTCCATCCCTTTTGCTGCTGTCTCTTTTCACAAAGGCTGACTGCTAGCCTGAACTAGGGAGGTTTCCTGCCTCAAAAGCAAGTCTTTGAGGTTTTTGTTTTCTCCTCCTTTCATGTGTATGGCAGTCTTCCAAGTTCATAACATTGGGTCAGTGCTAGCCCTGTGTTCACATTGGGAATGTCCTACTAGGTGGTTGCTATACACATGTGTGTGAGCCCCAAGTCTTGAGTCCGTAAGGCCAGTGGTTATGCAGTGCTGGTGAACAGATGAGGGCAGAGGTATCTTGCTTGGTTTGGGGCTTTCCTTAACTTTTCTGGACTTGCTGTAAATCAGAGATAATGCCTTCTGATGCAAGACAACTTGTAACCTTTTTATGTAACTAGCCGTTGAGTTTCTGAAAAGGCAAGGGTGTCCATTTTAGTAGCGCAGAAGGCAGGATAGAAGTCTTCACATTTAGCACCACGAATGCTTGTCTTTTAAAGATGTTTCCGGCTGATCTCAGTTGCTCTTCTTAGTTCTTAGAAAAACCATTAATGTGTGTGTATGTCTGTGTGTGTGGATGTGAACGTACACTCCAGAGTTGATGCTCAAAAGTTTCTTGTTGGGAGGAAACAGGAAAAGGGGGTAGGTGCTGCTCCACTCTCAAAGACATGACAAAGCAGAAGGCAGAGCAGCGCTGGGAAAGTTAACTTCTGCTTCAAGTGTGGATAGCATTATCTTATTTCAAAGAGGCTTTGGGAAGAATTAATCAATGTATAGACTCATTGCTGTGAGAAATGCTGTGAAAGCAGTGAGGGTAGGGGTGGAGGGAGTCACTGGTTTATGTGGGACCTGCGTTCAGGGTTGGGATGGTGCTGAGGGTGGGTGGGGGAAGCAGATACAGATCTGTGAGTGGCAGACCACCTGTCTTAGATCAGCCTGAACAGCATTTCTTGGAAGCTGAATATATTTGTGAAAATGTGATGTCATTTCCCTGACATCATGTGGTCAGTTGCTAAAGTCAGAGTCTGGAAGTAAGGATGGATCTGGTGTCAGTAACAGCTCTAATCCTACAGCCTGGACTCTGTCATGTATTATTTATTTAATTCTTGTTCTTGGCCATTCAGGGTATTGACTATATTGTAGCACTCTTCTCAATATTAGTCTTTAATTTTGACACTCCTAGTGTGGAAAGCATACAGGATTTTTCATTTTTCTTCAAAAATGAGTATTAAAGAATTTTGATTGACTTGGTGTATGTACAAAGTTGAAGAGAGGAGCCTCTAGCACATAGATTGGTGGAATGATTTTGTCTCTGTGGCTCATATGGTGGTTTATGGTACAAGCATTCAACTCCACCATTTTAGTGCAGAGCAGCCCAGGCTAATACATAAATGAATGGTCAATAAAACTTTATTGATAAAAACGAGTGGTAGTACACATTTGGCTTACAAATCATAGTTTGACAATCCGTGCTCTAGATTTCAAAGTCACTTATTTTATAAACTTTTAAAAGGGAAAGGTTTTAATAAAAGGCTTTCATGAGCAGAGGAGAAAAAAAGACAATGCAATTGTTTTAGCGTGCTCTTCTCTAAAATTAGAATTCCTTAAATAGTGGTTATTTTTCATAGAAATAGTATACTTCTGTTTATTACTGTGGTGGTTTGAAGGAGTTGAGAATTTTGTACCATTGGTTCCTGCTACTGGAACTTTTCTCATTCCCCTAAAGATCTGAGTATGTGTTGAAAAAACTGCTTTGAGTAGCTCAGCTGTTTGAACAAGGGCAAACTCTGGGTTGGGTTAAGATCTTTATGTCAGACTGCTGGTATTGAAATCCCAGTGCCATTTATTAACTGTTTGGAGATAGACAAGTTACCTAACTTCTCTTTGCTTTGCTTTTCTCGTCTTTTAAAGTGAGAATAATAATAATAAAAAATAATAGTGTCTTCCCCATCAGTTGCTGCCAGGATGTTAAATGGTGTGTGTAAAATGGGTAGCACAGTGACTGTCATGCATTAAGTGCTCATTAAATGTTAGATATTATTACATCAGTTTTCTTTAGTGTCAGAGGTTTACTGTAGTGCTTTGCTTATAATATGCTTCTAGGAAACAGATACCATCAAGATTGTTTTCACTAGGATATTATTTTTTCCCCTGTAGATGGCTCTGCTAATTTTTGCTCAATAGTAAACGACATTAATAATTGTTATAAATCATGCTTTGAGCAGACATCATGCTTTCCAGGGATAGCTGGTGCAGAACTGATGACAAACACTATTGTGCAGAGGCCAAGAGAGGATGCTGTGGCACTACTAACCCACTGAGGCCCTGCTTATCAACGCATCTGCCAAGACTTGCTTTTCACTCAAAAATCCAAAAGGTTTCATCCTCCTATGCTTTCTGTCTCTGGCAGCTGAACCAGTGCTGTCACATCACAAACAACTTCTTTTCTTAATATACACATCTGGCGTTGGCAGTTGGACTAACTTCATAAGAGCACATGATCATCACTCATTACAAGATTAAAAAGTACCCCATGGCATCATTGATGTTTTTTAACTTTGATCTTTTGCAGTTGTGATTCATCTCAGTTATAAAACTTCCCTTTAAAGGAACATAGCCGATGACTTATTAGAACCTTCATCTTAAGTAGCGTAAACATGAAAACGGTGCACATCTTTGCAAAATGCCATTTATTTTCTTTGCCAGCTTATCATTTTAAGACATGACATCATACTTAAGATCCCAAATTTGTAAGTCTTGTGTTTAGGCGAGGCGTTTTGACCTTCTGTTGGCAAGTTAGCTCTGAAGACAACTGCCGTATGTTTGCCAGCAGGAGAAGTCAGTGCAGCAGCAGCAGCAGCAATGGTAATGAATTTGGATATCTTACTCTTTTAAACATCAGATCCCATTAGGATCCTTTGTTCCATTTATGCACTTGGTTTGACCTCCAGTCTGATTTAAGAAATATCTACAGGAAGGTGAAGACTAGGTTGGCAATGTCATATTCTATAGTAGCAGTAGTTCCGAGTTAGGGAGGAGGATTGATGGAAAAAGGTATTACTGACTGTGAAGGGGTTGGAAAAAAGTAAACACCGTGCATAGTCAGAGTCCCTCTAATTCCCTATTGTGTATTTGATTATCTATTGCTAAGTAACAAACTACCCCAAAACATAATGGCTTAAATCAGTAACCAGTTTATTATTTCTCCCAATTCAGTGGGTTGACTAGGGTTTGCTTGCTGATCTCTCTCTCTCTTTTTTTTAAAGATTTTATTTATTTATTTGACAGGTAGAGTTATAGACAGTGAGAGAGAGAAAAGTCTACCTTCTGTTGGTTTACTCCCCAAATGGCTGCAATGGCCAGAGCTACGCTGATCTGAAGCCAGGAGCCAGGTGCCTTTTCCTGGTCTCCCATGCAAGTGCAGGGGCCCAAGCACGTGGGCCATCCTCCACTGCTTTCCCAGGCCTTAGCAGAGAGTTGGACTGGAAGAGGAGCAACCGGGACCAGAACCGGTGCCCATGTGGGATGCCGGTGCCGCAGGTGGAGGATTACCTAGTGTGCCACAGTGCCGGCCCCTGCTCATCTCTCTTGGGGTTGCAGTCAGATTGGGGCTGGGGCTGGGACATCCAAGATGGCTTTACTCATGTGTCTTGTGCCTTGGTGGTGTGGCTGAAAGTTTGGGCTCAACTGGAACAATGAGACAGTGGGGCTTCTTTCTCTCTCTCTCCTAAAGCCCCTCTCTGTCTCTCCTCATGGCCTGTCCATGAGATCTCTCCAGCAGTGGCTGACCTCTTATATGGCAGTGCAAGACTTCATAAGGTGCAAAAATGGAAGCTTCCAGTTCATTTTAAGGTTTAGGTTCAGAACTGGCACCAAGTTGCTTCTTCCATAGTGTATTGGGTAAAGCAAGATACAGGAGCAGCTTGAACTCAAGAGGAAGAAACTACACAATGGTGTCAGTGATGGGTTGAATGGCTCACTGGACCTCCAATGTCATCAGCTTCCACAGGTGCTGAACTGGAATGTTGTGGGGAGCAACTGGGAACAACTCGGACTAGACTAAGTTACTGGAATTAAGACTTATTCTATGCATCTGCTTTCCCACAATATGGCGCTGAGAAGGGAAACAGCTTCTACACAGCTGCCTCCAGTTCAACCAATAAACTGTAGGACCTGCTCCTGATTGGAGGAGAGCAGCGTACTCGGCGTGTGGGTAGCAGAGTTGGGATTGGTGGAAGAGGACTATAAAGGAGGAGAGAGACACTATGCACCAGAAACATCTATCTGAAGGAACACCTGAGCAGCCCCCGAGAGAGCCGGCCGGCGGTGTGCCGCTCCCCCGCTCCCCCGCGGAAGTGGGGAAAGTGGCAGGGGGAACCGCCCTTCCACGGAGGTGGAAGGGACAGTAGCCAACCCGGGAAGAACCAGCAGCAAACCCGGGGAGGGCCGAGCAGACAAAAGAACAGCGCAGGGTCCTGTGTCGTTCCTCCACGAAGACGGGGAGCGACAGAATGTTGTTGAAATGGGAGAAATAACTTTCCAAGATACTGTTTTCTGAAAGGCCTGCTGGCTTTTTTTTTTTTTTTTTTAAGATTTATTTAGCTTTTGAAAGGCAGAGATATATAGAGAGGGAGACACAGAAAGAAATCGATCTTCTATCCGCTGGTTCACTCCCTAAATGGCCACAGACCAGGTCTTTTTTTTTTTTTTTTTTTTTTTTTTGACAGGCAGAGTTAGACAGTGAGAGAGAGAGAGAGAGAGAAAGGTCTTCCTTCCGTTGGTTCACCCCGCAAATGGCTGCCACGGCCGGCGCGCTGCGCCAATCCGAAGCCAGGAGCCAGGCGCTTCCTCCCGGTCTCCCATGCGGGTGCAGGGCCCAAGCACTTGGGCCATCCTCCACTGCCTTCCCGGGCCATAACAGAGAGCTGGACTGAAAGAGGAGCATCCGGGACAAAACTGGTGCCCCAACCAGGACTAGAACCCAGAGTGCCGGCGCTGCAGGTGGAGGATTAGCCTAGTAAGCCATGGCGCTGGCCAGCAGACCAGGTCTTCCACATGATTGGCAGGAGTCCCAGTACCTGGACCATTTTCCACTGCTTTCTCAGGCCATAAGCAGAGAGCGGGATCATAAGTGGAGCAGCTGGGACTCAAACTGGCGCTTACATTGGAAGCCAGCTTTGCAGTGGTGGCTTTACCTACTACACTGCAACCCTGGGCCTATCTGTTGGCTTTTTCACTCAGGGGAACATTTAGAGTTCTACAAAGTGACTCCAAGTTTCAATTATAGTAGCTTCATCCTGAATTGAACAAGTTTGGCAAAAATCAGAGGAACCTAAGGGTGGCTATTTATTTTTGAAAAGATTTATGTATTTTATTTGAAAGGCAGAGTTACAGAGAGAGAGAGACAGAGACAGAGACTTGAGAGATTTTCTATCTGCTGGTTCACTCTCCAAATGGCTGCAATGGCCAGAGCTGGGCCAGGCCAAAGTCAGGAACCAGGAGTTTCTTCTGGGTCTTCCAGGTGGGTGCAGGGGCCCATGCACTTGGGCCATCCTCTGCTGCTTTCTCACACCATTAGCAAGGAGCTACATGGGAAGTGGAGCAGCCAGGACTTGAACTGGTGTCCGTATGGGATGTGAGTGCCACAGGTGGTGGCTTAACCTAGTATGCCACAGTGCCAGCCTCGCTAAGGGTGGCTGTTACCTAGTAGTGCTTGTTATTAGCATATCAATATCAAACTGAGTCAGATCAGTACTAGTATGAAAGAACAGTAAGTGTTTTAACAAAAAGAGGTATGAACCTTGCCTGGCAATCTGGGTCTATAGCAGAAATTCTTCTGAATCCTCAGATGGACAAGCCTGGACGTTCTGTGAGTATATTATATTATCCAGCTTTGAAATCCTCTCTTACTGGTACACCTGCAACCCTAATACTTGACACAGGTGATTCGATTTCTATGAGTTGTTTTGTGCTGTGCCTTAGGAAAGTAAACCAAAATTACTCTCAAGGAGATACCAAGCCGTCAGCTGTATACTACGACTGTTGGCCACCAACCAGCTACCTGTCCTGGCCTTGGGAGAAAAGCAAAGCTCTCCGCTCCTCCAGTGCTCTGGCTCCCTTCCTGCAGCATTAGAGGACATGACTGCAGCCCTTCTCCTTCTCAGCTGGACTCTGTGACTTCGGGAAGAGGCAGGAGCTCAGGAGTGAGAACCTCTCTGGAAGGAGAAGGCACTGTTTCTCCCGCCAGACTGGTTGACTTGGCCTGTTAGGCTTAGGTCCTGTAGTTAAGTGATTTGCTTTTCTTGTTTGCTCACACACCTGTGCCCAGTTGATCAGCAAATTCAGAATTCTTCAGAGAAGTTTTACTTTTCTGTATTCTTGAGGCACATCCAGTTGCAGAAGTTTTAAACTTGAGGTAATGGATTTAACAAAACAGGTGATCTGGGCAAGGCATCCTCTCATTTTTCTCTCAGGCTGTTCCTAGCTCTGAGAGTGCCAGCCCAGAAAAGGGCAGAGAGAGTGGAGGGCTTGGAATTTTCTCTTCCTCATTCCAGATGATGTCAGGGGCAGTTTGCTTTTGTCCTCCATTACTTTCCATCCTGCTTGGCTGAAAGAATAGGCTTTTTATGGTGGCTGACCTGTGACCTTTGCTTATTTACCAATGGGGAATGCTTATTTGGAGGCGGGTCGTGTATGTACAATGTGTTGTGTGGAGTAACGGCAGAATTTATAAGGTTATTTGATACCTCTGGACACAGTGCTTGCATTTCATTCTCGCTGTCTGCAAAGACAATTTGAAGAAACCTTGGTGGGCCTTGTGGCATAGTCTTGATGATGCCCCAGGCCTGGCTTTTAGGGTGGTTTTTTTTTTTTTAAAGATTTATTTGAAAGTCAGAGTTACAGAGGAGAGGCAGAGGCAGAGAAAGAGAGAGAGAGAGATCTTGCATCCGCTGGCTCACTCTCTAAATGGCTGCAATGGCTGGGGCTGGGCCAGGCTGAAGCCAGGAGCCTGGAGCTTCATCTGGGTCACCCACCTGGATACAAGGGGCCCAAGAACTTGGGCCATCGTCTGCTGCTTTCCCAGGCGCTTAGCAGGGAGCTGAATCAGAAGTGGAGCAGCTGGGACTTGAACCAGCACCCATATGGATGCTGGTGCTACAGACGGTGGCTTTACCTGCTACACCACCACACTGGCCCCCAAGTTTTAGTTATGAGCATAGATCATTAGAAGAAAAGCAATTAGCTTCTTGACTTACAGACTTCCTGTGACTTCTTAACTTTCTCTGAAGTGTTCAAATGATATGCATTCTAAAAACACACACACATACTTGATCCAAATGTGTCAGTAGTTTCTCTCTTGGTGTAAGTCAGAAATTATTCTTTTTTTTTAAAATTTTTTCCAAAGATTTATTTTGCTTATTTGATAGAGTTACAGAGAGAGGAGAGAGAGAGAGAGAGAGAGAGAGAGGGAGAGAGAGGTCTTCCATCCCCTGGTTCACTCCCCAGATGGCCACAGTGTTTAATGAGTAAATGCATGTTTCAATATTGATTGTCATAGATATTAATCATTTGGCTGCTAGTACATAAAGTACTGGGGTGGGTGTTGCTGGACGGTGGTTAAGTCACTGCCTGGAATGCCAGTGTTCCATGTCAGAGTGCCTGGCTCGAGTCTTAGCTAATCTGCTTCTGATCCAGCTTCCTGCTAATGCACCCAGCAGGTGATGCTCAAGTATTTGAGTCCCTGCCACCCACATGGGACAGCTGAATAGAGTTCCAGGGTTCTGACTTTGGTCTGCCCCAGCCATGGCTCTTGTGAGAATTTGGGGGAGTGAACCAGTGCATGGAAGAACTTTTCTCTATCTCGTCTGTCTTTCTGTTGCTCTGCTGTCCAACTAAACAAAAATAAGTTTTAAAAAATGTTGCAGGTCTTTGACCGAAGAGAATAATAACAGCTATTAACTCTCTATTCCTTTTTTTTCCCCCCTTCAAGGAGATTGTGTTGGGCAGGGGTTGGTCAGAAGCACTGGTGGAGGTTATGTCTGGTGGTTGGTGGAATGTGTTCTTGAGAAGAGCAGTTTTAAATTTCTTTCAGTGCTTGCTTTTTTGCTTTTTTTTTTTGGTTGACTGACTGTCAGGAGCTGGGAAGATGGCCAAGAAGGAAATGACACATCGAGAGGCATTTTGTGTTGTGCAACATTCTGTGGAACTGATGCAAGGATATATGGCCTGTTTACACATTCCTTCGCTAGCAGGCTGCATGGCAGTAATTTAATTCAGCAGCACATGGCATGCTGCAGCAAGGAGCTATGGCCTTAACATCCTTTCATGGCAAATTATCACAGCCGTTAAAACATGCTCATGTCCCTCCTTTGCACTCTTCTTGGCTTCCTAGTTCTGAATGTGCTTTCTCATTGTATTGGACTTGTGTTAACAAGGACCTGCAGCTTTCACAATAAGAGCACATTTTCCACGTGCATGTGTTCCAGTTGATATATTTACTTCTAACTAAATATAGCATGGCAGGTTTTCAAATGATATGCATTCTAAAAACACACACACATACTTGATCCAAATGTGTCAGTAGTTTCTCTCTTGGTGTAAGTCAGAAATTATTCTTTTTTTAAAAAAATTTTTTCCAAAGATTTATTTTGCTTATTTGATAGAGTTACAGAGAGAAGAGAGAGAGAGAGAGAGAGAGAGAGAGAGACAGACAGATAGGTACAAGTCTTCCATTCCCTGGTTCACTCCCCAAATGGCCACAGTGGCTGGAGCTGAGCCATCTAAAGCCAGGAGCCAGGAGCTTCTTCCAGGTCTCCCATATGGGTGCAGGGGCCCAAGGACTTGGGGCCATCCTTTGCTGCTTTCCTAGGCACATCATCAGGGAGCTGGATTGGATAGTAGAGCAGTCTGGACTTGAACCAGTGCCCATATGGGATGCTCTGGCGCTACAGGCTGAAGATTTAACCCACTGTGCCACAGCACAGCTCCAAATCATTCTTTTTATTTATTATTATTTTTTTTTGATAGACAGAGTTAGACAGTGAGAGAGAGACAGAGAGATAGAGAGAAAGGTCTTCCTTTTTCTGTTGGTTCACTCCCAAAGTGGCCGCTACGGCCGGTGCGTTGCAGCTGGCACACTGCGCCAATCTGAAGCCAGGAGCCAGGTGCTTATCCTGGTCTCCCATGCAGGTGCAGGGCCCAAGGACCCGGGCCATCCTCCACTGCATTCCTGGGCCACAGCAGAGAGCTGGACTGGAAGAGGGGCAACCGAGACAGAATCTGGCGCCCTGACCGGGACTAGAGCCCGGGGTGCCGGTGCCGCAGGCGGAGTATTAGCCTAGTGAGCCGCGGCGCCGGCCCAAATCATTCATTCTTAAAACTGGGACTTGAGAGAATGAATCTCCCCTACGTCTGAGGGTGGGGGCATCTTATTTGTTTATTTATAAAAATGACTTTTCTTTCCCAAGGGATATAATTCCTAATCAATCAACTGACTGAAATACTCCATTTACTTTTATTTTTTTTTCTCCATTTACTTCTGTTGTGCTTGTGCTATAGCATTTTCTTCAAGTAGGGAGGGACAGGAGGAGCATAGGATATACTTAAAACTAACAGGGGAAAAGATTCACTGTGCTGGTTTTCACATTCAGATCTGGCCCTAGTTTGCATTTTCATAGGATTCATTTATGATGTACCCTAAAGCACATTTTTGGTCTCCAAGTAAAATCTCAAAAGTTTCTATTCAGGCAGATATGGAAAATAATTCTTTCTTTTTTTCCTAAGGAACTAAGCAAGAGGGCGTATAAACCACTTAGGTTAAAATATTAATCAATTTAGGTTAAAATATTAATTCAAGGGGCCGATGCCCTGGCACAATGGGTTAAAGCCCTGGCCTGCAGTGTCAGCATCCTATATGGGCACCTATTCAAGTCCCGGCTACTCTTTTTTGAAGACTTATTTATTTATTTGAAAGTCAGAGTTACAGAGAGAGAGGAGAGAAAGAGAGGTCTTCCATCCAATGCTTCACTCCCCAATTGGCCACAACGGCCAGAGCTGCGCCGATCCGAAGCCAAGAGCCAAGAGCTTCTTCCGGGTGTCCTACACGGGTGCAGGGGCCCAAATTCTGCTTTCCCAGACCATAGCAGAGAGCTGGATGGGAAGTGGAGCAGCCAGGACTAGAACCGGCGCCCATATGGGATGCCTGTGCTTCAGGCCAGGCCATTAACCCACTGCTCCACAGCGCTGGCCCCTACTCCATTTCTGATCTGGCTCCCTGTTGATGCACCTGGGAAAGCAGTAGAAGATGGCCCAAGTACTTGGGCCCCTGCACCCACGTGGGAGACGCGGAGGAACTCCTGGGCCCTGGCTTCCGCCTGGCCCGGCTCCTGTCATTGCAGCCATCTGTGGAGTGAACCAGTGGATGGAAGACATCAGTCTCTTCTCTCTGTAACTCTGCCTTTCAAATAAATAAAATAAATATTTTAAAAAAGATAAAAATATTAATTCAAGATCATATGCAAAAGTTGCAATAAAAAGCTGTGTTTGTAATGTGGTATTTAAGTGGCAAAAAGAGAGCTCCAGGCCTCAGAATTTCTCTGCTCCTGTGCACTGATGACTAGGATCTATTTGCTAGAAGACAAAAATCCTTGATTAAAATTTAGGATTAAGGCTTAAACTCAAGCACCTATGGGAAAGGTAGTTTAGAGTTAAATTCATATTAAGGTAAAAAAAAAAAGGATATAGAGTTCTTTTGGGGGAGCAGGTTTTGAGAAATAGAGGGGGGGTGATTCATGAAGTCCTGGGTACCAGAAAGTAAATGGTGAGTCAAAGTGTGCCAGCCTTGAAGGCAGTGGTTGGCAGCTTCATGCATCACGGTTCTGTGGCATGTCAGCCACAGCAGTGTGGATTCCCACTGCATTTCAGGTCTGTTGCATTATTAAAGGTACGAGAATTTTAAAATGAAAGTTTGGGTTTCTGTATTTCCACCTTTGCAAATGTTTCCTTTTCAGGGTAGTCATTGTCTGTTTTTCTCTCTCTACTGGTTTGAAAATCATCATTTTAGTGTCTTCTCTTTTTGTAGTTATTCTTGCCATTTTAATATATGTATTTGTCTTAATAAAGTTCATCATGATCTGTGTCATATAAAAACTTTAATTGTCCTTCAAAATGCCATCACCACCAGTCTCCTAATGCTTTTCTGATATTTGAGTTTGTCCTTGTTTTATACTTCCTGGATTAGATGTTAATCAGTGTTTGAAACTGTTGATGCTTGTTGTATATTTACCCCTATGTTTCTGGTTTATTTGTTTGGTTTTTCTTCTGGGTTCAGTTTCCTTTTTCTTGATGTCAACCCTTCAGTAGTTCCTTCACCGAGAGGCTGTTTGTGGTAAACTCTTAAATTTTTGTTCCTGAAAATGTTAGCAGTTGTGTGCGTTGGCTGCTGCCAGCATGAGGTGATGTGTGAGACACCCTGCTGGAAGTGTGAGGGCCTGAGAACCATGCTTGTCCTCAGTCCTGTGTGTTAAGACTTTCAGGCATTTTTGTTAGGCTGGCTGCAGTTGTACTTATGGGAGTGAAGCACAGACAGGTAATTCTTCATGGAAGATGGAGGAAGGGAAATGGCTCTTCAGTGCCTGTCATCGTGGGGAGCTCTGAGGAGTTCAAGGTCAGTGGGTGGCAGGGAGTGTTCCTGCCCAATGGAAGGCAAAGACGGAATTAAATCCCCCGTTTCAGTTTTTCTTTGTGCAGACCACACCATGCTTTGGAACTTTTCCCCAAATTTATGTTTAGGAGTGCCATCCTTATATTTGATCCTCAGAAGTCATCTGCTTACTGAACAAGGAGAACAGTAAATCTGAGATTTTGGTATCTATATATTTCTGTCTTTTTAGGGAGAGTACAGGACTCAGAGCCAAAAGATGCTTCTTTTATATGGTAAACTGATTGCTGAATGAGGCAGAGGGAAGAAAACGAGTGTGGGGAAGAGAGAGGCATGGTGTAGGAGCCGGGAGATTGTGATCTCTGGGCTAGCACTGTATGAATGTGGTGGGAGGGTCACTTCAGTGCCAGCTCAGTGTATGTCTCCTTGGGGTTGTGTAGGAAATGACAGGCGTGTGCTACCTTCTGCTTTTCCATCCTCAGACTACCAATGACCCCTCTACAGCGTGCATTACCACCTTCTCATTCATTACTTACTTGGGTTAATTTTCATGAACTAACAATCTGGGTAAAAATGCTAAGGTGTATTTTGGCTAGGGGTGTACTCAAGATGATTAATCCAGTCTATGCGGCTTCTTCTTCTTCAAAATTGTTAGTATAAAAATCTGAGCCCTTCAGAGAGATTACGAAGCTACCAAATGAAGGCAGGAAGCGAGGAGTAATAAAGATGTGTAGAAAGGGTGTGTGTGAAGTCTGGGTTACAAATTCTAGAGTTTTGGTTTCTGTTTTACCCCTTCATCATTCACTCCACCCTGCAGAAGCAAGTGACAAAGTGTTTTCTTTTTTACCATGCGGTCTGTTTGAGAGCAGCTTAAAGGTGGTTTGAATTGGCTTCACCTACAGCTAAGGACATTGAAAGACTTGGAAATTCTTCTTTTGAGATCTCAGTGCCATCTTTGTGACCCTTAAGAAGTCACTAAAATCTCCATTTCAGTTTCTTTAAGTAGAAATAGACATGAAGACACCTTTACAGAGTAGTTGGGAGTAACTGCTAAGGAATGATCATAAAGTACTTGGCACACATGAAGGGCTGCCTGAATACCAAATAGTAATTATGTAGCGCCTTTCTGCCAAGCAGTTCCAAACACTTAGACGTTACCTCATTGATTGTCTTTACATCCCTCTGAGGGAGGCATTATGCATTTTACAGGTAGGTAAACTGAGGCATGGACAGTTGAAAATTCATTTGTCTCATGTTACTCTGCAAGTCAGCCAGTGGTTTATAGAGATGGGCAATGATCCCAAGTCTTTTTCTGTTCAGTTATTCACTACAGAACCTCCTTGACGCTTTTGTCATTAAAATTGTGGGAGCTCCTGGTGTTGGGCCCAGGGCATTCTTGGTTGGTGTTAGAAAGTAATGTTAGGTACTGCAGTGCTAATGGTGCTGGCATGGTTAGTGATGTAGTAGCATTGCTGAGTAATAAATCCATCCAAGGTGTAAGACCAGTCACACACCAGCATGCATTTTGTTTACTTCATACTTGTTTATCATGTTGGTTGAATGAATATTGAATTAATTAAGAAGAAAGTTTAGTAACAACTGAAAATACTGAATTTTTTGAGATAAAAATAACAATTAGTGTAAGCTAATTCTCAAAATAAGAATTCCAAATAGAATCTCATTTTGAATACCAGTGAAATAAAGTTAGTACCTGGAAAATATGTTAACTTTAAAAAAAATTATACAAGTAAATTACATCTTCCGAGATTGCCAAGGGTAGTATTGTGATGTATATCTCCCAAATGTTTTTCTGTGACCAGTGCTGGTACTTCTGTGCAGATATCAGGAAATGTGGGATGCTGCAGAATGCAATGGCTACATGGAAACTGAATTGAGAGAGAATAGCAAGAAATGAAAATAATTGCTCTAAGAGGAGGGAACATGAGGATGAGGAGTGAGGACAGTTTCTAGTGGCCTCTGAGATGAGAAGGGGTGTTCTGGCCTAAAGGATGTGTGGCTGGACAGATCTGAGAAGGGTCCGATCCCTAACAACACCATCTCCCTTTGAGCTGACAATGCCTATTTTGTGACAATGAGAGAATGGCGTTTTAAAATGTAAATATTGCCAGTGGCAGGAAGGTTTTTTTCAAGAGATAATTTTTGAGCACTTACTGTTAGCCAGGTTCCAGGCATACAAATCAGGGCCAGCCAGATCCCTGCCTTTTAGGAGTCTGCATTCTGCAGGGAAGACAGGAGAAATGGGTAAATGAACATCTATCTGTAATTGCATCTAATTGCAAATTGTGATAAGTGCTGGAGGGGGCACTGATGTGGTCATGAACCTATTCCGGAGTGGTCCAGGGAGGGTCTCTCTGAGGAGGTTACACTTGAGTGCAGATCTGGAGGGTGAGAAAAAGCCAGATCAAGGACAAGTGGGGAAAAGATTTCAAGGCAGACGGCACGCCCTGTGCAAGGCTTTGAGCTCCCTCAGGATCAAAATCTAACGTCTGCTGTTGATAGAACAGATGACATACGAATGCCTAAATGGTTGGGAAGAGAAGAAAAGATTTCAGGAAGCCGAGACTAGGCTCACGCTCCCACCTGTTACCTGTTAGTAATTCACCCCCGGCGGCTGTCGTGTGAGTTGAGGAAGACGGCTGATAGTCCATGTCCATCCCAGGGGCCCCACCATCTCTTGTGTTGTTCTCACCAGGTGCCTGAGAGTCTTCTTTCTTTGAGTTAAGGTTTTGAGGGCAGGATGTTCATAGATGTTATCCGCAGAGGACAACACATTTTAGGCCATTTTTGGTTAACAACTTTGTTTTAAAAAGTGGATCAGATAAGATTAGCTAGTTACTAATTTTATAGCAGGTTACCGTGAGACCCAGGGTGGTAGGGAAAGCAGGTTGAGAAAGATGGGGAAGTGCACTGGTGGGGAAGACTGGCTGGGACAGCTGGGTGGGGACTGGCTGCTCGGCACCTGCGCTTGGTGTGGGTACTGGGTTCTGAAGAACATGCTTTTTCTCAGAGAAGAGGAATAGGAGGGGGCTTGTTCTAAAAATAACCCACACAAAGCAGTAGGTCACCTATTTGAACAGAATCTCTTAGGATTGTGTGTAATGCACTAAAGTCTTGGGGCTTTTATGGACAATGAGAAGCAATTCCAAAGGTGAGCTGGGTTTCAAAACATAAGAGCAACATGGAAAACTTCAGAATGTTTAGCAAAGAGCATTGATGATGATTAAAGGATTGTAAAATTGAACCTATAAGGATAAGTTGAAAGACTTAGGATTATTTAGCTTCAAGAAGAGGAGACTGAAAAATGACTTAATAACAGACTTCAAAATTATGAGAGTTATTAAGCCATGTATGGTGACCAGCTGTTTGGTTTCTGGTGAAATCAGAGAAACAAGAATAGGTTTTAACTGAAGCATGATAGATTTAGGTTAGATTTAAAGAAGGACTTCTTGACTATAAGAATTTTTAAATAGAATGAGTTACCAGAGGCTGAGGGATTTTCAAATCATCTTCCATCTTAGTGATTCTCTGTGTTGAAGGGCAGCGAAGTGCCACCTTTCTGTTTTTAAAAATCAAAGGCATGATTTCTGGTTCCCATTATAATTCTGAAGCTCAGACTCTCAGAGGTTTGTAGACATAAATGATGAGGGTAATTTGTCTTGCTTCAATGGCCATTAAAATCTTTAATTGAGAAAAATATGACCAAAAAGAGAAACAGATCTGCCACTTAGTAAAAAAATTTTTTTCTATTGGTAATTAGAATAAATGCATTATTGAGAATTTAATAATGAAGAAGATGATGTTTTATTGTTAGAAAAATTCAGGTTTATTTTATTTGGATATTACAGATACAAAAAACGATAGGGTTTTATGAAGTTGATTTCTTTTTCTCGGCTCTCTTCCTACTGGGAGAAACTAAAAACTTTGTATAACCTGAGCTTCACAGATGCAATCCAAAAATCACCCTCAAGGAAATTATCATCAGAGAGAAGGAAGAAGAGAGGAAATGGGCAGGATTTATTTCTGAAAACAGAAAACTTCATGCATCTAAAAGCTGGCAGAGAAGTGAAGAAGTTGAGCAGAGCTGGTGGGAGAAAGACAGGCTGACTGTGCCGTTCTTTCTGACCGCGGAGCTGGAGCTGCTGGCGAGCACAGGGCTCTGCTTCCTGGGTTAGCATTTCTCAGAGGAGCCAAGCAGCAGAGTCTTCACTTTTACATTTATTCTTTAATCTACTCGTTTGTTTGTTAAATGCCCGTCTGAGCAACTTTTGTCATAATAAGTCAGCATGTCTGTAGATGGTTTGTTTCAAGCAGTCATGATAGTTCACTGACGAAACTGTGGCAAACAAAGAATACAACACTCACGTAGTATTTTCAGCTGAGGTCTTTGTTTTGTAGATATAGTTTTCTCTAAAGGAAAAAAAAAATTAAAGAAACAGACTTTGAAACAGGTGACAGGACTGGGAAGAGGGCTGTGGGTGTGGTGTCAAGCAAGGGGAAGGAAAAATATTCAGAAAACATGTTTTTCTTTCCTCCCAAAATAGCTTGGGCTCCCTGGATCATCAAGCACATTTAGACCCTTTACCTTTCCAAAGCATCATCACCACTGGAGAGCCACCGGTAGCCCACGGCGGGGTCAGAAGCCACAACCCACTTCTGTTCCTGCCCTCCCCTCTTCCTCGTCTGTAATGTTTTCTTAGTGGCCTTGTTTGGCGCTTTGGTCTTTATTTAGTCCTTTTCATTATTTCTACATTTTTGTCTCCCTCATTCCTCACTCCCAGATAGTTTGCTTTCAATCTCAACCTCTAAGGATTCTTTAGAACTACTACCCTAAGGAGATTAGCAACCCTCCCTTTCTGCTCTTGAGGCCAAAGGATGGATAGTGGGAAGGAAAATCAGCTGAAGAGAGATTTGGTTTTCTCCTATTGTTAGTCTTTTTAGAAAGGAACCATCTTGCGGCCTGCGCTGTGGTGCAGTGGGTTAGACTGCTGCTTGCATCCCCGACATCCCACATTGGAGCACCTGTTTGAGTCCCAGCTACTCAGCTTTGGATTCAGTTCCCTGCTAATGCACCTGGGAAGGCAATGGAGGATGGCCCAAGTACTTGGCACCCTGCCACCCACATGGGAGACCAAGACAGAGTTCCTGGCTCCTGGCTCCAGGCTCAAGGAGTTCCTGGCACAGCCCTTTTTGAAGTGAGCCAGCAGATAGAAGATCTTGTTTGTCCTTCTCTCTCTGTCACTCTGCCTTTCAATCAATCTTAAAAAATAAAAGGAGGAGCCCTTTTCCTGAATACTTTGTACAAATGAAGTCTCATCATTACACATGCAGGGAACAAGGGAGAGACAGTTCCATATTTTCTGTAATAGCTTTGAAATACTAGCTTTGAGGCTAGCTGTATTTTCCTAAAGGAATAAGCTATGAAATAGATTATACGTTGGTTTATCTGAGGCAACTGAAGTTTGATCCATTGGTGCACCCATAGGCATCATTGGCCTTTTTCCTTGAGCTCTTTTCTTCCCCAAAGACTTGTGACTTAAGATTTTTGAACCAACCTCCCTTTTCTTAAGAGGAACTGTGATAGAGACAAAGTGAGCTGCTAGGTCACGGCATTACAGAAGGTTGAGCTCATAAAACATAATGTCTAAAAGTGCAATCAAGAAGGACAGAGGGTTTTGTAAAGAGAACAGAGCCAATGATTTGGATAGTGATGGTCCTGTGCTTTGATCACGTCTCAGGGGATTCCCACATGGACTCTCCCAGGTATTGTGGAGTGATACCTTGCTGGCACAGACAGATGCAACAAGGAAATTTACAGAGGGCAGGGATCCAAGAGTTTTTGGATTCTATAATTAGGAAAGCACAAATGGTCCATAATGCACGATGAGTGCCCATTTTACTTTTTACAAAGCTAATTTTTTTTGCTTTTTCTATATATTACATAATATATAATCCTATAATTTGAGAGACCTGGGACAACAGTTCTTTGGAAGAGCTATGAGTAACAAAAAGTAAAGATGGGTCTCTCCTTTGCTTTCCTCTGGAGTTGTCCAGGAACCTTCCTGAGGGTGGTGGATGGAGAAACTAATTGTAGTTAATTTGTTACCTGCTAGCCCGGTGGTAGCATTTCAGTGGAAATCAGTTAATAGAAAGGGACTTTACAATACCCAATTCATTCATTTTTGCTGAGGGTCAACCTTTCATTATCAGTTACAGCTTTCAAAAGCCCCTTTGTGGTATGGAACCACCACCTGTTTGTTTATTTTTGTTAAGAGAACTGAAATATAAGTAAATACAGATTTACAACTGAATTGGGAAAAAGCTGACACTAGATGAAATGTAGCTTTTGTAGCATGAGATTCATGATGCAAACAGGCCAGGGGAAGGAAATCTGATGATCTAGATAGATGGCTCTGGTTAGTACTGCATCTGTTGAGTGCCTCTATGTTAAGAACGCAACAGGATGTGTCAAATATAGCTGTAAATAAAAACTTTTATGGGGAAGAGAGAAATCTTGTTTGAAAGAACAGGTGATACTTCCGGTTAGTTTTTAAATGCTTCCTTTCATTCCTTCCTAAATTGGAATAAATTGCTCCCCAAAAAATCTAACAGAAGATTTGTTTTGTTTTGCTACTGCAAGGAGCTCACGATGCTGAATCATAGCTGACCTAGGTCTGTCCCTGGTGCTATTTGGACAGTTCTTGGGCTTGATTTTGATATTTTTTTCACATCAAGAAAATGGAACCACACTGGTCTCTTCCACAATTAGCTAGGCTACTGGAATGCTCATGTTTTTTAAATGATTTAAGATGACTGATTTAAAACATTATTTTTTATACATTAGGATCATAAATTTCAAGATCTCTATACAACTTACAAATTCCTGCTGCAATTTGTTGAAATTCCTTTTTTGAAAAAGTTTTATTTTTAATTGACATAATTATATTCCAGTGAAATTCTAATATTGAATCTGGGATCCTTTTGATTTCTAGACTTTAGTGATTAAAATAAGCTAACCCTCAAAAGAAAATCTGCTTTGATAAGATTTCCATATCCTTTATTTCTACATTAATTGGCAAGCATTTTTACCATGCCTACTGTGTCTTAGGGACTTTGAATGCTAAGTGCATTCAAATTTTTGTACACAAATAATGAACTAGTCATCCTTACCAAAGAGAAGATTTATCATCTTGAGGTTAAGAATCAGGGTATAGCCTAATTCCTTCTAATAATATTAAAAAATTGAAATAACTTCTCAAAGGCTACCAGCAGAACTGGTGATACAGCCAAGAGGAGTGTGCAATATTATTTTGAATGTATCAGGCTTAGTTTGTTTAGGAAATGAACAGACTTTTCAGCTTTTTTCCCCCTTAGTATCTTGTAAAAGTCTGTGACTTGTAAACTCATAGGTCGTTGTCAGTTGTGCACTCTCTGGCCACACCACATCTCAGTCACCATTCTGCTCACACATGCTCCCGCCCTCCGGAGCCCTGAGCCCTGAGCCTCCCACTCTGTCTCAGTTTGTCTGTCATTCCTTCGTGCACCCTCTCTGCCTCCTTTCTCTCTCCGTCAGCTGTCGACCTATTTCCTTAGCAGCACCTTTTAGCGTCCGTGCTCCTGCCCTGCCTCATTCCCTCTCAGCAGAGCTGAGGGCGCCTCTGTGCCTGCCCCAGAGGGCTCCTGAGAACACCGGGGTTTGAAGAAAGGGTTTGAAAGCTGAAAGCTTAAGGGAGTGTAACTAACATTCATCTAGTTTAAAATGTGGGTTTGGGGGTGGCAGATGAAAATTAACCTTCCTTAGTTTGTGAGGCTCTGCAGGATGCTTTATATCCATGAATGTCTCTTACAGATTTCAGAAAGTGCAGGAAACATAAGAAAAAAGATCAGATCACTTGAAACTCAATACCAAAGATAATCTCAGTTAATATTTTAATGTAATTACTTTTCATATTTTTCCTAAGTGCATATTTGTGTGTGCATATATGTTCACTTCATTTTATATGATTTTTACATCTTCCAGATTTTATTGTTTTAATTATGAGGAGGAATTGAGCTATACCATGATTCTTTTTTTTTTTTTTTTAAGATTTATTTTATTTATTTGAAAGGCAGATTTACAGACAGAGAGACAGAGGGAGACAGGTCTTCCATCTGGTGGTTAACTTCTCAAATGGCTGCAATGGTCAGGGCTGGGCCAACAGAAGCCAGGAACCAGGGGCTTCAACTGAGTCTCACACGTGGGTACAGGGGCCCAAGCACTTGGGCCTCATTCTGCTGCCTTCCCAGGCCATTAGCAGAGAGCTAGATTGGAAGTGGAGCAGCTGGGGCTTATATGGGATGCTGGCACTGTGGATGCTGCTTAACCTGCTACACCACAATGCAACCCCTACACTGTGATTCTTTTCTTCTTCTTCTTCTTCTTCTTTTTTTTTTTTTTTTTTAGATTTATTTATTTATCTGAGAGGCAGAGTTACAGACAGAGAGAGGAGAGACAGAGAGAAAGGTCATCCATCTGCTGGCTCACTCCCCAAGTGGCCACAATGGCCAGAGCTGAGCTGATCCGAAGCCAGGAGCCAGGAGCTTCTTCCAGGTCTCCCACTCGGGTGCAGGGGCCCAAGCATGTTGGGCCATCTTCTACTGCTTTTTGCAGGCCATAGCAGAGAGATGGATCAGAAGTGGAGCAGCCAGGACTCAAATCAGCATCCATATGGGATGTTGGTGCCATAGGTGGAGGCTTAGCCCACTATGCCATGGCGCCAGCTCCAACACTGAGATTCTTAATCTCAAGATGATAAGTCTTCTGTTTGATAAAGATGTGCATTTCAATAATTATGTTATAGAAATTGGTGTCAATCTATTCTTGTTCCTTTAAAGATATGAGGGGCCTTCAGAAAGTTCTTAGAAAATGTGTATTATGGAAAACCATGGATTACAATTTTTTATTGTACCAAAATACTGTATTCTTTAATTCCACTTTCTGTGAACTTTCTGAAGTCTCATTGCGTGAGAGTTCCTGGACTATTCATTTCCTGATTTGGTTTTCTGCTTCAGAATATAACTTACTTTTTCGTGTAGATTGTCTTTCTGGCTGTCCTTTTCTCTGTTTTCCTTTCGTCGTTATTCATCTAGGTGCTCATGCGATGTCTGGGATGCTAAGCAAATATGAATGTGCTGTTTTGTACCATAATCTTGCTTTGAGGATCCCCTCTTCACACTTCTTCTGGGCTTCACCTCTCTATGTCATTCATCCTTTGAAGTGGTCCTTACCAGCCTTAGCTTAGGGTGCTCAGACCTGCCTTCTGGCCTGGTCTGATAAGAAAATCAATCTTGTACATGTGTGTGGTTTACAAAGTTTTTATTAACAATGACGACTTCACAGTGATGTAGGTAGAGAGGATTCCATGTTACAAGTGAGAAAGAGGACTTGAGAAGTTAAGGGACTTATCAGTGCTGCACATTTCTGTTAAACATTTCACTTTTTTTTTTTGGACAGGCAGAGTTATAGACAGTGAGAGAGAGAGACAGAGAGAAAGGTCTTCCCTCCATTGGTTCACTCCCCAAATGGCCACCATGGCTGGCGCTGTGCCAATCCGAAGCCAGGAGCCAGGTGCTTCCTCCTGGTCTCCCATGCGGGTGCAGGGGCCCGAGCACTTGAGCCATTCTCCACTGCACTCCTGGGCCACAGCAGAGAGCTGGACTGGAAGAGGAGCAGCCGGGACTAGAACCCGGTGTCCATATGGGATGCCGGCGCCGCAGGGAGGATGAAGCAAGTGAGCCACGGCACCGGCCCCAAACATTTCACATTTAAAAATGATTCAAAAACCCAAGAACTGAGATTGCAAGCTGTTAAAGAGAAATGCAAAAGATGTTACTAAGTTTCTGCAGCCGCAGCACTTTTGGATTACTCCTAGAAGTTCACCAATTCTATATGCTTTTTATGAGAAGATAAGTAGGAATCAGGCACAAGGAAGAAAAAACAATTTAAGTCTGTTTTGGGAGTAATGTGTTTGTAGTTTTTGGTCTTTTGTTTTTGTATATGTTAAGGCAGCAGGGATTTAATAAGGGGAAAATATGTGTAATGACAAAGATTGTCTCTTTCATGTGGCAGCTTGCTCACTCCTTGGGATGGAAAAGAAAGGTAGTGTTTTAACCTCTCTCTACAGAAAGACTGAAGGTTAGGTTAGGGTAACTCAATCAGTTAGGTGACGTGGTTCTTTTTCTCTGGTGAAGGGCAGGTGGAAGGAAGACCCAGTGTCAAACAATGCCCTTTCTTATTTCTGGATTCTAGAAACACAGAAGATGATAGGATAGTGCTGTCAGTGCATAAGGTCATCTGAGAAATAAGAAAGCATCCTGCTGGGCAAATGCCTTGCTTCAAGTGACAAAGTCTTCCTGGACATCTAATGGGAATTATTATTTTGTATTCTAAGCCTGTGAAAACAAAACCAGCTTTTCCAGCGTTTGACTTCCAGTGTCAGGGAGGCCAAGTGAGGTAGAGGAAAAGAAGGAGCAGCCACAAGTTGGGGAGTTTGCCTTGCTGAACAGTGCAGAAGAAAGAAGCCAGGGCAATGGCACTTGACTGAGACCAAGGAGGAAGGAACAGAGACTCAGACAACTGTTGTATTTTAAAGTTCTGTGAAAAATGTGCAAAGATGGTTCTAAAATGTACAGGCATAGACAAGGACAAATATCCTTGTCCTAACTGACTGATTGGGAACTAAGCAATAATGTTCTGGGGTGGGAGGTTAAAAACAAGAATGGTGCTAACTTACAGGCAGTGCAGAATATTTGCTAAGCATTTTTTTTTAAAAAAGATTTATTTATTTGAAAGTCAGAGTTACACAGAGAGAGAAGGAGAGGCAGAGAGAGAGCTACGCCAATCTGAAGCCAGGAGCCAGGAGCTTCCTCTGGGTCTTCCTGTGGGTGCAGGGGCCCAAGCACTTGGGCTGTCCTCCGCTGCTTACCCAGGCCATAGCAGAGAGCTGGATTGGAAGTGGAGCAGCCAGGACTCAAACCAGCATCCATATGGGATCCTGGCACTACAGGTGGTGGTTTTCCTCGATAAACCACAGTACTGGGCCCCTGCTAAGCATCTTAAATTCACATTGAAACTACTTAGTGTCTATATTTCACTTTCTCTCTCTCTCTCTCTTTTTAAGTTTTATTTATTTATTTGAAAGGCAGAGTTACAGAGAGGCAGAGGTGGAGAGAGAGAGGGAATCTTCCATCTGCTCGTTCACTCCCCAAATTACTGCAGTGGTCGGATCTGTACTTGGGCCATCTTTTACTGCTTTCCCAGGCCATAGCAGAGAGCTGGATTGGAAGTAGAGCAGCTGGGACCTGAACCAGCACCCATATGGGATTGCCAGCACCATGCCATAGCTTCAGCCTGTATTTTACTTTTTTTTTTTTTTTTTTTTTTTGACAGGCAGAGTGGACAGTGAGAGAGAGAGAGACAGAGAGAAAGGTCTTCCTTTTGCCGTTGGTTCACCCTCCAATGGCCGCCGCGGCCGGCGCGCTGTGGCCGGCGCACGGCGCTGATCCGATGGCAGGAGCCAGGAGCCAGGTGCTTTTCCTGGTCTCCCATGGGGTGCAGGGCCCAAGCACCTGGGCCGTCCTCCACTGCACTCCCTGGCCACAGCAGAGGGCTGGCCTGGAAGAGGGGCAACTGGGACAGAATCCGGCGCCCCGACCGGGACTAGAACCCGGTGTGCCGGCGCCGCTAGGCGGAGGATTAGCCTAGTGAGCCGCGGCGCCGGCCATGTATTTTGCTTTTATAACATTGAAATATCAGGAAGAAATGTTGAATTTCTAAGGTACCAACTGAGATAACTTAAACAAACCATTCATTCAGTGCCAAAAAATGTGTTAACTGGAAAATATAATATAACCCCCGTCAGTTTCTATTTATTTTTCCCATGTAAATGAAGTCATTAAATTAATAATTGGGTAATTTTTTTCTTCTCTGATATAAACAATCCCATTAACAATCTATGAAAAATAAACTGCTAACAGAATTTTACAGTTAGCTTAATGAACCTATCAAGGTTCATATATTCATTTAAAATAAAATTCATGTAGCGATCTGTGGCACAGGAGAGAAAATGTCATGAGGAATGTTCTGGAAGTTTTATAGAATCTCCTAACATCTTGGAATTCCAGAGCTGCTGTTGTTAGTGTTTCAGTTGTGAGATGGTATGGTGGGTGCTACTCATGTAAAGCCACAAGGTCCATGTTCCATCCCTACAGAAAGACCTTGTTCCCAGAGAACATTCTTTGTAGTCTGTGTTTCTAAAACCTGTTTCAGTAACCTGTAGCTTTGATCAGCTTACCCTTTCCTTCTCCTGTCCTAATTCATCCCTGCTTCCCCTTCTGCATGTAACATCATCCCCTCTCCTTATTTCTGACTAGATTTCTCGAGTTAAAATCCCATATTCCTTATTCCTTCTTTAATCTCAAACCTTACTCTTCCATATGTGAGTTGAATTTATTTCAGTTTGGATTCTTACCATAAGAGCTTGACATGTTTATATTTATTTGTTCACATATATATGTTTTTCAGTTTAAGAATTAGCTATTTTACTTATGTGAAAGGCAATGAGAGCCCTTTTATTCTCTCTCTACTTCGTGGATCCAGGATAAGCAAAGCAGGGCATGAAATTCGCCTTTTTACTTTTCCTTGCCCACTCTCCCTAAATGAAGCCCTCATGTGCCTGTGTAGTCTTCTCACACTCTCTAAATAAACCTTACCATGCTGCAAAAAAAAAAGAAAAAAAAAGAAAAAAAAAGCCAGTGAGATAGATATATATGTGTGTGTGTGTGAGAGAAAGGCAGGGAGGGAGGGAGGGAGAGAGAGAGAGAGAGAGAGAGAGAGAGAGAGAGGCACAGACTCCACTACCAGGTTATTCCCAAATGCCTGCAATAACTAGGGCTGGGCCAGGCTATAGTAGGAGCTGGGGACTCAGTCCAGGTCTTCCATGGGGGTGGTAGGGATCTAACTACTTGGTCCATCCAGTATCTAACTACTGTGCCTCCATCTGTTATCTAACTACTATGCCTCCATCCATGACCTAACTACTTTACCTCCCATTATCAGGAAACTGGAATTAATAAACTTTAGGGGGCACATATTCTATTGTGTGATGCTATTATGTTTGTTTCAAGTTTTTATTGAGTATTCCCATATGTCAGGCATTCTTCTTTGTGTTGGGATAAAGCCTTTAACAAAACACACAGATTTCTTTCTATTGTGGAGCTTGTGTTCTGTTGAAAGAGGAAGACAATAAATTGACAAATAAATACATGAAAATATACAGGTAGTGATAAGTGTTTTTAAATAAAAAAAAAAACAGAAAGGAGATGGAGACAGTAGAGGAAGGTGGATGCTTTTTCATGTTGATCAGGCAGGTCTTGATGGGATGATATTTAAATTCAGAACTTAAATTAAATTAAATTAGAAAGTGAGCCACCCATTAGTAGCTGGGGGAGGATCCAGGCAGTGCAGTGTCAAAAGCAAAGCTTTTTGGCATGTTTAAGGCGTAGCATGAACACCAGTGTGAGTGAATAGGGGATGAGGCCACAGAAACACAGTGGTAGGTGGAGGCATGGAATGGTGTTAGAAGAGCCAGGTCAATATAGGATGTAGGCCATGAGTCTGGAATTCAGGCTAAAGAGCAAGTCTGGAGTGGTATTTGAAGCCTTAAGACCAGTAAAAACCATTTAGCTAGATAAGAGGGCCAAACAGATTAAGAGGAGGAGCCAGTGAGGGAAACTAAGCAGGTGTAGCCAGTGAGGTAGGAGATGCCTAAAGAACATGGCATTCAGGAAACCAGGGACTCAGGGTTTAAGAGTGGCCCCTAATGTGTCACATTTTGCTGACTAAGAACTAATACTGAATTTGGTAATGTGAAAGCTATCAGCGATCTCAACAAAAGAGATGTCAGTGGAAGGATGGATCCAAAAAATGGTTTGGCGAAAGTTGAGACAGGTGGAGGATAGGAGGTAAGGCTAACAAATTTAGAAAATGGCCACATGTTCAGAGTGTTAACTGTAAAAGGTACAGAGAAGTGAGGCAGCGACTGGCAGAGGTTCTGGAGTAATGGAATGAGCATTTGGACTTGGAGCTATAAAACTGGAGCCCTTGTGATGAGTCTTCAGGGGGAGGGGCAACTCTTGACAAAGTGCTTCTTTTCTTAGGGCCTTGGCATCTTCAGTAGAAAAATGAGAATAATAAAATTTACCAGTAGTAGTGATTATAAGGTATAGAGTATAATAAGAGTTTTGTCATTTGTAAAGTTCTATATCAATGCATATGTTACCTCATCATTAGTGTGTAATGGAAATTCACAAAGACATGATCATTTGGAGGAAGCTGAGTCCTGAAGAAAAGATATATGAATGAATGAGTGGACTGAAGGTATTTGTTAAAGGCACAGGGCAGGGAAAGACCAGGGAGTGTGAGGAGGAAGTAAGGAGAGAAAGGCTAGATTGCAACAGAATAAATGTTGGGGGGTGGATCAGATCAGGTGGGTAGAATTGGGCTAATGATGTAGGGCTGAAAAAGTCATTTAGAAAAGTCTGTTGAGGGCCTGCCGAAGGGTGGCCCTGTGAGATCTCCAATCAGATATGTGCAAGGAAAGACTTTGGATTTCTGCCTGATGTGGAATAGCAGGAACTGGAAGAAATTCTATCTCTGTCTACAGAAGAGCTCTAGTGTTTTGAAGCAACTGGGGTGTTCTAATTTGGATAGGGGAAGCAGTAAGAACCAAAGACACGGAAGACACAGGAGGTAAGGAGTATATGGAAGCAGGAAAGCCCGTAGGAAAGGTACTCCCACAACCTAAGAGTGATGATAATCAGGATTGAAGCTTACTGTTAGGAAGTGTGTGTGCTGTTGAAGCCGGTGTTAACATCATGGAGAAGGAAAGTGTTGAAGGAAGATGTGTCTTCAGAAGGGAAAACTCATGAGATGAGTCCTAGGTCAGTGAGTCCACAAGTGATTCCCGAGTATGTACTATGTGCAGTTGCTGTTCTCTCAACACTGCTCTGGGCTGTGTTCCAAATTCTGCTCTAAGCATGGACTGCAACATGCTTAATGGCAGGAAATGTGTGGGAGGAAGCCAAACTGGTGACAGAACTAGGCTTACATTTCCTTTTTTCTTTCTGTTTTGTGAGGGAGTGTAACGTAACTGGATTTTGTATATTTTCTGTCTACTACATAGTTTGTTAAATGAATTAATTATATTTGTTAAAGGAATTAGCAATCTATCTGTTGCTGCAATTAAAAAGATGTAATTTGGCAATATAAATTACGAGCTTTAAAAATGTTCCCAGTGCATTTGTAGCTGGAATGCGTGACCAGATTTGGCTTGTCCAGCTGGTAAAGAATATTGTCAAATCTGCCCCCTGCCATACCACAGTCACTCTTGTGACACTCATACAAGTAAATAATCGAAACAAAAGACACTAATTAAGATAAATAGCACAAAACTTACAGAGAAACACTGATTAAAAATAAAGGGAACAAAGGTTCCATTTGTGACAGTCTGTATTAAGGAAATTTGTTTAGATAAGTGAGAGGATTTAGAGTCAATGGGGTATACTGCAGAATTTTGTATAGTAACCTGTATTTCTAATCCTATGGAAAGTATTGCCTGGATCAGTACTGAGGGAGTGGCACTGGCCTACCATCTTTCATTGAGCATTAAGCTAAGGGATGTGACAGTTCTGCCATTGTTTTTTCTTGGCCTCGATGGTCTTGTAGGTCTTATGTATGTCTGTGGAAAGGATATGTAAGAGGACAACACTGTCATTGGAGATTTAGGTGCAAATAAACAGACACATGAATAAATGAGCTCTTGAATTGGCTTAAAAACTAACTTTAAACACGAAATAATGAGTGCTTACTGAATTAGTAAACTATAGTTTTGAATAATTCATCAGGGTAGGACTCTTATTTTCATAATTTGTGTGATGACCATATGCCACTATTTATAATAGTCTTCAAAACAGTACAGTACATTTGTAATTGATGTCATTAAAATGATGGACTTGGGTTTGGGTTTTAAAGCAGATGTTCAGTGGTTAAGATTAATTTCTAGCAATGGTTTGGGAGGTTCAAACCAAAATGTGTACAAAAGTAAACATTTCCCTTTCAGAGCAAATAATTGGAATTCAAGTGAATGAAACTTAAGCAAGTAGGCATCAACTACAAGTTAGTTTTGACACAGAGGTCTGGAAAGTATCACCAATTGCCATACTTTCTGTGAGCCATAGTGTAATATTGTCTCTCTGTGCTCATGCAAGAGAAGGAGCGAGTTGCTTGTTTAACCCCAGACTGTGCTGGCTGGCCAGGACCTGAGGCTGAAGTCATCCCCATCTGGACCTGCACTAAGGATGCATACATTGGCACGGGCGGCTTCACAGAGCAGCAGCTGCTTGTGTATCTGAACTGAAACAGGAATACACCACAGCCAATTTCTCTGTCTACTAAATAGTGCTCTTTGACTTTTAAAGAGGACTCTACCAAAAGGTTTGGTTCCTGGGTCACTTTTTTCTTATTGGTCTTATAAGCAGAGGAAATAGTGTACATGCTGATACTTTCCAATGGAAATAAAATGCATACCATCTCTCTCCAATAGAAATAAAATCTTTCCATACAGAAGCAGGAGGAAAAGCCTGTACAAGGAAGCATTTGTATCATTCTCAGTCATAGTAAAAAGTGAGTGAATTGACTAAGACATAAACTATTAAAGTAATGATATAAGGTAGACTATATACTAAATAGGCTGCTGTTAAGGCATTTTAAGTGCCTTTATTACGCCAAGAAAAGGAGATATTTCCTTTCTAGCTGGGGAGAATAGTTCTTTCCAATATTAATCCCTGTTTCATTTGGTATATGTTTTTTTTTTCCCTCTTGTCTTGCCAGTAGAATTAAATCAGATGGATTGTCTCAGTGTAAAGGTTAAAATAGTAAACCAAGGAAATCCATAGAGTCATGCTCAACTTTATTTAAATAATTTAATAAATTAATTTCCATTCTTCTTATTTTTGTTCCTTTTCTCTTTCAGTTTATTTTTCCCTGGAAAATATAGTTTCTCTCACACAGTTATTCTTTTCAAGCTAGATCAAGTGAAGTGTTTGCATCCAGATCTTCATTTTCACTTTATCCTGGAAATATACAAGTTAATGGAAATGTTTCTATCTTTATTAACTTGTGAGATAAGATTAACTAGACAATGACTTAGACTCATTGTGGATTTTCTTCAAAATTAGAAGAATGCTCACAACAGCATACTCTGGCTTCTAACTGATCACTTACAGGTTCTCTCTGTATCAGGGACTGTGTGTTTCCACCCTAGTGTGTAAGGTCCCAGGTCACTGTCTATCAGGTAGTAGCTACCAATAGTAAATGAGCTATCAAGTGATTGCTGAACCCAAGAAAAGGACCCTAAATATAAACATGATATTTTTGCCCACGAGTGTGAGCTGGGGTTTGACATGAGAATAATGGAAAATGAAGTACAAAGCCTTTATTTCATTTTGATAGGTGCTAGCACTCTAAAGCTGTCTCTGCTATGACCCTTGGGTGGCATGAGCTGCCTCAAACAAGATTAGTGTGTCCTTCCTTTACCTTACTGTCTACAGAGCTGGAAAAACCAGCCCAGGCCAGTGTCACCGCATTGTCCAATACTTACTTTCTTACAGGAAATGGAAGAATTTCCTCTTCAGAATCTATATGTGATTGAGCAGATATGCAGGGCCTGTTCATTCACTTTCCCTCTTATGCGCTAATGAACATACTCATATCCTCACTTGCATCAGAAACTGTCACAGGCACCTAACTAGGCTGCAGTCAGATTTATGGTGTTTTTTTTTTTTTTTTAAGTCTGAAAAAAGCCTCTGCTGGGTGTGAATCACAGTGCCTCTTGTGCACAGTGGGATTATGGCAGCTTCTGAAGTATCTGGAACATTTGTAATGTGGCTGCTTCACTGCTTTCAAACACAAGGAAACTCTAAAGGGAATGACGCTGATTCTTGAGTACATAAGATTTGTCATCTTTTGTGCCTTGTAAGGTAAATGTTTATAAGCTTAGGGAATGCTTTAGAATTTATACATGATTCCCTGTCTTCTGTCTGTATCGTATTTCCTCATGATCCTCTCAGCATGCTTCTGAAATATGGTTACCTGTTTATGACTTACTTGTAAGCCTGGACCATCCCATTTCTTGTGGGCATTCTGTAGATAGTTCTTACTAAATCTAGATTATTGAAAGGTGAAGGAATGGGAACACAAATTATCTTTAAAGTTCATTCTTCTGAAATATTAGTCTTTCATGGTTAATTATATGATATTTTCAGAGTTCTCAGCAGTGGATAAATATTATTTGACACAAAAGTCCTATTTTCAAAAGACTGATTTTAGTACCACACTTACCTTTTATAATAGATACCAATACTTTATTCATCTGAACTAGTATAAGCTATTCAGATAATAAAAAAGTAGTTTGGTCTAATTGATATGGTCATGTGTTGTTAGCTTAGAAATTCGCCTTGTATATCTATAGGAAATTAGGAAAAATACTTCATGGCTCTAATATTGAGATATTAAGAATATGAATAATAATCTTACATTTTATGGTATTTATGGCAATCTAAGAGGTAGGTACTTGTGTGATCTCAACTTAAATGTGAAGGGAAGAAATCATAGAGAAGTCCAATAACTTGCCCAAGTCCTTACACCCAAGTTTCAGAATCAGGATTGGAATCCAGGATGGATATCTGAGCATGGGCACTTGCCAGGCCATGACACAACTCAGTCTGGTTGTGCTGTGTGTGTTTTTTTAAATGTTTATTTTCATCTACATGAAAGACAGTGATGGGAAGACGAGGCGAGAAAGGGAAAGAAAGGGGGAAAGAGAGAGATAGAATGTACACAATCTTTCATCCCTTGGTTCCCTCTCCAAATGCTCTCAGCAACCAGGGCTGGTCCAGGCTGAAACCAGAAGCCCAGAAATCCATCCAGGTCTCGCACATGGATGGCAAGAGCCCAACCACCTGCTGTCTCCCAGGATACATTAGCTGGCATGCTGAATGGGAAACAGAGTAACCAACACTTGAACCAGCCCTCTGATATAGGATGTGGATGGCCCAAGTGGTGAGTTAACTTGCTGTGCCACAGTGCTTGCCCCTGTGCTGTGGTTTTTCAGGTCCCCAAGAAGGGCAGCCAGCCTGTCGCTGGCATCTCTTCAACAGGTGGCCTTGGTGAGCCCTTCAAAGTGTTAGCTTTGTGGTTTCAGTAGCAACCTAGTGGGAGTAGACATTTATCGTTCTACTTCTTCATTTCTTGTGGAGAGGTAAATCCTGTCTCCATGGGACAAATTTTTGTTGGGAATGCTTTATATCTTAACCAGCATAATTGGTACAGCTGAGCAGCTCCTCATATAGAAATCTTAGAGTTGTGACAAAAACTGGATTCAGTGCACGTGATCAACAGAGAAGAGAACTGACAATACCTGCAGTGTTTTGTTGTTTTTAAGGTTAGATTTACTATCCTAGAGTGTTCATTTCCTTTATTACTCCTTTAAGTTAGTCTGGCTTCTCTTCTTTCTGACCACCACTCCCCAGCCTGACAGACACTGCTTTCCTGAAGGCTGCTAGCGATGACTCTGGCAGCCTTCATCTCAGTTCTCATGATTCTTGACTCCTTGTAGACCTCCCATCTCCCCCCTACAAGTGAACAGCAGCAAAAGTTCAGGACTTGGGCTTTCCTCTCTCCCTGGCCTTGGCCGTCCTCTCTCCCTGTTTCTCATTTATGTATGGCATTGTCAAAAGATCACAGCCATCACCTTGATTTTGTGAACAACTCCCAAATCTTTAATTCTAACCATCTTAATTTTTTTTTTAGAGATTATTTATTTGAAAGGTAGAGTTCCAGAGAGGGAGGGAGGGGAGAAGGGAGAGAGAGAGAGGGAGGGTGGGAAAGAGGGAGGGAGGGAGGGAGGGAGAGAGAAAGAGAGAGAGAGAGAGAGAGAGAGAATCTTCCATTTGCTGGTTTACTTTCCAAATGGCTGCAATGGCTAGGGCTGGGCCAGACTGAAGCCAGGAACCAGGAGCTTCTTTTGGGTCTCCCACATAGGTGCAGGGACCCAAGCACTTGAACCATCTTCCACTACTTTTTCAGGTGAATTAGCAGGTAGCTGGATCAAAGTGGAGCAACTGGGACTCCAACTGGCACCCATATGAGATGTCAGTGTCACAGGCAGTGGCTTTACCTACTGTACCACAACGCTGGCCTCCCCATCTTCAATTTTCCTGTCTCCCTTATTTCTAAAACTAATGCCATAAAATACTTTTAATCTTTAATAAAAATTTAAAAAACTGTATTTAGGAGGTGGAGAGGCATAGAGAAGGAGAAATAGAGAGAGAGGGAGAGAGAGAATATCTGCTGGTTCACTTCCCAAATGCCCACTGTGGCTGGAGCCAGGCTGGGGATGCATGCTGAGACTCCCCCAGGGGTGTCAGGAACCCAACTGCTCAAGCCATCCCGGCTGCGTGCTGGGGTCTGCATTGGCAGGAAGCTGCCATCAGGAGCTGGAGCTGGGAATCAAAGGCTCTACAGTGTGGAACACGGGTATCTTAACTGCTAGGCTAAATACCTGCTACTCCTTTGATTTTTAAATAATCTATCTAAAAGCTAGCCTTTCCTTACCTTAATATTGGGAATTGCTGTAATAGGCCAAGATTACTAATGATTTGTCCAGACTGACTCTTTGGCTTGAAGTTCTCCTTACATGGTGCTGCTGCTCCATCTTCTAAAGGCTTAGCTTTGATCAGGTGTACACAAGGGCTTCTCGTTGTGAATGCCTCCCTGGTGCGTCATGTATGCCTGTTGTCCAGTGAACAACAGCTTCTCAGTCTGTTTCCGTAAGCCCACAGTGACTTAGCCCTGTCTTATCTTTACAACTCCAGTCACTTTCTCACACACATTCTGGTTCAGTGGCTGTCAAATTGTATTCAAGCCAATACCTCCTCTTTTTTTAGAGCAGGCATCCTTTACTATGCTGAAATGAAATCCACAGGTTTTCTATATCTATGCATGCAGTTTCCAAAAGACCAGTATAATGCCATCACTGTAATATAAAAGAAAAATAAGTGAAGTTGATTAAAAATTATATTTAGACATTTAAATATCTAAATATTTGGAGAAGAATGTTCAGAAAACATAGCAAGGTGCTTGAATATGTGTGAACCTACCTTGAATGTGACAGCTGCAAACTGAGGTTGGTTTAGGTGTGTGGTTAGTGGTTCAGATATATCAAGAGCAACAGTATTGTGGGTAAAGCTTTTCTGAAATGTAGAACAATACTTGCTGAAGTTCCTTACAAAAAAAGTTTGCTCTAACTTTGTTCTCTAGATAGTTTTATTTCTAGAAAGTCCAATGCATTGAAACCATAGAAAAAAAAACACTCTAAGTTTGGTTCTAGGCTCCTGTAACTATAACCATGTTTTCTCACTTACTTGAATGTCTGACGGGTTTTCCATAAATCATGACATATGTGGGACTTTTCATTCTGTAAGACTGACTATCCTGTGTATCGCAGGATACTTAGCATTCGTAGCTTCTGCCTACTCGATGACAGAACCTCCCCTCCCCGCAGGGGTTCATACCATCCTGTGCCAAGAACCACTACTTTAGCCAAACTGATCTCACTGTTGTTGAACCTGCCTGGCCCTTTCCTGGTGGCACATCTCTGTGCTGTGCTTTTTTCTTTGAATATGCTTCTCTCCATTTCCATTTTTTTCAAATCTCACCCTCTTGAAATCTTTTCTCTCTAGCTTAGATGGTACCACTCCATTAAGCCTTCCTTCAGGAGTGAAGTCTTTCATTCTGAAATCTTGCAGCACTCTGGATATGACACTTCACAGTTCTTGAAACGGTGCCTTGTGTTATGTTACAACTATTATCTCACCTGCCAGCTTGCAAGGTTCTTGAAAATGCAGACCACATGTCTGAGTTTATATTCCTCATTATTTCTGGCAAAATTCTTGCACATAGTAGGTGTCCAGTGAATGCTTATTAGGTAAATAAATTAGGTAATTTTAAAAGAATGTTTGACCATGGCATAGTGGGTGGGGCTGCTGCTGCCTGAGGTGGAGTCCTAGCTGCTCCACTTCCAATCCAGCACCCTGCTGATGCTCCTGGGAGGGCAGTGGAAGATGGCCCTAGTGCTTGGGCCCCTGCACCCATATAGGAGACATGGAGGAAGTTCCTGACTCCTGACTTCAGCCTGGCCCAGTAGCCATTTGGGGGCGGGGGTGAACTACAGATGGAAGACCTCTCTCTCACTGCCTCTCCCTCTCTCTCTTTGTACTTCTGCCTTTCAAATAAATAAATTTTTTTTTAAATGGAATGTAGAGAAGAACAAAAGGGAAAGTTGGTTCTGATCTTAACATTTAGAACTTACTTTTGTTCTTATGATATTTACATTTTCTCTTCATGTCATTAACTTCTAATGGTACAAATTGATACTAGCAAACGCACATAAAAGTCCATAGTTTTGTGACTTGATTTGTATATATATATATATATATTTACAAATATGTTCTTGTTGGGATAGTTATTAGATGTAAGATAATTTTCTACCCCTAGCAAGTTTGGAGCAAAACTTAACCAGTACTCAAATATTGTAGGGAAAATGTGGATAAAGTGCCTCCTTTTCATTTGATTCTGAAATGTACAGATAAAAATCAGCTTTTGAAGTCAATCAGGATGCCTGTGCAGCTTCCCTGTTTTCCCCCCTTTTTCAGAAACCTCAAAACCACTATGGTAATTCCCTCAAGAGCTCCTTCTAACACATACAGTCTAAAGAGCAAGCAAGATTTCCAAGAACTGAAAGCTTTCAACTTTCTTGAGCATCTCTCTCCAGTGACATGAGCTAGGAAAGCCGGTGCTCACTCCACCCACCTTTCATCTCTAACTAGAGGAGCATGAAGCATTTGTGCAGTCTTTCCTGCCATGCCTTCATTTTCTGTCATCTTAACTCCATCACCAATCCTCAGCCTCCTAACAATATCCGTATGAAAGAAATCAGACCCCTTCGACAATGAAAAACACATTTAAGCTACTGCACACCACCATTGCCACTGGAAAAGTAGATATTATTTTTTCTGTCAATCCAACTGCAGTACTCTGGCAATATGCAATTTTCATTTCGTGTTTCCATGTATTAAATAGTCAATCTATAGGCGTTAATCAATGAAAGTGGACGATGAGAAACTATGGTAATGTGAAACTTAACAACTCTTTGTTTATATTTTTTCCTGAAATAGGAAATACTTGTCTTTGAATGCAGAGACCATGTAAAGTGATCCAAGAAAAATGATATGGTCAAATGACATGATTAATTTTCATTACTCTGTTTCCATTTCTTCCCTCATGTGCATTTAAGCCTTGCCCAGACCGCGACATGAAAGAAAAAAGCCCAGACCTTGGATGGTTCAGTCAATTAAAAGCCAGCTCTTCTTGTAGTTTGAACGCTGCAACGGAGTACAAAGATTTGCTTTGCCTTCAGTGATTTTACGTAGATCCAGGAAGTTTAGAAATACCTGACAGAGGAGATTACAAAAGAGGATGTGAGAAAAGTCACCTGAGTGATACAGAGGGGAGTACCACTGATTTCAGGTGATTTTGGCCTTCTTCTAAGGTTGCCTTTTTTTTTTAAAGATTAATTTTATTTATTTGAAACACAGAGAGAGGTGGAGACAGAGAGGTCTTCCATCTGCTGGTTCACTCCCCAGATGGCCGCAACAGCTGGAGCTGTGCCGATCAGAAGCCAGGAGCCCCGAGCTTTTTCTGGGTCTCCTACATGGGTGCAGGAGCCCAAGAACTTGGGCCATCTTCTACTGCTATCCCAGGCCATAGCAGAGAGCTGGATTGGAAGAGGAGCAGCCAGGATTAGAACTGGCGCCCATATGGGATGCTGGTGCTTCAGGCCAGGGCTTTAACCCGCAGCGCCACAGCACCGGCCCCAACTAAGGTTGCCTTTTATTAGATTGTCCTTTCTTTGATACCCAAAAATACTTCTCTTGATCTCTGTGAGCTTTTCCCCGAGGGCTCAAAAGCTGTGCCTTCTGTAGCACTGTGGTTGGGCATTAAAAGATCTCACTTCCAGACTTGTTTCTCTTCTCTGAAGACATGTCCCAAATGCAGTAGCTCTTACATTTGTTAGCCCAAGACTCTGGTGGGTTCTGCGGCTTTTGAGAAGGCAAAAAATTTCCATGGAAATTAAACTGATTCACTTTAGCTCACTCCCTCTACCATTCTGTCCCTGGGAAATTTTTGCAGACCTTGTGGATGCAGGCCCCCCAAATTTGAGATTTAACAGATGCTTACATAATAATGGTATTGTGGTGATCATAATGGTGTCACATTTCAGTGTTGCCAGTTAAAACCAAGGATAAAAGAAAAGCAAACCACCGACCATCTTAAAAAACAAGGGCATGTGGGGGTTGGCTATGGGGGTGCATGGGAGATTGCTATCGGTTTCTCACTATGTTTTCTAGCAACTGTACCTCAACTTTTAAAATTTGGTTGAGTGATACCCATTCATGGGCTTCACCAGATTGGTTACATCAAAAACCAGGTCCAGACCAGAGGAGTTGTTGTTTGTCAGGGGTACACCCAGCTTCCCTGCAAACACTATCGTTTGGATGATATTTATGGCTGTAATTTAAAGATACTTGTTGTTATTAATTTTTTAAATTTCTTAAAACAAGGTGCTTTGTACCTTTTCCTCCTGTGCAGAACTCAGAGAGTATCTTCTCAGCTCAGGTGTCTTCAAGGCTGTTTGAATTAAATAGAATTGTCAAGGCAAGGTGTCCTCTTATTTCATAAGATTGGAAACAGTTTTCTCTATTAATGGTTAATTTTCCAGGCGTAGTTCCCTTTTCTCTAAAGAGCTCTGATTTTTTTTCTTGAAGGGCACACAGTAGAAACTGGTTTTCCTTCTTTAACAGAAATCTGTTCTTGCCTTGCTGTTTTAGCCAGTATACTGTCAAAGTTAAACTTTGATACTGCTTGTGTTTTAAGGAAATAAATCTGATAAATGAAGGTAAGTAGAGTTTTTTTTTTTTTTTAATTTAAGAAAATTCAAAACTTGTTTGGTGACATAGTTTTCATGCATGGCTAGGCCCTTTCCAGTTGTTTCTGTTTTCAAGAAATTTGAAGATTTTCAGTTTACTTTTTATTTAAACTTTTCCCTGGATTGTTAGAAATAAAAACGCCTTAGTGTTGGCTGTGCAAAACTGAGATGTAAAAGTTACTGGAAATGAAAGTGAGCAGAGGGATTTCTCTAACTCATCAGTGGTAGGCATCAGAAACAAATAGCAAAAGTGAGAAACAAAATTTGAGTCTGAGTATCAGCAGTGAAGGCAGAGTTTTAATCAGATGAACATGATTTGGAATTATGTTTCCTTCTCCGCCAAAAAGAACATCCTTGGATTTTCTCCTGTTCTGCCAAGTACTCCCTCCCAGGCTTTCGATATGTTCTATAGGCCACACACACAGGAACAGGGCTGTCTGTCACAGAACCCAGATGCCCAGCTGTGGAAGATATTCTTTCAGCAGCATCAGTCTGCTTCTTGGCAAGATTTTCAGGCAGTCTAAAGAAAACAGTCCTGGAACAGCCTTTGGGCCTGCCTTGTGGTTAATACTTGCCGGCTTGTATCTCGTTCCTGCTCTGACCTTTTGGGCCTACTGCTTCCCTACAGCCATTCTCTCTCTCTCTCTCTGTCTCTCTCTTTCTCACTCACTTGCTTTCTTTTAGAGCATATTTGTGATTTGTGTTTGATTTAGTGAAACTGCTAACGACAGCTAGAACAACTTTGTTTTGATTGTTCCAGCAATGATTTGAAGAGAGGTGGGTGGGTATTGGAAGGCAAAGATCTTATGGGAAGAGAAGAGACTCTTTCTGCAGTGGGCCAAGTATATTGGCAAAATAAAAAACAGTTTTCACTGGTTCATTTTCAAACTTGATCTTTAATGGCGTGAAAGGGAGAACCAGTTCATTTCATTGCCAACTACTGTAATAAAATTCGGATTCAGGGGCAACCTGGCGTGGGTTAGCATATTCTGTTCTTAAGGGAATATTCTTAGACTTAAAGGGTGGTCTTTGAAAGCACTGTATAATAGTAGTATTTTTGGTTTAAATCATTATTTTTATAGCATTTGTGTTATTCAGCCTTTGCACCGAAGAGATTTTATTTTCCTATTCTCTTGATTATTTTAAGGTTAGTAGTTGAATGTTGCTAGAATTTACACAAGGGAGTGGTTCCCCATCCTTCCCTTCCCCCAGCTCCACCCTGCCCCAGTCTTCCCACCTGCCAATTGTGGCTGAAGTAATTCCCCAGCAGTGCTATTGACTTTGGGAGATGCAGCATTTCCGGTTCTTACTCGGTGTGTGTGCCTTAATATTTGACTGATGATTAGTTGTTTCTTAACTTGGAAGTCCAGTTCATTTCTCTCCTTGATCCAGAGAATTAACATGTGGCAGTCAAAGGTGGGGGTAGCGGTGCCTTATGTATGACGACAGGTGCTAATCTTCAAGGAAATTTACCTTGCATTCCACCCATTAAGGGCATGGTACATAAAACTGGCTTAATGTCTCTTTGAAGGTGTCAGCCGGCATATGTGGACCACACAGAATGGGTTTCACTGAAAGTAATAGAGTGAAATTGTCTGCATAATTATTTTCATTGGATTGAGAATCAGCAGCCCTCTTTGGGTTCAGGAAATAAACCTCTGTTAAAACCATATGGCACTATTCTCAGAAGAGATGTTATTACAGGGCCACTTCCCTCTGAAATTTTGAGTCAGAGGTTCTTGAAAGGAGTCACATATGTGTGCGAACCAATGTCAAGTTTTCTTCCTCAGGCATAGCTGTGGAAGTCAGATGTTTCCTTGCCTTTTTCACAAATGCCACCATGGTCACCAGGTGCAAGGTCCTTGGGAAGTAGCAGGCTGGGCTACAGCAGCACAGCTGCTTCAGGTATAAATGTTTGAATTATTCTCTGTGCCAAGAATTTTGTTCTTAAAAGAAAAGAAACATTTCCCTTTATCCAGTGAAACATGTGATTTGTCAGCACTGAAAACACATCTTAAGGTCAGGATAATTGTATTCCGCCTGTATAAACCGTTAGTGCAGATTCAGTTGGCTTTGCTATTATTTTTCCTTTGCCCAGCATCAATGACTATAAAATTTTCCTATGAACTACTTGTTTGTTGCTGTGCTAGGATGCCCCAGAAATAGCTCTATTAGAGCGAAAAGTCAAGTAAGAGTGCAGTTTGTATAATGGCTAGGGAATATTTGGGAATGAACCATGTTAGGTAATATCTATAATATTTTTATATTATATATATGTGTGTAAGTATTGAAGCATATACTACAATGTGTCCATTGTGATGAATAATTGTGGATTTCATCTTTTTTTTGTGAGGGAAGTAGTATTCATGTTTAGTCCTTGCTGTAGCAAGAATATAAGCAAACTGTTGATATTTGTTGATGTCTGTTAATAAGCCTGGAATCACATTAGACTGTGTAGTGCGCAGTTTGGCTGTTGGTGATGCTTGGGAGTTGAAACATCTTGAGTTCCAGACTTGCAGTGAGTGTGTCTTTAACATTATGTCAGCTTTTCATTTTATATCTGAGGGGAAGAAGGCAAAATGTCCTGTGGCTGTGAATGGTTGAGAAGACTTTTTCTATTGCTTTATGTGTCTTTTAGTGAGAATGTTTTCTGCTAGGTAGAATGGTTGCTGTCGTGTAGATTATTTCAATCACTGACTCACGTTTTGGATTCAGTCATAAACACTTGTTGGGTATCTGCCACATGTACTTTAAAAACACTGTGGGAATTAAGAGATGACCCAGGCATCTCTATCATCAGATGGCCCAGAAAGAAACTTCATGTAATAAGGAAGATGAGACCTGGTTATTAGTGATTCTGATAGAAAATGAGAAGGGACCTAAGAAATGGACAGCTAAAGTGACGGGGGTGTTAAGAAGCAGTTTTACTCCTATTTAGGATGTGGAGGGAGGGTTTTATTGACATTACAGCATTTGAGTGGAGTCTTGAGGAACAACAGTTAGGCTTACTGCTAGAAATTCTGGGTTGTTAAATACTGGGTAGATAGATGGTATCTTTGAGAAGACTAACATTGTATGTCAGTTGTTTTTATGATGGAAAAAACCACTTCGTCTTGCCCCTGCTTCATGTGCAGGTCTGCTAGTGGAGGTGTAAACTCACATGCCTCTCTGCTTTGGCTCAGGTTATTCCTCCTTTTTAAAAAAAAAATTATTTATTTATTTGAAAGTCAGAGTTACACACAGAGAAGGAGAGGCAGAGAGAGAGAGAGAGAGAGAGCGAGCGAGAGAGGGGTCTTCCATCCCCTGGTGCACTTCCCAATTGGCAACAACAGCCGGAGCTGTGCCGATCCAAAGCCAGGAGGCAGGAGCTGCTTCCTGGTCTCCCATGTGGGTGTAGGGGCTCAAGGACTTGGGCCACCTTCTGCTGTTTCCCCAGGCCATTGCAGAGAGCTGGATATTGAAATGGAGCAGCTGGGACTTGAACCGGCGCCCACATGGGATGCTGGCACTGCAGGTGGCGGCTTTACCCGCTATGCCACAGTGCTGGCCCCCAGGTGATTTCTTCTACTTCAGCCACCATCTACTCTCTTCTCTGCTATCCAGGACTGACTCAGTATTGAGGGATACATTAAATACATTACATCATTGAGGGATACATTAAATATATTACATACATTGAGGGATACGTTAAAATGCCACCTTCTCTGGAACTTTAACACTTCTACCATTTTTAAGTTCTGTAATTGCTGATTTCCCCTACTAATGCTGCACCAATACCACCAATGTGATTACACCCTATACATTGTAGATATTTCAGTGGATATAATTTGATTGGCCAAAAGTAGCTCAGATAATTGAATTAACCCCTTTAAGGCATAGTGAAGCTTGTTTTCACATTAGTGTTAAGGAATAAAAGCTTATTACTGTGAAATGGTTTGTTAAATTATAGATCAGTCTAGGGCCTTCTTTTGAATTGATAGAAACTAAGCCAATTACAAAATTATTAGGGGTGGTAATCATGTTTTTCCAAGAATATTCTAAATCATTCTAGACTTTAGCTACCCCTGGAGTTTAGTTTGTATAGTGGGAAAAATAAGAGATCCAAAAATCTTCAGGTCAGTTCGGTGGCTCAGCCTTTCTTTTCACAGTCTTTCTTTTATGTCTGTGCAGCTCTATAAATGATACTCTTTGCATTGGATTTCTGCCATATTGCCATGCGTAACAAATGAATTCTTTCTCCCATCCTTATATTCATTCTTCAGGGTTTGTTACTCTCTGATAGACAACTGGAGTGAGAATGCAAAAAGGGGGGAGGGTAGAAAAGAGGCATTGAATCATTTAATTTTGTTTCTATATTTCCTTAAGGCTATTGGACTGAAAAATAGTGGGATGGGAAGTGGTCAGATATAACCATACCCTGAGATGTAGGTAGCCTTTGGGGAGCCAAAGACATGCTGGGAAGGATGGTTAATTGTAGAAAGTTTTGTTGTCACTTTGTGTTTTTTTTATGAATAAGTGGATTTTTTTAAGATTTATTTATTTCAAAGGCAGAGTTACAGAGAGGCAGAGAGAGAGAGAAAGAGAGAAAGAAAGAGAGAAAGAGAGAAAGAGAGAGAGAGAGAGAAGTCTTCCATCTGTTGGTTTACTCCCCAGGATCCAGGAGCTTCTTCCAGGTGTCCCACACGGGTGCAGGGGGTCTTGAACCAGCACCCATAGGGGATGCTGGCAATCTAGGCAGCGGCATTTACCCACTATGCCACAGCACCAGCCCCCACTTTGTGTTTTCTTTTTGCTGAAACTCCTTTGATGCTGACTCTGATATTAGCATTCCCAATATAATATTTAGAACAGAACAAATTTTGTTTATTTATTGTGCACAAGGTAGGAATAGAGCCATAGTTTGCCTTGTGAGTTGGCCTAGAAGGGGCCCCTCATCATATAGTTGGCGGAGCTTTCAGGTCAGATATTTCTCTCTTCCTTTAACTCAGAAGACAGTGCAAACATTTGTAATCACCATTAGAAGTACTCTTATGAAAAGACACCTGGGAAACAACTAGAAATATGAGTCTGAAGTTCAGGAGGGACTGGAGATGTATTTTCAGTAGTTAAAGGAACTTGAAGATATGAGCGTCAGCGAGGTTGCTTGGAGAATGGAATTAATGGAGGAGAATTATCCTATTATACCATTGTGTCCAAATTAACTTTATGTCCTTGGTCCTGGAATAGCGCATCTTCTTGCCACGCTCCTCATGGGCCCCTGAAGTAGCAGAGCAGATTCAGAACTATTACAGTGGCTGTTCCACGGTCCCCCAGGATGGGTGCTGTCTCCTCCTTGATGTTCATGACACCACTAAGTCCTCTTTCCTAGATCTCCTTGCTGGCTTCTCTTCCTTGCCTAAACCCCTAATTGCTTGTGCTTTTCAGAGTTCCCTTTGAAACACCTTTCGTCACTCATTCTATACCCATTCCCTGAGAGTCCTTACACCACTGGCTTCACATTCGGAGGACTACTGAAAATGCATCTTCAGCCTATTCTTTTTTACAAGATTTATTTTATTTATTTGAGAGGCAGAGAGAGAGAGAGAGAGAGAGAAAGAGAGGGAGAGAGAATGAATGAGAGAATCTTCCACCCACTGATTACTCCCTCAGTGGGGGACCAGAGCTGGACCAGGCTGAAGCCAGGAGCTTCTTCCGAGTCTCCCACTTGGGTGCAGAGGCCCAAGGACCTGGGCCATCTTCCAGTGCTTTTCCAGGGAGCTGGATTGGAAGTGGAGCAGCTGGTACTTGGACCAGTGCCCATATGGGATGCTGGTGCTGCAGGTGGTGGCTTAACCCATTATACCACAGCACCTTCCCCATCTTCAGCCTCTTCTAAACCTCAGACTGATATTTTTAGTTGCACCCTGGGTATCTCCACCTGGATATGTCCCATGGGTACTTCATGCATCCAACAGGACATTAGGGATTCCTAATTTCCACATCAACCAAAGTTCTCTGCTTAAACATTAATGTCTTTCATGTTTCCTGGTTTTGAGTGTCCCAGGTTTGTCCAGTTGACCAAGCCAGAAACCTGAAACTCGTTCTCTCTGCCTTCCTGCCTACTTCTAATTATCCACTGTACGGTTGTCTGTGTCGCTATTCTATGTCTCAGATGCATTCCCTCGTGTTTGTTAGTGATATGGTAGCTTAGTTCACTTTCAGTATTTATCTGCTGGCCTAGAGAATAAAAATACTTTTCTGACTGGTTTTGTGTCTCTGACTGTACTCTCTTTTAAACCTGTCTTCCCCTGTAAAGATAATGGTGTACCCAAACTTGAAACCAACTCATGGCACACCCCTTCTTCCATGGCTCCCTGTTTGCAGGATGAAGTTCTGCCTCTATGCCATAGTGACAAGGCCTTTCAGCATCTGATCTGCCTGGCGGCCTTCCACCCACACCCACGATGCTGAGCTCCAGCCTTGCCAAATTGCTTCACTCTAAACTTTGTTATCTCTGGGCCTTTTCACCTGCTGTTCTCTGTTTGAAATGTCTTCTGCATTTGCTTGGCTGCATTCTGTTCATTCTTTAAGTCTGCTGAGATACCATCTTCTGGGAGCCCTTCCTGACTGCTCATGGAAGTTAAATATTGATTTTTTTATATTCACCTTTGATTTTGTGTTCACTGCTTGATTATGTTGTCTAGCAAACTGTTACAATTATTTATTTTTATGATACCCTCCCGCAGTGTACTATGAGGCATTTGCCTTAGCATAGTTCCTGGTACATAATAAGTACCTAGGCAGTTTTCCTTGGTAAGTGAATATTATATTTGCATAGTGATTTTTACCTGTCTAAGACATTTATACCTCTATAACATTTTGTGCTGATGACATCCTATGATGCAGATACTTTGATCCTCATTTGACAGATGAGGAAGTTGAGTCATGCAAGGAAGCTGAGTCACAGAAACAATAGATATTTGCCTTCAGCCTCACAGCCACATTAGGAGCAAAGTGGGAATTGACTTTCAAGTTTTTCTGCTTATTGTATTGTCAGGCTGATTTAGATAAGGGGTTTTCATTTTTAGTAGATATAGCCTTGGTCATTTATATATTTATATTTTTTATTTATATAAAGAGAATAGATTTGTTGTAGTTCATAGACACAATTCTAAGTATTATTCTTTTTCTTCCTTTCTTCCCTCCCTCCCTCTCTTCCTTCCATCCATCCATCCATCCATCCATAACACAATTTACTTTATAGTCAAAGGCTTAATGCTCCACTAAGTAAAGAGTTCAAGTAGAAAGTGTAAAGACCACTGTTAGGGGCTGGCGCTATGCTGCAGCAGGTTAAGCTGCAGCCTGCGGTGCCAGCATCCCATGTGGGCACTGGTTCGAGTCTTGGCTACTCCACTTCTCAGCCAGCTCCTTGCCAATGTGCCTGGGAAACCAGCGGAAGATGCCAACATCTTTGGACCCTGCACCCATTTAAGAGACCAGGAAGAAGCTCCTGGCTCCTAGTTTTGGCTTGGCACAGCCCTGGCCATTACAGCCATCTGGGGAGTGAACCAGTGGATGTATAATCTCTCTCTGTGTCTCCTTCTTTCTGTAACTCTACCTTTCAAATAAGTGAATAAATAAATCTTTAAAAAATTAGGACCACTGTTAGCCTTAGTCTTTTAAAGATTATATGAAGTTCACTAATTTTGTGTTAGTGTGTATGTGTAACCCAAAGTGACAAGTGAGGAATTCATAGCATCAGTAGTTCTTAGAACTGGAGTTGAGTAGTTTGTTACTATAGATTTGAAGAATTTTGTACCTGAGAAGTTTGCGACTTGTTGTTACTGGTAGAATTCTTTGTCACATGCTCTCTTTTGTACTATATTCTTGATAATCATCAGTTCTATAGAACAGAGTTTCATTGTTGAAGCTCAAGGGTTACTAGTAGGATTTGTTAATCCATTAAGACAGTTAATTATTTTTTTAAGGTTTTTTTGTTTTGTTTTCTATTTATTTGAAAGGCAGAGTAACAGGGAAGAAAAGATTTTCCATCCACTCCCCAGATGCCCACAACAGCTGGGGCTTGACCAGGCTGAAGCCAGGAACCAAGAATTCCATCTGGGTCTCCCACATGGATGATGAGGGAGAAGCCAAATATTTGGGCCATCAGTTGCTATCTCTCGGGCACATAAGTAGGAAGTTGGATCAGAAGCAGAGGCAGAGGTAGTAACTGATGCCAGGTACTGTGATTCAGGTGGCTTGCCCTGCTATACTACAACACCTGCCCCGAGTGAATTCTTGAGAAGAGCCTAACTGTGCTGAAGGAATATAATTTTAAACAATGTTCTCAGTCAAAAGTCCATGAATGAGATAGGACCCAGAAGAGAATGAAATGATGACATTCTTTCATTGATTACTCCTCTTTTCCACATTATCTTACTTCTTTCCCAGTGAGTTTAATAGGTTTTTGAGCATGTACTATTTCAAATGAATCAAAGGCATCTAATCAGGCTGAAGCGTGAGAATACTGGGATGCAAGGAAAGGTATGTCTAATGGTCAGAAATGTTTTTGGAGTCAAGGTGCTGACAGTCCTATTGAATAGGCGGAGTCAAGAGGACAGTATCCCTGGCTGCCTGGAAAGCAGTAGAGCTCATGTTAGTAGTCCTGCTGTCCCCTTGGCTGGCTTTCCCTCCCTGAACATATGTATGCACGGGACAGGGATCATACAAATTTATAATCATACATCTGAATGTGTGAGCCAGGAATTACCTGATATACTTCACATGATTAAAGAAGAAAATTCTACCAAGCTGTCAGTACTGATTAAATAATTCAGCATGAAGTCAGGGGACAGAATTCTACAAAACTTAACACTACTCTTGCTTTTGAAATACAGAAAGAAGTTTCAATTTTAATCACTTGTAGGTTTTTAAAAATATTGACCTACACCAACCTACTTCCTTTGGCTTGAAAACAATGCACTTTTCAAATCTGCTGTGCCTTGAAAAAAAGGGTAAAACTTGTTATCTTTCTAACTCCATTTAACACTACTTTAAATTCTCTTTTATATAACAATAACTTGATCCTACTCAAAATACTTGGCACCTTTAGTGACAGAGTGGAATGTAAGAACACTTTAGCAGATCTGAATGTGAGTGAACTCCAGGAGTTTTGGAATGAAGAGGTAGAGTTTTCAGTTTATTATTCATAATTCACAGAAGATAAGAATACAGGGATTAACAGAACAGACTCCCTTCATTACCTATGGCTGAATACAGCAATTATTAAGACTAGTAAATTGTGCAATGGCATTAAAGAAGGGTGAATGGATAGGTGGATAAATGCTACTGCATTGGGAAAGGGTGCTGATATGTGAGGTAATCCTTCAAGTTTAACTTGTGAAAACTGTTATTTTGGAGTGTGTATCATGTTACCCTTGCAGCTTAGAAAGAAATGATTTTTTTTGTTTATATTGTTGACTGCATTTTTCAGTTCCTTACCCATCTGAATTTTATTAGGGAGGTTATTTCAAAGACATATCTTGTTTAATCGTGTTTAAACAATCTGTTTAAGACCTGTTGTGTAGATATAAACACAATAGTCCTTTAATGTAATAAAGCAGACTTCTGACAGACATAGCCCATAACAGACATTCATCCATTATTGCTTAAGCTGCTGTTCCTTCCATGCCTGACCTGAGAGGGTAACCACAGAGCTCTGCCGACCGCAGTCGCTGGTTAGAAGACACTGACATGCACCGTATGTGCCGTATTAATGTCTAGCAAGCAGAGAATTGCAGAGCAGCATACAATTGGAGAGGCCTTAGTCTAGATTAAAACTAAGTACCTTAAATCTGTTTTAATGGCTGTGTTTACATCTCCTTCTTCTTCATTCCTTTAAAAAAGTAATCAGGTTTCGCAAGCGTTAAGAAAACCACCCCTTTTTGCCAGCTGGACCAGGTCCAGTTTAAGTAAAAAATCCCCCCCACCCCTTTTTCTCTTTTTCTTTTTTCTTCCTCTGTGATCTTCCCTGCCATTCAGCACAGCAAGACCAGGCTGCAAGAGCTGGCTGCCTTTTTCCTTGGTTATTACTTTTTAACATTTTCTTCCTGTTATAGAAATAGGAAAATTGAAAATGATGTTCTGCTGATATAGCAGCAAACGTTAGAGAGGAGCCCTTTGCACTTTTTAATTACTTCTGTGTAGTGTTTCTCATTGCTTAAATCAGTCTCTCTCTGTCTCTGTCTCTCTCTCTCACATAACATATGCGCAAAACCATAATAATGAAAGAGAAACAGAGAGGATTGCACGCTAAGGAAATTGAGCCAGAAACCAAGAATTGCGTGACAGTCCGTTTGTAGGCTAGTTGTCACTGTACTCTTTGAAGAATAATGCCATCCATGTTTAGCTGGATTATTGGCAAATAAACAGTGATGTTTTTTGTTTGACTATGGAAACTACCATTTCCATTGCTAAAAACCTTACCATTAAAAAAAAGAAATCTTCACATCTCTCAGTGGGGTCTCTATAAGTGCTAGTAACACAAAGAATTGTGGCTTTTGTGAACGTATCAGAGTAAAAGAAGACAAAAGGAATGTTTTTGGAACTAAACTGCTCAAGTTTTACCGAAGTTTGGGAGAGAAGAGTAGACATAGAGAAAGGGATCTTTTGTTCATTTTCCAGAAAGTGAAGGGAGCAATGAAGAGTCAGATGGCCCAGGATGGCTGTGGATGTTGATTTGTAATTAGCAGGAGAACAAGATGTCTTGTGGTAGCACGGAGTCGGAAAGACTGCCTATAATATAATAAAATCTCTGAAGTCAGCCTCTCTACTTTTTGCTCCTCTGTGCTTTGAGTTTCTTTTCTCAGCTTTTCTTTTTCTTCCTTCCATGGCAGCCTAGTTTCTTCTGGGAGGAGCTGGGGCTCCTTGTTCCATGAATTGGGAAAGTCACAGTAGTTTTCTGAGCGTCCATTACTTTTCTAAAGTGGAGAACCAGGTCTGGTGAAGTCTGTATTCTCCAGCTCAGGAAAGTTTTCATGTATATAATTTTCCTTTGATGGGAGTAAGAAGGAAAAGAAGGATCCCTAGGAGACACCAGGCAGAATGGGTTCAAGGGTAGCAGGACTGAAATGAAAAAGTTTGAGAGGACCTGGGGATAAGGGAGCATAGCAGGTCAGAGACATATTAGGGCATGGAGAGGGGCTACAGGGAATTCAGCTGGCTTCCCTGTGAGCTCTTTTTTCCCCTGCCTGCAAAACGTGTTACTCACATCTCCTCTTGTATATTTCTACCATACTTTTATCTGGTCTTTCTTAAACATTTTTAAATCCTTTTTCTCTTTTTAATCTCCCACGAGTTCCTTTTTCTTTATGTGTCTCAAGTTTTTTGAGTGCAGTTTTTCAAGGAAAGGGATTATGCCCTACATGTATGTTAGAATTTACTCCCTGATGTGTGACTGATACAGGCACAGTCTGAGAGCCCTGACCTTCCTTCTAGATACTTTATGCTTGTTTGTTATGATTGTTGTGATATGCCACAAGCTAACACCTAAAAGTTTTAAAGCAACTTGCATTTATATGTGTGCAAATTAGTATTTGCAATATTTCATTTGTATGCTAATGGAGGTATCTTAACCTTTAGTGGCTTAAATCTTGAAAGGGACAGGCCTTCAGTCCTCTCTCACACACATCTAATTGTAGTTTTTGGAGAGTAAACTTTTTTTCCCTAATCTAAACTGGAGCCTTTTATTATTAAAAGAAAGCAAATTCAGCTTTGGCATTTTTTTCCCCTATGAACTGGAGTTCCTAGAATATTTCTATGGAGTCTATGGCTTAACTATGTAATTATGTCTCTTGAGTAGATTATATTTTTCTTCCCATAATTATGTTTTACCCAAGAGACTGGAAAGGCTTCAGACCTCTCTTGGGTGAAATTGCTCTTCCTCTCTTCTTTCTTGACAAACTCTGAATCCTGCATGCCTGACTCTGTTCAAGGGCTGAAAGGGAGCTCTTGAAGATATGTGGTAGTGATTATGATTTTTTTTTTCTTTTAGCAATTGGTTTATATATTAAGAGGGGCCCTTAGAGAGAAGCTCTGTTAGCTCATTTTTGAAATGCCATCAGAGAAGAATCTCCTGGAAGGAGCTTTGTTTATGATCTGTGGTCCTCTGTCTGAAGCCACACACTAACATTGCTCTAGGGCTGTCTCCTCTCACGAGCTGTGCTGTGTCATATTGCATGGCTGTTAATTTCCAGTGGCTCAAGAGGGGCTAGAAGCCTTAAACATGAAGACAGTTTCTTAGTCTATTTCATTATTCTAGTCCAGAAATAGCTTTTTGACCTGAACCAGACAGTATACTCTTAGGAGAAAAAGATGACTCAGCAGCCTTTCCCAGCAAAGATTATAGACTCATCAATTTTACTGTGGGAAATGTTTCCCAATAGCCAGTTCCAAACCCCCACCCCCACCCCACCCTGTCCCTCCCTTCCTTCTGCCTTTTCTGGACAAAAGGAAAGATAATTTTAAGCTTATCCATGTTCTTATTAATTCAGCAAGCATTTGTTGTATACCTCCCCTGTATGGCCCTACGTTCTAAGTTTGTGATAGAGATAGAACATGATACTCCTCTGCATGGGTTTCATAGTCAAGTCTAGGAAAATCTAAGATAATTGGGTTTGTGATTTCGTAAAAATATATTCTATTACTTTATAATAAATTAATTCTTACTGAATACCTACTGCACTTAAGCATAAACATGTACAGTAGACAAAAAACAGTAGTAGGAACATGCATTTAGCCCAGCAGTTAAGATGCCCACACCCTGTAGTGAAGTACCTGAGTTGGATTCCTGGCTCTAGTTCCTGACTCCACCTGTTCTGCCAATGCAGATCCTAGGAGGCAGTGATGATGGCTTAGGTAATTGGGTTCCTGCCACCTACATAGACAATCTGGATTTTGTTCCCAGATCCTGACTTTGGCCCCAGTTTGGTCCTGTCTGTTGCAGTAGATGGAAGCCTGGTTGATCTGTCTGTAGCTTTCTCCCTCTCTGCCTCTTGAATAAATGAAAATTAAAACAAATAAACAAGCAAAACAGCTATAGGTGTTCTCAGGTTGCTGACATAAAGTAGAGGGATGTATGAGACAGAAAACACCAAAACACTGTAATAACCAAGGTGAAACTTGGGTGGGGTTTTGCCAAATGTAATTGTTGGGGAGAGGGTGGTCCAAGTAGAGGGGAGGCCTTGGGTAGAGACATGGGGCCTCGTTGAAGAATGGTGAATAGACCAGTATGGATAGAGCATAGATTAGGAGTGATGGAATTATAGCTATTGGAATGAGAATGACAATAAATACCCACCCCATTTATAGGAGCCTTGTTTGCTGGGCTCAAGGCTCTATTTTGCCATGGTCAGTGGAAGACAATGAAATGTTTTAAGCTTAAGTTGAATAATGTGAATTTTAAGGTTTGGGGGGCAGTAAGAGCTTTAAAAGGACAGCTAACCGTTCATTTTTGGTAGTTGAAGAAACTAGGACCTACAGAATTCCATTAAATCCCTCCCCATGGTCATAGGACTAGTCAGTGCCCTTTTAAAAACTCCAGACTGTTTCTGTGGTATATGAGCCACAGACTAGAGGGTAGGAGTGGCTTTAGTGAGGGTGGGAAGAGACTTTAGGAATGGGTTTGAGTGGATAATGGGGTCTAGGAAAGGAGGTTGCTGGATTTGGGGGCTTAGAAACTAGAAAATATTGGCATTATTGGGAATAAGGAATTCAGAGGAGAAGCATTTGTGGTGGAGGGTGGGGAAGGGCAAAGGACTCAACTAAACATTGTAATCTATAGGTCTTTGATTTCTAGGCTTGCACAAACCACTGGTGAAATGCTATTATCTAAATGTAAACAGAAAGGAGCTTCATGTCCCTCAGTGGTGTTTTCACATGTGTGTAGGAATGCAGAAAATCAAGGGTTTTAGTCTAGCGCTTCAGTAGTCACAATGTATGTGGATCAGAACTTTGCATGGCTTCCCTAAGAACCCACCTGAGTCTGTATAATCCTACCTGTTACATTGCTTTTGCTGGAAACCACTGGCTAAACCCCCTGAGGTATACCAAGGTTTATCCTTAGTAGTAGAATTTCAACTACTTTTTTAGGAATTGGATTAGGACCTTAAAATTAGTCAACCTGTCGCTGTAAACATATAGCATTGTGTACTGCTTTCAAGACAGAGAGATAGAACCAGAGGGTCTTATAATTTTTTTCTTGGAACTGCTGTGGAATAGCAATTCTGTTGACGCATAACCAATTTATTCTGAAACATAATTTTGGTGCAAAGTTTTCTCCTCTCTTCCTTTTTACTTCAATAATCATTGTCACAACATTCTTAAACTGTTATATCCTGTGGCTTGAACCCTGGAGTATTGGACCAGATTTCATTGTATCTCTTACTTGATGACAGCAGAGTTAGCTAATGTCTCCCCAGTCACTTTTTTCCACCAGAAGCCTGAATGCATGACCATAGAGGCTCGTGGACTGCCAAAGTATCATCTTATTGATCAGAACATTTGTTATTAAAGAGCAATTTCCCATATGGATTGCAAAGCTTAAAAAAATAATGTGTAGGAGTAAGACTAGAGCAGTCATTGGAGAATGGTGTGCCTCTGTTTGGATTGCTATCATGTGTGTATGTACAGCATCATCTTGTTTCATAAGATATTTACTTTCATGTTTCTTTTTTTTTAAATATTTGTTTATTTGAAAGGCAGAGTTATATATAGAGAGGGTGAAATAGAGAGAGAGAGAGAGAAAGATATTCCATCTGCTGGCTCAAGCCCCAAATGGCTGCAATGGCTGCAGTTGGGCTGGTCCGAAGCCATGAGTCAGGACCTTCTTCTGGGTCTCCCACATAGGTGCAGGGGCCCAAGATGGGCCATCTTCCATTGCTTTCCCAGGCACATTAGCAGGAAGCTGGATTGGAAGTGGTGCAGCTGAGAATCAGACTGGCGCAATTTGGGATACTGGTGTTGCAAGCAACAGCTTTACTTGCTATACCACAATGCAAGCCCTATTATCATTTTGTGATTTTACTCTCCAGCTAGCTCCTCCTTCTCTCTCTGCTTATCAAAAGCCTACTAAACCTTCTAAGACATAATGGTCTTATTAGTGAATTCCTTCTTTCCTTCTGGTGGAAATTAATTGCTACCCTGTCTTCCTTCCTTCCTTCCTTCCTTCCTTCCTTCCTTCCTTCCTTCCTTCCTTCCTTCCTTCTGATTTATTTATTTATTTGAAAGCCAGAGTTACAGAGAGGCAGAGGCAGAGAGAGAGAGAAAGGTCTTCCATCCACTGGTTCACTCCCTAGATGGCAGCAATGGCCAGAGCTATGCCAATTCGAAGCCAGGAGCTGTGAGCTTCTTCCGGGTCTCCCACCCGGTACAGGGACTCAAGGACTTGGGCCATCTTCTACTGCTTTCCCAGGCCATAGTAGAGAGCTGGATAGGAAGTGGAGCAGCTGAGACTCAAACCTGCACCCACATGGGATGCAGGTGCTGCAGACCGGGGCTTTAACTAGTGCTGGCCCCATCCTCTGTATTTCTTATAGCACTCTATTATTAATTTTAAATGTTTTATTATGAAAAATTTCAAATATACATGAAAATAGAGGTTATACCTAATAAAGTCCCATCTACTCATCACATTACTGTTTTTTTGGCCATACTTGCTCCATCTGCTTTGCAGAAATATTGTCAAGGAAATACCAGACATCAAGACATTTAACCTTGAGATATATGTCAGTCCTTCTCAAAAATGAGGACGTTTTCTTACATAGTCACAAAAACCACAGCTTTTTTTAAGGCTTTAAAATAGTCCATATTCAAATTTCTCATTTGATCCCTTGTTTGTGTTTCAGTGGTTTCTGTCTCCATAGTCTTTCTTTGCTTGCCTGTCTTCCCCACTAGATTGTGACTCTTTGGGGCAAGTGGTTTTGTTTCATGTTTTTTTGTCCCCTCTTTACATTGCCTAGTGAGACTCACAGAGAGTAGAAACCCAGTATACGCTGGCTGGGGTAACTAGTCTGAATGTGGACAAGCTTCTGATTCCTTACTGATGCTGTTTTAGCTCTTTCTTTAAACTTTATTTAAAAATTGCATTTTGATGGTACCCAGGGTACTACAGATAGATGCCTTATTAAAGAAGTGAATGTTTAAAACCAATTTAAGACACTACCATAAAAAGGTGAGTTGCTTCACAGCATGCCCTAATGATCAGCAGAATTACTGTATTGTGCCTTAGTAGGGTGAACCAGGTATTCCTTAGGGAACTCATTGTGAAAAATACAATATTTTGTTATTTATTTTTTTTGAAGAGTTACTTATTTGAAAGGTATAGTGATGGAGAGAGAGAGAGAGAGAGAGAGAGAGAGAGAGAGAGAGAGAAATAGAGAGAAGGAGCTCTTTCATCCACTGGTTCACCACCCAAATATGTACAATGGCCATGGCTGGGCCAGGCGGAAGCTTCCCATGTGGGTAGCAAAGGCACCTGGACCATCTTCTGCTGCTTTCTTGGGCACATTAGCAGGGAACTGGATCAGAATTGGAATAGCCCGGGACTTGAACTGGAGCTCTGATATGGGATGCCAGTGTTGCAAGTGGTAGCTTAACCCCCTGTACCACGATGCTAGCCCCTCTTATTTTGCTCTTTTATATGTGTGTCTTGGCATCATTCAGGGGAAATGCTCTAACTAGTATAGTGCATTATGTTGTGGATATTTTACATAGTGTGAGGTTCTGGCTGGGGGCCAGGTAGCTCTCCAAAGTTATTAAGCATTTCTCAGTCAACTTTTATAAAAGTGGGCAACTTTATTTTTGTAGTTCACAGACCATATTTTCAGAGCCTCTATATACCAGTTTCAGAAGTGCGATTTTTTGAAAGCAGAAGTTATAATGGAAGTACTGCTAGCATTCATTGTGGGTAGGGAACAATGGGATGGTTAGCTAAACTTGCTTAGTGACTTAACAGTTCCTCTTGGGTCTTTGCTCTAAGAATGTGTGAATGCTGTGACCTTTTGATCATGCTTTCTTCTTGTGTCTGTGAATTTATTGCAACAGAAGTCATATTCAGCCAAGCACATTCAACTTTTCATGGAAATCTTTTCTGAAAACCACTTTTTTCTTTTCCATTTAAAATTCATTTTGGGTCATGATTTACTCTGAATAACCACTGTCACACTAGTAAGATCTAAAACGAGCTTTTTGGCAACAGGAGAGAAGAGACCACTGGACCAGCAAAGAGGAAACCTGAGTTCTAGTCCTGCCACTAACTGAGTGACTTTGGGCAAGTCACATCCTCTCTCAGGGTTTTAGGGTCCTTATCCATAAAAGGAAGTGCATTGCTTGAAAATTTGTTGCCCTTTTCATATTTCTGATTCTAAATCACTATCAACAAACCTTAAGAATTACAGCAAGAATGAGTGGGGTTTTTCAGAATTAAAGAAAGCTTTTCTTAAATGAATGTTCCTTAGTAAAAATTTGTAGGAAGCACCAATAAAAGGCATTCTCTAAGGAAAGATTTTGCCCCGTGGATTCACTAGATTGACTAACAAGAAGAGAAGCATTTTTTTTGGGGGGGGGGGCGTGGGAGTGGGGAAAGATAGTGTTGTAATATGATATCTTGGGCCAGAAAAATGTCTTTTAATTAGGCCTTTGTTTAAAAGAGGAGTATACTTATTCACTCATTTATTGCACAAATAATTATTGAATACCTGCTATATAGCTGGCACTGAAGTAGGCTGTGAACAGGACATAACACTGAGTTCTGAGGGATTTAGCTGGCAGAAGAAACAAATAAATACACAAAGAAAATTACATATTATAGCCACCATAAAGAGGGGGGGCACGTGTGGGAGGGTGGGAACCTATTTTGGTTATGGGAAGCAGGCAAAGACCTCTTGTAGGAGGTGATATTCACCCTGAGGTCTCAGGAATAAGAGGGAACAGGCCAGAGAAAGAATCAGGGAAGAAGCATTTCAGGAAGACGGATGGTTCTTGAGTTGGGAAACTGAAATGGAGACATGTTAGATACTCAGAGAGATGATAGGGTCTTGGACTACAGTTATAGCAGTAGAGGTGGAGAGAACTGACTAGATGTGAAATATAGCATTAAGATAGAATTGGAGAGACTTGCTAATGGATTAAATGTGGGAGGTGAGGAATCAAGAGAAATCAAGGAAAATGTTTAGGTTTTTGAGTTAAGCAGTTGGGTGGATAGTGTCATTTACTGAAATGGGGGACTGTTAAGGAGGAATAGTTTTTTTTTGGAGGGAAGAATCGAGAATTCTATCTCGAATATACTGCATTTAAGATACTTTTGAGACATCCCAGGGGAGATATCAAGTAGGCAGTGGGACATACAATCTGCAGCTCAGGACAGAGATCAAGATTCACCCAGAGACGGGGAAGGCATTGGTGTGCATAGATCTCAGTTCATGCATTGGACTGAGACCATCTTGAGCAGTGTTCTCAATTCTGGCTACATGGGATTGGTTCACATGGTGAACTTTTAGACTATAACCTTTGAGAGTGGGCATTTAGCGTAGTGCTTGAGATGCCTATGTCCCATATCCAAGTCCCTGGGTTCAATTCCCAACTCTGTCTCCAGCTCCTGACTCCAGCTTCCTGCTAATACAGGCTAAAGGATGCAGCGGTGATGGCTCAAGAAATTGGGCTCCTGCTACCCACATGGGAGACCTGGATTGTGTTCTTGGTTCCCAGCTTTAGCCCAGCCCAGCCCCAGTTGTTGTGAGCATTTAAGGAGTGAACCAATGGATGGACTCTTTTTCCATCTCTTTCTGTTTCCTTCTTTCTATCTGTCTGTCTCTCACTCTCAAAAGTAAAATAAATAAAATAAAACTTTTTTCCCAGGATTCTCTTCCATAAATTCGGACTTAGATCCATTGTGGGGCCTATACATTCATGTTTTTCGAAGCTTTATAGGGAATCTTATCTGTGCATGGTGGAAGGTCCACTGCTGTAGGGAGAAAGGACAGCTAGAGAAGTGGATCTAGGACTGAGCTTGCACATATAAAGTCTCTGGTAAAACCCGAGTTTTCCACTCTTTGTGTCTTTCTGCTACTTGGAAGATCTACTCTTTGGACCTTTGAGGATTGTCCTCTGTGCACCCTGACAGGGCATCCTGTCCTGAATTTAAGTCAATGTGTCTTTTGTCTTCTTGATTTCTGAAGATGTCTTTGGTACTGAGGATTTAAGAAATCTTCTTTCAGCCTGTCATTTGAGTGTTACCCTGATGTGGTTTAGCGGTAGTGGGTATTTGTCATGGTTGAAAGATGAAGAACCTGTTTGGGTTTTGCTTTTTGTTGTACTGTAAGAATTTTCTTGTGGTTGCAGTGGTTGCTGTGAAGGGGCAGTTATCTTCAGGAAGAGTGTGTGTGTTTGTATATATGCATCCACAGAGAGATGTTCCCTGATGTCTGTAGAGTCTTGGTAGCTCTCTTTGAAGGTAATTTCCAAAAGATCATTGAAGCTTTAAAATTTTACCTGTTCTTAAATTAGTCACACTTTCCAGTGCTATTCCAAGTTCTTTATTCATGCCTACATCCTCCTTTTTTTTTCTTTCAGAATTTTTATTCAAAACAACCACAGTAACATTAATAATAGAAAAATTCACATGGAAATATGCACAACCTAGTCACCTTGCATTACTTCCAACCACCTGTCTGAAGAGCCAGAGGCAGAGGTGCAGGTGGAGGAAAGCCACCCTTTCCCACAGAGCCCCATCTTGCAGTCAAGGCAGATTTCCTCCAAAGAATGAACAACCACAGGGAATGATGAGAACTAAAATACTGTGATCGGCAAGGGTTTTGCTGGGGGTCTGAGATGTGTAAGCACCAAAGAGGGAAAGGGAGATGAAGCGACCATTGAAAAGGGAAGGGAGGGTGTCATCAGGGTCCAATCTCTTTGAATAGAAGCTCTGGGAAACTAGGCTGACTGTGGATGTGCCCTACATCCTGCTACTGCTCCCTAAAGCACTGGGTTAAGAGAAAATAAAAATGCCCTCAGCTATCCACATACTGAGCTCACATCTATTCAGCCTCCATGAAAATCTAATGAAAAGGCTAAATGTACAAATCAGAGGAAAACTTATTAAATTTTCTTGTGAACCATGGCCCACATAAAGTCCTAGTATAAAGGAACCATGCAAGTTCCCGTAGCCCTCCCCTTAGCCCTCAGGGAATCTGCCATTCCAAAAAATGTTTACAGCTGTATCAATACAACACCAACACTGTATGTGAGAGAGAGAGAGACAGAGAGACAGAGAGACTCCATGGGTCCTAGCTGTTATAAATACTATATAATTTCCCAATTGTTATACCTGGAAGAATGTATTGGTGGGAGCTGGTGAGCCAGGCAGCAACCATTTGTTTATGGTAATGGGTGAGTTATTAACTTTGTAATTGAATCCTTGCTGCTACTTCTGCTTATGTTGAAAACCAGCCGTGGCACCTCACTGAAATTAGTTCTTACTATTAGGTGTCTTACTCTACTACATTCTGGTTATTTTTAGTCTTCCATAGCAGTTGTGGGAGGAAACAGAGATAAAGCTAGAAAGCAACACTTATGGAATCACATGATGAATAGACAGTCAACTTAGACTAACTATCCTAATCAATAGCTGGGGACCGCAGGATCAATCGCTGGGGACCACAGGACAGTTGTTCTGCTTCTGCAAGCCTTGGTTTCTTTATTTGCCGACACCTTACTTGCTAGGGGTAGGAACTGTTTTGGGTCACCTCTAAAAGTTCTTTTGGGTCTTAAAATCTCTTTGCAATCTGGGTAAAAATTCATAAATGTTGGGGAAAACAACTATTAAACAATGAATTTCCCTAGTTTTTCCCAATCATTTTTCTACTAGGTCCAGTCCCTCTGTTGTAGCAGATGCCCAATACTTGCACTGGCAGGAAATAGGGTGGTGGGTGCATTTCAGTTAATGGGCCCAGTTGGAACATGTTTGGCCGTGGAGACAGCTACACTCATATTACCAAGCCTTGGCTTCCTGTCTGTTTTCTTTGGTCTGGGTAGGCAATGAAAAAGGAGACAGGAAAATACATTTTGGGGCAAATAAAATAAGGAATTTGTCTTATGAAGACAGCTTATAGTTGGGAAATTCTAATGTTCTATTTAACCCTTCTTGATACATTCCTCTTGTCCTGCTTAAGTGGAAAATAGAGTGTTTGTACCACCCATGGAGCAGTGAGGAATTCTCGACCTTGAAGGCTTTTAATAATTCTCCTTCAAGCTTTTTTTTTTCTTTTATGGATGATAATCCTAATTCCCCTTAGTTTTTCTTCAGTGGACAAATTCAGAATCCAGTCATCATCATAGTGGCTCTTGGAATCAGCTTCAGTCACTTAATGGTTTTACTTAGCTATTGGGACAATGTACTAGGGCCTCACTGGTACAGAATCTGAGGGCAGGGAGTTACACTGTATTTCTGTTCATGTATCAAGCATTGCACTAACTCATGACAGTGCCATTCTCCAGAGTTCCAGATAACTATGTCACATGCAGTGTCTGATACTCTTCTGTTATATTGCGTGAAGACACTATACTCATCTGATAAGGATGATTTGATGACTTTTAAGAAGTCTTATTACCTTGGGTATATTTCAGTTTACTTATTTATTTACTATCCAGGATTTCCTTAGGTTTTAGATTCAAATAAACTAGAAGAGGGATAGGAAGTTGTTTTTTTTTTTTTAAACAGACTCAAATTTACATGCTTAGCTGACGAAAATTTTTCAGTTTCTTTTACAAAACCACAGCAGTAAATTTAAGGTAAAAAAGCATTCTCTCAGACTTAACAGAGCTTGTTATGCATTTTTGGGCTTTGACATATCATGAAATATCCAGATTCCTCTAGAAAATTTGCGTTTCCTTGACCATATTCTGTTTTTTTTTCTTAACTTCTTAAAGTTCTAGGTTTGAGTTTTATTTGTTCGTTTAGAAAGTTAGAAAAAGATTTCAGTAAGGGACAGTTTTAACATAAAACAGAAAAAGTTACTGTGATCATGGTGGAAATTTCCCTTTGGCAAATGTTTGTCTCTGTTTCTGCCCCAGCTCTCTGGCTGTGTGTCTAACATGCGTGAACTCTCTGAGCTTTCAGAGGCAGCCTCCTCTGTCATGAAACAAGCAAACATTGCCCAGTTCACATCTACCTTTCCCATCCTTTCACTGAGAGGCCTGGAGGAGGCACCTGGACTTCCTCGTGAGCTCTACCAAGGCACAGAGACTCTGGGACCCTTAGAACAGAAGTAGGAATGCTTGCCACCAGATAATGATTATCAAGCAATTAGAAATGGAAGGCATTTATAGACACATCATTATAAATACCAGTATTGATGATTCCTTGCCTTAAACCTCCAGTTTGTATGTTCACATATCTATTTAGTATGGTCAATTGTTCAGCTAATTAATATGCTTTTATTTTATGATTTGCTGTTTCCAGGGCACAGACAGAAGCTTGATGACTCTAAACCTAGTTTGTTCTCTGACCGCCTCAGTGATTTAGGGCGCATTCCTCATCCCAGTATGAGAGTAGGTGTCCCGCCTCAGAACCCACGGCCCTCCCTGAACTCTGCACCAAGTCCTTTTAATCCACAAGGACAGAGTCAGATTACAGGTAAGACAGACTCCTAGGTTTCACTTGCGCAGACTGGCAGGCTGGGGGTGAGGGGCTACCAGATGAGATGTGTTCACTGCGAAACTCCTGGAGCTGGGAAATGGCTTATTAAATAATTGACTTGAGGATACTAACTTCTTTTTTATATAAAAATTTGAATATTCAATAACTTTGGGGTAAAATTTTTGGGGAAACTTATACCATTGTTGCACTCTGCAGCAATGTCAGTCTACACACTGATGGAATGGTAATGACTGCTTTTTGGGGGAGAATGTTTGTTTAAGTTTCTGTATTATATCCGGATGGTGCAGGGGATAACATCACATCCTCACTATTAGAAAACTAGCATTACTGTCTCACATTTGGGCTTAAATTCCTTATCTGTATAACTGTTTCATTAAGTTTGCTTGAAAATTTCTCAGAGCTACCGAGAAGCCTTCACTGGTTGCTATAAAGCCTGGTCAGTAAGGAACTCATTAGGCAGACAGAATTCACTTCTGATTCACATTTAGCTCTGACACCTCACGTGACATTTCTCTGTATATATTCTAGTGAGCTCCTTACTTTACCTTTCTTCTTAAAGATGATGTGAATATCCCCAACTCTTTTTTTTTCCTGTCTCATTTGTGCAGAAGCAGACCTTATTTTAGGACTAGTTTGGCTGCTTTTTTGAACATGGTGATAGAAGAGAGTGTCAGTCATCATAGAGCTTTAATTTTCAGATCAAAAAGTACTGAGAGCTGAAGGGAACTCGGTGCCATCTAGTTGTTATTGTTGGTGGAGGTGGACTAGAACAGAAGGAAAATAAGTCAAAACAAAACATAGAAAAGCCCTCAACATGAATCGTTTTTAATGTTTAGATTTTCACCTATAATGGTTAATCTTGAATGTTCTTAATGGTCTCAAAGTGTAATTGTTTATAATCTAATTGACCCACTTCTTCTCTGCTGCCCGTGTTATATAAAAGCATTCTTGTATATTTAACTCAGATTTTAGTTTACATATATATGTATATTTTTGAATATATAGTTTTGCATAAGTATATATTAAAAATAATATAGTTATAAAAATAAAAATATCCAAACACTGAAGAGAATCAAATATCTACATCAAGGAAAAAGATTAGAGATCTGTAAAGAAGTCCATGTTTTAGCCAATATAAAACATTTATATGCATATAAGCATTTATATGTTCACTAGACATTTATAATTGATAAAAATGCAAGGGTGAAATTCACTTTAACTTGTGACTTATATGTTTGTAGCTATAGGTGCTACTACATTTAAGGTAGTGGACTTTAGATTATTGATTAAGGCTTATCTTTGTTTTATCTTGTCTGTTTGTATTTATAGTAATCCTTAAACTCTTTATATGTGTGTGTGTGTGTGAATAGAGGTTCTATGACTTGGCAACCACTGGTTTATTTAAATGTTTGATTTCTGTGTTTTAATTTTTAATTACTTGTTAATCATGTTATATTAATGACTTATTGTTTTAAGCAATGTCAGAAGAGCAGCTGAGCAGATCAGGAGTGTGGCTATCCCTACAGACAGGGATCCTCTTCCTTTGTCAGCTACTCCTCATTCTCTTCCCTGTGGGAGGCTCAGGAAGCTGAAATTTCTCATCTATAGTTGCACGGCAAATTAGTGGCAGAGAAGTGTACATATACATTGGATATATTTCTTAAAGTGAAAGTATAAAACAAACATTTCTAGGTACTGATAGCCTCTTGGAATTTTTATGAGAGTATTAGCTCTTAATTTGGGGGAGTATTAATATTAGTAGAATTGATCTATAGATCAATCTTCTCTTTAAAAAATTTTTTTTTAGAGAGATAGCGAACAAGAGTGAGAGCAAGAGAGTGTGTGTGAGAGAGAGAAAGAGGAGAGCAGTCATCCACTGGTTCACTCCCAAAAGCCTGCAATGGTCTGGGCCCAGGTCCAGAGCCAGGAATCAAGAACTCAGTCCAGGTCTCCCATGTGGGTGTCAGCGACTGAAGTACTTGAGCCACCACCTGTTGCTTCCCAAGGTCTGTGTTACCTGGGAGCTGGAGCTGGGAATTGAACTTGGGTACTCCAATACGGGATGCAAGTTTTTAACCGCCTACCCCTCTCCTCCCCACATCTGTAGGACTACAAGGTGTTGGGTCTAAAATCTCATATCAAATTTTCCAAATTTGCTGATGTACACATACATACTTGCCATCTCTACTTAGTCTTGGCCTTGTTAACTTTATTATTTTATTTTTTTTTTTACAGTTTTTAGCTTTTTTTTTTTTTTTTTTTTTTTTTTTACAGGCAGAGTGGACAGTGAGAGAGAGAGAGATAGAGAGAAAGGTCTTCCTTTGCCGTTGGTTCACCCTCCAATGGCTGCCGCGGCCGGCACGGGCCACACGCTGCGGCCGGCGCACCGCGCTGATCCGATGGCAGGAGCCAGGTACTTCCTCCTGGTCTCCCATGGGATGCAGGGCCCAAGCACTTGGACCATCTTCCACTGCACTCCCTGGCCACAGCAGAGAGCTGGCCTGGAAGAGGGGCAACCGGGACAGAATCCGGCGCCCCGACCGGGACTAGAACCCGGTGTGCTGGCGCCGCAAGGTGGAGGATTAGCCTAGTGAGCTGCGGCGCTGGCTAGTTTTTAGCATTTATTCAGTGAGAGAAATATGCAGGAAAGTGAGGGCTTTATTTAGGGGAGAAAGAAGTCTAGAAACTAAGTTAGGTCCATACCAGGCAGAGAGCAGGCTGGGAGCCATGTGAAGCAAGCATGCAGGCAGGAAATCAGAGAGCAAGGTGGCCAGAAGACCATGTACCTGGAGGCACGGGACAACAAGGGCAGGCCCACCATGCTCCAGGCCTTTTATTTACTGCCAAAGGGGAGTGGTTATGTTGTCTGATTGGCAGGTGGGGTCAGGTAGGGGCGTGAGATCACACAGGTGGTGTGGTCTTCCAGCTCACAAATCTAATTGATTTAATCCTATCTGCTTGCCTGTATCATTCCCCCCATCAGAGATTCCAGACCTTGATCTTAGGGATGCTGAAGGGTGTAGAATCATCATATCTTCTGTAGCGGCTTCCTGCTTATGAGGGGTATAGCACAGACCCTGCCTGTCCTGGGTCTGGAAGTCTCTTGCTATCTCATCTAATGAGTTTGCTTTATGAGCTGGAGAATTTTTGGTCACCACCAATGGCAGTGTCCCCTGCATGGTCAGTTATTCTCAGAAGTTGTTGAGTTCTGAAACATGTAAGTTTGTCATTCAGCATAAGCAAAACTAGAACAAAACCAATTGCAGTGGAGTGCCCCTTAATATGGAAAGAGCATATCTTACAGACTCCCAGATAATGGTTGGTGATAGGCTACCCTTATGCAGATTATAAAACCATTTAGCCTGAGCATAGAGAATTATAATAGAAGAACTCATTAGGTAGTTTTCTTGTCAATAACAGCTCCCAGAGAAAATCAAAAGAAGAGGCAGATGCATCATGTTTGTCTTAAGGTGCAGAAGTCTTGATGTGGCAAAAGCAAAAGCTTTACTTATCTTTTTCCTTTTGAAGAGGTATTTAAGGTCTCGATTGGCTTACAGGAATAATGAGGCATGTAACTTTCTTTAAATGGCCTCATATTGTTAGTGAGATAACACAAGTGGCTGCCCATAACCAAGGATGTACAGAGTTCTACTGTGACCCAAATGATTAGGAAAAACCCTAAACACGCAGAGCAGCAATAATATCAAAGTGAGTTGAATAGATTTACTTTTTAAATCTCTAGAGTAATTTTCTTGTTTACTTAGTAAGTATAATTTCAGGTCTATCACAAATAGCTTTTAGGGCCCAGGTAATATGTGGGAGAAGTATTGTCCTTGGTTTAGAATCTCACTGAAGAGTTAGTTACCCTTCCCAAACCTCCTGCTCCACATTCTGTGACCCAGGCTATAATATTGTTGACCCTCGAGTACATATTTTTCCCTCTGTTCTTTTTTACTGAGACTGCTACATCTCTACGAGTCTCTATTAATAAGATACCATGCGTCCTTCAAGGTTGCTATGTTGTCTTCTTTGGGAAAGAGTCCTGGAACCTTTATCTAAAGGCTGTCTTTCCATCCTTTCAGCTTCAGTTGAGATTGTCTTATTTTATTGCTTATATGAAATTAGAAATCATAAATTGAAGAAGGAAGTCATAAGCATTTAGTGTTTTATAATTATTAGCCTTCTCCAATGTCTCTTGCAATTCCCAAGGTGAAGGTTCTAATCATAAGGTAGGCCTGCATCTTTGTAGTGCTGGTCTGATAACTGTGGAAGTCTTTCAGGCTGATTTCCACCCGTAGGGTCCAGGGCCTCCCCACAGCTTCCTAAGGAAATGGATTCCTCTGCACTGCTTTATTGCTCTGATATCTGCTACCTGCCTCTGGACACCAGGAAGCACCTAGTCTATCACAAACATCCACTGCTTTTGACTCAGAGTATGATGATAGTAGAGTAAGGATACTATATTAGTGCATCTCTCAAGATAATCAGTGTTTTAATTCAGTAGCCTCTGTGTTGGTCAGCTACATCTAAAAATAATTATACTGATTCAGGGCCTTGGGTTTTGTGGATTGGACCATTAATCTCACCTTTAGGGCAGGGCATGCACTGCTGTTCTGTCGTTCATTTATTCAAAAAATATTTATTGATTGCCTGCTATCTGCCAGGCATTAATTCAAGTGAGCAAGACAGACATAATTTCTACTCACAAGGAGCTTGTATTTTAGTGTAAATAAGCATGCATAGAAAATAGTTTCAAATAATAGCAAGTGCTGTTAGAAAATAAAATGAGGTAATTGGTAGAGAGCAGCTTAGGGGTGGAAGAAGCTAATTTTGATTGGAAGGTTGGGAAAAGATTCTTTGAAAAGATTTGAAGGTCTATGAGGAACGGCGCTTCAGGTGGTGGAAAACTCAGGTAAAGGGAATGGCAGGAAGCCAGCAGGGGCTAGATTATAGAGAGTATGGAAGGCCATAGGCACTTGAGTCTGTTATGATTGTAGTGGATGCTGTTGAAGAATGTGAAGCAAGGGGTGACATTTTCTAATTTGCATGTTTAAATGATGTCTGTTGGATGCTGTGTGGTGAGTAGGTTATCAGAGGGTAAAGAAAGAAGGAGGGTTGTGTTCTGGAAGATACTGTAGTAGCACAAGAGAGTTGATGGTGGTTGCAATAGAGATAGAAGTATTCTGAACACTTAAAAATATAGAGACCTCACACAGACAGGGCCTAGGAAAAGGAGGCTGGTGGTGCTGTTTATACTGACGTGGGGGAAAATTGGAAGCACGTGGCTGGGGTGGAACTGGGGAGCTCAGAAAAGCAGTCACGTAGAGAAAGGAGACTTGACATTTTCAGTTGTACAGCAAGGCACAAAACTTCCCCTACAACATCATCTGAAGAGCTGCCCCCCACCCCATGATTTTTCCTAGGTTTCATGATTCCCTGTGGGGTTCCTTTCTCCATTGAAAGCAGCTCTTGATTCTTAATTTTTTTTTAAGCAGTCAATGGAAGTTAATTTTCCCTGAATGTAAATGCTAGAAGGAAGTGCACAGGACATTTTACCCCTCCATTCTGACCTCTTTTGCAGTGGCCGTTGTCAGAAGTACATCTTGACACTTCTGCATATTGTTTTTGGATGCTAAATTAATATGTTATCATAATTCATGCCTTTGTCTCTCACTGGATACCATTCCTTGTGTTGCTTTTCTAAATACATTTATATTTTTGTCTTCCAAGCTTACCCCAAATGCTGCCACCTCTGTCAAGCCTCTTCCAATATAATCAAGCTGAGTCAAGTTCCCATACCAACTTGTACAGTCCTGCATGGTGACAGTTACTTCTTTGCATGTCTGTCTCCTTTATCAGACTTTGAAAAAGTTCAGAGTCTACAGCCATTTTATTTATTTATTTATTTTAAATATTTTATTTATTTATTTGAGAGGTAGAGTTACAGACAGTGAGGGTGAGGGACAGAGAGAAAGATCTTCCTTCCGTTGGTTTACTCCCCAAATGGCTTCAATGGCCAGAGCTGAGCCAATCTGAAGCCAGGAGCCAGGAACCAGGAGCTTCTTCTTGGTCTCCCACATGGGTGCAGGGGCTCAAGGAATTGGGCCATCTTCTACTACTTTCCCAGGCCCTAGCAGAGAGCTGGATTGGAAGAGGAGCAGCTGGGACTAGAACGGGTGCCCATATGGGATGCTGGTGCTTCAGGCCAGGGTGTTAACCCGCTGTGCCACGGTGCCGGCCCCAAGCCATTTTATTTAATGTTGTATCCCCACTACATCCTGCCTAGTTGGTGACTCTTGACGTTGATTTCTTCAGGAAGTGTGACCCATTACTATCCTAGTCATAGTATTTTTCCAGTATCTATCTGATTGGATTGCCGTTAGGTGTCATTTATTGTTCTAATGAATTTAACTCATGTACTCCTTACATTAGCTTTATGAGAAAAGTGGCATTATTATGGAAACTGAGGGTCAGAGAGGTGAGATAGCTCCCTGAAGTTCCATTACAACACTAGTAAGTGGCAAATACAGACGCTAAGACCTGATCTCCATACTTCAGGGTCCAGTGCTCTTTAGCACTCTGCACCCTTTGGAGGCTGACGTTACTCAGTTTCCTCCCTCTTACGTCCCTGACAACTTTAATTTATGCAACTAGGTTTCACTTACAAACTACTTTTACCCAAGTTTTTACTGAAGCCTTAAAATAATTTTGAGAAGCACATATTTTACAGAGGGAGAAATATATTCTTAGAGAAATGATTTGCTGAAGACCACTTGAGTTATTATAATTGACCATGGATTTCAGCTCTTAGCAGGCAGTTATTGCCCTCCCCATCAATGGAAGTTGACATTCTGAGTGACACATGCCTGAAAAGACTAATTTCTTTTTTTCCTTAAAGATTTATTTATTTATTTGAAAGGCAGAGTTACAGAGAGGCAGAGAGAGAGAGAGAGAGGTCTTCTATCTGCTGGTTCACTCCCCAGCTGGCCACAATGGTTGGAGCTACACCGATCCAAAGCCAGGAGCCAGGAGATTCTTCCGAGTCTCCCACGCAGCTGCCGGGGCCCAAGGTTTTTGGCCATTCTCCACTACTTTCCTAGGCCATAGAAAAGTGTTGGATAGGAAGTGGAGCAGCCGGGACACAAACTGGTGCCCGTATGGGATGCCGGCACTGCAGGCGGCAGCTTTACCCGCTATGCCACAGCGCTGGACCCGAGACTAATTTCTTTTTTATTTGAGTTGCTCGGAGATGATATTTTCATTAAAGGGATGAATTAGGAGTATCTGATTTATACTTTGAAATTTATTATAATAGCTTTTAATGATCGAATCACAGTTATATAAAGCATGTATTCAAAGTAATATTTCTAGGAATATCTTGGTGGGGGAGCCCCAGCTTGCCAGACATCTATGGAATAATAATGATCTTATCAAAAGTTACTCCGACTGAAGTCACATGGTTTCACTTCAACTTCTATGTGGTTCTGTATTTCCTTAGCAAACAGTGCTCCTTTAAAAATTAAGAGGCTTTGCACCACTTAGGCCAGTTGGAATTAGGCTATGTGTGCTTGGCTTTCTTCAGCCTGATTCTATGTGCTTGTCCTGAAACATTTGTTTTTTATTTTAGTTATTTATTTTTAATAATATTTATGCATTTAATTAAAAGGAATAGTTAGAGAGAGAGAGAAAGAGAATCTTCCATCTTCTGGTTTACTCCCCAAATTGCAACAATGTCCAGGACTTTACCAGGCTCAAGGGAGGAACCCGGAATTGCGTCTAGGTCTACCATGTGGGTGGCAAGTAATACACTTTTCCAGATAGCTTAGTAGGGAGCTGGGTCAGAAGCAGAGTAGCCAGGACTCAAACTGACACTCATTTGGGATGCTGGCATTGCAGGTGGCAGCTTAACCTGCTGCGCCACAATGCTAGTCCCTCTTGGAACATTTATTAGTGGAGATTTTTCAGAAACAGAAATGGGAAAGTTCAGCTGAGTTGTGTGTCTTAAATGACTATTCAGTTTAAGTAATGAATGACCATATGATACTTTAATGTGATGCAAGTCCAGAGGTGCAGTGGCGTGGAGTGGTAGCTGTTGCATATGAAGGGGAAGGAGCCCATCAGAGTCTCAGGGGCTGTTGGTGAGCAGGAAGAACTGCAGGGCACCCTCAGTGTGGGTGTGGAGAGTGGGAGGTAAGTGAGCTGTTAGTCTTCACAACCACTGTGGTTCTACTCACTTGGGGTCAGCTTGTGTCCTAAAGAACTGAAGGCTCCGTACTCACAGACAGAATGTTGGAAGTACTTTTACTGTGGTGGTGCTATGTTTTGTTGTTGTTTTGGTGCTATGTTTTAATTCCTGAAGTTACTGGAAAATCTTTCCCTATCTTCTTCCTTTGAGATCTTTTGGGCAGGTTAGTTGTGTGTGTTGCTGCCAAGCCCATGTATAGCAGGAAATCTCTTCTAGAGGAGGTTGCTGGTCACAAGCCTTAGTTTGCAAACGGATCACAAGTCCTGTGTGTAAACACTGTTTCACATCTATTCAGCTTTGGCAGTCACCTTATGAGGAAGAGCAGAACTTGAGTGCAGGCTGTGATGGCTTTAAAGAATGAAGTTCTGAAGGATCTGTGAAGGGCTGGGGGTCAACCTGTCATGATGTTGCTTGGCCTGTTAACATAACATGCAGGGTAGCTTCTCAAAGATGCTCTGTTTAGGTTTCTATCAGTTGGAATTCCCTTATTAACTTAAGATGGTCTGAAATATGATGTTAGAAAACTAGAGAGGAGTGATATTGTGAGAAAAATTAATTTCTTGTTCCAAAAACTTGTCTTTGTAATTTTCTTCAGTTTAGTTACTATTTCTTTTTTTTAAATAAAGATTTATTTTATTTATTTGAAAGAAAGAGTTACAGAGAGAGGTAGAGATAGAGAGAGAGGTCTTCCATCTGCTGGTTCACTCCCCAGATGGTCGCAATGGCCAGAGCTGCGCCGATCCGAAGCCAGGAGCTGGGAGATTCTTCCGGGTCTCCCACGTGAGTGCAGGGTCCCAAGCCAAGAGCCAGGAGCTGCTTCTGGTTCTCCTATGTGGGTTCAGGGGCCAAGGACTTGGGCCATCTTCTACTGCTATCCCAGACCATAGCAGAGAGCTGGATGGGAAGTGGAACAGCCAGGACTAGAACCGGTGCCCATATAAAATGTCAGTACTTCAGGCCAGGGCTTTAACCTGCTGTGCCACAATGCCTGCCCCATAGTTACTATTTCATTGTGTAAAGAATCTGTTTCCTATATGATGCCTCCCTTTGTTCTTCTTCCCCAAGACTTTTCCATTTCTATCCATCTTGAATTCATTCTCCTAGTCTTTTCCAAAGCATCATCTCTGTTTCAATAGTTTGATATAAGGGTCTTCAAAATTTCATGGAAAATGTATATTACGAAAGAGCTATGTCTGGATTTAAAAATTTCCTTACACCAAAATTAATTTTTATCTTTTAGTTCTATCTTCCCCACAGACCTTTTGCAGTGTGCTCATATGCGTATACATATATATGTGCAACATGCACACTTTCCCATTTACTAGTTGCCTAGGGATACTTCTTTTTCTAAATTTCCTAAATTTTTCATTAATATAAAGAGACAGATTTTATGCACTCCATAGATACAGTTCCAAGAAGACAACCACATTCTTCACTCCTTTTATCCCCCCCAACTCCCCTCCCTTCATTCCATCTCTTCATCAGTTTTTGCAAAAACATAATTTTAATCCAATCTGTATTCACAGGCTTAATTTGCCACTAATCATAATATTCAACAAGTAAAAAGTAGGAAGACCACAGTTCCACAGGAGTATAAACAAGGGCTAAAACGACAATCATATCCCAAAATGATTGTTTCACTCCTATACATTTTTTGGTATTTATTAACTGCCACATATCAAAGAAAGCATATGATATTTGTCTTTTTGAGATTGGCTTATTTCACTAAGCATAATGGTTTCCAGTTGCATCCATTTTGTTGTGAAAAACAAGATTTCATCTTTTTTATGGTGTAGTATTCCATAGTGTAAATATACAGCACAGTTGATGGACATCTAGGTTAATTCCATAACTTAGCTATTGTGAGTTGAGCTGCAATAAACATGAGTGTACAAATACCTTTTTCATATACTGATTTCATTTCATTTGGGTAAATTATCAGGAGTGGGATGACTGGGTTATATGGTAGATTTATTTTCAGATCTCTGAGGAATCTCCTTACTGTCTTACATAATGGTTATGCTACTTTATATTCCCACCAACAGTGGATTGTGGTACCCACATCCTTGCCAGCATTTTTTTTTTTTTTTTTTTTGGATGACAGCCATTTTAACTCAGGTGAAGTGATACCTCATTGTGATTTTTGTTTGCATTTCCCTAGTGGCTAATGATCCTGAGCATTTTTTCATGTGTCTGTCGGCCATTTTTATTTCATCCTTTGAAAATCGCTTGTTCATGCCCTTCATCCATTTCTTAACTGGATTATTTGTTTTGTTGTTGAGTTTCTTGTGCTCTTAATAGATCCTGAATATTAATCCTTTATCAGTTGCATAGTTTGCAAATATTTTCTCCTATTTGGTCGGTTGCCTCTTTACTTTATTGAATACTTCCCCTGCAGTGCCAAAGCTTCTTAGCTTGATATATTCCCATTTGTCTGTTTTTATGTTTATTGCCTGTGCTTCTAGGGTCTTTTCCAGGAGGTCTTTGCCTATGCAAATGTCTTGCAGAGTTTACCTGATGTTTTCCTCTGGTAATTTGATGGTATCAGGTCATGGATTTAGACCCTTGGTCCATTTTGTGTTGATTTTTGTACAAGGTGTAAGGTAGGTCTTGTTTAATACTTCTGCATGTATAGATCCAATTTACCGGGTACCATTTGTTGAAGAGACTGTCCTTTGTCCAGGGATTGATTTCAGCTTGTTTCTCAAAGATGAGTTGGTTGTAGATGCATGGATTGATTTCTGGGTTTTCTGTTCTGTTCCATTTGTCTGCGTGTCTATTCATGTGCCAGTACCAGGCTATTCTGATGATAGCTGCTCTGTAGTATGTCTTTAAGTCTGGTATTGTGATGCCTCTGGCTTTGTTTTTGTTGTTTAAGATTGCTTTAGCCAATCGGGGTATCTTGTGTTTCCATATGAATTTTAGCAACAGTTTTTTTCTAGATCTGAGAAGAATGTCATTGGTATTTTGATTGGGATCACACTGAATCTGTAAATTGCTTTGGGTAGTATAGGCTTTTTGATTATATTAATTATTCCAACCCATAAACATGAAAGATTTTTATATCTTTTTGTGTCTTCTTCTATGTCTTTATTTAATGTGTTTTATTTACAAAGATCTTTCATATCCTTGGTTAAATTTATTTCAAGGTATTTAAGTTTTTTTTTTTTTTTGTAGCTATTGTAAAGGGGACTGATCTTACAAGTTCTTTCCAGTCATGGCATTGTGTATACAAAGGCTATTAATTTTTGTGTGTTGATTTTGTATTTTGTTGAGTATTTTTGCATCCATTTTATCAGGGATATTGGTCTATAGTTCTCCTTCTTTATTCTATCTTTTTCTGGTTTTGGAATTCAGGTAATACTGATCTGCCTTTCAATTGTTTTGAATAGTTTGAGAAGAATTGGAACTAATTCTTTAAAAGTCTGGTAGAATTTAGCAGTGAAGCCATCTGGCCTGGACTTTTCTTTGTTAGGAGGGTCTTTATTATCAATTAAATCTCCATTTTGGTTATTGGTCTGTTTAGGTTTTCTATGCCTTCATGACTCAATTTTGGTAGAAAATCTATTATTTCCTCTAGATTTTCCAATTTGTTGGCATATCGATGTTTGTAGTAATTCCTGATGGTTCTTTTTATTTCTGTGGTATCTCTTGTTACATCTTTTTCACCTCTGATGTTGTTGATTTGCATATTCTCCCTCTTTTTTTTGGTTAGTTAGGTGTATCGGTTTTGTTGATTTTTTTTTAAACAGCTCTTCATTTCAGTGATTTTTTTTGGTTTCAATTTTGTTTATTTCTTCTCTAATTTTAATTATATCTTTCTTTCTACTAATTTGGGGTTTGGTTTGTTGTTGATTTTCTAGGACCTTGAGATACATTGATAGACCATTAATTTGATGCCTTTCTGATTTCTTGATTTAGGCACTAATTGTTGTAAACTTCCCTCTTAACTCTACTTTTGCTGTATCCCATAAGTTTTGATATGTTATATTGTCATCTTTATTTATTTCCAGTAATTTTTTTATTTCTCTTTTGATTTCTTCTGTGACCCACTGGGAGCATGATGTTTAGTCTCCATGTGTTTGTATATTTTCTAGACTTTCTTAAGTTGTTAGTTTCCAGCTTCTTTTCACTGTGGTCAGAGAAGATACATGGTATAATTTCGATTCTTTTGAATTTGCTGAGACTTGATTTATAGCCTAGCATATGATGTAGAAAGTTCCATTCACTGAAGAATATGTACTCTACAACTGTGGGATGAAATATTTTGGTCCATAGTGTCTATTAGCTCTTTTGTTTCTTTGTTGATTTTCTGTTTAGTTGATCTGTCCATGATAAAAGTGGGGTGTTGAAGTTCCCCATTATTATTGTATTGGAGTCTATGTCTCCCTTTAGATCCATTAAAATTTATTTTAAATAGCCAGGCACCCTGGCATTGGGTGTGTAAGCATTTACAACATTGACATCTTACTGTTGAATTGATCTGTTAATCATCCCATAATGCCCTTCTCTGTCTCTCTTAGAAGTTTTTGTGTTAAAGTCTATTTTGTTTCATATTAGGATGGCTATACTTCCTTGGTTTTGATTTCTAGTGATCTTTATTTCTCTGCTTTAACCCTCTGTGTTGGCAAAGAATCAGAATAGAAGACCAATGTTAAAGTTAATAATCAACCTATTGGGCTAATCCAGGAGAGGGGCAAGTCAGGCACACAGTTTGATATGACAGATGCTGGTGATATATTTTCATGTTTGATCATAGACAGACATCTGAAGCTTTGAGAGAGTTAGTGTACAGTGACTCTGCAGTGTTCATAACAGTAATATATTATAGGTACTATCAGGGTAAAATTATTTTATTACATTTTAATTTATACAGAAATATTCTAGAAATAAGAGTGTATGGATTCACTTCCAGTTATGACCTTTACATTATTTCTAGGGCTTTGCTTATTGTGATAAGGACTTTAAAATATTTTAAAAATCTAATTGAGAGTCAGAGACACTGACAGCACTCTCCTCTGCTGGTTCATTCCCCACATACTCCCGATGGCAAGGATTGGGCCAGGCTGAAGCTAAAAGGTAGGAATTCAATAGAAGTCTACCATGTGGGTGACAGGAACCCATCACTGCTCCTTCCCATTTTCTGTATTGGTGGGAAGCTGGAGTTAGGAGCTAGAGCCATTTATCCAACCCTGGTACTCCAATATAGGATATAAGCATCTTACTTGTGTGCTAACTGGAATACTTAAATGCCTGGCCTAGGACTTGCCTTTTAATGGTTTGTAAACAGTCTGCTTTAATAATATTTTTGTAAAAAAAGATTTTATGTATTTATTTGAGAGGTAGAGTTATAGACAGAGGGAGATACAGACAGAAAGGTCTTCCATCCACTGGTTCACTCCCCAAATGGCCTGTATGGCTGGAGCTGGGCTGATCTGAAACCAGAATCCAGGAACTTCCTCTAGGTCTCACACACAAGTGCAGGAGCCCAAGCATTTAAGTCACCTTCTACTGCTTTCCCAGGCCATAGCAGGGAGCTGGATTGGAAGAGGAACAGCAAGACACAAACTGGCACTCATATGGGATGCGGGCACTGCAGGTGGAGGCTTAGCCTACTATGCCACAGCACTGGCCCTTTAATAATCTTTAATTTTTTTTAAAGATTTATTTATTTATTTGACAGCTAGAGTTAGAGACAGTGGGAAGGAGAGACAGAGAGAAAGGTCTTCATTCCATTGGTTCACTCCCCAAATGGCCGCAACGGCCAGAGCTGCACTGATCTGAAGCCAGAGCCAGGAGCTTCCTCTGGGTCTCCCACATGGGTGCAGGGGTCCAAGGAGTTGGGCCATCTTCTACTGCTTTCTCAGGCCATAGCAGAAAGCTGTATCGGAAGTGGAGCAGCTGGGACTAGAACCAGCGCTCATATGGGATGCCAGCACTGCAGGCGGAGGATAACCTATTGTGCCACAGTGCCATTTAATAATCTTTAAAAGGCAGATTTAACAGAATACTTGGTACTATGAATAATATTTAGTGAATAAGAGAATGGAGGCATTAGGAGATGTGTGAAAAACTCAGAGCTTATATTATACATCAGTTTTTCAGGAAGGTGAAAGCTGACAGGATTATTTCAGGTAGGGAGGGGTGAGAGTGCTGGAGCTGTCACTGGGGTGGATAGTGCGACAGGAGCATGACTTTGGATAAACATCATTGAGGACCCAGCTGAGGACAGAGAAGGCTAGAAGAGCCGTCAGCATGGTTATCTACTGCAGCAGTTGCAGTTTGTGGCTAGGAGTGGGCTATGCTCTGATGAGTCATCCGTGTGAATGACATGTTCTCCTAGGACTTCATAGGACTCATTACAAGTCAGGAAAACAAGGATGATATTGGGCTAATTACCAAGGTGGGAATGTCTTGTAGTTTGGTAGATGGTGGCAATGATGGAAGAACTTCTGGAGTTAACCCATCTAGTTAGAGACTGACCAGTAGCCAAATAGAAGGATTAGGAGGAAAGATCTGGGGAAAATCTGAATTCTAGTTCAAGTGGGAAGTAGGAATATCATGTGGAAAGATTTAGGCTGGATGGGAGCTCTTTGCTATTTCTTCAATCATTCCTCCTAGAGGGGGTTCTTGTACCTTGTACTGTTTTCTCCAGTGTTCTTCAGTCTGGAACACTCAAGAACACAGTCCTCTAGCCATGTCTGACCACGTCAGCAAGGGTCGACTAATAGTCTGTTAGTATATTCCAAGGTAATATATTCAAGACTGGTAAAAATGCTGGACATATTAAAACTGTGATGCCACTATATACTTATCTCCAAACTATGATCTATATTAGCAACCAGTTCCTTGTAGGCCTTTTAACTAACTAGTGATAAATCACATTAGAGATAAAACTTTTACTTTGCTGAGGTCCAGATACATAGTAGATTGATGAGCTTTCTTCTAATCTATTGTTCCAGTAATTCTATGAAATGGGTTTTTAGTGGATCCCATCTGCTTTCTGATGGTCTCTGTGGAGTTCAGGTGTAAAAAGTTGTTTGTACATTGGCTTTTTTTTTTTAAGATTTATTTATTTATTTGAAAATCAGAGTTACACACAGAGAGAAGGAGAGGCAGAGAGAGAGTGGTCTTCCATTCCCTGGTTCACTCCCCAGTTGGCTGCAATGGCCAGTGTTCCATTGATCTGAAGCCAGGAGCCAGGAGCTTCTTCGAGACCTCCCACATGGGTGCAGGGGCCCAAGAACTTGGACCATCCCCTACTGTTTTCCCAGGCCATAGCAGAGAGCAGGATCAGAAGAGGGGCAGCTGTGACTCAAACTGGTGCCCATATGGGATGCTGGCACTGCAGTTGGCAGCTCTACCCATCATGCCACAGCACTGGCCCCTGTACATAGGTTTTTGAAAGTGATTTTTTAAGGACTGCAAAAATGTCATCATCAACAAGGGCTCCAAAAAACTAGTTGACAGTTAGATTTTACTAATAGCTGTGCCATTTTTCAGAATAAGGGAAATGGGGTAAGAGAATACAAAACCTACTGCATTTAACATTATAAGCTTTTTTATTTTTGTAAAATATTTACTTATTTATTTGAAAGGTAGAGTTACTGAGAGAGAGGGAGTGACAGAAACAGAGAAAGAGAGAGAGAAAGAGAGAGAGAGAGAGAGACAGATAGAGAGATATCTTCATTCCCCAGATAGCTACAATGGCCAGGGCTGGGCGGGGCTAGTGCTTTCCCAGATGCATAAGCAGGGAGCTGGATCAGAAATGGAGCAGATGGGACTTGTGCCAGCACCCATATGGGATGCCAGTATTGCTGTGTCATAATGCTGGCCCCTCTAGTAAGCTCTAAAGGGATTATCCTCGAATAATTTAACTGTCATATTGAGTAGTGATTCAAGAAAGCAAAACTTAAGATTAGTAGTGAATGGAATTAACAAGGGGACATATTTTACTTCATATAAGGAAGAATATTTTAGCTCCTGTCAAATAAATTGCTCTTGCCGGCTAGTGGCCGTACATTCTTTCAGTATTGTGGGATATCATTCATCTTGGACAGAGACTTAACTCCATCAAGAGCAGCAAGCTGTTCTTCCTTATCTCTTCACCTCTCTTGGTCCTAAATTTCCTCTTAATTGTGTTTGTTCTGCTCTTTCTATTTGAAGATCTTTCTTGATAGGAAAGATTAAATCAAAGTAGTGTTGAGTAATTTTCTTTTTCAACTGTCATTAATAAAGATTGTGTCCATTGTTTTCAAACTTTGGCATATAGTAATATCACCCACGGAACTGGTTAAATGTATAGATGGCCAGGCTTTACCCTTGAATTAGCGTGTAAGAGGTGGAGCTCACCAAAACCCCTCATAGCTGTAGGCCCAAGCCTGTTACCCCAAGTTCACTGTGCACATCAAGAGCCAGTCCTGGTTCAGCATGGGGGCACCTCAGGAACCTCGTCCCAGTGGTCAGGATATGTGAAGGCAGCCAAGTGCCGTAAGGATCCTTCCAGTTTTCTGAGTGCAGCACCACTTCAGCTGCCGTTTTTCCTGCATACCCATCCTATTGTGCTGGGTCCTAAACAGCAGGTTCTGCATACCCTTCCTGCTCTCCAATTTTATCTCACATTATTTTGAACTTTTTTGCCAGTGCTCCAAACACACTGGATTTCTATCAAGCGCTTAAAAACAGTTCAGCTACCTCCTTCCTGGATTTTGGATTCATGCAATCCTCTTTGCTTAAAAGCTCTCTTGATCCCATCTGTTCATCTCTTTGGACTTCTGCTCCTTCTTCAGGTCTTGACTTAATCATAACCACCTAAGAAAAGATGTCCTGATGCCCAGGTTGGCATGTTCTCAGGGTGCCATGGATATCTGCAACAGTTACCTCATTATTTGATTAATGCCAGTCTCTTCTACCTGACTGTAAACTCCGTGAGAGCAGGGACAAAGCCTACCTTTATTCTTCATTAGCATCCTTAGTGCCTACCACAGCACCAGAGTGACTCAGTAAATATATTTTAAAGGAATGAATGACTAGGAGACAATTCCTAGAAGCGTGGATATCTGACATTAGGTATCACAGTGCCTAGGCACTTTCTGAAACACCCGCTTGTTCTATCTGAGCCCCAGGATACTGACTCCACCCTGATGTGAACCTGAATTTACTACACCCACTTCAATAATGTGACTTGAACTATGAGTCATTCTCCTGGCCAGCACGGATCCCAGTTACATTTCAAGTTCAGGTCGTACCCATTTGTATGTTGTTCTCTTCCCTCCACTGTCTTACCATCTAGGTCCAGGGTATGCCAAGGCTGAGGCTAGCCCAGATGTGACATGTGGTATAACCCCTTGCCTCTTTTGTTGGGTTTTTCCTTTAAAAAGAAAAGCCCTTCTTTTTCTGTAAGATTGAACTTGGTGCTAGTGATGAGATCCTTATCACCTTGTCTTAACAGTGCCTCTTCCTCCTGGTTTCTCTTTTCACAGGATGTGATACCTTAGGTTGCACATACCATTCCTCATTCTCTCCCCTGAAATTGTCTCCCAAGATCTGAGCCCTGCCTCTCACATTGTTTGCATTGTTACAAACCTGTTATCATGCTTGGTGTATGTGTATGTATTTATATAGCAACAAGTTTTTATCCAGTTGGCTGCATTTTTCTCAAATTTTACTTTAAAGCTCTAAATAAGTTAGGTTGATTTACAAATGGAGTCTGGTGGCCACCTTGGTCAGCTTTAGAAGACCCTGGTAGGGACGAGATGGGGAGTCAGATTCTGCTCTTAGGTCTTCTCTGCTGACACGAGCCAAGACGCTGTGTGATGGGAGGTGTCTCTAGAAAGGACTGAGGTTAGGAAGCTCATTTTTCTGAGTGGAATGAGCCATAGCTTTTCATAGCTGGACAATATCTTAGAGATAACTCATGCATTCTTGTGAGAACAAAGACACTCAGAGGAGGTAAATTGCTAGCTCATGATTACACAGTTGGTGCCAAAGCCTATGTAGTCCAGGGATCTTCCCATGCTTGGGAGAGGCTGTTTATATATTTTTTCTCAAGAAATATCTGAAGTTTGCTTAGTCTATTTTAAGTCCTGATTAAGGAGAAATGGGTGGAGGATAATGGATGGGAATGTGGGTCTCCCTAATTGTGCCCTCCTCCCCCAGTACTCATTGCAGTGCTCATTGCAGACACCCTGATTTGGCAGGGACCACTGGCTGTCATAGTTTCCTATCACACTGAAGCCTGCTGGCAGCACAAACAGGAAGAAGCCTTTTGTGTGCTGGTTTGGGCTTTGCCTCTGTTGACTTGTTTCCTTCCATTTCTGCGCGAAGCCATGAAGCCTACCTCCATGTCCGTGGTGTGCTTGTTGTAAGTGATGCTTAGGAAAGCAGACCCTCCTTTATACCCCCATGTGTTTAGCCAAAGTGCTTAAAAAAGGAGACTTGCTAGTAGCAACCATGCATACCTCTTACTGGGTTTTTACAAAGCTCTCTTCCTGCTCAAACTTTTTCATTCAAAAAGAATCCTATATGATTTCATTTAGTTAATTCATTTTTCTTGGAAGCCCTTTTTTTTTTTCTAACCATCTATCCTCCTCTCTCTTTTTGGGACCCCAAATATTTAGGGTTTAATTAGGCAGACATGAAGTTTGGCTTTTGAGTCATTTGTAAGTATGGAGACTCGTGGAACTTGACTCCTTATGCATCATTTTAGGGAGTTTGCAGCCACCCTTTCTCCTTACCCATTCTCATGATTGAACTTCAGCTCAAAGAAGACTGTTTACTTTCCTCATATCTTCAAGTTTAAATGAATGGTTGTCTTCACTTTTGCCTCATAAAAGACACCTTGAGACAAGAGCCACCCCCTCTCAATTATCATTTTAGCATCCTCTGAATATGTTACCCGCCATACTTTTATGTTTTGGGAGCTTATAGCATGGAAAGCAGATGGAACCTCTCTCCACAAAGTCTGAACTGAAACAACAGCATCCCCCAGAAGGCAGCTCTGACACTGGTCCTTCATGGCTCATTTCTTTTTCTTTTTTAAGGTAGCAGATCTTTTGAAAAACTTGTAGATTTATTTATTTGAATGGCTGGGGATGCGAGTGGGGAGACACACACACACACACACACACAAAGAGAGAGAGAGAGAGAGAGAGAGAGAGAGAGAGAGAGAGAGATCTCCCATCTGCTGGTTTACTTCCCAAATAACCACAACAGCTGGGAACTGAGCCAGCCTGTAGCCCGGAGCTAGTAATTCAATTTCAAGTCTCCCATGTGGGTGACAGGTACCCAAATACTTGAAGCATCACCTTCTGCTTCCCAGGTGCACATCAGGAAGCCAGAATCAGGAGTGGAACTAGGATTGAATGAAAACACTCCAGTAAGAGATGTGGGAGTCTCAAGCATTTAACCGCTATACAAGTACGCACCTGTCCACAGTTCATCTCTGACTTTAGAGCTTCAGTGAAAACACAAGTACACGCTTGTGGCAGACTTTGCTTCAGTTGGAGCAAGTCCTGAGGGGATTCCTATGTCAAATGACTGTTTTCTTTTTATGGTTCTCAATACTTTCCACCTCAGACAGAATTTAACCTGAAGTCACAATAGCTAAATTTTCTCTATTTTCACAAAGGAAGCCACAGTTCTTCTGGAAGGGTACAGTTGCAGACCCAAGGGCTCTAATCAGTAGCCTGACTTTACAGACAGATGGTAGTTCTTCATGTGCTGTCATAGTGCTAGGGACCATTTCCTCACTGGTTTCATCTTCAGGGTCTGCAGGGAGCAACCTACGTCCTCTGATTCATCCAAGTTAAGAGTGAATCTCAGAAGTCTCAGATTTCTTCAGGAAGTTGTTCAGAAATTATTTACGAGATCCAGTTAAGGTGACTTTTCTCTACTGTAGGCATTAGTAATCGTCCATAAAAAGGCAAATATGCTGTGCTATATATTTACAATATACTATTTTCTTGGCACGAGAGCATTTAGTAAGTCAAGATATTTTCTAGCCATTATTATCCACTAAAGGTTGAGAATATAAAAGTGTGCAGTATTTGAAAATGAACTAAAAAGATTAGAACTTTCCTTCTGGAAAGAAACCAAGGTTAAGAATGAACATGATTAAGGTTAAATTATTGTCAAAGTTGTCTGCACATCTAACATAGACATATTCTCCAGCTTATGACCCTACAGTTATTTATGCTTAAGTATGTTCAATTTGATCTTTTTTATAGAAAACTTTTATTTAATAAATAAAAATTTCAAAAGTACCACTTTTGGATTATAGCGGTTCTTCCCCCCAAAACCACCCTCCCACCCACAAACCATCCCATCTCCTACTCCCTCTCCCATCCCATTCTTCATTAAGATTCAGTTTTAATTATCTTTATATACAGAAGATCAACTCTATACTAAGTAAAGATTTTAACAGTTTGCACCCACACAGACACACAAAGTATTAAGTACTGTTTGCAGACTAGTTTTACCATTAATTCTCATAGTACACCACATTAAAGACAGAGGTCCTACATGGGGAGCAAGTGCACAATGACTTCTCTTGTTGATTTAACAATTGACACTCTTATTTATGATATCAGTAATCACCTGAGGCTCTTGTCATGAGCTGCCAAGGCTATGGAAGCCTCTTGAGTTCACAAACTCTGACCTTTCAATTTGATCTTGAAAATTGTTAAGGTCAACTCTGGACAAATCCAGCACCTGAGATAGTATTATCATTCCCATTTTACAGATGAGGAAATTAAAATTCATCAACCAAAAGAAACTTACCTCAGGTCACCTGGTAGGGACTCTTGACCAAACAGAGCTCCTAAAGAGAATAATAATAGTTTAAATATAGTACTTTACAGTTATCAAAGTGGTTTTACTACATTACCTCATTTAATTTTTTCAAGCAAACATGATATAGTCATTTTTGTATTCATATTACAGATAGCACCTCTATTATGTAGTTACTATGTGCTAATATGTGCTGAGAGTACCAGATGCCTTGTCAGATATGGCCTTCTTCACATGAAGCTCAGAAAAATCCCAATAAATATCACTATCCCTGTTTTTCACATGGTCACTGAGGCCCTAAAAATGCATGGTGGAGAGTCGTAATTCAGGCTGTGGCCTCTCTGCCTGGTTGTTATGTGTGGCCACTTTGCTCTGTTTGCTTTACCATGTTATGCTGCATCATTTTTCAGATAAGGAAACTGAGATTGAGAGAGAGTTTGCTAACTCAGCTGAGATTCTGCAGCTTATAAATAGTGCAGCTGGAACTCCCACTCAGAGTAGAAGGCCCATTTGTTTCTGACTGTACTGAGATACCTGCCTGTATGAGAACTGTAAGGTTGTTTCCTGCATCCAAATTAAATACCCTAATTCCTTTGAGATATTCATATATTTAAAATAACTTTAATCATTTTAGCCATTCTTTACATTTGTTTGTATAATTTCCTATTTTTAGGCCAGAAGCTCTATACTGCTGATAATGATACTGCTCAGTAGAGAAATGGTTGTACAGGTTAAACTGCTTGCCCAGGAAGTCATCTGGTGAAATTAGATTAGAACTCAAATCCAAAAGCGAGTCCCATGTGCCCAATGTTGTTTGAGAGAAAGGCTTGCCTTTATGAAATTGCTTTCCTGTGCTATAAGGAATGAATCTTTTTCCACTTGAAGATCATTTACCATTCCTCTGAACAATGAATTACGATATGGTGTATGACAAGGAAGTGTGTCATTATCAGATACATAGCATGGCCATCACTCAAAGTTGGAAATGTTGCCAGTCTATACCATCTCAGCCTTGAGAGTTTTAAAATACAGAAATTCATAATGATTAAATATGCTTTAGCTCTTTGAAAGAAAGTTTATGTCAGACACTTACAATAGTATACTTTTATTCAAATTGAAAACTCAGGTACCTGTTCCTTAAAATTGGATTGGATGAAAGTCTTCTCTGTATTTCTTGATGTCAGCAAATATCGGATAAATATCCAAGTGTATTTAATTATTTCGATTCAAGGAAATATGTCCTATATGTACAGTCTTTAAATACATTGTGTCTGAATTGAAGAAATAAATAAGATATAGCTGAAATTTAATCGCTTTGACTCTAGAAAAACTGAGAAGCTTGCTATGTCAGATACCATAACTGTAAAGCAAACTGTATATTTCTCTGGACTTTAAACTTGTTCCTGTGCAGCTTATTTTTGTTGAATCAAATAAACAAGAGGATTTTTCCATGGCGGGAGGAAAGAGGAGTCATCTTAGGAAAAACTCATGCCTTGTCATAGACTCTTTTTTTAAGAGTTCAACTTTGACTGTTCAAATATATTGTTTTTGAAAATTACGCTTTTCATTATCAAAGAGTGGTAGATGACACTGGAGTAACTAAATCTACTCCAAATGTATGAGCTCCAGTTCAGGTGTCTTAATGGAAATAGACCTGTGTTACCAAGAATTTTTTTAAAGAAAGAATTCATTTTTGAGTATATCTTGTACTACTCTTTTCATAATAGTTTTGTCATGTAATTCTCATATTCCTGCATTTCAGCTATTAACTCTTTTCCCTTTACAGATAAGGAAACAGACTCAGAGAAACTTGACTGAGCCATTAAGCCAAGATCACCTAGAAAGTACGAGTCTCATTACTCCTGAGATTAGTAGTGAGGCCTAATTTTGAACATTTAGAAGTACAAGCAAATTTTAATAGACCAAGCTGCCCTGTGAATAGCTTGGTCTATTAGAATTCTAAAAATTCACATAAAAATTTAAAAATTAGCACAAGAACATATTTTAAGAGAAAATTGCTTATGATTTTGTTTGATTTTCTCCCAAGTAGAAGCAAAACTCTGAAATAGTGTGTGCCTCTTTGCCTTGGAAATATACATTAAATTTACCTTTTGTTCCTAGGTAGACTAGTCTGTTAGTCAGTTTACTGGACCTTAAATCTGTACCTTCAAGAAACTCTATAGAGATACATCAAAACATATTGTCATTGTTCAGCAATACTTCTACCCAGTTGACTGCCCACTACTTTTATTTGTGCCTGTAGGTAACACTAGGCCACATTCCAAACACGTGACATTTTAAAGACAGACTCCAGTAGGATTAAAAACATTTCCCTGTTCTCCTGTTTTGGGTCATTTTCTTACTGTTAGAAAATCATATGTATAACATTGAAACTGGATAGTGATGAAGCTTTGCAATTTTAAATGGTAGTTGACCTTGAAATTAACTTTTATCTTTTCCCTAAAGGTTATTTTCTGGTTTAAATTAGCATGGGAACAATATAACCTGCTCCCTTCCTTTCTGTTCATCTTAGGAGCTGCCCCCTCCAATCTTTTCCTTTCTCTACTGGATGTATAGCAGTAGGAGCACAGTCTGTATGTTCTTTAAGCAAGTTAATTGTTTAAAAAGATTTATATCATTATGTATATTATATATAAATAATATATGTTTGATGGAGGAAGTTCGGAGAACACAGAACATAAATAAGACATAATTCCACTGGTAAAAATAACCAAGGCAGATTGTTTTCTAAGTGACCATTAGACTTGCCAAATGCAAATATTTATATGAGAGAGAGACGGTCCTTATTCATGATCCATTTTGCTGCTTGGTGCTATTCAGGGAGTGAAAGGGTGAGGTTGTGGGAAGCAAATGTTATTTTTTATATATTTTCATATTTTTCTGCTTTGTCCTGAGTTTTGGGTTGCATGTTTCTAAGACTGCAGTGGCTGGTCCAGTAAAGGTTTTTTTTCCTTCTTGTTTTTCTCAGACCCCAGGCAGGCACAGTCTTCCCCGCCGTGGTCCTATGACCAGTCTTACCCCTCTTACCTGAGCCAGATGACGTCCCCGTCCATTCACTCCACCACCCCGCTGTCTTCCACACGAGGCACTGGGCTTCCTGCCATCACCGACGTGCCCAGGCGCATTTCAGGTAAAGATGATGCCTGAACTAAACACCTACCCCTGTGCAGGGGTCCAGGGAAGCGGGATGGGCCAAGCTTTGTCTGATCTACACTCACAGCAATTCTATTAGAGGCATGTGGGCAAGGGTAAGGCAGTGGGTAAACTGGGTCTTCTGAATTATGGGGTTATCAAACACTCAAGTGTTTTAAAGTCAGGGGACTGAAAATCCACCAGAGGTGGCATATTTTTCTTAAGATGACATTTAATGCCACCCAGTTGAATTGTATCCCATTTGGTGCCCATTACCTCTTGACTAGGACCTTCTCCTGAGGGTCTTAGCCAGGCCTCCTTCTGCTTGTGTTCCTCTCTTTTCCTAACATCTGCCTGTGAGCCGGATTACTGCTTGGGTGGCACAGTCCTCCATTCCTAAAGGCTCATGAATCCCAGGAGTCCAAGTTAGTCAGTTCCCGAAGATAGCACCTGCCAGCTTAAGGTCCTTGTCAGAAACTAGTCACTCAAAGTGCAGTGAGGCCTGGGAGAGTCTTGAGAGACAATTCAGAGCTGGCCTCTGAGCAGCCAGCCCAACAACAGGGCAGCCTCTCTATGAGGCATACAGCACCCTGCCGTCACTCAGTGTGGTAGTCCGGTGCCTGCAGATTATGCCATAGGCACCACAAAAGTCTGTGGCTTATGGGGGCCGTGGCAGTGCTAAATGACCTGACTGCCTCCCTCTCTCTCCTGGAGAATTCATCCTAGAGAGCCAGAAAGTGTCCATGACAGAAAAGTTAAAGACCCTTGGCCAAAGGTATGAGTCTTGCAAATAAGGAAGAAAAGCCCTCAGCATGCTCTGCTATAGGAACTACAACACTGGCCCCCAAAACAAAAAAAAAAAAGGCACACACCCCACTGCATTCCATGTTGCCAGACACTCTTCTCTGGGTTCGGGCCCCAAGTACCTGTGTGACTCCTGGCCAGGTTAATGCCTTTCTTTCTTTCTCTTTGTGTTCCTGTCTCTGTTTCTCTCCCTTCTCTCATTTTCTGCAAAGCTCGAAGCCGTTACTCACTCCGCTGAGTTGCATCACTGACAAGCTGAAGCTCCACCAGCAGGCTTGCAGGTTTTCGTTAGTTCAGACTCCTTTATTTCTTTCAACTTGGGAGGAGGGAAAGCTTTGTTTCTCAAGCAAATAGCAGGAAAGGGCTCTCTGGTCCTAGTGCCTTCACATACTCTGCTGCAGATGGACTCTCGTGGGGGTGAGTAGGGAAAGAAGAGGGGTGGAGGGAGAACTGTAAGATTCCTTGGGAAACCATGTTACCACTTTTCGTTATGACTGCTATTACTATTTTTATGAATCACATGGTATTTATTGTCACGTTGTGCAGAGTATAGAATTTTATTTACTCCCCTTTGGCTGGACTCACCATCTCCTTTAGGCAAACATCAGTTAAAGACATAGGAAAGCAGGACTAAGGCCCAGGGAGGAAACCAAGGGCTGATGCGAGGTTGAAGGCACAGTGTTTCAGGGCATGGAGTTAGTTCTAGTCATTCCTTCTGTATTTCACACTGAAAATCCATTTTGTTTTACACAGGGCCGGAATGACACTTTGATAGAACAAACTGTGGCTTGTACACACTTGCTTCTGTTGAGGGTCCCCTGGGGTTCCCATCTGCGCAACCCTCTGTGAATAAGATTGAGGGGTTGGGGGAGTGGGGAAGCACCAAGCCTCAGGAAGCCATTGTAGCTTTAGACTCTTGTCTACAGAACTTTCTCACTGAGGCTTATTCATGTAATAATTCACTGGGAAACCACTGAAAAAATGCTGTATGAGTGGGTACTCATTATTTATCATTTACATGTCTAGTATAGAGCACCCAGATTATTTTGAATCAGTTTACTGAGGAATACTGTAAACATTTCATTAAAACAACACAGTCTTTCGATTCCGCAGAAGAGGAGGTGGGAGCAGAAACTGGTTATTTATCCAGTCATATGTTGATCTTAGCTGAAGGTAGTAATGAGCCTCTGCTTTAAACTGGTTTACAGCTGAGTCTAGTCTGGTTTTTTCCTCCTGCTCCAAGCATCTCTGTGAGTTGTTGCTGGTAAAGTAGCAAGGTGCCAGGGTGGGAGGTTTCATATAAACATTAAAGGGAACAGAAAATCCCTCTTGTCAGCATGTAGGGAAACAGGAAGAAACAACTAGATGTGGGCTGTCAGGGAACTGGAGGAGCCCTGATTTACCTGGCCTTGCTGTGGGCTGTGGGGCTGTACTTCAGACCGTGTCGTTTGCAGTGAGCACCTTTTTCACTTCCCTGGGCACGTGCTCCTGAGAACCTCCTCGGACAGGCTGCTGTCTCATGTGTTCCCATGTGCCAAAGGCACATTTCTATCTTGTTATCCCTTTCCTATGGACGGCTGTCCCTAAAGTCCATGCCATAGAGGCTCCTACAAGTGAGACTCAATAATGAACAGTTTTGGTTTTTTTTCTGTCTTACTGCTTTTGTGAATAAAATCCTTTGGATCAAGTCCATCCCTGTGCATCTAGTCTTCACCGTGTTCTGTGCCAAATCAAACTGTTCCCCTGTCACATGCACAGCTAAAATATTAACCCCTAACCTCATCCCCAGGCAGTTCCATGGTCACTTTTAGAGATGATTCTTGGAACAGTTCTCATCCTTTTCTCTAGAGGAATGCACAAAATAATCTTGTATGATTTGGGGTGAGAAAGAATAAAATTCATTACTTATATTTAAGATTGGAGGTTCCAGGTTTGAATCCCTGCTCCTATATATATGTGGCAAGCTTCTTAATTCTCTGAAACTTAGTTATTATTATTAGGAAAAGCAGGGATATAATACCTATCTCTTAGGGTTATTGCAAGGGTATAAAGTGCTTACAACAGACCTGACACAGTTTGTGCCAAATAGATTGTAGTTGATATTATGAAGCTAAAATTATTTTATAAAAATGAAATATCCATTTATAATTTGTAGGCAAACTTTGGTTTAAATGGATCAAATATATAAAAATCTAAACTCTTGAATGGGATTTTAACAAAATAAATTACAACAGAACATATTTAAAATAAAAAACCCTTTGAATACTTAAATATTTAGATGAGTTAATACTCATGGTATTCACAAAGTACTTAACATAATACCTAGTACATGTAAGTACTCAAATGATTGCCTTTATTATTACTGTTGTATAGACTTAAAGTAAATAGAGTTAAAAGCAATAGGGAGCCAATCACAGAAAAGTCAGTTAAGCATTAAGAAAAAAATAGCTGTTCAGTTATGTCAGAAAACAGAAAATGTTGAGTTATGCTTACATTAACTGGGGATGATAATATACTTACATTAACAGGGGATCATAGGAATAAAAGCAACTTGAAAGATCCCTTAGAAGAACCATTCCTAAAAAAACTACATTTCATCCTTAAAGAGCATTTCAGAGAAAAACCATGATTCAGGGGATCCATTTCCACATCTTTCTTTACTAGTACCTTTTTCTTATTTAATTTTCATTTATTTGAAAGAGAGAGAGAGAGAGAGAGAGAGAGTGTTCTCCCATCCACTGGTTCACTTCCAAACAGCTGTGGCTGGGCCAGGCCAAAGCCAGGAACCCAGAACTCATTCTGGGTTTCCCATGTAGGGTGGGGGACCAAGTACTTGAACCATCCTCTGTTGCCTCACAGGGTGTTCATTAGCAGGAAGCTGGACTTGGAAGCAAAGCTGTGATTGGAACTTAGATATTCCAGTATAGGGTGCTAGTGTCCCAAGTGGCATCATCATTGTTGCTCCAGATACATGCCCCAGTTAGTATCCTTCTGAGTAATTTTAAGTGTAACTATAATTCCAGACTTAATGAATTATAATAATGACAATGATATTGAATAGCACATTCCAGGGGCTGGTGCTGTGGCTCACTTGGTTGAATAGCATATTCCTGTTATCTCCCTCAGACCCTTTTTGGATAGAAGTTATCATTAAAATAAGATAAAATAAAATGACCAAGTTGTGTCACCTCTGATTCCCTGTATTTCTATAGAGAAAGATATAATACTCAATGTCTTAAAGGTCAGTGGTGCAATATTTCAGGAAATATTTCCTCAACCTTGAGCAGTCTTAAATATTTTAGCAATAGCAGTGATAAGGTTATAACTGAGTTATTCACAAGTGTTGACTAATAGGACCTACACTTTTATGAAGAGTTGGGATTGTGTTGAGTTGCATAGAATAATCGAGCACTACTTATCAGAGAACAGATTATTGGCAGTATAGAGCAGAAGCAGCAAAAGATGTAGTCTTCCTTTCCCATGGTACTTACTATGTGTATGACTTTATCATATAATATCTGCCTGAGTGATTTATACATTACCCATCTCATCTTACATAGTCCTAAAAGAATATTCTCTATGCAGTGGTAGTCAGAAAGTTCATTCCCATTGATAAGAGAAAGGTATAGTAAGGTAAAGGCTAGCTTGCTTTATACAACGCGAACTGTTGTATTTCTTTATAGCTGTAATAACAACACCCCAGCATTTTTGATTCCAGTGCACTTGTGAGATTTGACACAAAGATTATAGTTACTGTCTGGAGGTCATTACAAAATAATGTGTAGATAAATAGTTGCTGACTTTCAAAACACATTTTACATAGTTATCCTGCTATGAAAAGAACCACAGCTGCTTATTATTCCTGATTCTTTGGCTTGTGGCTCCCCCTCCTTGGAGAACTTACATACATTTTCACCACAAATTACTCCTCCCCCCTCCCACTGACCTGGGTGAAGTGGCTTAGACTGACCTAGGTCTGTGCTACTGTTTGGCATACCTGAAGTTGAAAGAGATTTACACAGCCAGTTTTCTGTTATTGTGGTCATTGTGCCCAGGGGCCTCTCTGCGGCTCTCTGGAGGTCTCTTGGAGATTTAGGATATATCAACCATAGAGTAACTTAAGATATGTGTGTGTGCGTGTGTGTGTGTGTGTGTGTGTGTTTGTGTATACACGTACATATAACTACATGTACGGGGAGGGTCCTAGGTATTTTTTTGCCTCAGTCACTTTGACGAGGCTACTACAGGTTTTCTGGATAATTTTTCTCTGCATCTGTGGCATTTCTTTTACCCAGGACAGAGTTAAGAACTGTAGTCTTTCAGAAGGCTTTTTATTTTCCTATTTAAGAAAATAGTTTTGAATCCCTTCTTTCGAAATAATTATCTATCAAAAATTCCATTTAAAAATTGAACAGCATAAGACTATTGAAGATGTCTCTTTTTTAAAAATATTTACTTATTTATTTGAAAGGCAGAGTTACAGAGAGGCAGAGGCAGAGACAGAGAGATCTTCCATCCGCTGGTTCATTCCCCAAATAGCTGCAATAGCCGGAGCTGGGCTGATCCAAAGCCAGGAGCTTCTTCTGGGTCTCCCACATGGGTGCAGGGGCCAAAGACTTGGGCCATCCTCCACTGGTTTCCCAGGCCATAGCAGAGAGCTGGATCAGAAATGGAGCAACCGGGACTCCAACCCCTGCCCATATGGGAATCCGGCACTGCAGGCGGCAGCTTTACCCACTATGCCACAGTGCCGGCCCCGATGTTTCTGTTTTTATGAGTGTCAGTTGCTGAACTATCATAGTTCCAAAAGTCAGTAGACTAGGCACTAGTCTAACAAATAAATTTACTAAAAATTATGTTATCACTGCCACAAAATCTGGAAATTGTCCGTGGAAAACCCCAGTTGACCACTCAGGGTCTGCCAGGAGGATAATTTCATGTAATTTCAAAGCCAGTGGCGTTTGATGCCATTTATTTAAAATTGCCCCTTAGAACCATGTCTCTGTCAAGTTTTGAAACCAGGAGCTTCAGTAATGTGTCAAGTATACGTGAACATTCACTTCAGCAGAGCAGCTCTTAACTCACAGGAGGGAGCAGCGCCTTCAGAAAGGTTAAAAAGAAAACTCCAGCAATCAATACTAATAAACCAGAAAGCTAAAACAACTATAGTAAAACACTAGAGCATCTACTTTTTAAACTGCAACCATTCCTTTATTAAGAGCCACCTGTTTGGTGAACATGCCTCGCCACAGCAGCCACGGGCAAGTAATTAAGTTTAATAGGAGCCACTCTTATTTTGAAGAAGTTCTCTGTTTAAAGCCACAGAGGGGGAAGTTATTAAACTTAATGGACCCTCAACAAAAGCAAAGCCCTGTGTTAACAGCTGAATGCTCAGTATTCTTCTCTATTTTATCAACTATGATCAATTAGATTATTTTTGCATTCTATATGTCTTAATTCATCTTTCCCCTAAAAATAGGCACCTTCTGACATGAGCAAGGGGTGTTTTAATGTTACAAGGACCTCAGTTTACTGTAACCTTTGATTTACTGGTGCTGAGGACCTAAGAAGTGGTTCCATTCCTACTAAATCAATTGGAGATGGTTGGCCCTCATTGCAAAGCTGACGAAGCCTGGCCGTATGACTAATGACAGTTATTTGTAGCTAGACTCAGGTACCAAAACTCAGAGTGAAGCCTGTGGACATGGTTTGACGGATTTTATACATGGTTCTTGTCAGTTGTTTTTGTGGGGATTTATTTCTGACACATGCACAACCACCCACACATAGGGAAAAGATTTAGTAATGAAAGGAATCATGCTTCTGCAGGGATGGCAAACACATGGTTATAAATTTTATTGACAGATTTGCTGCAGTCGCCTTTTTGTAGAAGAAAACTTGGGAGTGTGAATCTCATGCGACCAAAAAATATTAATTTTCTAACAGCAGTGGCTTCTGTGCTGCTCTGGGATCCAAAAAGAGGGGGGATGCGATTTAATTCAGGAAGCCTGAGTTTTAGTTTGAATGTCACTGGAGAGTCTACGTGTTATTTTCAGATATGGCAGTTATTTATTGTGCCTCAGTAGTACCATGTCAGTGACTTACTTGAAGTTGCTTATTCTTACGTCTCAGAGGTTCTGCTTGGAGTCTAGTGATTGGTGTTTCTTAGAACTATCAATGAAGAAAGTTTGCCTTGTCAGATAAATGGTAGTGGAAAATATAAGTTGTGTCACTAGCTTCAAATATGCTATTACATTTATGTTTTTAAATTAACACTTTACTTTTTATAGTAGTTTTTTAGGCTCACAGAAAAATTGAGCAGAAAGTAAAGGTTACTATATCTTCCCCCTACTACCTCCCACTCTCTTCTGTTATTTATATCTTGCATTTGTGTGATCTGTTTGCTACAAATGATGGACCAATACTGATGTATTGTTATTAAATAAAGACATACTTTACATTAGGGTTCACTCTTTGTGTTGTGCAGTTCTGTGGGTTTTGCAAATACACAATGTTGTGTATCCCTGCTGCAGAATCAATAGGGAATAGTTTCCTGCCCTAAAAACCTCATTATCACCTATTCATCTCTCTTCCCATCCCAGGTACCACTGACTTTCTTTCTTTCTGTTTTTTAAAGATTTTTTTATTTATTTGAAAGAGAGAGAGAAACAGAAAGATAGATAGAGAGATCTTCCATCTGCTGGTTCACTCCCCAGATGGCCGGAATGGCCAGGCAAAAGCCAGGAGCCAGGAACTTCATCTGGGTCTCCCACGTGAGTGCAGGGGCCCAGTGCTTGAGCCGTCTTTCACTGCTTTTCCTCAAGTGCATTAGCAGGGAGCTGGATTGAAAGTGGAACAGCCAGGACATGAACCAGCACCCATTTGTGATGCCAATGTTGCAGGCAGCAGCTTTACCTGCTACGCCACAGCGCCGGGCCCACCACTGACTTTCTTATTATCTTTATGGTTCTGCCTTTTCTAATTAGCAATGTCTTAAGTTTCCTTAAGACAAAATATGCACTGGCATATTTTTTATTTTTAAAATTTAATTTTTAATTAAAAAATTTCCTCGTAAATAAGTTCTTAAATGTTTACCTTTAGGTGGTCATTGACATGAATTCCAATACAGAACAAATCAAGTTAAAAAAAATAACACAGCTGTGTGATTGCTGCCTCTCAACTCTCCTAGGTAAAGAATGTTCCTTTTCTCCTTAGAGATGCCTGGCTGGTGTTCCTTGAGTCTGCCTTGCTGTTTCCCACTTCCATGCCAGCTCACTTCTCCACAGCAAGAGCAGGGCCCTGTTGCTGTCCCTGGGGTAATCCTTTCCCCACCATCCCTTCTCCTGTCTGTCCTCACTGCATGTTACCTCTGCACTTGGGATGCCCTGAATTTGTGCACATCTTCCTCCTGTATAACTGATCACGTGCCATTCCCCTTTTGTGGAAGGCAAGCTTCTCAAGGACAGCAACTATGGCTTACATATTCTTGAGTCTTAACAACCTAGCCCTGTTTTGGCCCATAGTAGGTGCTTAGTCATGTCTAAAACAAGTATTCTTGGGAATGAAGTTGGAAAAAAAAAAAGAAAAGAAAAAGAGGAAGAAGAGGAAGATAGGCATGTAGAAAAGGAAGACAGGGTTTTGTTTACCTGGAACAACAAAGAAAGGGCACAACAAAAGACGCTTCTATTGTGGATAAGGACAGGAAATAGCACAGTAAAAGTGTGTATGTGCAGTATATATTTTTATCTCCAAGTCTTCTTGCAATGTGTTTCATATTTGGAACACATTATCAAGACTGCATCTGTTTCCATAACTTGCTGCTAACAGTTAGTAATAATGCCAAAACACACTTTAGGTCCAGCTTGAAACCAAATGATCAAATAGAATTTTTGATTTCTAATTTAGAGTCTGACATTAATTATAGCCATCATGTAATAAAGTGTCAAAGTCTTTTCTGAGAAAATACTAAATGAAAATTAGTTTAGTTGTAAACTGAAGACAAAGCTATTCCTCTAAAAGATCTGGTTCTGACAGCTCTTATTTCTTACCCAGTCTTATTTTCTTTAGGCGAATTATCCTGTATCCCTCTTCCTTCCCCCTTTTCTGCATAATATGGTTTCACATCATCACATATCTCACTGTCCCAGTCAGTGGGTTCTGTGCACACCGTGGATTTGGGCCATTTTCCACTGCTTTCTCAGGCCATAGCAGAGAGCTGGATTGGAAGTGGAGCAGCCGGGACTTGAACCAGTGACCATATGGGATGCCAGCACTGCAGGTGGCTTTACCCACTATGCTATAGTGCTGGCCCCAGTCAGTGTCCCTTTTTATGCCTGGCAGATTCTTTGGCTCTGTTAGTGCAGGCTGAAAGTGGCCTGCACTCTTCTGATGACTGTGGTACACTGCTTTCTCACATTTGCCCTTTTGTCAAGCGGCTTTTCTCCTTTTCTTTACCTCTATAGCTGTTTATTAGATCAAGCTGAGTTAGTTAGTCCTGGTAGGCATTATTTGATTCAGGTAATTGCTACTCACTAAGAAATTTTTAGATTTTAAAAATGTTATCCTATATATTAGTAGTCCCTTGCATTCCTTCTTATGTGGGATACCTTTCTTCTGTTCATTTTAATTATTTCAAGTCAGGTCAACAAATAAAATGTGTTTAAGGTAGACAAGGAGTAAAAAAGAAATAGAAGACATAGTCTGTGCCTTCAAGAGAGTTTCAGACTCATTTAGGAGACAAAATAAAGTGAAGATCATCATGCCCTGTAATGCCAGCCATTGTAGATGTATAAATATGCAAAGAAGCTTCAAAATTTTAGTGAATGGAGATCTCTTTTGCCCTTCTGCACAGTTAGTTCACATCCATAACCAACTTGAAGTGATTTCTTTTAGGAATTTTCTTAAAAAAATAAATTCCTATATAGTTCTGTTCATACTAGACTTTTACTCTGAATTGCTTCAATAATTTTTAAAGTTTTCAACTTTAAAAATTTCAGACTTTTACTCTGAATTGCTTCAATAGTTTTTAAAGTTTTCAACTTTAAAAATTTCATATGATGCTGTGTGTGGCTTCAAAATGTTAAGATGTGACAAGAATGTGTAAGATCTTGTCTTCTCTCAGCTAGATTGAAAGCCAGGCCTCTCATCCTACTCCTTTGGTATCTCTTCATAAGTCCTGTTAGATTGAAAGCTCCCAAAGGCCAAAAGCCTGACCCACTGGTCCTTTGCTGTCTCTCTGTAGTTCTTATTTTAATGCTCTGCACGTGTGTGCTCATGGAATGTGCTTGTATTCAGCAGAAAAGTCCGCCCAGCAGTTAGTGGTACACATGCTTGAGTCACTGCTGCTGCGACTGTTATTAAGAATTGGCTAATAGATTTAGAAGTGGGCTTACTTAGGAAACTAGCGACAATTGCCTTTATTTCATATTCCATAAACACAAGTATGGGTCCAGCCTATGACATATTATAGAATTTTCCTGTATCTCTAATAAAGTATAACAACAGTGTTAGCTCTATGCTTTAACATGTGTGTGCTGATGTGAATGTATTCACCTACTCACTACATTTAGAATGAATTTTCATGCAAGTATTCTTGACAGATTTATTATTTGTCACATTAATAAGTACCAGTCAAAATAATGCTTTTTTTTCTTTCAGGAAAAATAGACCATTGAAATCTTATATCATAGCATTATTTTGTTATTTTACTTAGCATTGATTTCTCAGGAAGTATTGATTGGTCACTTCTTGTAGAAAAGGGATAGAGACTTCATGGTTAGCGTAAGTTCTTAGGTTTGCTGTTTTGTAGAGTTATGAGAGGAACCTTAGAAAAGAGGCAAACAAAAAGATTTTTTATAATTAAAGTTTTATGGGTTAAAATGCAAATGACAGCTCTTCAGTTTGAGTTGTTCAAAGCCATTGGTGAACAATACTTGATTTTGATTTTGAACAGTTCAAAGTCAACTTCAGTCTTCTTGTTTATTTTTCTGAAAAGCAGTCAGGGAGGCATGTATTCCGAATTGGGTCAGAATTAAGTAACTTAATCTCAGCAGATTTTGTACCCTATTTGACTATATTGTCTAAAGTATTTTTATGTGACCCAAGAAATTAAAGAATTTAAAATCCATGAAAGTCACGCAAATAAAACAAGACTTGGACAACATTGTTCCTGAGTATCTCAAAAGATTTATTTAAGCAAAAAGGTGTCATATCTTTCCCAGAGAGTCTGTGACCTTAAGTGACCACCTTGGAAATGCAGCCAAGCAGGCAGCCTGGGATCAGATCAATGTTTCTGTAACTGAAATTCATCTCTCTCCAACCAAAATGTTCATGGTCCAGCTCCCCATGGCAATCAGCAATAATGCTACAGTTATTGGAACAGTAATGACAAACATAATGATGGTTATAAACACACTCTGCCCTATGCCAAGGAGATGTGGCCACAGTAAATCCATACAGAATTAAGAAGAACCCTTTCTAAACAGAAAATATAACGGAAATAAAAATAGGCTTGGAAAAGTATAGTAATAGTTTGTGGTACTCATCGTTAAAGAAAACAAACCTGTAAGCTCCCATACTACACTTCAGGAAAATAGTGAGTTCTCAGCATGGCTTGCTCTCAAGTCAATAAAATAAACAGACATTACAAAAAAGGCACAGTGGAGAACTGACCTACGAGGTTCTAAAAGGGAAAAAGTTTGACCCCTTGGGCAGTTAACAGAAAAAGTTAAAGTTGTTCTCTGACCTTAAAATTTGGCAGGTGCCACAGGTACCCTCTCAAAGGTAAACAAAACCTCAACCTTTGTAATCCAGCAAATGGGTGAAGTGTTTGAATTTGGACATGCATCCCAAAGGATTGAACCCAACACTGACAAAAGAGCAGATGCTCAATAGAATTATGTTGCATTGATTTGGTTTCTCAGGAAAACATTTCTTCCATAGTCCAGGCATATGACGTAGTGATTAAACCTCCATAGCATTTTCAGCAGTATGTTGGAAACAGAACTTGCCTGGAATTGAGGATCTTTCTGTTGATTTTTGTATGTGCTTCTGAGTTCTTGAACAGATCACTTCCAATGGGTCTTAGTTTCCTTAGTGTGAACTGAGTTGGTTAGGCTGGATGTTCTCCAAGTTACATTATAAAGCTTTGTGTAGCTGTGATTCTAAATTAAGACCCCAAATGATAGGTTTTCTTACAGAAAAAAAATGTATTAATCATCACATCATAAAACTAAATACTACAGGGGCCGGCACTGTGGTGTAGGTTAAGCCTCTGTCTGCAGTCTGGCATCCGTATGAATGCCAGTTGGAGTCCCGGCTGCCCCACTTCAAATCCAGTTCCCTGTTAATGTGCCTGGGAAAGCAGCGGAAAATGGCTCAAGTGCTTGGGTCCCTGCACCTACGTGGTGGACCCGGACGAAGCTCCTGGCTCCTGGCTTTGGTCTGGCCCTGTCCCAGCTGTTGCAGCTATTTGGAGAGTGAACCATCTGATGGAAGATCTCTTTCTCTCTTCTTCTCTCTCACTCTCTCTCTCTCTCTCTCTCTCTCTCTCTCTCTCTCACTCTCCCTCCCTCCCTCCCCCTTTTGATTTTAAATAAATAAACAAATCTAAATACTGCCATTAATAGTAACAACAAAGGCTAGTGTGATGTTTGCTTGAAAAAACTTAGGTAACAGGAACAAGTGCTGTCAATGTCAAGAAAAGCTTTGTTTTGTATTCTAATCGATTTTGATGTGAGTTAATGCCAAAAATCTGTGCGTGTAGACCTTCACACTTGACCTCAGCTTAGCTTCTGTTCAAGGTAAAGTCTCAAATACACGTGTGTTTGTCAGAGACCACAGATTTTGGATTTCTAGATTTAATTTAAAATTAAGGAATGTTATTGATATTTTGCATTCCCTTGCATAATTTCATGTAATCTTTGTTAGCTCTCTTGGCCTGCGAATGGCTATAATGAAGTGTAATTTATCTTACTGGAGAACTGAGGATCTTATAAGCTAGGGGTTACTAAAACACAAGAACAGGGTGAATTCTGTTAGTGCTGGAATAAACGAAACTAGAGGACCAGGTTTTCTACATTAAATACATTAGCTATGGGCATGGAAAATGTAATTTGAATCTTAACAAAATTCCTTTTAGTGAAATATTTCTGTCATAGTGTTTTATGACTACAGGGTAAAATTATTTGTTAATACAAAATATTACCAATGTTAAATTCACTGAGCCCAGTTCTACCCATTGGAGATACACTGATGAACAAGACAGAAAAGCTCATGGAGTTTTTTTCTGCTGGCATGTGGCATAGTGTTGCAACACTCAGCCTTTGGAGCCAGATGCTCTGGGTGCAGCCATGTGATCTTGTGGTGGTAATTCAGCTCATTCATACCTTGGTTTCTTCAACGTAAAATGGGCATGCAATAGCAGCAATAATACCTGCCTCAAAAGGCTGTTACAGGGACCAAAGCATACTTTATATATGTACCCTTTGAAGAGTGCCTGGCACTCAGTAAATGTTAGTTGTTTCTGTGGAAGTGTGGGCAGTTTAAAATAAGAAAATATTATCTAGGGATGTGTGCTACAAAAAAAGGTAAAGTAGGGTTACATGACAGAGTCAAGATTTCAGTGGAGATCAAAAGTGAAGATGAGGCGGAGGGGGGACACTCCAGGCAGGGAAAAATATAGTGTGAGGGCCCTTAGGTGGGAAGAATTTGGGGTGTTTGGAGAAGAATGCCCAGTGGCAGGAGTGTGTGGATGACATGAAATCAGAGGGGTAAGGCTGGGTCTGCGTCATGCAGGACCTCTGATAGTCAAGATCAGAACATTGGAGCTTCTGTTGGGTGCAGATCCATTGGCAGATTTTAAACAGAGTCATGTTGTTATCTGATTTCTGTTTCCAGAAGGTCACTCTGGATGTTGGATGGAAAATTCTAAGAGGGTGAGGAGGGAGGAAGCAAGGAGTGTGCTTGGGAGGCTGTGGCAGTCCGCCTGGGTGAGAGGGTGGTGACTGGGGCTTGCCTAGAAGTGATGGAGAGCCAGGTACTCTGGTCTCAAGAGAAGGGTATTTTGCCTGTGTCATCACAATGATTAATCATATTTTCTCTGAATTGTTAACTTCCTTTAAAAATAGTAATACCACATCTTATGAAACTTTAGTTAATGTTCAGACACTATTCATACACACCAAAGTGAAGTGATCATTCAGGGATTACTTGATTTATTTTGCACATACAGAATGACTAGCATAGAAAATTCAGGCCAGAAATCCACTTTGAGGACCAAATTTTTTTGACAGGCAGAGTTAGACAGTGAGAGAGAGACAGAGAGAAAGGTCTTCCTTCCACTGGTTCACTCCCCAAATGGCTGCTACCGCCGGTGCGCTGCGCTGATCCGAAGCCAGGAGCCAGGTGCTTCCTCCTGGTCTCCCATGCAGGTGCAGGTCCCAGTCACTTGGGCCATCCTCCACTGCACTCCTGGGCCACAGCAGAGAGCTGGACTGGAAGAGGGGCAACCAGGACAGAATCCGGCGCCCTATCCGGGACTAGAACCTGGGGCACCAGTGCCGCAGGCGGAAGATTAGCCAAGTGAGCCGCGGCACCGGCCCAAAATATTTTGTCTAGTTCAAAATTATTAATTTTAAAAAACAACTTAAGGTTAATCCAGTTACTTCTCATTGCTCCCCTTCGTTGGCAATGTGTAAAACCAGATGTTGTTACAGTGAAGTGCAAGGATGAGATGAGTTTTGGGGACTGAATCAGTGTTCTGTGTTCTCCTTATACTCTTAAAATGTAGGCTGTGTATATTCATGGCCTTTAAGTATACCAGTTCCTTTTATTGTTTTCAAGATGGGTTGAAATGAAGATCGCCTTGTGGGTCTGATCAGATTGGCTACACGAGTGCTCCTTAAATGATTATACTCATGTTTGTAGTGGAGTGTGTTGCAACAGCTGTGTGTGGCCAGTGGTTACGGTAGGCACGCATGCTGATGTCCTGCATTTGAGGAGGGTAAAGTTAGGTGAGGTCCCAGCACATGTGCTTCCTGGGCTCAACATTCAGAACAACTTCTTCACAGAGGACTAAAAAGTTGTAGCATATCTTAAATAGAAAGGGTGAGGAACATGTTCTTTTTTTTAAAGATTTTATTTATTTATTTGAAATTCAGAATTACACAGAAAGAGGAGAGGCAGAGAGAGAGAGAGAGAGAGAGGGGTCTTCCATCCGATGGTTCACTCCCCAATTGGCCACATCGGCCAGAGCCGCGCCAATCTGCAGCCAGGAGCCAGGAGCTCCTTTCGGGTCTCCCATGTGGGTACAGGGGCCCAAGGACTTGGGCCTTCTTTTACTGCTTTCCCAGGCCATAGCAGAGAGCTAGATCGGAAGTGGGGCAGCTAGGATTCAAACAAGCTCCCATGTGAGATGCTGGCACTGCAGGAGGCGGCTTTATCCGCTATGCCACAGCGTCAGCTCCAAGGAACATGTCTAAACAGAATCTCATAACCACCAGCAAAGGTTAAAAATAAAGCTTTAATCAGGTCCAGCTACGGATCCAACAGTGGTAGTAAGCCATAACTTCTGTCTCAGCTCCTTTAACAGTGCCGTACAAAGACATTCTTTCTCACAGAAGCTTTAGTTTGACATTCTAGACTTTAGCTTCAAGGTCTTGTGGAGACACAGGCAGTTTCTTTCACATTTTCTGATTGAAAAGTAACACATTTCCTGCTCTCCTTGGACATAAGCTTCCTCTTATGCATGGAATCCTGAAGTGCAGAAGTATGTGTGTTGAAAACCATTGGAGCCATTTGTTTAAAAAAAAAAAAAGAACAGCAGTAAAATATGGGCCTGGAGAGCATATTTCCCAGTGATCTAAACTACTTAAAATATATTTGATGGATTTATTTTGAATTTTGGAAAGACTAAGGATGCGTAAGAAGATACAGTTCAAAGGAAGTCCAATACAGTTCCGAGAGCTCCGAAAACCATGTAGATGGGAGCTCTGAATGATGGGTTGACTATTTGGCAATCAAATTTAGTTTTCAGCCTTTCTCTCTGGCTTTTCACTTAGGAAAGTACAGTAGGAGAGAGTGGAAAGAAAAAATTCAACATGAGAAAGATGCAAAATCAGAGTGAGAAACAGCAGATAATGAGCCACTGGAAAAAGCAGCCACTTATACACGGTATAAAGTGTAAAGATGGGGTTATGCATTGAAAAGAGGAGTGTTTTCTCCCCACGAGCCAAGAGAGCCAAGTCTTGATGGAACAGATATATGTACTTCCCTCTTCTTAAGGGGAAGGGCTGGCCTTACTCTAACTCACCATCTACTCTGGTCTGAAGGCTTTGATATTTATCTTTTAGCCACCACCCTGCAGTGCAGTATGGAAAATCATTACAAACATGGGTAAGGAACTAGGCAACTAGACAAGACATACATTTAAGGACCTTAAAACTAAAGAACTGGAGATGTGTTTATATTTCAGCCCATCTGCAGACTTTCAAAGCTAGTATTTTTTATAGAAAACTTTTATTTAATAAATATAAATTTCAAAAGTACAACTTTTGGATTATAGTGGTTCTTCCCCCCATAACCACCCTCCCACCCACAAACCATCCCATCTCCTACTCCCTCTCCCATTCCATTCTTCATTAAGATTCAGTTTTAATTATCTTTATTTACAGAAGATCAACTCTATACTAAGTAAAGATTTTAACAGTTTGCACCCACACAGACACACAAAGTATAAAGTACTGTTTGAAGACTAGTTTTACCATTAATTCTCATAGTTCAACACATTAAGGACAGAGGTCCTACATGGGAAGCAAGTGCACAGTAACTCCTGTTGTTGATTTAACAATTGACACTCTTATTTATGATATCAGTAATCACCTGAGGCTCTTGTTATGAGCTGTCAAGGCTATGGAAGCCTCTTGAGGTCACAAACTCTGACATTATTTAGACAAAGCCATAATAAAAGTAGAAGTTCTCTCCTTCCTTCAGAGAAAGGTACCTCCTTCTTTGAAGGCCTGTTCTTTCTGCTGGGATCTCAAAGAGATCTTTCATTTAGGTCATTTTTGCCACAGTGTCTTGGCTTTCCATGCCTGAAATACTCTCATGGACTTTTTAGCCAGATCTGAATGCCTTAAGGGCTGATTCTGAGGCCAGAGTGCTGTTTGGAGCATTTGTGATTCTATGAGTCTGCTGTGTATCCTGCTTCCCATGTTGGACTGTTCTCTCCTTTTTAGTTCTATCAATTATTATTAGCAGACACTGGTCTTATTTATGTTATCCCTTTGACATTTAATCCTATCTTTATGATCAGTTATGAACCTACACTGATCACTTTAACTCCAAGCTAGTATTTTAATCAGCGTCATCTTTGACGTGTAAAGCCACGGCTTATGCTGATGGTCCCTGCAGGTGGCAATTTTGCATCTCCCTGCTCTTCTCTGCCATGTTCCCTGGGCCAGGAGTCTTTCAATCAACATTTTGTTAAAAAAGATTCAGTTTTAGACTACAAATTATAGAACTTCAAGTTGGAAGTTTGGAAAGTTTTTCTAGAAGTTTATAAAAATCAAATAATCAGGACCACTTTAGGTTATGTAGAAAGGCAATTTGGAGCCATTCACACTGAGGTAAACCCTTTCAGTTATCTAGAAGTATGGCAATCCAATAAGCACTAACAAATACAGCAGATAAACAAGTTAGCATTCAGGGAAAGATGGAAAGAAAGAAATTGATATGGATGCAAACTGTGAGTAGGATTGTTGCATTCCCCACAGCATCACACAGCATATGAAGAGGCCTGTGGCACACTGTAGATAAGTGACAAGCAGACTTGGGAACCTGTCAAGCTACTGTCTCCAGAGGACGCTGGTTTAAAGGCTGGGTCAGCTAAGAGAGGTGGAGATTCGGCAGGTACAGCAGAATATGTAGAGAAAAATCTAAGGACACCATCAGAAATAAGGAGGCATCTTTGGGGCATATTCTGTTTTAGTCCAGGAACTCCAGAGAGAGGAAATTAAAAAGACCCAGAACACTTGGGCCATCTAAGAGTAGGAAGACAGAAATTACTTAAATTTGGGGGTAAAGAACCCCGTGTTAAAACCTAAGATAATTAAGCACAGGGGAAAATGGGAAGGATTATAGTAGTTGAGTCCAAAGGTTAAAGTAAAAATAAGTGCATAGCAAACACTTAGTGTAGTTATCTTTCATATACTAGGGGGATTGGCTTCCGGAACCCTCCTCCCCTGAGGATATTTAAGTTCCTTATATAAAATAGTGTTTGCATATAACTTATACACAGCTTCCATACACTTTAAATCATCTTTTTTAAAAAATATTTATTTTTTATTTATTTGAAAGACAGAGTTACAGAGAGAGAGGCAGACAGAGAGAGAGGTCTTCCATCTGTTGGTTCACTCCCCAGATGGCCGCAACAGCTGGAGCTGTGCCAATCCGAAGCCAGGAGCCAGGAGCTTCTTCTGGGTATCCCAGATGGGTGCAGGGTCCCAAGGAGTTGGGCCATCTTCTACTGCTTTCCCAGGCCATAGCAGAGAGCTGGATCAGAAGTGGAGTAGCCAGGTCTCGAACCAGTGTCCGTATGGGATGCCAGTGCTTCAGGCCAGGGCGTTAACCTGCTGCGCTGCAGCACCGGCCCCTTCATATATTTTTGATCTGTGGATACAGAACCCATGGACAAAGAGGGCCAACTGTGTTTAGATAGGGCCAACTGTATTTAAACCTATAGAAAATACTTTCATAGACATTATCTTATGCGATTGTCATTGGAGGATGAGTATCTTATAGTCTATATTTGGCCAGTAGGAAATTAGGGATAAGAGACATTCAGAGACTTGTCCAGGGTTGCAGAATGAGAGAGGGAAAATAAAATAAACCAGTCCCAAGTCTTTTAGTTTCAAATAATATTCTTTTCCCTACCATACTTTGTCATCAGAATCTCAACTGGGCTTTGCTACTAAAGCTTGTTCATGTGACCCTAAGAGGAATTTTTTCTTCCATTGGTCTCTCTAGGCCATACCTGGATGACACCAGTAGTCAGCCATCATGTGTGACATAGGTCAGAGGACCCAAAGTAAAGTAAAACTCACCAAATTCCTAGCCAGAAATAACAATGGAGATAATTTATCCCTAATTCTATAAACATAAATTTTGTTCTAGAGGTTAAAAATGTGCATATTAATGAAATGTTAAAACCTCAAAAATATATATATCTTTATGTATGGATCAAGGAACTTAAAGTTACATAAATTGCACATAATAATAGATCCCACGCTGGAAGAGTTGGAAATGTTGATGTAAAAATTTAACTTCAGATGGTTCAGATATAAACAACTTTCTTAAAGAGTCTGAAACAAAGAAGCAAATTGCTTAAAGAACTGGAACAAAGAAGAAATACAGAAAACTCATGTATTTCTCATTGAATATGTGAACCTAAGGTTATCCCCCTTTATTGCTAAGTTTACTGATGAAAGATTTTCTTGAAAAACTAATAGTGTTACCATTTTCTTTTGGTCTCTGTTGCAAACTGTTAGCAATTATGTTTTTTTTCTTAATTTGTTTTATTTATTTTGAAAGGCAGAGTTATGAAGAGAGAGAGGGAGAGAGAGACCGAGAGAGGTCTTCCATCTGCTGGTTCATTCCCCAGATGACTGCAATGGCCAGAGCTGGGCCAGGCCGAAGCCAGGAGCCAGGAGCCAGGAGCTTCTTCTGGGTCTCCCATGGATACAGGGGCCCAAGCACTTGGGCCATCTTCCACTGCTTCCCTAGGTGCATTATCAGGGAGCTGGATTGGAAGTGGAGCAGCCAGTACTCGAACTGGTGCCCATGAGGGATGCCAGCACTTCAGATGGTGGTTTAACCTGCTATGCCACAGTGCCGGCCCCAGCAATTATGCTTTTTAATTTTGTAAAAAAAGGTTCTAAATTTTTGAATTAATACTTTGTTTGTAGAAAAAAAAACCCTGGATTTTTTTGTACATTGGATATATAAATTTATTGCCTCATTTTGAAAACTAGTACTGCTCCTTAGTGAACAAGAACCTTTCTTTACAGGAACAGAATTTCTAGTAGACATTTTGAAGGCATTTTTGAAATTCCCAGGGTTGTCTAATATATAGTAAAATCAGACTTAAAGAGCCAGAAAATCATGGAGGTGAGTTAACCAGATCCCTTCATTTTAGTGATGAGGAATGCAGGGTCAGGGAGGGAAAGGGACTCTCCATCACCATCACCCTATTCAGGGTGAGGCAGTACTGGGACCACAACCCGCATGTCCAGTTGCTGGCTCAGCACTCTAGAATGTTCTTTATGGGCTTTTAACATTTCCTCACAGGCTGCTGACTTTGATGATGATGATGATGATGATGATGATATTGATGACTGTACATGACCATTTTTATCTGAAGAAGAAAAAGAATAACTTTGAATTACGTCCAGGTCTTCTGTTGCTCCTTTTCATCCTAAAATTGAGTCCTGCAGAGATTGAGTAGATTTTGCCCTGCATTTGTGGTAGCACCATCACTCTTGACCAGTTACTGCTGATGTGGTCCACATCTGGAGTGGGCTGAGTGGACATTATTCTTAGGCTGAGAAAAATAGGTCTTGGCTTTGTCCTTTGCAGGCAGGGGACTTCCACTGTGTGAGGAGCCATGACTACTATAAGACTGCTGTGTATTTGTCCCACAGCCCCAGTTTTTTTTTTTTTTTTTTTTTTTTTTGGTCATCAAAACAGGTAGCTCCTGTCAAACACCTTAATTCATAATTAGGTGCATCTGTTTATACTTGGGAGACAGGGCTTCATGTCTCAAAGAAACCAAGCAGTCTGGAGGCAGCCATGAACAGATGTTGAAAATGTCGATTTGTGGTGAGTTTATTACTATAGCACTAGAAATAAACATTAAGGATGAAACCCCTCTGAAGGGGGTTGGGTGGGTGTGTAAATTGAGATGGGAATGTTATCTAGCAGAGGAGAAAGTGAAAGGAAGTCCATATCCATCTATCTCTCTCTATATATATATACACATACATATATGTAGTTTTATATATATAAAACTCCAGGATTTGTTTATCTCCTGCAACAAGGAAAATTTCACTATTTGACTATTTGAGGGCCTTTGCCAAATGCTTAACAATCTGTAGGGTTTGATTTCTCTCAAAAACCACTTTGAGAACAAGGCTCTATGTAACTAGGATGTGTTTGTTTTTGTTTAAAACACTCAGAAGAGAAATCATCTCTTGTCCATTGTTAAAAGAGAGTTTTCAATCAAAGGAAAATTCTACATATTCTAAAGTATACAAACAGCTCTTTGAAATGGATGCCAAATCAAACTCTAAATGGGACGTTTTTCTTGCAGAAGTTTTGAGTTAATTCGGTGCGCAGGGCTTGAGTGGAAAAACTCTGAGACTGTCAAAGGAACGAGTTACTACAGCACCAGGTCTGGATTCAGAAGTTACATAAGGAGCATTGTCTCATGATAGGATGGCAACTCTTACACATGGTTTTAGGCTATATCCTAGCAACAGAGAAATAGAATTTCTTGTCAGAGGAAGCAGTTTTTCATTTAAATAAAAAGTAGTAGTTTGGTTTCTGATGTCACTGGATATAAACATCCAATGTGAGGAAGAAAGCATACTGGTCATCACTTTAAAATAAAATAGTTCAAGCATCCCCTGATTGAAGGAAGCACCATTGTTTCCCTTTTCAGGACTTCTGTCTGGATGAAAAGTAGTAGATGTAATGAGGAGAGTCTAGTGAGGAAGGGGACACAGGTAAGGAAACCCGGAAACTTCCCTTGGGCTCTGTGGTTGATTAGCTGTATCCTTGAGACAGTGTGTTCCTCCTTGAACTGAACTTTATTGTGAGTTGGTACCTGTTATGCCTGCCTCACAGGCTTTTAGCAAAGGTTAACAACAACAACAACAAAAAACTCAGAGATATTTAAAAGTAGTGAAAACTTAAAAAGCAGTGTATAAATTTGAAATGTCTTCTTTTTATTTAAATCTTATTTTTTGAGAATCATTGTGGATTCCTTTTAGTTTGCTAAACTGAAAACATCAGAGAAAAGGTTTTTTTCCTAGGATAAGGGGATAAGCCAGAGAACAGGTATGAGTGAGAGACAACACAAACCAGCATTGAGAGCAGAGCTGGGGATCTGGAACTAACTCAAGCCCTTTGGATTCGGGTAAAGACAGGTACACTAGGTCAGGGAAGGCAGTTGAGGGTGTACAGGCAGAAGTCAGGGGGCACACACAGATTGCAGCTAGAGACAGTCTTTTTGGTTAAAGCTGGTATTGCCATTTTTGTCCCCCTTTCACACACATTTAAATATTTTCTTATATGTTACCCTGAGAGGGGCTACAATGCATTGACAGATGAGAGGACAAAGTTCCCTTTTTTTTTTTTTTTTAAAGATTTATTTATTTGAGCTAGAGAGAGAGAGAGAAAGAGAAAGGAAGAGAAAAGTCTTCCCTCTGGGTCTCTCACATGGGTAGCAGGGGTCCAAGTACTTGAGCCATCTTCTGCTGCTTTTCCTCGGCCATTGTCAGGGAGCTGGCTCTGAAGTGGAGCAACTGGGACTTGAGTGAGCATTGCAGGCAGTGGCTTAACTGGCTACACCACAGCAGCTGCCCCAGAGTTCCCCATTCTTGAGTCATTTAAAGGCAACAGGTGACAAGGTGGCTTTTGCTCCATCTGCACACTGCAAGAGAGATGCAGATGAAGAACTAACTGCAGAGGAAGGAAAGGTTACCATGGGCAGAAGCAAGAATATGGGAAGAAACTTTGAAGCAGAGAGGGCTTGTCAGATTTTAAAGGCTGCTTAGTGTTTCCAGGGGATGGGATAGAGCAGAGTTGTTTATTAAGGGCTGAAGGAATAAAGAAGGTGGGAACATTCTGGATAGTGCAGGAAAAGAAAGGGGTTCCAGTTTGACTAGGATTGTGCAGCTCAAAGGTTGGAATGAGAGGCGAGACTGGAAAGGTAAGTTGGGGCAAGGTTGTTGCTCTTGCAGATGTTTGTGTGTGCCTAGTACACAGCTCTAGAAATACACACCCAGCTGGGTGGAAAAAAAGGTTTGATCTGAAGTTGCAGCACAGGTGGGCAGACATGAACATGGAAATCTTGAGGCAACAGAAAGTTGAACAAGACAAGGATTCAGAAACCCAGATAAGTCACCTGAGTGGAAGTGGACCTTGATTTTAAGGCAGCTTTATGTCACAGCCAGAAAGCCTTGCATATGTTTCCTCTTGGGACAGGAGACCACTTCAGAGTAGCCCAGGCCTACTCTGGGGAGCAGGTAAGTGGATCCATCTACCTGTAGTAGGAAGGAAGGCAAAGGTTAGCATGAGTTCTGACAGGAAACAGTTTGAGGCCAGAGCCTGTGGCTTTGATCATAGATCAGTGTGATTGTGCCAGGCCCAGGGTAGCTGTAAGTCCAGATAGCGCTTTGGTAATCTGGTTCAGACTCTGAGTGTTGGGGGCTTGGGGCAGTTTGAGCGCATGCTTTGAGGTCTGTGATGCTCCAGGGCTGTTTGACCACACCAGAGTTAAGCCTTTTTGAGATCTAACTTGGGGAGTTGTATTTGAAAATGTTGTGCTGCACACTTGTCAAATTTTGTGTGGTTCCACCTTGTAAGCAACTGCTGCCTGGAGCGGACTCCTCCGTTCCCCAGGCCCCTCTTCTCTCATTCTCTCTCTCTCTCTTTTTCTTTTCTTTCTTTTTTCTTTTTAAGAGGGGCAGATATTTCTTACTTTAGGTAGCAGAGAATTCAAAGTTCATCTGAAAACAGTGTGTGCATTCAGGGAGTGGTGAAAACCGGCGCCTCTGCTGATTTGCTCTCACAGCCTTCTTCTCCAAGGTGTGTTTTTGTTTATTTGTTTGTTTTTTAACAGAAGAGTCCCATTGCACCTGGAGCTGGGTGTGAAGGGCTACTCTGGAACTTCAGGTTGCTGGATCCTTTTTGTTGGTTTGTTTCTTTTCTGGCTGTACTGGTTCAAAGAGCATCAGTAAGAAGGGACATGGTTTTTAAATGGCGATATCTACTGTTGTGTCCTTTTACCAATCAGTTCCCACAAACGAGAGGCTAATCCAGTGGGCCAACCTGCTTCAGATCACTCAGAGCACCAGGGGTGAAGAAGACAGGATTTCAGGACTGCATCAGCCTCCCCATCTCCCATCCCATCCCCATCTCCATCCCCAGGGCTGCCTTGGATGATTGATCAGCATCCTCTGCATCATTGCCTCCCACCCGGGATGTCCACAGCCCATTAGAATTCACATGAAGATGACCCCCAGTCCCTGCTCCCTGCAGTGAGACTGTGACACAGAACCCTGCAGGTCCTAGGACACCATTTACTGGTCTGTAACCTTGAGAGAATCACTTGATGTCTGCAAGCTCAAGTTTGTCATCCTTCAAGTGGGGATGCAGGCATTGTGGTGCAACAGGTTAAGCTGCTGCTTGCAATGCTGGCATCGCATATTGGAGCTCCACTTCCACTGCTTTGCTGTCCTGCTTCTGATCCATCTTTCTGCTAATGTGCCTGGGAAGGCAGAGGAAGGCAGCCCAAGTACTTGGGCGCCTGACAGCTAGGGTGGAGACCAAGACAGAGTTCCTGGCTCCGACTTTGGGTTGGCCCAGACTTGGCTGTTGTGGCCATTTGGGGAGTGAACCAGCAGATGGGAGATCTTTCTTTGTCTCTCCCTCTCATTCTCTGTCACTCTACCTTTCAAATAAAAAATAAAAAAAGAAAAACCACAAAAAACGCAAAGTGAGGTCACTGATTTTGTCCATCCCACAGAGAATTTAATGATACCATGTGAGCCATGGCAGTGGCACCTCAGTTGTTTGGTTAGCCACTCTCCTCTTCATCAGTGCGATGTTGTAAATATTAAATCAGCTGCAGGATCCGTCTGGTTAGGGGAAAGGCAAAGACTGTTCTGTTGAGCAATAGCCAGTTTTGATTGCCAGCCCGTCATCAAGCAGCTTGGAGTCAGAGCATTTCTGCACAGCGGGTTTAGACTTTGCTACTACTTGAGAAAAATGCTTCTCAGGGAAGCACCCCAAAGGGCAGAGGGAGTTCAAAGTCTCCTTCCCTATACCTGCGCTCCTCACCCCCATTTGTTGGGAATAATCCAAAACAACCACAGCCACCTAAGGGGAATATTTTCAACTCTCAGGTTTTATCTGAAAATTCATGAATTTTTCTCCATAATATGTCTTTTGTTTTAATATAAAACTGTTTTAACTTACTTGTATTAGCTGAAGTTTAAAAGCCCTCCCCCATGTGTCCCCTTCTTGTGTTTCATGCCTTCCTGTTAGCTAGGCCTTGGTGTCTACTGTATCACATCTCAGCCAGTTCATATGTATCTGCTTTAGTGTAGTCCAAGTTAACAGTAGCCCAGGTCATAGGAAAATGCCAGGCTGTCCTCTGAATTCAGACTTTTTTTTGAAAGATTTACTTAGAAACAATTTATCATTTAGTTGCCACTTTAAAAATAATCTTAATTGACCACATATGTTATCAAATAAGAGCTAGTCTTGTGGTGTCTGCCTCTTTCCCCATCTCTTCACCATCCCCAGCACCCTCAGGTGTGCTTGTGTACTACCTCCTGCCAGGAGGTCAGAAAATTTACTGCCTCCCCCCTCCCCCCGGAAGATAGCATCATGGAAAGCCTTTCCCCAATTTAAGATGAGATTACTGACGCTGAAGCTGTTATTTTTAGGAGAAAAAGGCTATTGCTTTTAAACCTCTGTCCCTCGTTTTCCTAGTTCCTCTTCTCTTAATTGTGGCTCTGTGTTTTGGTAGCCATAAGTCATTAGTGGTTTTTAATTTTTCTGAAACTGAAATAAGGTCTGAAAGGGTGGATTTGTCCCTTTTTCCTCCTTTTTTCTTTTTCTTTTTTCCTGGCTAATCGGAGGAACGCAACCACATCTGAAGCCACTTGGCTCATTATGAATTTCATGGAAACTGATTCTCTGAAAGTGTTTCCATATGTGTGTTCCCAATATATCCCATCCTCTGTAAATGGGAGCACAGACGTGTGCATGGGCTGGAAATGGCTTCAGGATGTGACAAAGCAGTCATATGACCGCCACGGCACCGTGGGTGGCCTCTTCTGAAAGACACGGTGTCCTGGGTGCTGGCCTCCTTCCTGCAGCGGATCTGGTTTCAAAGACCATCCACCCTTCCTAGGATTTAAAAAGTTCTTAATCAAGGCCCAGTGAGAAGATCTCTCTTTTCTTCCTCCCTCCCCCTCTTTGGCTCCTCTCTTCTCTCCTGCTTTCCCTCCTTGTGTGCATACACATATACTTGCATGTCTTCTACTGCCTGCCCCTTTCCCTTCACAGAAAGGAAGTACATTATTCCAGCAATATCCTCAAAATTTTGGTGGGTTTAAGGAATGATTGAAGTTTCTGAAAATTGCCAGATATTTTTTCCTCCTCTTGGTCTTTTCCTTCAGCGTAACATACTTTCTTAGCCTTAGTTAGGATCAGCTGGTCTTTCAAAATTTGTGAGCATGCAGTGGAAAAGTACAATTCATTACAACACGGAAAACAAATATTTATACTGGATAGTTGAGGCACTTTCCCTGTCTTTGCAAAACTATGGAGTTTGCTAGTCATTTCATTATCTTAAAAAATCGATCTCAAATTCTTTTGCTGGTTTCTTCTCTCTCAGCATGATCCATTACATTTCTCTCAAATATATGGTATATTTTTCCCAATTATAACCTAATGGAGTTGAAAGTAAAGCTAATTTGGTGATAGATAATTGATCTTTTTTTAGTGTGAAGGGATAAAGTAGTATATGTGTATGCATAGTCTCAGTTAGCTTTTTGGTCATGTTTATACAGCATTCTGCTTCTGCCGTGTCATCTGCTGTGGACATTGCTAGTGATTATTTGTTGAGTGTGTGTTTTTGAATCATCTGGCTTTTCTCAGCACCATGCTATGTACACATAATAGGTAGGCACTAAAAGAAGGGTATTTGGGTCTTACTCTTAATTTGGTTTCTCTTTAGCTGGAAGATGAAAATACTTATGTAAAACGATGGTAATTGTTCAAAACCTGCAGAGTAATATGATTTATATCCATAAATGTCCAAAGCGTGTATGGGAAAGATAATAAAAATGTGCACACCTGGGAAGTCCTTGCATAGTGGTGAGCTTTGAAGACTGCTTCCTTACTTGGTTCGGCTGAGAGAGAGAGGTGGCCACGTGTGCCAGGGCGAGCATGCAGACATCTCCCGTGAGGGTCCTGAGTAGTGTGTATGTGGGCAGAGGCTCACAGCTGCATCCTTATTTTTCACCCCTTCTTTGCAGAGCTGCTTGGTTATGCCCTGTGAGAGGTAGGGGTGAGTCATTCTTGTTCTGAGGCCAGCTTGTGCACGTCAGTGAAGAGTTTGCCTCTCCTGTGTGTTGTGTAGAATGCAGATCTCAGGAGGCTCGCAGTGGCGCTTCTGCTGTTTGGCACCGGCATGCTCTGTCAGGCTGCAGAGGCAGAGCAGAACCCTGTGCCATTGGTGCTCGAGCTGCCACTCGCGACCACCACATTTGCAGGCTTCCCTGTCTTCACCTGTCGAGGTCCCCCATGATTCTTGACGACTCTGACATACTGGCTCTCCATACTGTAGGAATTCAGATGGGATGCATATTTTACCCTCTGTTATTTACTCATTCCAAATCAATACCATCACCTTAGTTGCAGCCACTGATGCAGGATCATGAGGGGACTGAATGTGATGACATTGCAGCAGGCCAGGCATTTCTGGAGAGTCTCTGCCCCCTTCCTTTCTTCTGTCCAGTGTCCCCAGTGTGGACCTACACACAGGTCCTGGCTCTGAGATGGGACAGGTGCTGCATCTGTTTACTAGTGGCAGATGCTGTTGGTGGGGTCCATCTGCTGGGTGAGGTCAAGTGATGTAATGATGCTTGGAAACAGCTTTGAACACTCTTTAAAGAGTTTTACAAGGTTTTATAGGTATGGAATATATGTGAGCTACATTTTAGATTTTATGTCCACATTGCTTAATGCTTTTCATATCTGTTTCTTTTAAATTGTCCAAATGTACTGGCTATTGTACAGAGTTCCTAATCTTTAGATTCAGTTATTTATCTATTTATCCATCCTTATGTACATCCATGTAGTGTTTTTTTTTTTTTTCATTTTAAGCACTTACAGTATACTAGATTCTGAAAGGTATATGAGAGGAAAATAAATCCTTTATCATCCAAAGCTGACTTTATAGTTGGAAAGAACAAACTAACAAACAGCTAATAATTCAGGAAAGTAGTGTGTAAGGGCTTGAAAGAGTGATACAGGAAATAAATGCTCTTGGAAAAGAAGCAGTAGACTCCTGGTTAGCAGAGAACAGCCCTGCATAGATCTCGTGCATTATATGTCCTGGTAGAAGGAATGCCAGGAGGGGGTTAATAAAAAAGTTCTTAGACTTTATTTGAGATTTGTTGAAGCAATAACTTCTACCATTTAAAAGGCCCCAGTGAAGCTTTGAAGTTAACACCTCATTGCTGAGAAGTGTGATGGCTTTTCATTCTGTAAGTTTATGCCCTCATATTTGAAAAAAAAAAAAAAAAAAAAGTGGGACAGAGGTCTCTGAACAGGCCAGCATTCATCCTGGGTTGAAGGCCCCTTTCCTTAGTTCTGCCCTGACGGGCCTCCGCAGAGGGCACCTGTAAATTCTGCTGCTTCAAGGGGAGGATGACACGGGTGTGAGGTTTCCCACAGATGGGCCCAGTGACAGGAACCCGTCTGTCATTCTTCTCACCCTCCACTTTCCTTTCAGTCCAGAGGTCTCCTTGCTCATTTTCATTCAACCATCATTTATTGAGGGCCTGCTAAATGAGAACGTATATGTTAAAGTAAAGGCTTTGGTAAAGGCCTAGGAATGTCAAGTATTATCCTTATTCACTACTGAAAGGGAGACAAAGTGTCATCAGATCTCTGCCTTCAACACCTTGCTTTCTTTGCTGGGACCCAAGATAGGTAGCATTAGAAGAGAGCAAGTGACAGCTGTTGCATGGGGAATTGCAGGGCACGAGGAATAAAGGAGAATGGAGGTTCTCTTTCGCTCCCCCATCTTGGTTTCACACACTTCTACTCGCTCTGAAGACCCAAGAAGCGTGGTAAAGAGGAACTGTTTCCTTTCCCCCATAGACCTTGTGGTAAGGGGCAAGATGTTTTTATTTTAACGGTTTTATTTTTATTTAAGCTTCATGGGCATTTTATTAATATATTCTTCCCTATGTATATTAAGTTACGAGAAACTGCTGCTGCTGCTTTAATGAGGAGGGCTCTTGCCGCTCTGCTTGTGACAGCTACATTTGTTTGCAAGCTGTCTGGCTGTGGCTAGGGGTGTAGACAGAAGCTTTGGAAGGAAGTGCATCTGTAGGAAGCCGGCAGATCCTAAGGGGATCAAACCCTTGACCTTGGGCTTATTCACATTGTGCCCTGAGCAGCTGAGTTAATTGTCTACTAGTTAGAAGATTAAATCAGCAACAAGGCTGAAAAGCATTTTTAATAGTATCCCAAAGTTAGTTACTCTCATGGAGGCATCAAGAAGAGTCTTCTGAAGTGTTTTTCTTTTGGGAAAATAGATTTCTTTTTTTTTTTTAAAGATTTATTTTATTGATTTATTTAAAAGTCAGAGTTACACAGAGAGAGGAGAGGCAGAGAGGCAGAGAGAGGTCTTCCATCCAATGGTTCACTCCCCAGATGGCCGCAATGGTCGGAGCTGTGCTGATCTGAAGCCAGGAGCCAGGAGCCTCTTCCAGGTCTCCCATGTGGGTGCAGGGGCCCAAGGACTTGGGCCATCTTCTACTCTGGTGCTTCAGGCCAGGGCGTTAACCCGCTGCACCACAGCACCAGCCTGGGCAAATAGATTTCTTAGATAGCAGAGTAATAGGTAGATGGTGGTGAGAGAGAAATCTGTGATCATGTCAACCAAATTCCTGAAGGAAAACTAAAATTTCATGTTCTTGGTTATAAGTCAAAGTCCTAGTGTGTGTGCTTGGCTCAAGCTGTGTGATTATGTGATGCTGAGTATATGGCTTCCCTTCTTTGGGTTTCAGTTTATCTATTTGTCCAAATGGGGATTAGCTTAGAGTTATCTGAGCAGTAATTAGTTTCTTCAGTAGGTTTTAGGAGTTTTAAACTGGTTCTGGGGGGATGAAGGCTACCACACACATCACTGGGGCCCTTGCTGAGCTCTGGGTCTATGTTTATAAAATTAGGTGTGGGAAATAGTACTTTTAACATGTGATTGGTTTTGATCTCATAGTTTTTTTAGTAAGCCAGATTTGTATTTTCTGTACTTTATGTATTATCCAGTTATGTTTTTATTGTTTTTTTTGTTTGTTTGTTTTTTGTTTTTGAGTTTGTGGTTCTAACAAGGCCGGTGATACAAGGTCTGAGTAGTTTAGGACACAAATGTGAAAATAATCCAAGAAGGGAGTGTAAAAGAAAGCCTGACTTCATGTATAAAACAAAGATTAGAAGTATAGATACAGCCCAATCAACGAAAGATAATTGAATTATATTATTTCCTTCTGCAATGAAGATTATAAAAAGTTGAAGATTAGGTAGCATTCTTCCTGCCTCCCCTCATGGATTATTATATAAGGGACTTCACATTATACTGTAGCAAATTACTAATATTTCTTCATACAGAGTATATTACAGTATGTTTCAGAAACATTTCTCAGTAACATAAAATGACTAAGCAAATTCCAGAAAACTCTATATTTTGTGAATTATAAAAAAATCCTGTAATCCCCTTAGAGTCCTTATTAGCTCCTTTTCAAGAAAAAGTTCATCCTTAAGACGTTACAGTCTCAAATGACTGGCCAAATTACTGTAAATCTAGTGGATATTTGTTGCATTGTTTTCAGTCAAGCACAACCAGAGCTCATTAATTGAAAAAGGAATGTCAATTTGTGTGAGCTGGTGTCTATAAACCACAGAGGTACAGTGATCCTGGCATCTGAAGGGCAATAAAAACATTGGCAAAATTTATCAGGTAAAATAGAGAAGAAGGGGTGTGGGTGGCATATGCAAAACCATGTTGGAGTTTACTGGCAGGGCCCCACATTACAGTTTTAATGAGGCTTCTGCATCAAAATAAACCACTTAGAATTTTAATTATTACTACAGTATATTTTAAGTATAAATACACACAAGAAGCATTTTTTATATCAACATGCCTATCTGTGTGAACTCTGAGCTTCTAGAGTTAGGGGCAAATGTTGACATTTTAAGTGTGACTTACTTTAAATTGCTCGTGTTATTCTGTTTTTTCTCATATGATCTGAGTATTGAACTCAACTCATACAAAAGTGACCTGCCTAGAACTATTAGCTCTGCCAACTCAAATTCACCCACCTGCTCTGCACTGAGAAGGCTGGCTGAGGAACATCTGTACCCCCGTTTTAGTGTCTGTATTATTGTACAAGGCCGTGTGTAAGCACCAGGTGTGGGAGCTGTTACATCTCATCTGCTCCCCTTTCTGATTCTGTCAGAATCACTACTTGCACATTTTTTGAATTTGGGCCTGTCAGAATTTCATTTTGGGGAGGGATTAGGTAGAGGCAGGTTGAGGATGGAATAATTTATAAGAAGCAGAGAGTCACTTCTGGGTCTGTGTTAGTTTTGGTTTGTCATCTTCAAAGTGTTTGCTTCTGGTATTAGAAGCTGCTCGCTAACTTTTTACCCTCTGCTTATGGGCCTGGGAGTCCTGGGAAAGTACTAATGAGGGATGGGAACCTGTCTGTCTACCCCTTACCGCTCCCCTAAAGCTGTTGCTTCTCCTTCTGCCTTGGAATTCATGGTCATAGAACATTAGAGCTGGAAGGGAACTTAGAGCTCATCCCCTCATTTTACAGATGATGACACTGCCACTTCTGACTTCTGCCTCTGGCCTTCCACTCTCAGTAAGAAGAGCCAGGCAGGTGAGATTTTTAACAATTGCTGGGCTGGGCAGGGCTGGGCTGGGCTGGGCTGTCTGATTGATACTATCCGATTTGTGAGAAAAATTTTGTTAACTGTGTGTTGCCTTCAAATAGTCACTTTCAATTAAAAATACATATCATGGCACTAGCCCTAGTATTTTAAGGTGGACATTAAATAGCGTGCATTTTATTAAAAATTAACAACGCTCAATCAGCACCTTTAAAGGAAAGTATTAGAATTATTCCTTTATGAAACACTGGGATATTCAAGGATGAGGGGTGAATAGAAATGGGGCTGAAGAAGTACCTATCACTAAGGTCTTCTGGAATGGCTAAATGCGTTCCCTTATATCTGACAGCTATGGTAAAATACAGTCCCATGAGATCAAAATCCTGTAAAGATTTTTAGAAGGAACCAAAATCTTAGTGAGAGCACTGGTATTATGAAGGGGCTTGTCACAATTCTGTCAATTCTAGAAAATTATGATCAATCCATGATCACAGCTGTAAGTTTTCAGGCATTTCAGAAAACTTACTTTCATATGAAATGGATCCTAACAGTGGTTTCATCAGTTTGGCACCAGACATATCTATTAAGGAGCCATGCTGGGAGCTTCAGCAATGAAAGGGGAGACCTAGTCTGCCTCCAGGTCACTGCTTCAGACCGACCTGAAACTGATGCCGTAGAGGGGCCCTAGGACTGGGAAGAGGGGCTGAGGAGGTACCATCCTCTGAATCGTCCCTAGGCAATGAACCCTTCCCAGGCCTAAAACAGGGCCTACATCTGACATTAAGACTTGAAATACAGTGACTCCTAAGGTGGTGAGCCTCCCGCAATCCTCCCCAAAACCCTCCTTATTTAGCTGATTACTCTCCAGAGAATTTCTGATGGCTAGGCTTCCCCTACAGTCCCTGGATAAGTAAGATAGTTTCAAGGTACATTGGACTATGGTTTGATTTCATTGTCACTAAGATGCAGATGATGACACAATTCTAAACTCTTTTAAGTGTTTAAAAAGGAAATGATAGGAACATGTTAGGGTACCTTTTTGATGTCCCTTCATTGATGAAGGAGTCCTGCCAAGAGTACTAATCATAAAAATGGATCATTTTGGAATTTCTTTATATTGGGTTGAGAAAAATAAACTTGTCTGACTTAGTACAAATTTTACTTCAAATATCTGAAGTGCAACGAGAAGCAAAAAGAAAAAAAAATCAATGAGGATTTGGTCTTAAAGTCTGGTGAGTGAGCCCCTATGATGTGAGTGTTGGGTTGGTTCACACACAGGACCTAGCACACGATTGGGTTTTTAAAGCCCTTTGGGATTCTCCGGAGGTAAAGCACGAAAGGATAAATGCCGTTAAGACTGTCACATGGAAAAAACGAAGTCTGTCAAGTGACTGGTGCCTTTGAAAGTCTGTTTGTGGCTTGCTGTTCCTTTTTGGGAAAGCTAAAGTTTTCTTTTTCTTGTAAAAAATTCTATCATTATTTTAATTGATATTTACAGATTTTTTCCCCCCATCTTCTGTTGTAATTTTTAGGTGCTTCAGAACTGGGCCCTTTTTCAGACCCCAGGCAGTTCCCAAGCATTTCATCCCTCACTGAGAGCCGCTTCTCCAACCCACGAATGCACTATCCAGCCACCTTTACTTACACCCCGCCAGTCACCTCAGGCATGTCCCTCGGTATGTCCGCCACCACCCACTACCATACCTACCTGCCACCACCCTACCCCGGCTCTTCCCAAAGCCAGAGTGGACCCTTCCAGACCAGCAGCACTCCATATCTCTACTATGGCACTTCATCAGGATCCTATCAGTTCCCCATGGTGCCGGGGGGAGACCGGTCTCCTCCCAGAATGCTTCCGCCATGCAGCACCACCTCGAATGGCAGCACGCTATTAAACCCCAATTTGCCTAACCAGAATGATGGTGTTGACGCTGATGGAAGCCACAGCAGTTCCCCAACTGTTTTGAATTCTAGTGGCAGAATGGATGAATCTGTCTGGCGACCATACTGAAATTCCTCAGCCGTGGCCCAACAGTGGTCCAGCGGTATCTGGGGGCCACATCCCACATGTATCAATATATACATATATAGAGAGTGCATATATATGTATATCAACTATCTACAAAGTGCCTGTTTTTTTACAAGAGTTTTCATTCATTCACTCACTCATGATCTGACAGCCATAAGAGGGTAGAGATACTAGAAACAGAAGGCCCAAGAGAGACGATCATAATTGGGTTTCAGATCGTTTATTATTTAAGAAGTACTTTTGCAAAGAACAAACAAGGGAAAAGGTATTTTGTTGTTGGTGGTTTTTTTTTTTTTTTTTTTGGTCTGTTATCGTAAATAACCTGTTCCTTGGCCGATTCTGAGATGTGGCTTCCGGGCGCAGGAGGAAAATGAGCAAAGCTGCTTCCTCCCTGTGCTCAAAGCCTCATGGCCTTGGCCGGTGCTCTCTTCTGAGCAGCTGCAGAGCCAGGGGAGGCACAGGGAAGAGACAGGTAGAATGGATGTATCCCCCACAGCACTGCGTGTTTGCAGCGGCTGTCCTGGCTCTCGGCTCTGCTCACTCACAGACCTGTGCAGGTACTCATCTGAACTCTCTGGTTCAGTTTTTTTTTTTTTTCTTCCCCTTCTCTAAGAAAGTGACTTCAAAAATACTGATCAGGATAGAAGATTTTATTTTACTTTTTTATACTTTTTTCCCTTTTCCCATTTAGCCAAAAAGAAAATCCCATTCCTTAAAACTCCCCTTCTCCTATTATGCAAAACTAAAAATGGCAATACCTTATTATAGCCATAATGGTATAGATAGTGTTTGCGTTTGGCTGTGTGTTATTTGTTTTCTTTTTTTTTAAATTATGAATATGTGTAAAAATCTGAGGTAACTTGCTAACGTGAATGGTCATATAACTTTAAAGATATATTTATAATTATTTAATGACATTTGGACCCTTGAAACATTTCTTAGTGTATTGATATGTTGACTTCGGTCTCTAAAAGTGCTCTTTATTAAATAACAAATTTCTTCAGTGGGCTAGAGCCATATCTGAAATATTGCTAAGCAATTTCAGTTCATCCAGGCACAATGTGATTTTTAAAAATGCTTCCATCTCCAGATATTTTAGATGTAGCTTGTTTTTGTGATGTATGAAGGAAATGTTATGTTTAGTTCTTTCAGATCTCTGATTGCCTCTAACACAGCTTTTGCCTTTTAAAGCAATAATTAGGGATTTAAAAAGCAACTCATAGCCCTTTGTCACTCACATTGCCCTTTATCAGCATGAGATGCTGGAGTGATGTGGTTTCCTAATTTCTTTTGGATAATTATGACTCTTGTCATATAAAAAACACAAGCACAACTGAATTATTGACTGCAGAGAAACGTTCTGTGGTTTCCTAGTTAAGTAAAACTCTAAATCGCCAGGCTTCCTAGTGTAGACCCACACTAGTGTAGACCTAGTGTAGAGCCACACACATGGATAAAGGATCCATCGTAATATACATCGTACAGGAAAGCAGAATTGCACCAGGGATTCCTAGCCAACCAGCCTTACCAAGCAGTAGATCAGGGGAACCCAGATCAGCCTTACCCAAGGCCTGCCCCACTGGGCATGGCTTTCCACAGAATTTGCATTGAAAGGAGCAGAATGAAGCCATTGTCCCATGGGATTGGGTCCTCTGGATAGCAGCAGCCCAGTTCCTGCATGTAGCTGACCTGAGAGGACACAACGTCCAGCCTTTGATATCTATTTCTCACAATGGAGGGTCCAGGGAAGGCAAGGCTGTGGGGAGTTTGGTGTCTACTACTACTGTGTATGAATTTGAGTGAGAGCCCTCCTGTAGGATGCACTTTGACCACCTCGGAGCCCACATGGCAAATTCCCAAATGTGAATCCGTCATCCAAGCCAGGGTCATTTGATGACACCATCAGGCACGTCCCTGGCCCCTCACCAAAGATCAGGTCCCTTCCTGAACATGCTGTGTCGACCTAAGCAGGGCGTGCAGAGGTCCCCTCCAGCGCCCGTGTTCCTCAGCCATTCTGAAGCCCACCTTTGTAGGGCATTGCAGGGCAGTCTCTGGGGCAGCTGCACCTGTGCTTCCTGCCTGGGTGTCTCCCTTGGAATTTGTCCTGACTCTTGCCGATAACAATCGAGGGGAAACCAAACCAAACCAAACCAAACCAAATACTTTGCCTTCTAAAGGATGTATACCAAGTATGCTTAGATAAATAAGCCACTTTTCTATTACTTAAGATGGAAGTAGTAATTGATACTATTTATTTTTTGTGTGTGGTAGCTTGAAGCATGCCACTGTCCATTTATATGTAAGTGTGAAATATGTGTGTTTGTCTCAGCAGCACTTAAAAAAGCCAGTGTCTGGTTACACATTTCCAGTTTAATTAATTGACATAACCACCAGTGCCATCTGCACCCTATTTAATAAGAAAGGTACTCTACTTGTGCATTGTTTTTTAATGTTAAAGGGCTTTTTTAAGTTTACAGTACACATACTGAGTGACTTTAGGGATGCTCTAGTGTTGAAATGTTTAAATTAGAGTGGCTGCAGGCAGCAACCCAAAAACACTTTAAACGTTTTTTCCTTGGGAAAAATTCAAGCACTTCTTTCCTGCACCCTCACTCACCACTCCAATGGGCAATTGACATTTCTTAGAACAAATTCTGTCCTTTTTTTGCCTAGGGGTTAAACAATCTTTTCTTTTCCCTGAACCCTAGTTTGCACTTGGTGTCATGTATAAGATTTGTAATTTCAAGACCAAAGCAAAATCTTAGTCCTACTGTGGAACCATGTACTAGTCAACACTCTCTTTCCTTGGGGTTAGTGTGGTTTGTTAGGTAGCACAGATGTTGCTGGAACTTACAGCGTGACCAATGCAGTCTTTTTTTTTTTAATCCATTTCAGTTGCTCACAAATTTTAACCTATGTCAGTTTCCAGAACAGGTACCACAACTTTAAGCTGTAGATTAGTAGAAAGATATCCAGTCTAGAACTGAGAGACTCAACGGATTAAATCTCCTTTGCTCTTTAGACTGTCATGCCCCACCCACCTTAAGGGCCTCTTTTATAAATGAGCAGAGAAATCCATACTGTTAGGGACCCTCCATTGTAAATTCACAAGGGAAGAGATGTGTACTGGCTTCAAGGGTCCCCTCCATATTAAGGAAAGGGACTGACCCAGAATCTGGGTTAAAACATGGGAATACAAAGCATTAGCAGAGGTGATAATTACACCATGGTATTGAAGGAACAATAATAAAATAAAAGATGACTCTTCCAAACCTTGAATTTGTTGTTCTTAAAAAGATAATGCATTTTAAAAAAAATATTTTCTATGTGAGAATTTTTAGGTGTTTGTTTACTTCATGTTTACAAATAATTGTTTGCTTTTTAATGCAGTACTTTGAAATATATCAGCCAAAACCATAACTTACAGTAATTTCTTAGGTATTTTGAATAAAATTCCAGTTTTTGGATATGCTTTACCATTCTTAGATTTCTGTGGAACAAAAATATTTGTAGCATTTTGTGTAAATACAAGCTTTCATTTTTATTTTTTTCCAATTGCTATTGCCCAAGATTTGCTTTCCATGCACATATTGTACAAATTCTGCTTTGTGCCACAGGACATGATTGTGGATGAGTTTACCCTTAACTTCAAAGGGACTATTTGTATTGTATGTTGCAACTGTAAATTGAATTATTTGGCATTTTTCTCATGATTGTAATATTAATTTGAAGTTTGAATTTAATTTTCAATAAAATGGCTTTTTTTGTTTTGTTATGTGTGTACCTTGGGTCTTTTCTCATCCGCGGTTTCTTTTCTAGTCGACACCTACTCCTGCCTACACCTGGGTACTTACTGGTCTTAGGACTTGCCAGGGCTGGGTAAGAGCAGAGATCCTATTTTCAGTGGTGAGAGGGAAAACAGTCTTGGTAAGCGCTGTGTCTTCTTGCTTTGTTCCACTTCTAGAGAGGGGAGGGTGAGGAATCTGACAAGGGAACAATGCTCACCCCATCCGTGGGTAAAGCACTTTGTTCCAACTCAGGGACCAGGCAGGGGATATAAACGGCAGCCTTGATGGTTTTGTGATTCTGATCTCTGGGAACATGAACAGGGCCCAGCAGAGGAACCCCTGTCTGTAGACAGCAGGTCTCAGACAGCCCTGACCTAGCAGGCAGGCTACTTCCCTCCTACATATCTTTTGGATTCTTAAAAATAAAGTCAACCAAAGCCCAAAGATGAGTAAAAATGACGCTTGCCCTGGATCGCCTTAGCATCAGAACAATCCTGCCAGTGAATGCAGCTGTGGTTTGGAAATGGGTTTTCCTCAGCCATCATTTATTCTCAGTAAGCCCCTCCCCTTGCAGTAAGGTTGAGGGCCTAGGGTACCGCGGTCACCGTCTTGACTTCCTGTGCTGGTGGTGTACTTTGGCTTTATTGCAGTTCTGAAAGAGGGACCCAGGAACCCGTGGTGCAGAGCAGCTCCGTCCCTGGCCAAGGGGCCCACATCATGCTGCGAGTTAGGGGGCCTCCCTCAGAGCATGTGCTCTGTCTCAACCCCCAGCACTGCTGTCTGAGAAATCTTGGGAACAGCCGACTCCCAAGAATAGGAACAGTGCAAGTACTTGGGTGGGCTTAGGACAGGGAACTCGTTTGCAGCTTCTTTGAAGATGTATGTTTATTTATTAAAATTAAGCATCTGGGTGACAAAAGCATCCACAAGGGAGGTGGGCACAATGGTTTTCTTTCCCTTTCCATCTTTGTCCAGAAGCATAGTTTGGGGCCAACCACTTTACTCCTCTGAGCCTTAGATTCTTGGTTCATGAAAAAGTGTTGGGCTAGACATTGGCACTCTTTTTGTTGTTGTTATTATTTTAAAGATTTATTTATTTATTTGAAAGAGAGAGAGAGAGAGAGAGAGAGCTTCCATTAGCTGGTTTACTTTGGCTGGGCCAGGCTGAAGCCAGGAGGAGCTAGGGGCTTCTTTAGACCTTGGCACTCTTGGCATATCAGACTAGATGGCTCACGGTTGTGTGTGGCGAAGGCGCTGCCCTGTGCACTGTAAGATGTTTAGCATCACCCATGGCCTCTACCCACTAGATGTTGGCAGCATCTCCTCAGACCTTACAACTAAACATGTCTCCAGACATTGCCAAATGTCCCCTGGGCGTGTGCGTGTGGGAGAGCAAAGCAAGATTGACCACTGATGGTGAACCAGGGGACTTGAGGCTGTCTCTGAATTCTTTAGGTCAGGTGCTACTAGCAGAGCTGACTCGGAAGTACACTGCTCGTTAAAACAGGGCAGCCCGCCAGGCAGAATGCCAAAGGGCTGCCCACTGAAGGCTGTACCTCTGCCTTTGCGTGAGTTACTGTGAAGGATTCTGCTGGCTTTCTGATCTGTGCCTCTTTTGCCTTGCCCTCCGCATCACAGGCTCCGCAGCCTGTGAGCCCCACAGCTGTGTGGCTGTGTTGGGCCCGGGCTCCTCTGTTTCTCACGGAAACGCCAGGAGGAAGAAGAAAGCAATTTCTCCAGTGGTTGTGACCCCTTGGATCCCCCGTCCCCCAAATATTTAATAATCAGACATTTCTGCGAGAGTGGGTGTTTCCTGTTAACTCAATCCCAGCCGAGACTGGCCCAATAAACACCTCAGCTCTCTGTTGCAGAGTTTATTTGGCTGGGAAATGGGTATTGCCATGTAAACAGGAAGCCCCCTGAAGTTATTATCTACAGATGTGGTTGAAGAGCCACATGTTTATATTTATGAGATTTGAAAACAGTCTGAAAGGCAAGGAAGGATGTAGGGGAAGCCCTCATTCACAGTCAGTGAGAGCAGGTCCTGCAGATCTTCGAGAGTTGCTTTTTCCTTCCCTCTGAAAAGGAGTGAACAATAGTGACATAGCCAAGAGCTGTGGCAGAAAATGGAGTTTGTTTCATGGAATCAAACACCCCCACAGAGAGGATCGGATTAACAAAAAGCTTTCTGTTACAACTTTTTGAAAATCATCTTAAATATTGGTTCTAGGAAACAACAGTTTGGGGCATCTAAAAAGGTACGGACGGGGCTTATGATGACACTGTCACAGTCTCTTCAGGTTTTCCAGGGAAGCGGGGGACTACTCTTCTGACTGCACTGTATGGGAGAGTATGGGCCAGCTCACCTTTAAAATCCTGGGCAAGCTCATACGTTTGATCCTGTAGTCAGTTCCTAAGGGGCTAAGCTTTCTCAACCATGCCATGAATGTGCAGGTGATAAGACACTCGGTGTACATGCCAGGGCTGTACACTCTGGCTATATTCCAAATTGCTCTCCACCCACCTCCTCCTCCTTCTTTGACTTGCTCTTTGCACCTGGAGAAGGTGCTTAAAAAGGTCAGGTAAGATCCAAGGCATGGAGAGCTAGTACTCTGTATTGAAATTACAGGCTCTGAGCAAAGGCCAAAGAATCGCTCCCCTCGTCACCACCATTCCTAGGCACCCTGATAAACCTCTTGGTGACTTCCCAGGGCTTTCTCAGTAGTAGCTAATAAATCAGAAGGCTTTGGAAATGAACTTTAGAAAAGCTAAGAATCAAAACTTAACAAAGAAAAGGACCCACTGAAGATGCAAGGGTGTGTGTGGGTGTGTGTGTGTGCGCGCACATGGGCAGGTGGTCTTGCTTGTGTGTGTGTATGTACTCAGGCACACTTGAAGGGAGTTGCAGTGGAGGAGGGGGTGGGAGGATAGAAGAGGGGTGGGAGGGGACGGCTGAGCATTCATTCAGGAAAAGATGAAACCCATGGTCCCAACACTAGTGCTCCTGGCACAGCATCCCTGCCTCAGTTCCTTATTCCTGCAGTGTCAGGGGACACTGGCTGCTCCTTGAGAGGACGACTAAGACAGCAAGGTGAAGCTGCCATTTAAGAAGAGGTTATTGATTTTTCTAAAGCTTCTGTTCCTAAGCTTGCGACTCCAGCAAGCCCTGCTTTAGGTGCAGCCAGTTGGAAGGCAGAGAGATCAAATTTGTGGAAACGCACTTAGCTTTTACTAAAACTTATTCTAATGCATTCTCCTATTATCCTGTTGCAGTGGTGTGGAGCCACTTAGAGAGATTTTTAAAACAGTTGCTTTATGTTTTCCCGTTGCAACCATAGTGCACTTCTTGATGGCTATCTGTTCTTCACATCATTCTGTCCCGCTTCACAGCTGACTGACACAGAGAGAATTTCCCCCACCTGCCATTCTCATAATAAGGCGAGAATATATAGCAGTATACTGGGGAGAAAAAAAAAAACCCAAACCCAAACCTCCAAACCAAATTCTTCCACACAAGGCCTTCAAGGAGTGGTTCTTCTAGTAGCAACATTAAGTGGTGCCAGAACATAAAAATGCAACCATGTCTCGTGGCTGTGTGCTGCTGAGGTCAGAGAAGTTTCTCCTAGAGACCGGGACTGCTGCAATTAGCCAGGATGTGCAAACACAAGTGGCATGGAGGTAGGCTTGGTGGAATTCGACCTGTAGTATACTGTCAGAGCTTAAGGGTGTTTTTGAGAGATGGGGATACCAAGAACCCCCAAAACACAATTGGGTGTGGTGGGTTGATGTCACCATGCAGTTATTATTTAAAAACAAAAAGCAGATAGCAAAGCCATGTGACATGTAATAGTGGGAGTATTAATAAAATGGCCTTATACTTCAGGTCTCTTTTGACATCTTTTCCTTCCTAAATCATGCTTTTGTTTTTTCTCTTTTTTTTCTTTTTTCTATAATTCCATCCCCCCCTCTGGCCATGAAACCTCTTTGAGCAGTTTCACTTTCTGTTTCTCCTCATTCTTCTGCCCCAAAATGAGAGGAGCTCTCTGTAGGATCACTACATGTCCCAGGAGTGCCTTAACTGGATTCTGTTTTCTCAAAGTCACATAATATTTAAAATCATGAAAATCACAATGACCTTACTGCTTTTTTAGCAGAGTACATAAAGAGGCTATGGACTTTATGGAGAAAAAAAAACCTGACTTTCTATGGAAATTTTATTGGTGAGTTCACAGATGAGAAACGCAGAGATTATTATTGAATGTAATTTTCAGCCACACCTTCTAGAAGGCACACTGAGAACCCTGGTTGTGTGGGGGAAGAGATTGGTGGGCATGAGAGGAGTGACACACCCAGAGAGGAAGCAAGCGCCAGACTCCAGCAAAAGAGTTAAGTGGTGAATAGGAACTGAGTTCTTTTTTTTTTTATTAGCTAATAAAACCTCTTAAGGTTTTTCATATTATATGGTTCCTCTAGGCTCCTAGCCCAATGCTTAAAAAAAGAAAAAGACAAAAACAACAACAAAAAGCTGGAGCCTAAATACCAATGCAGTCCCAGTCTTGTTTACTTTTTCATTTCCGCAGTTGTAAAAAAAATTCCTCTGGTAGTTCAACTTTATCACACTGCAGGAACAGATCTGGCTTGAACAACTCCAGTGATTCCTGCCTCCCAGTGAAAGGAAAAAGTGTGTCTGTCTCTCCCTGTCGGTTTCAGAAAAAGGGGACCAAGTGATGGACACATCGGGAAATTTTCAAATGAAACAGAGGTGGAGGAGGGAGAGCAGAGACCGAAGCGAAACACATCTCCGGAATCCAGAATGCAAATGATCTCTGTCCTTGGATTGCCAGCGGTGCTGTTCTCCCAACAGAGCAGGATGTTCTTGTTTTTAATAATAGCCAGACCAGATGCTAACTTCTCCCCGGCCACATGCTGTATAAGTGAGAAGGCAAACAGCTGATTCCTGTTAAGACGAACACCAGGAGAATAAGCCAGAAAGTATGAGAATTCTCCGGAGGTTTTTGCTTTGTAAACCCCCGTTTGGCAGAAAGATCACAGAATCCGAACTGAAAACACGGTGCGTCCCCTCCGCAGCCCTTCCTCGGCCGGGCTGCTCGCTCGGGGCCATGGGGCCTCTCCTTTGCCATCCAGGCCTTTTCCAAGTTATCTGGAGGACCGGTTTGCAGGTTTCCCAAGAGGCAAAGTCAGAAGCCCGAGCCCTTTGACTTACAATGACTGTAGAAAAATACTCATCAATAGGAGGGATTTTTTGACTTGCTCCTTGCCATAGAAAATAGTGAAATCCTGAACGTGAGCCAATAGTGTAAAATGGCATCTTTGTTCCATCTTTCTCACTCCCTCCTTTCTCCTGTCAGACTTCATCCAACCTGTCAGTTACTATTTTGTTCTAGAATATGCCACACATACATGATGCTGCCTTCTTCGTTGCAGGGAGCGGCCACGGCCGGCGTGGGGCTCCGTGGGGTCAGGCTGACCACAGCAGATGGTGACGAAGCGGCACGCTTCTGCTGGCTCATGCCACCCTGGAGCGCTGCAGTGGTGTCCCTGGAGAGCAGGAGTGCCCTGTGGCGGGGATGGATAGAGTGGACCTGTCGTCTGGTCGCCCCTTGGGGCTTTGTTCCCAGAGCATCAGGAGAGTGAGGGAGAGAGAAGGATCTGGTGTTAGGAGACGGTTGAGAGGCTCACCCCTAAAGAATCCATCCCCAAAGCTCGCTTTGCTTTCCTGTGTACTTCACACCATCCCCCTGAGCCCTCTGACTTCCCTTCAACAGGTCCACCCATGCCCTTGCAGTGCAGAAAGGGCCCACTGCTTGTTCCTCACCGCTCGCCTCCCCTCGGCTGTCCTCCTCATCCTCTTGGCCCCCGTCTCACCAGGATGAACGTCCTGGGGGAGAGTGGAGCAGGGACTCAGATGCTTCTCCTTCTTGCTCTTGCGGTGGCTCCAAAGAGCAGTGCTTTCATTCCCCTTTGGGCAAAAGACTTGGCGCCAGCAGGCTCACCGTATAGGGGCCTGGCACTTTATGTAGCATTTCACTGCCTTTTCTCAGTCTTCCCAGCAACGACTGCTTCTGTCCCCATTTTACTGACAGGAAACAGAGGTTGCAGCTTGTTCAAGGTTACCCGGATACTAAGACTCAAGCCCGATTCCAAGGACTGTGTTCCTAGGCTAACCCTTTGGACCCAGGCTTCTTTATCCTTTGCAGAAATGAAGGCTATGGGCCACGCCGCAGCTCACTTCTGCCTTCGCCTCCGCCTGCGGCGCCGGCCCCCTGGGTTCTAGTCCCGGTCGGGCACTGGAGTCTGTCCCGGTTGCTCCTCTTCCAGTCCAGCTCTCTGCTGTGGCCAGGGAGTGCAGTGGAGGATGGCCCAAGTGCTTGGGCCCTGCAGCCACATGGGAGATCAGGAGAAGTACCTGGCTCCTGGCTTTGGATCAGTGCAGTGTGCAGGCCATGGCGGCCATTTGGGGGGTGAACCAACGGAAAAAGGAAGACCTTTCTCTCTGTCTCTCTCACTGTCTAACTCTGCCTGTCAAAAAAAAAAAAAAAAAAAAAAAAGAAAGAAAGAAAATAAATAAAGGCTATGATAAGAGGTAAACGATTTAATGAGGGGAGGACATGCCTAGCCAAGTGTCTCCTTGTAAGAGATGTAAACTAGATGGTAGCTATTATTATTATAATAATTAAGAGGATTATTTTTAAAAAAACACTAATAAAATTTGCAATTAGTTTGAATCACAATAGAGCTGGAGCCGCAAGTGGAACAGTTTTTTAGCAATACCATTTTAACACGTTTAAAAATGTTGCTCCTTGAAAGTGATGTTTTTCTATTTTCTAAACTATTTTTCTGTGAGGAGCCCAGAGGTATCAGCATGTAAGCCATAAAATATAAAACACATCGAAGCTTTCAGGAACGTTGACCCTACCCTGGTCCCAGCCTCTGATCCAGAGCCTCTCTCAAGGTTTTCCATTTTGATGCGTTGGGTTTCAGGTAAACACTGCCCTGGAAGAGGTATGATGGGACTTCATTTGGCAGCCTTGGCCTCATATTATGAGAAAGGCCTAGGCCAAGAAACTTCTGTCCATTTCAACCCCACTTTTCCATAAAGGGTTGTGGGCTCCTCCTTGCCACCTGATGACAGGGCAGACCCTGGCCCCACCTTTTCTGGAGTGGCAGTGCAGTGGAGTAGAAAGAGCTGATCCGGAAAGCTTGAGGCCAGCTGGAAGTGGAACTTCCGGGGCAGGCAAGGCTCTCTGCTTGTGTGCATGGGCCTGCAGGGTCCCAGGGATGGGGCATCATCACTTAAGTCACTCGGAATGAAGAAGCGCATTTCTCTCTGAGGATCTTAAAGCACTTTAAAGGCCATTTTTCTTAAATGTACTTTATATGGAATTAATTTCTCATTGTACTAAAAGTCTAGATAATAGAAATGAGCTCTCTCTCTCCCATCTTGTGTACCTTGTTTTCTTTTTTCTCTCCACAAATACTTACTGAACATCTACTGTAGCTACAGCAATATTTACCACCGGTAAGAAGCACATTGGAAAGTATTTGCGTTCATCTTAATCCGTCTCCATAGGAGAGGTTTCTGTCATGCTGTTCTTTAAGCAAATTCAGATTGCCAAAAAAAAAAAAAAAAAAAAAAAAAAGAGGTTAAAAAGTTAGCAATTAGTTTGTAGTAGGGAGATTTTTTAGATAGTTTTGACTTCTGTTTATAGCCAATTTCATTTCCATTTCTCATTTCCTAAACCACTCTGATATTTATCAGGTACTTAGCATCTATTTTTAGTCACACAGGCCTTTCTTTCTACCACATTTTTGGATGGCATGGTGTTAAACAGTGAGTGATTTCTTTATATTCAGAGGAGCAAAACCTGCCAATTGTACAATTAAACATTCACATAGTGACTTATGGTATTGCCATCCATCCAGAACTGTGCCATCACCTTGATGTCTGAGGGTGTATCTCATTTCAGTTATATTTTGCAGTTCTCTGCATAATAGTAAATGCATTTCTACACAACAAAAAAGCTGTCTTTCTAGTCTTTCTTCTCTGTTATTGCAGCAATGTAACCAACCCTACTTGAAGAGGTTGAGCCATGTATTGAAATGGGGACAACAGAAGTGGGCAAAAAGATGTGCACTGCAGATTCTTAACCCCTGCTAATGAGATGTGTGACTTGAGAAAGCCACTTGACTCCCCTTGACCTTCTCCTGAATGTGAATCATGATACGTTGCCTACCAGCTAGTGTGTGGAGGTATCATGCAGCTCCTGCCTATAGGTTTGCAATGGAGAAATTATGGTGAGTGCAAGAGGTAGCTAGGGTCTGCCTAGCGTTACAGGAGAGAATGGGGTCTATTGTTTCTCACCAAATGGGCAAAAATGGCCATTTTATGGTGGATGAGGAAGTGGAATCCCAGAGAGGTCAAATCGCTTATATGAGATCACACTAGATGGATGATGGAAAGTCGAGGGTTAGGACGTCTGTTTCAAAGCAATCCTTATACGCGTTCCCTGGAAGAGCCATTTCCTTCTTTTCTGACAGTAGCATCTTCCTCAATATATTTTCATTAAGCACTTACTTTTCTTGGTCTCATGAACCTATTAACCTTTTGTTATAAACTCAGACAAACTGATTCATTAAATCGTTCTTAGACTCATATAAATTCATTTCTAGTATACTTACCCCATACCATGTTTCAGCTAAACTTCTTAAAGAAGAACTGTTGTATGTTACTTTAAAAAACTTGTAGGCAGGCCGGCGCCGCGGCTCACTAGGCTAATCCTCCGCCTGCGGCACCGGCACACCGGGTTCTAGTCCCTGTTGGGGCACTGGATTCTGTCCCGGTTGCCCCTCTTCCAGGCCAGCTCTCTGCTGTGGCCCAGGAGTGCAGTGGAGGATGGCCCAAGTGCTTGGGCCCTGCACCCCATGGGAGACCAGGAGAAGCACCTGGCTCCTGGCTTCGGATCAGTGCGGTATGCTGGCTGCAGCGCAACGGCCGCGGCGGCCATTGGAGGGTGAACCAACGGCAAAAGGAAGACCTTTCTCTCTGTCTCTCTCTCTCACTGTCCATCCTGCCTGTCAAAACAACAACAACTACAACAACAACAACAAAACACTTGTAGGCTAAGTTAGTATACCAGGCCTGACTTGGTAAGTGAGACATTCAGCCTAAGAATGTCAACGCTACTCCTTGGACAAAGATAACCCATCTGTTGGCAACATGCTTCAAGTTGACAAGAGAACTTTTCTCAGCCAGGCCCCTTGCTCTCAATGCTAAGGAAAGATGAAATTATTTGTTTCATATGACATCCTAGATGCCTAAACAAGTGGAACCCTAACAGCTAATTTTGAGAAAAGACTTCATCTCAATCGTACCTTTTCTCTGCTTGCTACCTGAATTACCTATAACCAATATCTCTTTAGTTGAGAACCTGGAAGCAGAGAACCATGTTAACAAGGCAACAACAGGCCGGCGCCGTGGCTCACTAGGCTAATCCTCTGCCTGCGGCGCCAGCACTTCGGGTCTAGTCCCGGATGGGGCGCCAGATTCTGTCCCAGTTGCTCCTCTTCCAGTCCAGCTCTCTGCTGTGGCCCGGGAAGGCAGTGGAGGGTGGCCCAAGCACTTGGGCCCTGCACCTGGCTCCTGGCTTCGGATCGGCGCTGTGCCACCCGTGGCGGCCCTTGGGGGGTGAACCAATGGAAGGAAGACCTTTCTCTCTGTCTCTCTCTCTCTCTAACTCTGCCTGTTAAAAAAAGAGAAAACAACAACAACAAGGCAACAACAGAGCAACAGAGCACACAGGTATTAAGTGTAGACAAAATTGGGGCTGGCGCTGTGGCTCACTTGGTTAATCCTCCGCCTGCGGCGCTAGCATCCCATATGGGCGCTGGGTTCTAGTCTCGGTTGCTCCTCTTCCAGTCAGCTCTCTGCTGTGGCCCGGGAGGGCAGTGGGGGATGGCCCAAGTGTTTGGGTCTCTGCACCTGCATGGGAGACCGGGAGGAAGCACCTGGCTCCTGGCTTCGGATCAGCGCAGCACCGGCTATTGCAGCCACGTGGGGAGTGAGCCAAAGGAAGGAAGACCTTTTTTTCTGTCTCTCTCTTTGTCTATAACTCTACCTGTCAAAAATTAAAAAAAAGTGTAGACCAAATCTATAACCTAGTTAATCATCTGACCCCTGTTTGATAATAGACATAACCATCATGGTGCTGATGAGACCCCAGTGCTAAGGCATTTGCAGGATGAAAGGAGATGGAAGGCTGAGAGGAGGAGGGACTTGTAGCAGCTTCCCCCTATCCCTTCACAGAACAGTTGTCATTGCTTTGGTTCAGGTCCCAGCTCTAGCCTGATCTGAAGGGAGGTATTGCAATGTCCTTCATTTAGTAAATATTGTTTGGACACCTACTAGAAGTGATGGAAACAGAAATGTATGAGACACATTCCTTCCCTCAAGAAGCTCACCATCTGCTCAGGGAGACAGAAATATTAACTCCTATGGTGCAGCAGGTGCCATATCAGAGATGTGAACCAAAGGCAGTGGAGGCCCAAGAAGGCAGCAACTCCCAGGACAGGCAGCAAGATGACATTGGAGCTGAGTCTGGAAGGAGTCACTCTTTGCCAGTCTGGATCCAGCACTCTGCTGATGCAGCTCTACATCCCCCCGCAGTACAGTACCTGGCAGTAGACAAATACCTTCACCTTGGAGCTCGCATGCATAGCTCTTCAGAAAGAGAGAAGGGGCAGGTGTTTGGTGCAGCTGTTAAGGCACTTCTGCTACCAGCCTCCTGCTAATGAGCACCGTGGGAGGCAGCAGCTCAAGTACTTGGCTCCCAGCAACTCACGTGGGAGACCCAGATTGGTCTCAGCCTGGTCCAGCCCTGGCAATGTTGCAGACGTTTGGGAAATGAAGCAGCAGATGGAAGCATGGAAGATCTCTCCTTTTCTCCCCGCCCCCTCTTTCTGCCTTTCAAATAAATAAATAAATAAAACTTTAAAATGAAGAAAACAATCAGTAGAAACATCTATGTTATCAAAATACATAACATGAAAAAGAGAATGTGGGATTTTAATGTTCACAAGAGGCTATAGATAGAAAAATGATAAGATGATGGCATAGAATATTAACTTTTGAGCAGAGGGTGTGGAAGTTTGCTATCCAGTTGCCAGCCCTGCACCTACTATCATGTGAATTGGAGTCTCCTTGGGACTCAGTGAAGGATAATTTTGACCCCCAGGGCCCTTCGGTGTTGAGCAGAGGTGGGTGATAAGCCTAAATAGTGGGGGTAAGTTTGCACCTTGCAAGGTTGCATACTCAAAGAGCTTCACAAGACCTATCCCCATGAATGACCCTAAGTAATATATTTTTTAAAGATTTATTTATTTATTTCAAAGTCAGAGTTAGACACAGAGAGGAGAGGCAGAGATAGAGAGGTCTTCCATCCACTGGTTCACTCCCCAGTTGGCTGCAACAGCTGCAGAGGCCCAAGGACTTGGGCCATCCCCTACTGCTTTCCCAGGCGATAGCAGAGAGCTGTATTGGAATTGAACCAGCACCCACATGGGATGTCGGTACTGCAAGCGGTGGCTTCACCTGCTACGCCACAGCACCAGCCCCCCTAAGTAACATTTTTTTTTTTTTTGACAGGCAGAGTGGACAGTGAGAGAGAGAGACAGAGAGAAAGGTCTTCCTTTGCCATTGGTTCACCCTCCAATGGCCGCCGCGGCCGGCGCGCCGCGCTGATCCGATGGCAAGAGCCAGGAGCCAGGTGCCTTTCCTGGTCTCCCATGGGGTGCAGGGCCCAAGCACTTGGGCCATCCTCCACTGCACTCCCTGGCCACAGCAGAGAGCTGGCCTGGAAGAGGGGCAACCGGGACAGAATCCGGCGCCCCGATCGGGACTAGAACCCGGTGTGCTGGTGCCGCAGGCGGAGGATTAGCCTAGTGAGCCGCGGCGCCGGCCTAAGTAACATTTTAAAACAGGATCTTGGGGTCCTCTCTGCCCACCCCTCCAGACCTCTGTTTGGAGGCCTAACAGACCTCACACCAGGCTCTTCTCTCCCAAATCCACCCCGGCTAACGCTGTACTGTGGCCTGCCCCTTTTGAAGAATGAACCTGTGCTGACTCTTACCACTGAGAAGTGAGTGTATTTGCTTTTCAAGGGAAGTTTGCTGAAACCACCAAAACCTCGTCTGCAAAGCCTCAGCCTGCTGAAAGGGCAGGAACCTTCCCGGGGACCTCTGCCATCCCTCACCTCCCATCCTGGGCTGTGCCTCCTTGCAGGCTGCTCTTCTCCGCCCAGCTGAAGCCAGTCCTCACTCCTCTCTCTCTGCCTCTTGCCCAGGCACCACACCCAGATCCCTGAAGCAAGGGAGGATCTGTACCCTTAGCCACTGTGGGTTAAGGTGAATGTGAGAGTGAGTCCTGGTTTTACCTGGGGCCCATTTTGGGGCCTTGCGTTTCTTTCTGTCTTTGTGAGAGTGCATTGATTGATTAATGGAATCTTTATTAGAGTTATTAGAACAAATAAATCACATGCACACACACATAAATCCATCTGTACCCCTCCCAAACCACTGGCTGGTGAAATGAGTTCTATTTCCAGCCCTGACGTCTTGCCAGTTTGTCATTCTCCTTCCTGGCCACATCAGGTTCCATCGGGTTTGAGTTTATTGGCTGCACAGTGAAGTTTATGTTGTCACAGAAATTAGCTTTGATGGACAGGGATATGGCCAGGGGATCAGGAGAGCTCGGCAGCCTCGTGGTGCTGGCATGGCTGAGATGATAGGGTGCCTGGAGCCCTCTCCAAGAAAAATCAAAGCTGGCTCTTTGCAGCAGCAAACGAGTGCAACAAGACACTCCTGAGGGACGGGAGCCTGGACGTGATTGTGAGCCGTCCAGTTCCCATTCCCCCCCCCCCCCACCCTCCCCCTTCCTCCCTAACCCCTCAGTGCCAAAAATCCTTCCCCGCGCAATAGAGGCAGGGCCTGAAGGCCCAAGATTAAGCCGCGCTCTTCTGCAGTTCGTGGTTAGCTTTCGTAGGTTCTTGGCTGTTTGACAACGTTGGATAATAATTCAATATTTCTTACTGAAATACTTGACCTTATTGTTAGCTTTTGTGACAAGGGGAATTTAAAGGAGCTGCAAAAATGCAAGCAAGTGTGGCTGAAAAAGGCCAGGGTATGCCACTGAGTAGCGAACAGTTTCTTTTTCTGACATCTATAAAATTTAGGTGAAAACAGGTCAACATTGATCTTGGCAAATGGGAGAGCCAGTTCTATTGTTAGCAAATGAGCTTCAGGTATAAATGTAAGTTTGGTTCAATCAAAACCACATTTGGTCTTAAGAGACATGCTTTCTATATTTTTTTTAAAAAAGAGCTTATTTGTATCGACACATAAAGTAAAAATACTCCTTGGCCAAAAGGATCATTTTCTAAGTACCAGATTGACTGGTTGAAGTACAAGATGAGACCCTTTTAATTTTATTTTTCCACTTGTGGGGTGCACACTCCCAGCATCCTCTCTTTTTATTGTGAATTGGCAAGGGCTGGTGAAGACGAAAGTTTTACATTAAGAAAACTCCTGCATTACCTGACATGGGGACTTATTGCCATCTGTTAGCTAGTGATTGAGAAAGAAATAAAGTTAAAAGATTCAAATATATAGCTCCCCAGATTTGGTCTGAGTCTTGCAGTCATGTTTATGATCTCCCCTCAAGAGCCTCACATGATATATTTGAACTCACAGAGGAGGTACATAAGAGAAGTTTAGGCACTTGTCAAATCTAGACCATGGAGGGTTAGTTAATTTTATCTTCCCGGAAAACTCACTGAACTTATTTTTTAAAGTTTTTGTTGATTTGAAAGGCAGAGAGAGAGAGAGAGAGAGGGAGTGAGGGAGAGAGAGAGAGAGAATGAGAATCTGCAATTCATTGGTTTGCTTCCTAAATGTCCACCATAGCCAGGGCTGGGCCATGCCAAAGCCAGGAGTCAGGAACTCCATTGTGTTTCCCACATGGGTGGCAAGAACTCAACTACTTGGGTCATCATGTGCTGCCTTCCAGGTGCATTAGCAGGAAGCTGGATTGGAAGTGGAGACAGGACTCAATTCCAGGAACTCCTGTATGGGATCTGGGCTCACAAGTGGCAGCTTAACCTGATGCACCAGCTCAATGATCTTATTTTCTCTATGTCCTGGAATCATCTGAAGTCCCTGTCCTGCTAGGAACTGGAACAACCATAGAATGGCAGAACTGCTTCTTCTCCCACAATCTGATCCCATTAGCAAATGAGGACACTAAGATTTGAGTCAAATGTGTGCTGGTTAATAGGATTCTAGAAGGGCTTACTCTTCCTTAATGAGAGATAGAGAGGGAGAGAGAGATGAAATTCACATAGCAAAATTAACCATTTTACAGTGAACAGTTTAAACTAATCATGTTAAAGTGAAGGATTCCATGGCAACCTCTCTCTAATTCCCAAACACTTCTATCACCCCCAAGGGAAACCCTGAACCCATTAAGCAGTTGTTGCATAGTCCCACTGTAGATCCTTTTTTTTTTTTTTTTTTTTTTTGAGCTCAAGTTTGTCTGGTTTGCTTGGTTTTCACAGAACGTCCTGTTAGGGCTGCACAATTTTCAGGAAGAAATTACTCTATCTCCAGATAGAACTGGGAGATGAGAGAGAATATTTCTTGTGGGGAGGGGTAGAGGAACTGGGCTGGGACCTGGATGAAGCACTTGAGAGACAGGGTCTGGAATCTCACAATAACATGGAATCAACAACTTTCTGGACCAGAGAGGACCATCTGTTGGGGTAGCTACTCTTTCTGCAGCAGATTTTTGGTCTCCTGCTGAGGTGATGATCCCTTGAAAATTCTCAGCATTCTCATTCTCAGGCATCCCGCCTCCCATCCAGGAGGCATCTTCCTCCTTTAATTTGTGTTGGGAGGCATCCAAGTCTGGCACCAGGCAGGCCCCAGTCTCAAAGCTCGGACGTAGTATAGGCTCACCCAGGTCTAGAAAGAACTCTCTCCGGGATGCTAACTGCAAACTGTCTCCTTCAATACCCATCATTCCACCAGATAATCATTCGCAAATGGCAAACAATAATAAAAGCTTTCCTCTGTTTTGCTTCCAAGTGTCAACGTACCTACACAGGCTGTCAATGCGTATGTGAATTGCCTGTTGAAGACAAAACCTGGGGAGCATTGAGTATGCTCGGGACAGACCAAGAACTGCCTCAGGTTGCGTTGCACACACTCTGTGGGAATGGGGGCCCAAGCCTGGTCCAGCAGCAGCAGATCTGGATTTTTTTCCCAACCTGCATCTGGAGAGGTTCAGCAGGTGGCCTCTCCCTGGCCAGGTTCCTTGCAAATCTAAGGGTAGCTTAGAGCCTGGACTGAGACAGGCCTGGGGGAAGCCCAAGGCTGGTTCTGGCTGCTGAAGATGAGTGACTTAATTCTGAAAGAATGATCCTGAATCTTTAATCCCAGGAGGAAAAGGAGGCTGCCCCTTTCTGGGTACACAGAGACCTGAGTCTCATTGTGACCCCTCTTCATGGAGTGTCTATTTTTGAAGAGACAGTGGGGGAGGGGCATGGAATCTAGGATAAGGTTTAGTGATTTTTTAAAAAAATATTTTATTTATTTGTTTATTTGAGAGGTAGAGTTACAGAGAGAGAGAGAGAGAGAGAGAGAGAGGTCTTCCATCCACTGGTTCACTCCCCAAATGGCCGCAACAGCCAGAGCTGGGCAGATCTGAAGCCGGGAGCCAGGAGCTTCTTCCAGGTCTCCCACATGGGTGCAGTGTCCCAAGCACGTGGGCCATCTTCTCCTGCTTTCCCAGGCCATAGCAGAGAGCAGGATCAGAAGAGGAGCAGTGCCCTTATGGGATGCCGGTGCTGTAGGCAGAGACTTGGTCCACTACACCACAGCATTGACCCCAAGGTTTAATATTTTAATTGTTAACTAATTGCAACCTTTTTAATATTAAAATACAAGTACATAAACTATAGAATGCAGTACAAAGTTCATAGGGTTCTAAAGCTAAAACAGGACATTGAAGAAATATTTTACTTGTGGTAGGTTACTTTGGGGCAAACTCTCCAGAGTTAAGGCAGTTAGGGGGCTGCAGTAAAAATAGTTGATGGCCGGCGATGTGGCTCACTTGGCTAATCCTCTGCCTGCGGCGCCAGCACCCCAAGTTCTAGTCCCTGTTGGGGCACTGGATTCTGTCCTGGTTGCCCCTCTTCCAGGCCAGCTCTCTGCTGTGGCCCGGGAAGGCAGTGGAGGATGGCCCAAGTCCTTGGGCCCTGCACCCACATGGGAGACCAGGAGAAGCACCTGGCTCCTGGCTTCAGATCGGCGCAGTGCGCCGGCCGTGGCAACCATTTGGGGGGTGAACCAACAGGAAAAGGAAGACCTTTCTCTCTGTCTCTCTCTCTCTCTCACTGTCCAGCTCTGCCTGTCCAAAAAAAAAAAAAGTGGTGTTCAGGATGTTTCCCCTGAGGCCCATGGAGTGGTAGGATTTCCTTTCCCTGTACCTGGTTCTTTCACTCATCTGACCCCATCCCTTCCTTCAGACCTTCAGGCCTTCTCCTCTGGAGGTTTCTTTGCCATTCTGTCCCAGCTGCTCGGTGATCACACATGTGGCCTATTCTGCTTACTGTGAATTTGACACTCTAATCCTCTTGTACTCTACTTCAGATATCGATTGCTGGTTAACAAATTACACCACAATCTAGTGATTTAGGACAATGGCCATTTATTATAGTTCTGTGGGTCAGGAATTTAGGCAGGGCTCAGCAGGGTGGTTCTGCTTCACAGGGAATCAGCTGGTGTCATTCACATGGCTTCATTCAACTGGAACAGAGCTCCCAAGTCCAGGTAGCCTTTACTCATGGGTCTAGTTTTGTGGTGTTCTTCCACATGGCTTTTCTCCCCATGTGGCCCCAGGGTAGTCAGAGTTCTTACACAGCACAGGCTTCTAAGAGGCACAGAAGCAGAAGCCATAGATCTCTTTGGAAAGGGGGCTGGTCAGGGTCACTTCCACTATGTTCTGTTGGTCAAAGCCAGTCACAGAAGCCAGCCTGGAGGCAAGGGCAGGGAGATAGGAGGACAGACAAAAGATTTAGAGTTATCTTTAATCTAGCATGTATAGTTGAAATCCACCCTGTCTGATTTTGATGTTCCTGATTACCACCCTGAAGTGATTCCTCTTGTGAGGTTATCTCAGTTCTCAAGGTCCCTCTTGGTGAGGATTGCTATGGACTTAGTAAACGTTTGGTGATTATTTCAGAATTCTAACATTGATAAGAGCTGTGCAAGGGGAAGAGATTTGGGCATGAGGGATGCCTGCACAGGTAGTTAGATACCTCTTCATTAAACACAAGGATAAGAGGCATCCTGGTATGGAGAAGATGTATATTTATCAGAAAGAGATGAGTTTTTAGTACAAAGGGGCTTCATAAAATTCATGGAAAATGTACATTTCCTTTTAATTCCATTTTTCCTTGAACTTTTTGATATCTCCTTATATTCATATGCTCCCTACAATTAAGGGACCCTTGGTAAGGGGAAATGGAAGTCACATCACGCAGACAGTCTTAAGGTCTGCAGGCAAGGCTGGGTGGCAGATTCCCTCTATACTTGCCCGGGGCACCTGGGGGCAGCCGAGCTGGAAGGGCTGCCCTGGCTGTCGCTCAGAGACTCAGCCGGTCCGAAGAACCAGGAAAGCAGTGCTTCACCTCTCCAGAAAAAGAGGCTATTGTTTTTGCCACGTGAAGTGTCTGATGACAGCACAAAGGAATGTAGTTAGGACCCTCCCTTCTAACTATGGAGGATTAGAGACTGAAGAACCAGACTGTGGGAGCCTCTGGGCACAAGAGGTGGGAAACACCAGAGAGGCAGACAGGGGAGCCAGCGGTCTCCGCCCCCCCCCGGGGGGGGCATGTTGACTCTGGAGCACCTACCCCAAACCCCTCCCCTCACTGTCCATGTCCTCTGGTACACAATGAGGATGATGGTTCTCAGAAATTTTTTTTTTTTAGATTTTTTTTTTTGACAGGTAGAGTTAGACAGTGAGAGAGAGACAGAGAGAAAGGTCTTCCTTCCGTTGATTCACCCCCTAAATGGCCACTACGCCGATCCGAAGCCAGGAGCCAGGTGCTTCCTCCTGGTCTCCCATGCGGGTGCAGGGCCCAAGGACCCATCCTCCACTGCCTACCCAGGCTACAGCAGAAAGCTGGACTGGAAGAGGAGCAACCGGGACTAGAACCTGAGGTCCCGGCACCGCAGGCGGAGAATTAGCCAGGTGAGCCACGGCGCCAGCCTCTCAGAAATTTTTAAGGGTTAAATAAAATAATCTAGATAGAAGGCATTGCTTGGTGCTTATACTTAATGAAGGTGAGCACTTAATCTTCACTTTTGTCTCCCAAATGTTAGAAAATCACTAAATGTTGAAAATCACTAAATCCAATTTGCAAATGACCGCACTGAGACACGTGGAGACATTAAAGTGATTTGTCCAAGGTTAAGCAACATGTTGGTGAATCCCTGTTTTCCCCTTTTGACCCAGGCTTTCCTCTCTGTTGCACAGATATTCAAATCCATCTCAAGGGTAGGAGGCACTTATCATCACAGCCACACGCCACTTGAATGACCTTTATTCTCAGAGTACTCCATATGACCCAGGGGTGAAGAGGAAATGCTAGCTTAAGAAAAAAAGCAGAACATCAAAGCAAAACAAATAACTAAAGCAGTAGCAAATTCCAACCTAAAACTCGGAATAAATCCATCCCCTGGAATCACATTAGAAGTCCCTGCCTCTTCTTTCTTTCACTTCCATCTGCTGTTTCATTCCCCCAAATGCCCATTCTGGAGCCAGGGACCGAACCCAGGTCTCCTACCTCGGTGGGTGACAGGAACCCAGCTAAACCATCGCCACTGCCTCCTGGTGATTAGTAGGAAGCTGGAGTTAGTGGGAAGTGGAGTTAGGAACTGGAACTGGGAATTGAACCCTGGTTCTTTGAGATGGGATGCAGGCATCTACACTGGAGGCTTCACCCTTAGCCCAAATGCTTACGCCCTCTAGTTTAAGAAATTATTTTAAAAATCAGAGTTCAGAATTATAATAAAGTGGAAAAAAAAAAACAAAAACAGGTCTCCTTCCTGACTGGTTCTCCGCCAGACTCCATGTGCATGTCCAGCTTTGCCTTCCCCTTTCAACAAGTAGCTGTGGGAGCTGCAGGAGTCCCCACCAAGGGGTCTGCCCGTCTAGGGAGTCCGTGCTCCAGACGGGCTGGGAGTCCGGGGCCCTGGGTTCTGTGAGACACTGTACTGGGGCCCTGTTCTCTACTACTGTGCAACAAATCACCCCAAAACTTAGCATGGTACAGGAAGTTGACATTTCATTATGCTCTCAGGTTCTGTAACAGGAATTTGGACAGGCTCAGCAGGAAGGGCTCGTCTTCCCACTAAATGTGGTCTCAGCTGGGAACACTCGGATGGCAGGAGGGTGACTTGAGAGGCCGGTCTTAGAATCTTCTGCAGTGTCTTCCTGTGTCTGGGGCCTGGCCTGGGGCGATTGGAGGACTAACCATCTTAGTTGAGCCTGCCCTGCACAGGTCCGGGTGGCCTCTGCAACACAGAGGTCTCAGGGTGGTTAGGCTTCTTCCAAGGTGGCTTGTGCTCTGAGACCAAGTGTCCTAGTCAGCTCAGTGAGAGCTGTGTGGCCTTTTATGACATTGCTACTGAGGCCACCCGGTGCCACTCTATCCGTAGTAGATTGGTTAAAGCAGTCCCATGAATGGACAGCCCTGTTGTTCCAGTCCCACCTGTGAGCCTGCTTTCTGAACACAGAGTTCTCTGCCTTACAAAGGATTCTGGTGCCACTTCCAGTGGGGAGAGACAAGCTGAGAGATGAGATCTGGGCAGTGACGTATTGGCGCTCTGGAACATTTTGGAAGTTTACAGACATGGGGTCGTTGTGAAGGGGACTTTCTTGGGAAGAAATGGCTTCTAAAGCATTTGTTTAAGATTTTCATTTTCTACTGAGAAGTGGGGCCGCCACTACCTGTTTTTTAGCAGGAGTGGGGCTCCTGCTAAAGTGTTGAGTGAGGTCAGGGTGTTCAGGAGGTCCGGAGGGAGGGAGGCCAGCCCCAGCCGCATCAGCACTGCGTGAAGCTGGGGTGGTGCCCTGAGCATGGCAAGGCAGCCCCAGCAGCAGGACCTGCGAGCCATCGTGTCCCCCACCTCACCTACTACATCTGGAGTAGCAGGAGAGTGTGGGGAGGGAGAAGGGTTCAGAGTTTGCTTTGTGCTGGGCACTGTGTTAGACACCTTGTGCAACACCTGTTTTATTTAATCCTCACGATTATCCTAGGATGTAAGCTTTATGACTTATTTTACAGATAAGAGACTGAGCTCAGAGAGGTTAAAAACCTTTTCTAAGATCACACAGAAAATAAGAGGGGCAGGTCCTGTTTGTTTTTGGAAATTCCGCAGGGCCACAAGGCATGGCCACGGGGTGAGGAAGCTCTCCTCTTCCAGTCTCCATTTTATCCCACACTTTTTCACTTGCAAAACCTACTCCCTTCCTAGTTCGGGCCATGAAGGGGTTTTCTACAAAATATTTCTGAGTAAATGATGCCTAGGACTGTACTATCCAAAAATGTAGCCTCTGGCCACATGAGACAGCACAGCTCTAAATTAAATGATCGAAGTCCAATGGAATTGAAAATGCAGTCCCGCCGGTGCCACGGCTCAATAGGCTAATCCTCTGCCTAGTGGTGCCGGCACACCGGGTTCTAGTCCCGGTCGGGGCGCCGGATTCTGTCCCGGTTGCCCCTCTTCCAGGCCAGCTCTCTGCTGTGGCCCAGGAGTGCAGTGGAGGATGGCCCAAGTGCTTGGGCCCTGCACCCCATGGGAGATCAGGAGAAGCACCTGGCTCCTGCCTTTGCATCATCGTGGTGCGCTGGCCGCAGTGCGCCGGCCGTGGCGGCCATTGGAGGGTGAACCAACGGCAAAGGAAGACCTTTCTCTCTGTCTCTCTCACTGTCCACTCTGCCTATTAAAAAAAAAAAAAAAAAAAGGAAAAAAAGAAAATGCAGTCCCCCAGTTACACTGGACACATTGCAAATGCTCTTTATTTATTTTTTTAAGATTTATATATCCAGCTGAAAGGCAGAGTTAGAGAGAGAGAAAGAGAGAGAGAGAGAGAGAGAGAGAGAAAAGAGAGAGGCAGAGACAGAGAAATCTTCCATCTGCTGGTTCACTCACCAAATGGCTGCAACAGCTGGAGCTGGGTCCATCCAAAGCTGGGCCAGGAACCAGGTGCTTCTTCAGGGTCTCCCACATGGGTTCAGGGGCCTAAGGACTTGGGCCATCCTCCACTGCTTTCCCAGGTACATTAGTAAACAGCTGGATCAGAAGTGGAACAGCCAGGACTTGAACTGGCACACAAATGGGATTCTGGAGCTGCACGCAGAGGCTATACCCACTATGCCACAGCGCCGGCCCTTCAAGTGCTCTTTAGCGACATGCGGCTAGCGGCCACTGCCTTGGATGGCCAAAGTGCAGGCGATTTCCATCATTGCAGTAGGTTGTTTTAGACAGTGCTGCTTTAAAGGATAAGTAAAGGAAGACTCCATTTCTATACCCAGTGCTATGGCTAGTTTAATGCTTTTAATGGTACATGAGGTGTTTATTTTCTCAGAGGTAAAATACTGTATTCTCCCAGTACTTTGTCGTTTGCAACTGCATTCGCATACTTGGTCTTCTTCAGTGCAGTAACCTTGCAAAGAGGGGTGGGTACTGATGTTCAGATAAAGCAGCAAGGTTTCGAGAGGTTACGCAGCTGGGCCAAGGTTCTGTAAACAGTGAGTGGCAGAGCCAGGATTACAGCACAGGTTCTCTCCCTGTGCACTTTCCAAAAAGGAAGGAATTTGTGTGTATATTTATAACCCTCCTGAAATCCCCCTCAGGCAAGAGTATTAGAGTCAGAAGTAATTCAGCACAACTACCTGTGACGAAGGATGCGTGTGGATGCAAAAGCAGCCCACAGTGCCCAGTCAGGCATGAAATGGTCACATCTACGTGTTAACCTACGCGTTTCCTACAAAATGTGTGCCATTCACTCTTCTAGATGCTGGTCGATAGATGGTAAACTCACAATCAAACAAGCAGCGTAACGTCGAGAAGCTGAGGAAGGGGAAGGGGGGTGGGTATTGTTTTAGATGGGCTTGCAAGTACAGGCCTCTCTGAAGATGGCATGCTTGAACAGAGGCCCGAAGAAAGAGAGGGAGCAGACCCTACCCGGGGAGACTGCTGCAAGCAGCAGGAGTCATGAAGAGCAAAGGCCCTAGGGCAGGTGCACGCTTTGTTTTCCTTCTTGTACTAACACAAACCAACCTTGTATTCCTTATCTGATTACGTATTTATGGTCTGCTTCCCTGTCATATAGTCCATGCTCAGCTCTAGAAACAAAGGGTGACTCCTGTAGCTGGCGTGCAGTGAGATCAGGGAGAGCCATGGGAAGCGATGTCTGGGAGGCGGCTCGGGCCAGACAGTGCAGGGCTGGGACTGGGGAGCAGGTGAGTTCCTTCTGAGGTCACTGGGGAAGCTGTGGTAGGGGTGGCTGGAAGGCATGAGGGCTTAGGCTTTATTTGTTCTATTATTTTTAATCCATCTTTCTATTTTGAACATCCTCAAGCCTTCAGAAGACTGAAAGAATTTGATAATCCTCTTAATCTAGATTCTTCACTAACATATTTCACTGTGCTTTCTCTCTGAAGTAAGTTACAGATATTGTGTCATTTCACACCTAAAGGTTCATCATATATGTCCATCTTATGATTATTACACCCAGGAAATTGTGATAAAACAGTATGACCTATTATTATTTAAATATTAAAATAACTTCATTTATAAAATACTGTTAAATATACTAAACAGTAATATATTAAATTTCTCAAATTGTCCCAAGAATATACTTTTATAATTATTTTGAAAAAATTCTAAGATTCACTCAAGGATCACATATTGTATTAACTGTCATCCCTTGATATCCTCTTTTAATTTATTATTTTTCTATATTTATTATTATTATTTGAGATGCAGAGATGGAGTGGTGGGGAGAGAGACTGAGAGAAAGAAAGAGAGAGAAATAGACAGAGTTCCATCTGTAGGCTTACCCTGCATGGGCCTGCAATCCAGGGCTGGGCCTGATGTGGGTAGCTGGGAACAGGAAACTCAATCCAGTTCTCTTACATGCGTGGTATGGAGCCAATTACTTGAGCCATCACCTGCTGCTGCCTCTTGCGTTAGCAGGAAACTGGAATTGGGCAGTAGAGCTGGGAATGGAACCCAGGCACTCTGATGAGGGACACAGGTTCCCTAATCGCTAGACCAAACACCCACCCCTTCTGTTAATTTAGAGTACTCCCCTGTAGTCAATTCAGTGGGAATGAAAACTTAAGTGGCTGAGATGAAGACCTGTTTAGAAGAAGCTTAGGGAAAGAAAAAGGACCTGGGTTTGAGAAGGGAGATTGTGGTCAGATAGGTGGGACTTCGGTGTGAAACCTGTGATGTGGCTCTCAGGGATTCACTGCACCTATCTGACAGCGAGCCAGTGGAAGCAGCGTTCTAGGGTGGTTCATCGGGCTGCAGGGTGCATACATGGTGGCATTTCTGTCTGTGAAATGGAGGCATTTGCCTGTCTTCATGCTATCCCCAGCCCCACCCTCCCTTCCTTACTCTGGTTTCTGAAGCAAAAGGACTGTTTCCTATGCCGCTCCTCTGTTTCTGGCTTATTTACCTCTAACCTCGGTTTCCTTCCTCTTCTTTCTTCCTGAACTTCCTCCCACCACTCCTGCCTTCAGACACATTGGGGTCTTTGGCAGGAATGAGGGGACTCTGCAGGCTGGTGGGGAGGCATCCAGCAAGCCTGCAATTTCTCAGGTTAGAGCAGTCCTCTCCCAGAACTTGGAGAGGAAAAAACGAAAGCCCTGGACCTAGGAACTTTGTAGTTTCCACTTTTAACTCAGCTTCCTGCCTCTGCTAAGTTCTTTCTTTGCCGGCTGTTGGCTTTAGGCTCCCACCCCATACCGGGACTCTAGGGTAGAAAGCTTCAGACCCAGCTGCTCCCATCCTCAGCGTGGAGCTGTTCTTGCTGGGTGAGCCAGTTCCTAAAGGGTAGGACTGGAGGGAAAGCCCGGGCCTCGCATGGGCCCCCGGGGGTGGGGGTGGGGCACGGTGCCCAGGGCTTTCAGGAAGAGCCCTTTCTTCTGTGCTCTGGCCTGGGAAGTAGCCCTGGCTGGTGAGGACAACATGGCAGATGAGTGCATGGGAGCCACTCACAGCCGCCTGGTAAGCCACCTACGCTGCTGTCTCTCACTGCGGTACCTGTTGCTGCAAATGCTGGTGAATGTTTAATGATTAGCTGTCTGTAAAAAGGAGGAAGAAGGGGAGGAAGAGGAGAAAAGAAAAGCCCTTATTTGTAGCATTTACCAGTTTTTGTGATGTAAACACTCCCACTATGGCCAAGTTCAAACCGCCAGGACAGTCACTGGAGTTGAGAAATGATGCACGCAGCTGGTTCCAAGTGCGAGCCAACGCCAGCGCCTCTGTTCTTTCTGCTTCTGCAAAGTACCTACAAACTTGTCCTTAGTGGGCCCTGAAGATCTTGGAGTCCCTTCATATCTGCTGAATGGAAACCACACATGAATTTTCTAGGCTACACTTAAGAACTGCCTGTGCTCTGGGGTGGGTGCTTGAAGTTGGAGGATTTGTTATTTCAAATTATTTCAGGTTTGTTAATCCTGCCATAGCGGTATCTGTCCACTGGAATGCAAGTGCTGGTCACTATGATAAATGACCCCTGTTTCCCTGAAGTCAGCGCTTTGACTTGAAGCTTCAGCAATAGGAAGAGAAAGAATTAGATACAGAGATAAAGGAGAAAGCCTGGCTTAGGGTGAAGGTGTCGGGCCTTGGCAGGGGTGCCTGGTAGAAGCTATTTCCCTGAGAAGACATAGTGGAATATTGAATGATGCAAGTGTTTTGGAATTAGGTGACTGTGAACTGAATCTTTCATTGACTTTGGGTGTTGTGACCCTCTTGGACTTTGATCCCTGTGATTGCATGAGATAATGTATGTGAAGTACATTAATATGTGGCAAATTATATAAAGTGCTTTGCACAGTGTTGGGCACAGAATAGCTAATCAACTCATAATGTCGCCAATGTGAAGAGCCGTGGGCCATGGGTATACCTGAGACCAACTTTTAAGCAATCCTCATCAGTGAACCCAAGCGGAACCAACCCAAAAAAGGCAGAGGGAGGAAGACCTGGCAGTGAGAGGTGCTGAAGGGGCAGAGGACAAGGTGGGACAGTGCGGCAAGTCCAGCAAGGCAGACACCAGAACGGCCATGAGAGCTGTGGAACTTTCATGAACTTATTAATGGCTACCTCCCTCTGGTGGTTTTGACTTTGTCTTCAAGCAAAGGATGGTAGGAATAGCACTAGAAGACTGATTTTTTTTTTTTTTTTTAGATTTTTATTTATTTGACAGGCAGAGTTACAGACAGTGAGAGAGAGACAGAGAAAAAGGTCTTCCTTCCATTGGTTCACTCCCAAAATGGCCGCAATGGCAGGAGCTATGCTGATCCAAAGCCAGGAGCCAAGAGCCAGGTGCTTCTTCCTGGTCTCCCATGTGGATGCAAGGGCCCAAGCACTTGGGCCATCCTGCACTGCCTTTCTGGGCCACAGCAGAGAGCTGGAGTGGATGAGGAGCAACGGGGACTAGAACCTGGCGCCCATATGGGATGCCGGCGCTGCAGGCAGAGGATCAACCTAATGCGCCACAGCGCCGGCCCCTAGAAGACTGATTTTTAAGGAGGCTGATTTCTGAGTGGAATCAGGGGGAAAAAAGTCCCCACAAGTTGTTTTGTTTGTCAAGCAAAATATAAGTTAATTTAAGAGCCCTGCTTTTGACATTGGTCATTAGCTGTAGATCTGTAGCATGGAATTTTCTACGACCTTAGAGTCTGTAGAAGCTAATCATGGTTTGGCCTCTTCAGCATTTTCTGCCTGGAATCAAACTGAAGAAGAAGCAGCCTATCAGCTTAGAGTGAAGATGACATTTCACAAGGCATGCAAACCATAGAGGGCAAGCCAAAAGGGATAGGCGGGAAAACATCACCTGGAATTTGAGCCAGGGATGAGCGGGTGTGAAATGACGCACCATCTGAACTCTGCAGGGTCCGAGTGTTACCTTATGAGCCAGCGAGTTAGACGACAAGGAGGCATGGCCCGGATGAGCCGTGTCTGTGAGTGATGGAAGCAGGTGGCCAGAAACAGAGCACCTTTCCTCCCAGCACATTCCTGGGCTGTGTAGTGTGTTCGGAAGCAGGACTTACCTGAGGCTGAGTTCTAGACAAAGGCCATGGCGAGCCCCTGGGGATGTGCCAGGTGCACACGAACATGAGTTGTGACTCCTTGTGGCTTCACGCCGGTTTCCCAGTGCTCCTTGCACAGCCTGCTGCTCAGGGAGCCTTGCCCTGGGGGTGGGTGGACACGCCCTTGTGATGGTGGGAATGGACACCTGCTGTACTTTATACCAGCGATGGGAGTGGGCCAGAGCACGGAAAGGCAAGTGTGTAGAAAAACATCCTCTTCTCAGCTCAGTCTGGCCAGTCCCTGAGTATCAGCTGCAGACAAGGAAAAGGGAAAGTTAACAGGTTAAGTAGAAAAAGAAGAAGTCCTGGTGAGACTGGAGGACCCTTTCTGTCAGGGGCCATGTGAGTTTCTAGCACCATTCTGCCCTGGCTCATCTTGCTGCTAGGCCAAGTCCCTTCACAGTCTCGAGGCTTTGGCTTCCTGGTTAACAACATGTGGTGATAGTGGTAGCCTGAGATGGTTTCCAGGCTCTGCCTAATCCCCTAATTTTCTTTTCACCAGGGCAGGTGCCAAGACTGGCTTCAGAGGTGTGCAGGGTTGGGTTAGGGTCCCAGCTGGCCCAGCTGGTTATTGGATGGGGTGCTGTCGCTCCCCCTCTTCGTGGAGGAGCAACACAGGACCCTGCGCTGTTCTTTCGTCTGCTCGGCCCTCCCCGGGTTTGCTGCTGGTTCTTCCCGGGTTGGCTACTATCCCTTCCACCTCCGTGGAAGGGCAGTTCCCCCTGGCCACATTCCCCACTTCCGCAGGGGAGCGGCACACCGCCGGCCGGCTCTCTGGGGGCTGCACAGGTGTTCCTTCAGCTGGATGTTCCCCTTAGATGTTCCTGGTGCATGCCGTCTCTCTCCTCCTTTATAGTCCTCCTCCGCCAATCCTAACTCGGCTGCCCACACGCCGAGTACGCTGCTCTCCAATCAGGAGCAAGTCCTACAGTTTATTGGTTGAACTGGAGGCAGCTGTGCGGAAGCTGTTTACTTCTCTCCCAGCGCCATATTGTGGGAGAGCAGATGCATAGAATAAGTCTTAATTCCAGTAACTCAGTCCAGTCCGGGCTGCTCCCCACAGGGTGCACCAGCATCACCCCCGCCATCATCCACTGTTTGCCATCCTCTTGTTAGGTCCAGTGGAGAATGGCCTGTGTCTCTTATCCACATCATTTCCAGGCTTGTCTAGAGGACAGCTAATCCCTGGCATCCACATGCTGTCTCTCACACTCTGTGCCAACGGCACACATTGTTAAATAATCCTTCGTTTCTCACTGTGTCCGGACGCTTGACTGCACTGCACTGCACTGCACGGGGGCGCGAGTCTGGGAATGGCGGCCATGCTCTCGTATTTGGACTGGGGAGAAGGGACCTTGAGAAGAGTTCATCTTTGGGAGGACTCCTGATCTTCAGAGCATCCGTGGACCCCAAAGACAACTTTGAGGCGTGCTAGAAGTCTCCCCTTCACGGGACACTTGCCCACTTATCAACTGACTCCTTGCACATGGAGCCAGTCAGTCCCATGACCATGTCGTTTGACTTGTAACATGGAAGTGATAATATCTGCCCTGCCTTCATTTTAGCATTGTATGGAAGTACTTGGGAAAAAAATACCACGTGTGATACTTCTATACAGTTATTAAGAATGTGGCTATTACACATTTTGATAGATGAGATTTTGATAATGGGGAAGCTTCCTCCCTCCCTCAGCCACACCCCTGCCACAAGAATTGTTCCCAAAAGTACATCTCAGGCCACACTCCAAAGACATTTCTTGGAACCACATCTTACCATGGTTCACCCAACAACAAAGCTCCACCAGCTCTGAGCAGGCATGAAAGTTCATCACAACATTTGCCATCAATAAAACCCCAATTCTTTCCATGTGAAAAGTGTTACTGCTGTCAGAGGGTTATTGAGTGATGATACCTGAATAATGGGAATACAGGAACAGGAAAATATACAAAGGGAAACTTCACAGGGATGCCAAATTGTAAAGATAGGAATTCTGCTCTCAGAGGGAATTAGTTAAGTGGAACAGAGCAGCAGGAATGACAAGAGAGCAGGGGAGCTGGGAGCTGATAAGAAGCAACAGGCAGCCGATGCTGCCTAGTGCATAAGTCCTAGTTGGGGGTGATGTGCGAAGCGAAACTATGATAGCCCACAGGCCACTGCAGCCTTATGGCCAGTACTCAGTCCAGGGATTTGTCAAAAATTATCTTCTGGAAAATTCTGTTCGCAACAGCTGGTGCCTTTAAAATGAAGCCCCTTTGGCCACACAGGACCCCGGGATCTCCTTCCAGCCAGCCCCATACCTGCCTGCGGAGTGACAAGCTCCAGACCACCAAGACAGCAGCCACCTGGGAGACTCCCCAAGAAGCTCGGCCTCTTTGGGAAACCCACCCTATCTTGCCCACCAGTTTTCTGGGTCAGCTGTCTGGCCCACTCCACTCATCAAGACAGCTCTTCTGTCTGCCACACATGCTCCAATTGTTACCAGCTCACCTCTGCATCTCCCTGGCTAACCAGGAAGATTGTGGGTCACATGTGGTGGGCAAAGAATAAGGCTCCAAACAAGAGCTGGGGTTGAGCCCAGCTTTGTCTACTGCCTGGTGGGCTTGTGGGAGGTCACTGACCTGTCGGCCTCAGTTCCTTCATCTGTTAAATGGGAATGATTTCTCCCTCCTGGTTGAATGTAAGGAACAAATGGGATCAAATAGTGAATCCCCTTTGTAAAGAGGCACACGAATGAGACATTGATAAGGTGATCATACTCCAGGTTTGCTTGGGACAAACCCTGTTCAGGACTATTGTCCTGGTAAGCTCACTAATGGGACCCCATTTCATTCTCAAAAGAGTCTTAGTTTGGGTAATAGATTTTATCACCCTGGGTACTGTGGTTTTTGACACACTGAACTCTGGAGGGCTAAATGAGGTTGGGGTCTCTCCCAAAAGATGCTCAGCTTTTCAGTGTCCTTGTCCCTTCCTTCCCTATCACAGTGCAGAACTTCATATCCGTTGGTCCTGGTTCACTTTCAAAATACGAATCCTTCAGTTAGTCCATTAAAAGAAATAACAGCCCTACTTTAATTTCAGCAATGGCCTTGGAATGAAAAGACTACTAATTACTTCAATTAACCAACACATTAAGTGCACATGTTCAAACGAATATTAAAATGCCATCAATCTTGGCCCTGAAGTTCTTGAGATGTTGGAATGCATAAACATTTAGTGGAAGAAATTGTGACTTCAGAGGAAACACAAACAGAGCAGCCTGTTTGTTTGTGCAACTGCCTACTCTGTGGAGAAACAACCAAGAGACATGGAAAGACAGACACGAGGGGGTCTCACCCAGTTTATGTTTGCAATTATTGCCCACAGGAGACAGAACAAAGAAGTTTCTATTTATAGCCAAAGTCTAAAGGGGGAGGAGACAAGCTTAATCATGAGAAAACTCAGTCTACTATTGGCATTAATAAAACAAAACAAAACAAAACTTTAGTTTATCAAAAGAACAAACTGTCTTCAGGCAAAATAACTCCTTCCATTTCCTGACTCCTTCTTGAGGACTCTCAAATACCATGCTGCTTAGTAGTGATGGGGCCTCCTTTCCCACCAATGATTCGGGAAGGAGTCGGCTCAGGCCTTGGGAGCTTTCTGCTGGAAGCTAGGTCTTGGAGCAGGGCAGGCCCCCCTCTACCTGTCACCTACAAAGCCAGGGACAGCCACATACCTTCGCATGAACCTGTAGCCCTTTTCTGGGTTTCGAGGGCTCACCTCCGGAAATGCGATGAGGACGTGGGGCTAGGTGGAGGACAATGTCGGCTGCTCAGAAAGGATTCTGGTTTATCATGTACATATGGCCCCAAGGTTTAGGATCCCATCTTGCTTTGGCAATGATGACGTGTTGGCCAGGGTGCACAAACCACCAGCTGTCCCAGCCTAGGAGAAGCCGCCTCCCCCCATCATAACTCTGCTCTCTTTTTGTCTCCCTCCTACCCTTTCCTTCTCCCCTCCTCCGCTCATTTACTCTTTCACCTACTCAGTATTTACTCAGCCAGCACTTTTTGTTTTTCAGAACTAAAATAATCTTTGGCCTGTGCTCAGTGCTGTGGTAAGGAAGCATAGTTGTTGTTTTTTTTTTTTCTGCTTTTTCGCCTCAGAGGTCTTAGAATTTTTTTTTTAAGATTTATTTATTTATTTGAAAGGCGGAGTTACAGAGGCAGAGAGAGAGAGAGAGAGAGAGAGAGAGAGAGAGGTCTTCCATCCGCTGGTTCACTCCCCATTTGGCCACAACGGCTGGAGCTGCACCAATCTGAAGCCAGGAGCCAGGAGCTTCTTCTGGGTCTCCCACACGGGTGCAGGGGTCCAAGGACTTGGGCCATTTTCCACTGCTTTCCCAGGCCACAGCAGAAAACTGGATGAGAAGTGGAACAGCCTGGACTCAAACTGGCGCCTATATGGGATGCTGGCGCGAGAGGTGGCGGCTTTACCGATCTTAAAATATTGTTGCAGAGACAAGATTTCCATTCCTGACATCTCTATTTAGATCGCAGATAAATAGGCCCACCTGTTGTTTTCTTGAATTCGTGGAAGATGCTATCTCTTTTATCCTCTATTCAATCCTATTGCTGCTGCTTTTCCCTTACTGTGTTTTAAAATTTCTTCTTTCCTTTCCATTTCCACTATTATTTCTCCAGAAACAGAAGGGCTATCTTTATCTTCCCTTTCTAGAAACCGTAATTAAAAAAAAAAGCATTAAATTTGTACATTGGCCAAACACTGTGCCAAGTCGTTTCCCTGTTATCATCCCCTTTAATCCCCACAGCAAACCTTTAGGAGCCTGTTATTGCCATTCCCTTTTCTTGAATGAGCAGTCTGGGGCTCAGAGAAGCTAAGTTACTTGTACAAGTGGCGCTCTAGGAAGCCAAGGGACCCCTCTCTGGAGGCACTGAAAAGGATTATAAAGGTCTTTCAATTTCCAAATTGCTTATGATCTCATATCTAACCATGGAATAATGCTGTCTCAGGAAGTGCCTGGTCTGGGGCACAGAGGTGCACCGGTCAGCTCCATTTGAGGGCCCATAGTACAGTACTTTCCTGTCTCCTCCGGCCATTCGTCTGAATGAAAGTTCACGGTCATTCCAGATCCTCCAGTTTTGTCTACTGGGGACTGGGGAGGGTCTTTGGATTTGTGTTTTCATTCTCATCAAACTGACTCATGTGTTAGGAGGCTGCCAAGGCCCCAGCGGTGCTTCCTGCTCTGATGTAAGGAAGGATATCAGAAGGGGGCCGCTGTTCTGGATGAATGCTCCACAATGCAGCGAGCCGGAGCCGGTGAGAGCGGGCTTTGTCACTGCCATCAGGAAGTCGGTTTTGCCTCTTCCTTCACTCTCAGTCACTATTACTACCGCTAACCTCTAGGAACACAACAGCTCCCAACAGGTTCTGTCACCTCTGTTGTTTCCGATTTGCCATTTCCCTCCACTCTACACTGATCCAGGCAATCATTTCAGTTGTTCCAATTTATTGTTAAAGATTTATTATTTTATTTGAAAGCCAGAGTTACACAGAGAGAGAAGGAGAGGCAGAAAGAGAGAGAGGTCTTCCATCTGCTGGTTCACTCCCCAGATGGCTGCAACGGCCAGAGCTGTGCTGATCTGAAGCCAGGAGCCAGGAGCTTCTTCTGGGTCTCCTACGTGGGTTAAGGGTCCAAGGCCTTGGGCCATCTTCTACTGCTTTCCCAGGCCCTAGCAGAGAGCTGGATTGGAAGTGGAGCAGCTGGGACTCGAACCGGCGTCCATATGGGATGCCGGCACTGCAGGCGGTGGCTTTACCTGCTATGCCACAGCGCCGGCCCCAGATCCTTAGTTATATTTGATATTAGCTGATTGATAATAATACACCTAAATTTCTCTGCTACTCCTGAGAACTCAGTTACAAGCTTATCATTCTTTTTAAGGTAATCTGCTTGTACTCTCTGACTGCTTTTAAGATTTTTTTTGTCTGTTTTTCTGTAGTTTCATTATAGTGTATCTAGGAATGGATTTCATTTTATTTATTTTGCTTAAATTCCCTGGGCTTTCTTAATCTGTGTTCTGGTATCATGAAATCTGGAGGGTTTTTAGCCATTGTCTCTCTCTCTTGTCTCTCTTTCTCTTTTTTAAAGATTTATTTATTTATTTGAAAGGCAGAGTTACAGAGAGGGAGAGACAGAAACAGAGACAGAGACAGAGATCTTCCATCCACTGGTTCATGCCCCAGATGGCCACAACAGCCAGAGCAGGGTCAGGCTGAAGCAGGAGCCAGGAGCTTCCTTCAGGTCTCCCACATGGGAGCAGGAGCCCCAGCACTTGGGCCATTTTCCACTGCTCTCCCAGGCACATGAGCAGGGAGCTGGATTGGAGGTGGAGCAGCCTGGTCTGGAACTGGCCCCCATTTGGGATGCCATACGATAGGCAACAGCTTTACCCACTATGCCAAAGCACTGGCCCACCATTATCTCTTTTAATATTGCTTCTCCCACTCTCTTTATTTCTTCTTTGAGAGTATCCCCATCTGTTCTCCAGGCTTATTGACCATTTTCATATTTCTCTCTGTCATTGCTAGAGTCTGTCTAATCTCTTCAGTATTCTAGTTCATCCATTTTATCTGTAAGCCCATTCATTAAAATTCTGATTTCAAGTATCATAGTTTTTATTTCTAAATTTCTATTTGGTCCTTTTCCACATGTGGCTGATTATGGTAGTTTTTTTCATTTGCTGTACTTTCAACTTCTTGTATTTTTGAACACATCAAACACTGATATCATGTTCTGTGTTTGAGTAATGCTGGTACCTGTGGTCTCTGAAGGTCTGATTCCAGAGTTCATTGTTTCTTCTGACTAGCACTCGGGTGCTATTTACTTGTATGTTTAGTGATGTATTTTAATGACTTCATTTTCCTCATAACTTAATAGTAGGACTTCCTTAAAGCTGCATCTAAAATACTCTTTCTCCCAGGGACATTGGAATGTGTCTGCTAGACCTGTCATATATTCAGAAAGTGTGTTGGTATTTTACCTGCTGCATTGAGGGATTCTCTGAAATCTAGTCTACCCTACTTTCAAAAAGATAAGACTTCACTTTTGTTTTGCATTGTAATATTGGCCAAATTATATCTCAGATTTAGCTTATTTAATCAGTAAGATTAAATAATACCTATATCATTAATATTTTTGTGAAGAAAGAAACTGGATATAAATGCCTTCTCCATAGAAGTTTTTTTTTAAAAGAACTATTTTATTTATTTGAAAGACAGAGTTACAGAGAGAGGTAGAGACAGAGAGAGAGGTCTTTTATTCCACTGGTTCACTCCCCAAATGACCGCAACGGCCAGAGCTACACTGATCCAAAGCCAGGAGCCAGGAGCTTCTTCTGGGTCTCCCCCATGGGTGCAGGTACCCAAGGACTTGGGCCATCTTCCACTGCTTTCCCAGGCCCTAGCAGAGAGCTGGACTGGAAGAGGAGCAGCCAGGACTAGAACCAGCTTCCATATGGGATGCAGACTGGGGCTTTAACCCGCTGCGCCACAGCGCCGGACCCCATAGAATTTTAATTAGTTACTGCTGCTACTATTAGTGCTAGTACTAACTGCTACTAATGCTACTCCTGTTACTATTAATAACTACTACTGCTACTCACGATGCAGAAAGACCTGCTATTTCATGGAGAAGTTAAAAAAAAGGCAAGAAAAAAAAGTAAAGGAGTGAATTTTCAAAATAGATAAAATTTCAGCTTTCTAAACATATTCTTCACAAGTGCTGTGTGGCGGAGGGGGTTTTTAACAGCAGGGCCCTGGAGTTGCTAATAATAACGGCGATGAGCCCTGTCCGCTGAGCCGTGCCTTGATAGTGGGGTGTGTGTGTGGGCTGGAAGCTAGACTCCGGTCTCTAGCCGATGTCGGAGCCCACAGTGGAAACACTTTGGCTCTGTGCAGCATGGGTGGGCAAACTCAAAGAACACCATTTATTGGAGGGAAGGCGCTACACATATACAATGAGGTGTTATATTTATTATTATTTCTATTTTTAAATTACCCATTGAAGAAAAGACATGGCAAAAATTTTTTTAATGAGGTCCTGGGTCAAACTGGGTTCAGAGCCCAAAGGGGGACGTAGCTGATTTCTGACTGGGATGCGTGTGGCCGTGGGCAGGTCAAGTTACCTCTCCCAGCCTTTTTCTGTGCAAAGCAGAAGAGGGGGACTGTGTAGTTTTAGGGAAGTGCTACGTTGAGTTTCTGAGATTCTCATGTCTCAGTCTCATTCACACCCCCAGCACTCTTTCATTCACTAATGTCTGAGACCCACAATCACAGCTGTGTGAAAGATCTCTGCTTACTACTGCAATGTCTGCCAGGAGGAACAGAATTCTTCATGTGGCTGTGTCCTCGCCAGCTTGATAAGGTGCTCATCTCTCTGAGACTAGTGGTTGGAACTTGAGGGACCACAGCCGGGTGCCACAGCTGCCGTCTAAGGAAGTGTTGGAACTGATACCAAGTGAGTGAGGTCAACCGTCTGCAAAAGAAAGCCACACCTAGAGACAGTTTGTGGTTGTGTCTCTGAGCCTAGTGGAGGAGGACCCCGAGGCAAGGGGGCTGGGCCCTATCCCCAAGCCTGGAATGGTGTTCCAGGGTGTGAAACCATGTCAGTGGCACATGACCTGTTAGAAGTGAGTGGCTCAAGTGCAGTGGTGTCTTGAATGTCTGAAAAATGGGTTTAACTAAAAATAGCTACTAATAGAATAATGATAATAATAAAATATAATAATAAAAGTAGTGTCACTATGATCTCTGTCTGTCTTAAAATGTCTTATTGTGTACTCACTGGTCTTGTGATGATTTGGGACAATACACTGCCTATGTGGTGAGATGAAGTGAGGTGAATGACATGGGCATGTGACATAGCACTAGGCCACTGCGTAAGGGTTACTGGAACATAAGCACTGCAGTATGTCAGCCTTCTATCTGATAACTGAGACAACTGCTAAGTGACCAGCAGGCAGGAAACATATGCAGCGTGGATAAAGGCATGATTCATGTCGTTGGCAGGACGGCGTAGGATGCTGTGAGATCTCATCACACTACTCAGAACAGTGCATAATTTAAAACCTACAAATTATTTATTTCTGGAATTTTCCACTTCGTATTTTCTTTTTTTTTTTACTAAAAAAATTACAATTTTTATTTTGAGTTGAAAAATTGACTTCATTGATAAATATACAATAGTATGTCAATTTAAGCTATAAATTTTAAAATAAATTTTGGAGATATGAATTGTGACTTACCATTCACAAAATCGCCAGTGTTCTCAAAGTTCCATTTTTTTAAACTTTTATTTAATGAATATAAATTTCCAAAGTACGACTTATGGATTACAATGGCTTCCCCCCATAACGTCCCTCCAACCCGCAACCCTCCCCTTATCCACTCCCTCTCCCCTTCCATTCACATCAAGATTCATTTTTGATTCTCTTTATATACAGAAGATCAGTTTAGCATACATTAAGTAAAGATTTCAACAGTTTGCTCCCACACAGAAACATAAAGTGAAAAATACTGTTTGAGTACTAGTTATAGCATTAAATCTCAATGTACAGCACACTAAGGACAAAGATCCTACATGAGGAATAAGTGCACAGTGACTCCTGTTGTTGACTTAACAAATTGACACTCTTGTTTATGGCATCAGTAATCACCCTAGGCCCTTGTCATGAGCTGCCAAGGCTATGGAAGCCCACTGCGTATTTTCTAACCACAGTTGACTGTTGGTAATGAAAACCATGGAGAGTGAAGATGTGTTTATGGGGGGACTGCAATACTTCTTTAAAAAAATCTTTTTTGTTTATTTATTTGGAAGGCAGAGTTACAGAGAGAGGAAGGACAGAGATCTTCTATCTGCTGGTTCACTCCCCAAATAGCTGCAATGGCCAGAGCCAGGCCAGGCTGAAGCCAGGAGCCTGGAACTCCATCTGGGTCTGCCACGTGGGTGCATTAGCAGGGAGCTGGATTGGAAGTGCAGCAGCTGGGACTTGAACTGGCGCCCATATGGAATGCTGGTATTGTAGGCAGTGGCCTTGCCTGCTGTGCCACATTGCCAACCCTGACTGCTGTACTTTTATGTTTTCTCGAGCTGAGGACATCCAGGTGGGGAGAGAATGAATCACTTGCTGGGAGCACACAGGTAGCTGGGGAAGGAGACACGCTGGGAACACAATGACCTGATACTGAGCTGGAGTTCTTCACGGCAGGACTCCTGCTCTCTCACCCCGTCAGTCAGTGTCGTCTAATGCTGGGGCCTCCTGCCGCCTGAGGGCATCTCAGGTGCTACGTAGAACCATTTCTTCCTCGTGGGTGACAGGCATCTGACAAGGAGCTGCTGTGTCAGGCAAGGTCCCTCCTGTCCTGAGTCTAGGTTCGGGTACTCAAAGATGCTCGAAGGGAAGTAGCCACTTGAAGCTATAGCAACTCAGAAACTCACCATGATTCTCCAATTCTACCATTTCCAGTGGATCGTCTGATGGCAACTCACTTTCCACAGTGGACTTTTCAACTGGAGAGAGAACCAACCCATGGGTGGGTCACAAATGCATCCTGGTAACTAGTACAGGGCTCTCTGTATAAATTCACTGAGTGAGTACATGTTTGCCACATATACTTCTAATCATAATACTGTTAATAAGGTGGCTACATTATGTGGAACTCCTAGGCTTTAGCTGACGTGGTACTAAATGATTCCACTGTACGCACTATGGTCTGGTTTTACAGATGAGTATGGAGGATGCAGAACCAAGTAACTGGTTGAGTGAAAGCCTGAAGATGCTCCCAACATTAGCTTGTCTGGTTCCCATCAGAGTTTTCCTAGTGACTCTGAGTTCTGGTGCATCTGCTTAATGCGGGTGAGACCCTTTGAACACCAGCTCTGACTTTTCTGATAAGCCGAGTCTCTAATCTACAAAGCTCATAGCATGGAGTGAAGGCTGCCGAGTCTACCTTTAGTCTTAGGAAGTCCCGACTCTTCGGCACTCCTACTTGGGCACACATCCACCTGAGCCACCTGGCCCACTCTGCTGCCCACTGCAGACATGGCCTGCTCAAGCCAAGGCATGTTAGGAAGTTGCTTTCCTCCGTGGGGGGAACGTCCGTGAAGCACAGGCTGCAGCAGTGGTGATGGAGTGACTGAATTTGAAGGCCACTGGGGAGGGGTGCAAGCGCAGCCCAGAGGCCGCTGGGAGGAAGTGGAAGTGATGCCTGCAGTTAGCCAAGGCTCAGTCCTCTCCAGTCTGGACACTGAATGGCACCGTCCTTCTCGTGCCCGGGTCACAGTGTGTCGCAGGCATTCCAAGATCACTTCCATTCATGGACTGTGAGTTCCGAATTTGAGGAAGACTTTGTTAGTGAAATGTGGCCTTTCTCCCTCTTCCAACACCCACCCCTCCTCTCTTCCTTTCTTCCAATCACTGCATCAACCCTCCCTTGCCTGTTTACTTGGTTTTGTGGTTTTAACTTAGATGTGGTTAGAGAGAGGTGGGGTCAGAGGACAAGCTCTCCACCCGACTCCTCCACCTTGCCTCACCCCTCTGACATGCCCGACTCCATCTCAGAGACCAGAATACGCTACTCTTTGCATAGCAGATGGGGAGATTCTAATTCAGTTTCTCTGGGGTGGTTGTGAGAGGTTCCCAGGTGGTGGAGAGCCTCTGGTGTAGTTATTGAAGAAATAGATGACTCACTACTGTACTTACAAGGGAAGACATTGGGGATCAGTCGGGCTCAGCAGAAGTTATCATCGCTTCTTCATACACACTGGCTGAGGATGATTCAAGTCTTTTGATAAGCCTCTCTAAAGCTTATTTCCCATCACTTTCTGGATGTGGCCAAAAGGCGGATGGTGCCCAGTTCATTTTTCACCCTCTCAGCAAACTCCTGGGAAACACAGGAAGTCCTGACACCTCTGAAATGACGTAGCCCAGGTGGTGAGAGGAACCAAGCAAGAGTGGACACCTCTGGTAATTAGGGTGTCCCTCCATTCTCTATGTGTTATTGGACTGGTGGTACCTGTGCCCTAGAATAAGGAACTCCACCCAGCACCATTTGGCAGATACTGGAGGCATTTGAAACTCACCAGGAAAGCTCAGAGAATACAAGTGAAACTCCGAGTGAGAGAGGACACAGCCAGAGCTGCTGCTTCCAACAGATTTATAGACCAGACTGTGGGCTGGGAGCCTCAGCAGGACTCTCCAGGAAGAAACAAGGAAGTGTAAGGGGTTTTAAAGAAAGGGCGGGTTACTCAGTGGGTAGGACTTGCATTGGCAGCGTCGCAATGAAGCAATGTCAGGGCTTGCTAGACACGTGGAGCGGGCTTGCAGGGACCTCAGTTACAAAGTGTGTGGGTTATATGCTTGGTGACAAGTGACAGAGATGGCTCCCCCACTCCCGTTCTGCCCCACCCCATCCTGCCGCAGTCTTTTGTATCTCAGCTGTGGCCTCAAACTCCATGGTTAGCAGCACAGTGCTTAGGAGGGGGCTTCTCTGTGGTTTCACTTATATCTTTCCTTCCCCAACAGGGTTTGCCATGTTCAAGATTTGTTATTCCCCAGCACTTATCAATCAGAAAAGATGATAGACCATGAGCTACCATTTGCAGCCAAAGCTAAACTGCAGCATATCTGCAAACTGAGTTAACAGAAGATTGCCCAAAACCTTCTGGGAAAAATAAAAAAGAATTCTTTTCAAGAATTAAAAGTAAAAGAATGATAGTATAGTAGATATCTTTCATATAAACTAAAGCATACACTTCATTTAAAAAAGATATGAACTCATTCAAGACCTTATAGTAAATAAATACATATCCTTGGGGGAAGGGAATAAAACAGAGGCTCACAGAGACACACGCACGTGTGTCATCCAGTAATACTGAAACACATTTCCTCAGCGAGCAATCATCGCCGTCTTGAATACTCAACCAACAGAGGCAAAATTCGCATTTCTCCCATGGTGCTTAGCTCAGCGCTTTGCTCACGAAAGCTGTACAATACATATTTTTGGTAAAATTCCTATGCAAATAACATTTCCATATTATAGAATTTACATTGTAGAAAATTCAGAACAGGTACATTACTGAGAAAGTTTAGAAGATATGTTTTATGAAAATGCATAAAATACAGACATTGAAAAATACACTAAGCTCCTTCCTCCCTAATGGATAATCCCTATGACCATTTTAGGTGTATTATTCCAGTTCTACATTTGGGTAATTTTTTTATGATTGACTAATGTTTTTTCATCTAATTATTCTGTCATTTTGATGAAAATTTTTAAATGAAAAGCATCTAAAAATGAATTCAGTATTTAACATTTTGGTTAAGCAATAAGTACTGCATGGACAAGGCAGGGGCAAGGAGACCAGGAGTCAGTTCAGAGGGCAATCCGAAGGAGGAGGGCTTGGTTAGGCTCAGTGTGGAGGTGTGAGGTGACCAGGGGAGGTAGTAAATGTTTGCAGGTTATGTGGTCTCTGTCACAAGTACTCAGTTGGGCTGTTGTACTGTCGAAGTAGCCACGGACGACATAGAAATAGGTGAACACGACTTGTTCCAATAAAGTTTTATGTATGGTTCCATGTGATTTTCACATGTCATGAACAATCTTCTTTTAATAAAAAAATTTCTAAATGTAACAGTAATTCTTACCTTAGGGACCATATGAAACCAGGAGGCAGGCTAGGTCTGGCCCTTGGAAGGCTGGGGGTAAATATTTCAGCCCAGAGGAAAGGCCCACAGGCCAGAGAGCCTGGGCAAGTTCAGAGAGCTAGCAGAAGTTGTGATAGACTTGGAGTGGGAGCAGGGCTGAGGCATGGCTGGAGAGCAGAGGCTGGTGGCGGGCTCCATGTGCCACTGGAGGGTGCGGAGCAGCGGTGGGAGATGAACTGGATCCATTCAGGGAAACGCCCACTATGTAACCCAGCTGAGCAGCTTGAGATTGGAGAGGGAGAGGTGCACGTGAATGACTTTGCTCGTGTGCAGGTGGTGCTTACACGTCAGCCCAGGACGATGCACGCGCCCATTCTCCTTGGAGCTTTGTACTCGCTCCCTTCCTCATTCCCACTCCAGGGTTCCATTGCTGTTGTGTGCCCATCAGCCCCACCTACCTCCTTCCCAACAGTCCTGACCCTGAGGTGAGATCACGCGGTCTAACGGGCCAGTGACTGTCTTCACCAGCCTCATCTGGTTTAAGTGCTACTCCGAAAGCTTCATAAACGCGAGTCCGTGTTTCCTTAGTGATTTCCTCCCCACTTCCCAGACCTCCTCGCCACCCCACACTGCAAGTACACTCGAGGACCTTGCCTAGGCAGGGCAAAGGTTATGTTTGCTCTCGTTCAGTTACGTCTTACCGAAACCCGATGTATACCTCCATGCAACCCAACACATCCCAGAATCTGAACAGACTGTTTTTCTACAATTAGTACCTGATCTTAGCTTGGATCCTTGCACCTTTTTCCAGATTTCCTGGACGTGGTGTTTCTGGTACACTACCTGCCTGCTTTCACTCCATTGCTCTTCCAACTGCAAGGCGACTTTGAGCATTTGGCCTGTAAGATTTGATGACTCAACCAGGGGAAACATTAAGGAGTGATCTCATAGGCATGATTTGCACCTTGCAAACTTGCTTAGAATTTTAAGCAGGGGGTTTTCCAAGTGGGCTTGCTCCACTGTCCGGGTTTGCAGACCTAAATTATGAAGCAATTAATATACAGCACATAAAACTGTCCAGTCTGTTTGTTCTTGCTGTCATATCATCAGTAATGATGGCAGGAACTGACTAATGAACCGGCCCGAGTATCTGTGTACACAGAGAGAGAGGAAGATGGGGTTTAGGGGGGCGGGGGCGGGGAGGAGAGGCAAGCAGGAGAGAGCACGCATAACAAATATAACTCACAGTGCTCCAAGAGCAAGGCTCTTCCATTTCCTAATGCTTTTCTCGTGAATAGTTCAAGATTTTGTTTTTTTTTTCTTTAAAAAAAACTTTATGAAATTTAAGCCCCGTTTCTTATTTCATTGAAAAACCTTTAAGAAAAGACATTTTTCATACTTAGGACTTTTTCAAATCTCTCCTAACCAGCTACATGCTGTATTGTATCTGTCGTAGCTGGCAGCCGTCCAGTGACAATCCTAAAAAATCCCTCTACAGTTTTAAGGGAAAATACAAGCTCTCATTTACCACTGGATCGAGTCAGAAAATAAAAGCTTAATGCCTTGACAGGCCTGGATATTTTTTTGAGGCCTAAGTCTGATTTATGGCAGTAGCCGGCAAACCAGGCTGGTGAAATATTTGCTGCTGCTCCCAGGGATATGGAAAAATGAAGTGTGAAGTTCTGGGGAGAGCAGGCCACAGCCTTCCAGTCACTAAACACTCCCACCAAGTTGGCAGGGGAACAGAGCCCTGGGCTGCGCGATGAACCTCAAAGGGCCAGGCGAGGAGAAAAGAGCCGTGCACCGCGTCAAAATACTGCCGAGGCTTAACGCTCGCCATACATTTTGTGACATGGGGTGGGATGTTTATGAGTGGGGTTTAGGGAGGAAAGAGAAGAGAAACATTTTCTTCCTTCTTTATTTATTCTATTTTCTTTACAGCTTCCCAGTAGGGGTTTCACTCCAAGTAGAAGAAATTAAGAGCAACAACAGGAATGTAGGAAGTCGCTTAAGCCCCCACCATAAAATCGCTCAGATCGAAAAATATGATCTGGTTAGAGAGAAAGCACTGGTTTGCCTTAGGGCTGGTAGCAGCCCCTCTTCCCCACCCCACGCTCCCCAGATCTGAGAGCGTGGGAGCCGGGGTTTTCATTCCCACGAAGAGGGAATTTCCTAAAGGTGGAAGTAAGGTGGGTTTCCCCTCCAGAATGTTCTCGAAGTGAGTCATCACAGACAACACGTGTCAGGTAAAACACTTGGAGTGTGTGTGTGTGCGTGCGTTTTCTTTCCTTTATTTAAAAAGAAAAATGAAAGAAATTCCCATTCTGTGATTAGATTTGTTTTTGGTGTTAGGGTTTTTTGTTGTTTGTTTGCTTCTGAAGTTGCAATCTGGGTCCCCAGGTTTGTGGGGAAGGGCTCCCTCTGTCCTCGGTGTTATTCATAGGGGAGAGGGGGGAACCCCAAGGAAGAGAGAGGTTGATTGTCAATTGTTTTCCAAAGTGAAAAAAAAAAAAACCAACCCTCTTGGAGGTGACATTTTCGATTAACAGAGGCCAGAAAGGGCAAAGATGGAAAACAAGCAACTCATTTTCTCCCCCCACACACTTATCTTTGGAAGATCAATCCCAAAATCTGATTCACTTAAGAGTGAACAGTGTGCTTTTTTTTTTTTTTTTTTTGGTTCTGTTTTAATAGCAGCATCTCTGTGTGCTAGTTGGAGATCAATGTTACCATGAAGTGTCTGGGTCAGTTAAAGCCGTTTCAGTAACCACAGAGATGTTTTCAGCCCTGTGCAGCCGCCTGTCCCCCACTAAATCGCCAACAGATACACCCCCCGTTCCTTGCACAGACTCTCCCACACCCGCACAGAAACGGCTTGCTCACTTACTCCCTTATCGCCCACTTGCACGTTGAGGTAACTCAAGTCAGAAGCCATTTATGTATTGTGGCCCATGGTGTGGAAAGTGCTGTTGGGCAGTGGAGAGAGACAGCGGGTGGGGAGCTGGGGTTGAAACACAAGGTTTGGGTTTCAGGCCCCAGGACGTTTTGCAGTTTTACAGAGGAAGAAAATGGACCTCTGTGTGTGTGTGCACACGTGTGTTTGTGTGTGTGTATGCGCATGTGCACCATGTATAGCCATGGTCAATATGAGCCCCAAGTCTGTGTTCAGCATTAGGCTAAGCACTTCCCGTGCCTGCTCTCATTTAATCCTGCACACCCCCAGAGGGGTGGGCTGCTCCGCTCTCAGAGAGATCCCAAGGCAAAGGGTGGGTAAGTCACTTGTCCTGGGTCGCACAGCAAGGAACAGGAGGGCCAAGACTCGCAGCGCATTGCAGAGGGCCCTTGGTCCCATCCAGCATAGAGACTGCCTCCTGGTCTTTCTGTCCCCACACCTGTGACACCGAGGTGGGACTCAAAAGAAGAAAGTACATTTCCCTTTTTGGGTTTATTTTGGAAAATCTTGGGGTGCAGGGGCTAAGGAACGCTTTGCAAATCGTTTTGTTTTTATTTGGAAGCACCTAGATGTCAGCCTTGAGGAGCTTTGTGGAAAAAAAAAAAAGAAAAAAGAAAAAGAAAAAGAAAAAGAAAAAACAGGAAGCAAACTAAAGCTCTGTTTGGGGAAACTGAGAAATCCAGGACTTGTAGGAGGGGCCTGGGCCTCCAGTGCGGCTGCTCTGGTTTTTCGTAGCCGGTGTGCTGAAATAGACCAATGGACCCTGAGATTCCTCAAGGGTGACTGCCACACACATGCAGCCTTAAAACACACACCCAGAGTTCAAATATTTTAGCAAATGTCCTGGCTTTCCTCCACCACTAAAATGAAAGTGAAGGTGAAATCATTTGGGGGCCTCGAGAGGAGAATTCTCACCCTTGATAGCTGCCCATAGATTTAAATGTTTCACAGGAGACTCAATTAAACATTAGCAAGATCCCAATTCACCCAAGGATCATATTTTCTGGCCATTTTCATCACTCACACTTCCCAGCAATTTAATGATGAGTTTAGGATATGACCTCTTCCCTCAAGCACCCCTCCCACCTCTTTTATTTTATTTTATTTTATTTGGGATCTGGAATCTAAATGGCCCAAGCATCTGGAAATACTGTAGACAGATTTTTTTTTTAACCAAGTGACCCGTTACTCTCTATGCACACCATGTTTTTGTTAATGATACAGTTATCACCAATGAGGTTTGGTAGAGTTTCCATATTTGGATGGCAGTGAGCATTGCAGATGATCCCTGGGACATGAGATGCCAAGGCAGTGCGTCAAGGCACTGTGCTTCACACAAAGATGTTTATTGAATGAATAAATGAATGGGGGAGCCCTTGGCGATGCCTCTTCTTTTTTTTCAATATTGCCACTTTTTTAAGATTTATATTTTATTTACTTGAAAGGCAGAGTTACAGAGAGAGGAAGGGGAGAGAGAGAGAGAGAGAATCTTCCATCCGCTGGTTTACTCCCCAAATGGCCCCAACGGCCAGGGTTGTACCAGGCCAAACCCAGGAGCCCATAGCTTCTTCCAGATCTCCCAGGTGGGTGCAGGGGCCCAAGCACTTGGGCCATCTGCCATTGCATTTGCAGGTGAATTAGCAGGGAGCTGGATCGGAAGTGGAACAACCAGATCTGGAACCGGCACCCATATGGGATGCTGGCGCTGCAGGTCGTGGTTTTACCTGCTAGGCCACAGCACCAGCCCCCTTGGCGATGCCTCTTGTGATGGTTGGAGTAGCAGAAGCAGCTGGTGTCTCAGCTTGGCACAGGGTGACCCCTGCTTTGTGTGTGTTTGATAAGAACAAGCTTTCCAGTGGCTTTGCAGCTGCAGATTTCCACAGACTGCCAGGTCCTTAGCTTCCACGCCACCCTTTCCTGGACCCTGCCAGCTTTCCTTGCCCCCCATCATTCCACAGCCACCCCACTACCCTTTTCAGGTAAGAAGTATCTTCCCACCATATCCATCTAGCCGTACAGCACTGGCACAGGGTCTAAATTTCTAAATATGCCGTAGATCTCCCAAACAGTGGGGTAAGTTAAGAAGGTTTTTTCCCAGGGCAGAGTCCCAGAAGGACAAAACAAAGAGCTCTGGGTAGAAACATTGAAAAGGGCAGAGCACTGTTTGTCCCCTGACAAACTCGTGGCCAACCTCTGGATATGAATTTACAGATACATCAGCACCCTCCATCTGCCCACTGCTCCAGCTGTCTATTAGGGTGACGATTCAGAAACCAGGCAGTTGCCATGGGGACACACATTAACACACTTCTTTTAAATGAAAAATGTGGTTAGAATTGCTCTGTGAGAAAGTGAGTCTGATGTGGCTAATTGGATTCACCATGAGAGCTGCTTTGCCTGTTAGGTCATGTGGCAGACATTCCCCGTAACCAAAATAGCTAAATCTGTAGCAGGAACTTTGTAGCTTTGATAAAAATGTAGCTGAAGACAAGCAGCGTGCACAGACTGCCAGACAGCAGCACAGCCTGCATCACCATCCCAAGGTGTAATTTGAAATGTAAGTGTCATCTTTAAAATGCAGTTTTAAAGCATTCTTTTAGGATGTACACAAATTGTTTGAAGACCTGTGGTTTAGAGAAAGATTACAGACTGAGGCAAGGAGGAAATTCATTAAGAGGCAGAAAGGAACTTTGCTATTAGAAAAATGCTCTCCAGAGTCTAGAACTCCAAAAAAAGGTGGAAAAGGGTAAGAAAAATTAAAAAGTTCTGCTAGAGAAGATCCTGGTGCCTGCACTATGGGCTGGAGTTTGACACTTCATGGGCCTGGCAAACTCTCCTACCTAGAATGAGAATACTCTGATCATGCAGGTGTATTTGCTGTAGCCATCTGAACACTCTGGAATTTAGATTCCTTCTTACCTAGTTTAAGAGAATCAGGTAATATGAACACAAATAATGAGCTTGGTATTTTTTTAGCATGTTAGGGAGAGTATTTCTTTTTCTTTTTTTAATTAATTAATTTATTTGAAAGTCAGATTTACACACAGGGAAGGAGAGGCAGAGAGAGAGAGAGAGAGAGAGAGAGAGGTCTTCCATCCGATGGTTCACTCCCCAGTTGGCTGCAACGGCTGGAGCTGCACTGATCTGAAGCCAGGAGCCAGGAGCTTCTTCCAGGTCTCCCATATGGGTGCAGGGGTTCAAGCACTTGGGTCATCTTCTACTGCTTTCCCAGGCTATAGCAGAGAGCTGGATAAGAAATGGAGTAGCTGGGACTCGAACTGGTGCCCATAGGGGATGCTGGCACTGCAGGCGGCAGCTTTACCTGCTATGCCACAGCGCCAGCCCCAAGAAGAATATTTCTAAGTCCTACTGTGAAGTCACTGTTGTTGCATATACATTTAACTGCTCATAGAATAATGGACCATGGAAATATATTATATTTGAGGCTACTTCGAGAACTTTGTGGAAAAGTAGAATTAAAAGATATTTCAGGCCAAAGATTTCCTGAAATCCATTTGTTATTTTTTTCATAATATGCATTTTCCACAAGTAAAAGGAATATATAAAGCAGACAATTCCAAAGTGGTTGGGACAATAGAGTGCTAACTACAGGTAGATTGAGCTCTCCACGTTGCTTTTATGCTAAGGAACACCTTTGAAAGCAAACACTTCATCAAACTGATACATGCTAAAGAATCTGTGAGAAGGGGCCAATGCACTATGAAAGATGTGAAGTTTGAGGCCAGTGCTGTGGCGTAGTCCTGTGATGCTGGCATCCTATGTGGGTGCCAGTTCGAGTCCCAGCTGCTCCACTTCTGATCCAGCTCCCTGCTAATGCACCAGGGAAGGCAGTGGAACATGGCTCAAGTGCATGGGCCCCTGCTCCATGTGGGAGATCCAAATGCAGCTCCTGGCTCCTGACTCCTGGCTTTAGACCAGCCCAACCCCAGCCTCTGGGACCATTTGGGAAGTGAAGCAGTGGATGGAAGAATTCTCTCTCTCTCTCTCACTCTGCCTTTCAAATAAATAAATAAATCTGTAAGAAAGAAAGAAAGAAAGAAAGAAAGAAAGAAAGAAAGAAAGAAAGAAAGAAAGAAAGAAAGAAAGAAAGAAAGAAAGAAAGAAAGAAAGAAAGAAAGAAAGAATTTAATGCCAGTGGTAACCAGAGAGTGCTGTGTTTAGCTGCTTAATTTACTGTCAGCTAGCTTTTGTTACACCTCCATTAATCTGTCAGCCAAATGGGCCCTAATTATGCATCTTGTAACCAGGTGTGCTATGGCACTCCGCATTTGAGGAGGGATAGATCTTCAAGATTTACTGCACAATGGCTGATAATCTCACAAGGTCTCCAAACTGTGTGTGTGTGGGGGGGGGGGCGGGGGGGAGGGGGGGGCGTGGATTTGAAGGAGTGTGTGGAGGATTTGCCTCTGTGAATTACTGAGAATTCCAGTAGCGGCAGAGAGAAGTGATGGACATGGATGGAGAAGCTGAAGTTTCAGCTAGGGATCTGGTGCACTATCAACAGCCTGACTAATGAAAACTGTGTTCTATCATGCTGCCGTAATCCCGACAATGTCTGGAATAGATAGTATGCTGATTTGTTTGAGGGTTGTTAAAAGTTTCACTACTTTCAGGGCCCAGTGGGCTGCCTCTTAGGTTCTGCCTCCACCTGTGGCTGGTCCATTTTCTGGAAAGATACAGCAGTGACCAGGAAAAAGAGCAGGGCTTAGGGAGACATTGCCTTTTATTATGGATCAGGCTTTTGAAACATTTTCAACCTAGATCATCTCCCTGAATCCTCATCAAAATCCTGCAAGGTGAGCCCCATGTTAGAAATGAAGCAAACTGAATCGCCAGGAGAGGCATGCGTGCTGGAGGGCACGTGCAGTCCTGCAGCCACCAACTCCTTGGGAAAGCTGAACGCCTCTAATTCTTTTTGACCAAATTGCTTTATCCCAAACCAGTGGCTGGTACTTCCTACACAGGCTTCATGAATTTCTGTTTGGTGTTCCCTCTTTCCACCTATTAGGAGGTGGTGGGGTAAGTCAGATAACGCCCATAAAAGCCTTTTAACTCCTAATGAGAAAGCTGCTTGCATACCAACACTGTGTCCTATAAAATCTCTATCCTCAGGGTGCTCAACACAGCCCCAGATCGGGTAGAAGCACCTGCAGCCCTGGTTCCTTCCTCTGGGATACACAATTGTACTGGATTGACTTTGCCATGCCACATTCGTCCCAAGTATTTTTGGGGAGAGCAAGAAAAAAAATCTCTGTTTCACAAACACTTTTACGACTTCCATTTTTTTTTTCTTGCCATTGAACCCTGATGTGACCTGTGTCACGGCAGAGAGTTCCGATGGTGGGAGTTCGGCCTTCCCAGAAGAGCGTGATGCAGGCTTATTTCCAATTTTAGAATTAAATCTCATTGGCTTTCCGTCTAATTTCTTTAAGGCCCATCTTAGCTTTGCTGGCATGGAAAGCAAAAAGATTGTACTTTATTGCAATTCTGTAGACTAAACAAAACATGTTAAGCCACTGGTGTTTGATTGAGACTCAGGACAAGCCTCCAGGCACTGGTGAAAAGGATCATGGAATCTCGAAACGACTTCAAACATATAGGACCTTGGTTTGCCTGGGCTGCCCTTAACTTCTCTGCCAGCAACCCCAGAGCTCCCTTTGACCACATCGGAAACTGAGTTCTCTGCACAGAAACTGTAACCACAATAAGTCGTGTCACTTTTGTGATATATCTCTCACAATATTATAAACTGGGTAGCTGAATTTTTCATTGCTTTAGAGACGTCCACAGCCAGAGATCTAAGGATAGAAAGTTCATGTCTCTCTCCATTAAGAAATTTAATTCACATTTCACTTGGTTTCAACCTTTGATTAATACTCTGGATACACCATGCGGCAGTCCTTAGGATTATGAAAAGTGATTTGTCTAATCTGCATGTCAGTCTCCTTTGGGTCTACACAGAAAAAAAAAAAAGAAAAAAAAAAACAAAACCAAAACCAAACACTCTGTAGCTATTGATTTCATAGCATTTGCCTTTACATTCCGGTCAAGTCAAGTGGATAAAGAGAAATGTGATCCATGGAGTGTGGCGAGAGTGTTGTCACCATCCACAGAACCAGTTCATCTGGAGGATTTCATGTTGCACATATCAGCACTGGAAGTGGGTTTTAATGAAATCTCTAGCAAAATGAAGTTAATATAAATGTGAATGTAAAAACATATGCTTATGGTTCCAGCTGGCTGGCGGAGGTGCAGCCAAGGTGCAGGATTTAGGTCCCTGTTTCTGACTCCTGGCCCCAAGGAATACATTTTTCGTGATCTGAGTGAAGGCTGGACTGAAAGGACACTTGTTAAGGACGAATGTTTCATGCCCTGGGCATGAGCCCGTCTCTCAGGAGCTTTGCCTTTCTCAGCACCCATTCCTCCAGCAAGACACAAATCTCAGCCTCTCTACCTTTATTGTCCACAGGTCAAAGCTCCCTTGGTCTAGGTCAGTACCGTCGTAGTCACTCCTTCTCCCCAAGGTTAGCCAGCTTGATGTACTCGTCTCTTTAAGCAGATGTGTCCAAGGGCCTGCATGTGCAGTCACGTTCTGCAGGCTATGCCTTACCTCTGAGTATTAAATCAAGCGGGAGATTTTCATGGGAACAAGTGGGGTTTTTACACATCTCTTTATTAAAACTCACACAGTTTTTTCTCCTTTTAAGTATGGATTTGGCCTTACCTGAAAGGGGGAGTGTATCTTGTAAGAGTCTCCCTTTGTTTTGTTACAAGGACCAGAGAGAGGTGTGGAAGCACCAGAGCTCAGCAGCGTATGGAGCTCACACACTGGTGGGGGTGCGAGTCTGCTGTTCAGATTTGGGAATTTCAGGTAGAGCTGAAAGAGTATGCCTTCACCAGAGCCATACTATAAGGGAATTTGAAAAAAAAACAATTAGTTATTGAAGAAGGAGATTATATAAAAACTTTTAGCTAATAGCCTTTAACATCTTGTGAATCTTTGAAAGAAGTTAGATTTTCCTGATGAAATGGGAAAGCACTTCCTATTGCTTCATTTTGGTTTTTATCTTCAATGAAAATGAGAATCGAGGAACCATCTTGGTGGCAAATGAATAGGAAAGGCTAACATTACAGTCGTGAAGTTGCGATCCTGCGTTAGGTAAGCAAGAGAGAGGCAACTTGCCAAAAAGGAACAAGGAAAGTTTCAAGAGTGAGACAGCCATAGCAGGGCTGCTCACAGATAGAAAGCTGTGCACACACTCGGGAGTGACCAGAGAGGGCACTAAGATATCCACATATTTCTGGCTAAACAGGAAATATAGGAAACCAGGCTTAAAACAAAACCAAACCAAATAAAACTCTGAGCAGTTTCATCAGTGGCCACACAGAGTCTCCAGAATTAGCCCCAAGAAGTCACCAGCAAAACAACCAAGGGGAGGAGGAATCAGAATTCAGACTTGCTCTAGCACATTAACCGAAATGCTCAGTTTTCAACAAAAAAATTACAATACATCCAAAGAAACAGAACAGTATGATGCATATACAGAAAAAAAAAATAAGAACAGCTAACATAAGCTGTCTTTGAGGAAATCCAGATTTTGGACTTAGCAGACAAAGACTTCAAAGCAAGTATAATAAACATGCTCAGAGAACTAAAAGAAACCATGTTTAAAGGAGTAAAGTATGATGATGACACATCAAATGGAGAATATCAATAAAGAGATAAATCATATAAAAAGAATCAGGTTGAAATTCTGGAGTTGAAAAGTACAATAAGTGAAATGAAAAGTTCGCTGGAGACCCTAAACAGCAGACTTCAAATAGCAATAGAAAGAACTGGTAAACATGAAGAAAGAGCAATGGAAGAAATTCAAACTGAGGAGCAGAAGAAGCTGTGTGACAAGCAGTGAATAGAGCTACGGTGATTTATGGGACATTATCAAGCAGATGAGCGTGTGCAATATGAGTCTCAGGAAAGGCAAGAGAGAGGAGGCAGAAAAATATTAAAAGAAATATGCTCCCAAAGTTATCAAATTTTTACTAGAAAGATTAACTTAAATATCCAAGAAGCTTAATAAGCAAGTTGTATAAGGAAAAAACTGACCTACATGTAGGCACAGTATAACTGTTAAGAGACAAATAGAAATATTTGAAAGCAGTAAGAGAAGAAGCCATAATATACACATAAAAATGGTGTAATGAAAGTTGATTTCCATTACAAATACTGAAAGTCAGATGGCAACACATAATGTATTCAAAGTGTAAGGGAAGAAAAAGCCAACCAAGGATATTATATTCAGCAAAATTGTCCTTTAAAAGTGAAGGTGAGTTAAACACTTTCCCAGATAAACAAACACTGAAAGAGTTCATTGCTAGCAAAACCTGCCTCATAAGAAATATCATCTGGGCTGAAAGGAAATGGCACCAGAGAATAATTTAAATCTACATAAAGAAATAAAGAACACCGGGGAAAGTAACTAAATAGGTAAATGTAAGGACTGTATTATATGTTTTTCCTCTTTCATTCTCTTATCAGATTTAAAAGGTAATTGCATAAAACAATATTTATAAAACTGTATTATTGGGTTTAACATCTATAAAGAAGTAATATAATAATAGCACACAGGAGAGGGGATGGAATGGTATACTTTTTTATTGCACTGGAATTCAGTTAGTATTAATCCCAAGTAGACTGTGATAAATTGTAATGAATAATGTAATTCCCAGAGTAATCACTAACAAAGCTATTTTTTTTAAAAAAAGATTTACTTATTTATATAAAAGGCAGAGTTAGAGAGAGATAGATATCATCCATCTACTGATTTATGCCTTAAATGGCTGCAACAGCCAGGGCTGGGCCAGGCCAAAGCCAGGAGCCTGGAACTCCACACAGGTCTCCAACCTAGGTGGCAGAGTTGCGAGCACTTGGACTATCTTCTGTTGCTTTCCCAAGCACATTAGCGGGGAGCTGGATTGGAAGTGGAGTATTTAGGACTTGAACTAGTGCTCATATGGGATGCCAGCCTTGCAGATGTCAGCTTAACCTATTGTGTCACAATTATGGCCCCAAGAAAGTTATTTTAAAATAATTTTAAAAAGCAAACAAAGGAATTAAAATGACACACTAGAAAATATCTATTTGACACAAAAGAAGTAGTAAAAGAGATAATTTGAAAAGGGCATGAGCTGTAGAAAACAGAAAAGACATGGCAGATGTGAATCCAAGCAGAGATTTCCACACTGGATAAACAATAAGATCCAGTTCTTTCCTTTTGGAGCCACTGCCACAGCGGCATTGGCCAAAATGGTGTTCAGTTTCTTTGTGACTTCCAATGTAAGAAGAACCAAAAAAGACATTTCAAATCAACTCCCCACATTTGCAGGATGAGTTTATCTTCCCCTCTTTCCCAAGAGCTGAGACAGAAGTACAGTGGCCCATCTACACCCTTCAGAAAGGCTAATGAGGGTCAGACTGTGCAAGGACACTGAATGGGTCAACAAATCGATGAAGTAGTTCCGGCTCACCAGAAGTGTCTTCTACACCGAATATGAAGCAGAAAAAGGCTCACACGGAAAGGTTCTTGTCACAGACAGACCTGGAACAGAAAGCCAAGTCTCATCAAATAGGAAAGCAAAGGGGTGGGCGTAAGGAAGAAACTACCAAGAAGATGCTAGAATAAAGTAATCTTATTTACAACTTTCATTAAAAATGCTAAAATTAAAAAAAGATCCAATTATCTTCAAGAGTCACAGTAGACCCAAAGATACAAATAGATTTAAAAAAAAGGAATGGAAAAAGCTATACTATACAAACAAGAATCATAAAACATACGAAATTGGTTATATTAATCTCAGACAAAATAGACTCTAAGACAAAATATATTATTAGAAACAAAGAGAGACGATTCACAATGATAAGTGGCTTCATCCACCAAGAAAATATAAGTTATAAATTTAAGCACACGTAAGAGAAGAATCCTAAAATATGTGACACAAAAGTTGAAAGAATTTAAGGGAGAAATAGATAGTTCAACAACAGTGGGAATCGTTGGTACTTTCTTGATTGATAAGACTATCTGGACAGAAAACTGCCAAGATTTGAACAACACTATCAGCCAACTTGCCTCAGTGACATTCACAGAACATTCCACATTCTTTTCAAGCATATATGGAATATTCTCCAGGAAAGGCTATACACTAAAAGCAAAATGCCAAGAAATTTAAAAGCATTTTTTAAACAATATAAACTATTTCTTTGAATACAATGGAATTATGTTACATATAAACAACACAAATATGAGAGACTTCCAAATATTTGGAAATTAAACATGTCTCAGTAACTCATGGCTCACACAAAAAATCAGAAAATAGTTTTAAAATTTAACATTTATTTGCAATGCAGAAACACATGCACACGCACACACACACAGAGTGAGGGAGAGAGAGAGTGAGAGTGAGAGGGTGAGAAAGCAAGAGCACTTTTAACCCTCTGGTTCACTCTCTAAATGTCTGCCAACATTTGGAGGGCAGCGCCAAGCTGAAGCCAGGAGTCTGGAACTCCATCCAGGTCTCCCACATAGGTGGAAGGGACCCAAGTACTTGAGCCATCACCTGCTGCCTCCAAGGAGCTGGGTTATAGAGGACCCAGGACTTGAACTGGCATCCTGATACAGAGTGAGGGCATCCTAAATGACAGCTTACTCACTGTGCCACAATACTGCTCCAGAAAATGTTTTTCACTGAATGAAAACAAAGACACATCACTCCGATTTTTATGATGCTGCTAAAGTGCTTAGAAGGAAAACATTTTTAAATAACAGTGTTACTGAGCCTTTTAAAGTATATAATTCAGTGGCTTTAGTATATTCAGAGTTTTGTAACCATCGCTAGTCACTTCAGAACATTTTCATCTTTCCAGAACTAAACCTGTACCTATTACCTGTCATATTTTTAAAGGATTTATTTATTTGAAAGGCAGAGTTACAGAGAGTCAGAGAGAGAGAGAGAGAGAGAGAGAGAGAGAGAGAGAGAGTCTTCCATCCGCTGGTTCACTCCCCAAATGGCCACAACAGCCGGAGCTGGGCTGATCTGAATCCAGGAGCCAGTAGCTTCTTCCAGGTCTCCCACATGGGCCCAATGACAAGGGCCATCTTTCACCGCTTTCCCAGGTCACAGCAGAGAGCTGGTTCAGAAGTGGAGTAGCCAGTTCTTGATCCAGAGCACATATGGGATGTCCACACTGTAGGTGGTGGCTTTACCTGCTATGCTGTCCCCTACCTGTCACTTCTAATAGTCCGCTTTCCCCATTCCCTTACAAACACTAATCTCTTTGTTATCTGCATGGATAACCTATTATGGACATTTAACAGAAGTTGAGTCATACAACATGTGGCCTTTTGCACCTGCCTTCTTTTGTTTAGCAGAATGGTTTCAAGGTTCATCCAAATGTAGCATGTATCAATATTGCATTGTTTTTGAATAATGTGTTATATGGACATGCTACATTTTGTTTAGCTATTCCTCGTGATAGACATTTGGGATGTCTCTAGTTTTTGACTCTTTTAAATAATGCTGCTACGGGCATTCATGTACAGGCTTTTATGTGGACACATTTTCAATTATTTTGTGTACAAACCTAGGAGTGGAATTGCTAGATCTCATGGGAACTTTGTGTTTAACCTTATTGTTGTTGTTATTATCAATTTGAAAGGCAGGGGGAGGGAGGAGAAAGGAAAAAGGAGAGGGAGAGGGAGAGGGCGAGGGCGAGGGCGAGGGCGAGGGCGAGGGAGAGGGAGAGGGAGAGGGAGAGAAACAGAGTGCTCCTATCAACTTGGTTCACTCCTCAAATGCCTGCAATGGCTGGAGCAGGGCCAGATCAGAGCCAGGAAGCGGTAACTCAGTCGTGGTCTCCAAGGTTTGTGATGGGACCCAAACACTTGAGCCATCACCTGCTTCCTCTCAGGGTGTGCAATAGCAGGAAATTGGAATCAGCAGATGGAGCTGGGACTTGAACCCAGGCACTCAGATTTGAATGCAGTTAATTCAGCTGGTGCCTAGGCCAATGGTCTGCCCCTGTATTTAGCTTTTTGAGGAACTTTCAGGCATTTTTCCAAAGTGGCTGCACCACTTTACAGACCCACCAGCCTAGGTATAACAAACCTGGAGCTAAAGTAAAACAGCGGTGAAAGACTGAAAGGTTTCCTTCTAAAGTGAGGAACAAGACAAGGATGTCTGTGCTCACAGCTCTCATTCAATTTTACACTGAAATTTCCAGTCAGCTCAATTAGACAAAACAAAGAAATAAAAGGCAATCAGATTAGAAAGGAAGAAGCAAAACTATCTTGCATATGACACAATCTGTACAGAGAAAATCCTAAGGAACCACAGAAAACCTTTTCAAGCTAATAAACCAATTAAGCAGGGTCTCAGGATACACTATCAAGTATATACAAAAAATACAAAATTCAGTTTCATTTCCATAAACCAATCATTAATAATCCAAAATGAAATGAAGAAAATTCTAAGTACAACAGAATCAAAAGGATAAGTATAAGACTTATAAATATTTATATGTAGGCATAGTAAAGATAAATAAATATTTATATATAGCTATGGCATAAGATTTATATACTGAAAACTACGAAACATTGTGGAAGTAAATTAAAAAACACCTAAAACATGGAAAGATAGCTAATGTTCACGGATCAGAAAACTCAGTGTTATTAAGAATGGCAACACTCCCTCAAATTGACCTGTCTCATAGATTCAATGAAATCCTTATCAAAATTCTAACTGTCTTTTTTTCAGAGGTGGAAAAGCCAATCCTAAAATTTATAAATGTTTCTTGGATCATTTTAAGATTTGCTAACTTAATAAAATTCTGAAAAAAATTGACATTTCTGCCAGTGTTCTTGGTTTTCTGGAGGAGTTGACTTTTAGAGATCCTTACTCCATCAGTCCACATTTTTCCAGGAGGAAATTTATAGTTTTCAGCATCTGTGTTTGAAAAGAGAAAGATCTCAAATTAACATCGTTAGCTTATATCTTAAGAAATTGGAAAAAAATTAAATTAAATCCATATCAAACGGAGGGAAGGAACTAATAAAATTATAATGGAAATGAATGAAATAGAAGACAAAAAAATAAATTTAATGAACCTCAAAGCTGATTCTTTGAAAAGTTTAACAAAAGTGACAAAACTGTAGCAAGACTGGCCAAGGATTGATGAGATAGAAGCCACATGTACCAAAATTAGTAATGACTTTTCAAAAGTGAAAGAATTAAGGGATACTATGAACAACTTTATGCTAATAAAATTAAAAAATTTAGATGAAATGGATGAATTCCTAAAAAGAAGCTGTAAAAAAATCAAGGAGAAATAGAAAATATGAATGTGTTAATAACAAGTAAAGTAAAATTGATAATTGAAGTCTTCCCACAAAGATACACATGATGGAAAATGCCTTTTAAACTCCTGAACTCAGGGTTGGTCCCATATAAATGTGACTCCATTCTCCCTGTCCCTCCCAGACAATAAGGTTTTAAAGCCCAGGACAAAACTTCTCTCTTCCACTGAATTCTGCAGACTTACTGTATTCACTGATGGTATCTGAAGAAGTTTAAATTATTTACCACTGAGAATTTCACCTTTGGGCTCATCCTGGATAATCAATGCTGAGATCATGGATCAGGAAAATCAAGGCATCTTGACTCCAGTCTTAAATGAAGTAGAAGAAGAGGAAGAAGAAGAAAGGAGAAGACAACGAAACACGCACGCGTGCGCACACACACACACACACACACACACACCCCAAACCAACCAACTGTATCTCTTGAATACGACCAACTGTTTTCTACCAAATGCTGTGATCTGGGATGGTTATAAGAAGGCTAACAGATGAAGAAGCAGACATAGAGAGTCAAAGATATTATGATACTCTGGAGGTAGACTTTCCACTTGGTTTTCCAATTAGGACAGCATGGAAAAGAGACAGGATTTGGTGTCTGGGTCCAACTCTGCTATTAACTTGCTATTGATTATTATCAGTTTCTCTCTCTTTGGGCCTCAGTGTCCTCATTTTTAAAACAATAAGCTGGGATGGGCATTTGGCCTAGCAGTTAAGGTGCCACTTGGGATGGACCACATCCTGCTCTGCTCCTGATTCCAGCTTCCTGACAATGCACACCCTGAGAGGCAGCAGGTGATGGCTCAAGTAGTAGGGTCCCTGCCACCCAGAAGGGAAACTGTATTGAGTTTCTGGCATCTGGCTTTGGCTTGGCATAGCCCTGGACAGTGCAGGCATTTGTGGAGTGAACCAGCAGATCAGAGTACTGCTCACCCCAACCCTGTTTTTCAAATAATAAATAATTAAAAAAAATAAACTAACCCCTGGACTACTATGAGGCGTCCTGTGAAAGAGACTTACCTGACCCTGGACTGCTGGCCACTCTGTTCCTTGTCTTGTAGTTTCTAAGTGAAGCTGATCCAAGGGGCTTCCCGTGGTCATGGAGTGGGCATTGCAATCACAAATGAAGAACATTTAAATGAACGAACTAAGTGTCCAGATGAGGAAAGTAGGAAAAATGCAAGAGTAAAGACAAAGAAAGTAGAAGGAAGTACAGGGCTGGATGAAGCGGAAGCAAAGATTCAGGAAGGGATTGATAGTGTCAAAAGCCGCTCCTTTGCAAAGGCTGCTAGACAAGTCTGTGGGAAAGTTAACCATGAACAACCTATGAAATTAACTAAACACGACAGTAAGCATGAGATTTCAAAATACAGCTATACATTGACTAACCTTATTCATAAAAGTGAAAAGTCAGGTGGGCGGTTTCCTATTAAAGTACATTACCAAAATTGACTTGGAATAAATGCAGAACCCAAATAGACCTAGAACCACTGAAGAAGCAACACGGAGGCATCATCACGCCCTGGTGGTCCATGAGAGCCTCCCTACCTCCCACCCTTTCTCCACCTCCGCCTGTCTCCTTCTCATGTTGGGCAAGTGTTTCAAACATGCAGCATCAATGCAGGACTCCTTGACCTCTGGGTGGACAACTCAGATGTGTGTCCAGTGGGAAGCTGTTTGTCTCATGCCTTCTAAAGAAGGACATGGGGGGCGGCCTTGCTCTTTGAAGGTTGGTGCTCTTGCAGGTGGGGGTGTGGGACAGTTCTGTGCATCTCTCTCTATGGTTTCTAAACCCTACCAAGAATCCCATTAGGTTGGAGAGAGAGCCTGAACCCGCTCACCCTCTGCCCGACTGCTGCAGGCTTAGCAGGTGGAAGGTATCCTGCACCTGGCCTTGCATTAGGTCATCTCTGTAGAGAGGCATCCTTGGGGCAATTTTCTTTGGGGCAGGACCACAGTGAGACCAAATGGCCACTGTGTAAGGCTGGTCCTTTTGAGACTTTCTGTTCTGTGCAGGAATGAAGGAGGAGATGGGAGGGAGTCCCCTGAGGTACCGAGTCAGGCTCTGCGTTGTGGCACTGGAGAGAAGTTTATGCATACTTCCTCACCTCACCTGCCCTCCTCTCTAGGAGCTCGCTGATGTCCCAAATGCTGAAATTGGCATTTATTTCTCAAGTTCTATTCTCGGGGGGGGGGGGGAGCTGTTTTCTGGGAACATATTTTATAGGAAAGAAGAAAGCTTAATTAGCCAAGTGCTGAGCTCCTGTTTGGAGGATGGGACTAATTGGGAACAGTAAACGGGTTCATGGGTCCAGGGAGCAAGGGGGACCCATCACCACCCTGAGAAGGCCTTCTTGCTCTCTGAAATGCTCCCCGAAAGGTGGCTCCCCGCAAACGGATCACAGACAGTATTCTCATCCAGCTGTTGCTTTTCAGGTTGGGCAAGATAGGTTTCATCTGATTGCTTTTTGCATTTTCCTTTTATCTTAGATAGAGGGTGTGGCTGGTGATTCCGCTGTGAACAATGGCCTGACTGTTCGGAGCCTGTTTGCGTGTGTGTGTGTGTGTTTTACCATGACTCCTGTGTTTTGGACGTCTTTGGGGACAGATGATATTTATGAATGATGTCCCAAGGGTATAATCAGAATGACTCACTCTTGGAACCAGTTTTAGCCATTAAGGGGTGCCAGCTGCACCCAGTGCACAACTGAACACGCTTGAGATGACTTCCCGCACCGGTTTGGGGTCAGAAGGGCATCTCCGAGAGGTCTTTTTGCTTTTCCAGGGGTTTAATTTCTCGGCATATAGTCCCGGGGACGCTCCCCGCCGCGTGGTAACGAGGCGGTCACCGTTATGTCGCTGGGAGGGAAACTGTCAGGATTGCAGCAGACAGACCCTCACAGACGGTTTTAGGTCTCCCGGTGGCAATGGCGGTAAAGAGTGCATCTCGTTCTCTGTCTCTCCTTGAGTAACTCGGGAGGCTTTCCCGAGGCTATCACCCCTGTATTTACAGGCCGAGAGTTAGTCTGGCAGGGTGGGGACTGTTCACCGCCTCCTACGCTCCCAACAGCTACCCACATGGGGATACTGAGGCACGCAGTGTTTTTCTTTTTTTATGTAATATTCAAAAGCCCCACAGTAAGGCAGAGTTTGGGTAGAAAGCCCATCCAGCCAAGCCGAAGTTCTAGGGGCTTCTGAGACTTGATTCCGGAGGCTGAGGTGTGTGCTGTGGTGCCCGTCACAGGGGGCTGTAACCTCTGCCCACCCCAGCCGCACCTCACTGCAGAGGCAGCTTCCCGAGGCGGTCTCTCCGCTCCCTGTGCCCTCCTGACTTCCCCACAGTCGTGGGTCCCGCAGTGCTGGGACCAGCCCTGGCTTGGTTCTCTCTGTCCGACATCCCTGCCGCCGCTGATTGATTCACCCTGGGCCTCGACCTGTTCTCACTTGGTCCACCCGCTTTGCCAGCCGGGGAGCCGGGCAGGCAGCCCCTCCCCCGCTGCTGAGGTTTGCCTTTGCAATAGCACGGGTCTCCTCTCCCCAGAGCAGGCACGCGCAGCACGGGACTTAAACATCTGGCCGGCGGGCGAGAGCCGGCATTCCTGGACGGCTTCCTTGGTCGGCTGTCTCTGGGGATTCCTGGCTGAGTAACTCCCCCTCCCATCACCACACAGATAAAGAAGATGTCATCCCCACGGCATCTCTGATTTCGGCACAAGCTTCACAAAACCCCACGCAGCTCATCTAGAACATGATGTTTTAAGTCCCTGTAATCACCAGCCAGCTTTGAACATGTGCCCTGCACATGGCGGCCCTCTCTTCTCACTGTAGCCCTGATCAGGGGGCGGCTGGCCTTCCTGCAAACTCTCCCGGGTTCCTATGGAAGATGCTCGTGCTAGGGAGACCGACCTGGTAGTGCCTGCAGGATGGGATTCTTCTTCTGGAAGGCACCTGACTGTGGGCCTAGTGTGGCCCCAGGGATTCCTGGAAGCGGCATTGAGTGGTGGTGGAGAGCCCTCCATGCATGAGAGATCTTAGGCAGGTTCCCTGTCTGGGCTGAGTGTCTTTTTCTACCAAACATCTCACAGGAGGCTGGGAGGGATCTTGGCTCTTTTGGGAAACTGAGCCAGGAGCCATCTGAACTAGGCTGGAACAAACAGGCCAACAAGACAGAGTTTAACGAGAGAGTTAATGTCTCAGAAATGGGCTCAGAAAACACCAGGACCAGTCGGGAATGGGGAGGGGCTGAGTCGGCAGGAGCTCCTGGGAATAACGGTTGGATACTTCATTAATTGCAACATGGGAATGAGAACTCCAAAACACAAGTGCAAACATAGGCTGCATTAGAGGAAAGATGCTTCGCAAAACAAGAATGCTGATAAACATATTGGCCTCACCAGGGCTGACAAGCTGGGCTGTGTCTGGGGCAGTGATACCCCAAACTGTATTTCAGACTCCCCTTGCAGTGAGGGGGATGGGAGCCCAGGGCCTCTCGGGATTGGTAGAAAGAACTGAAAATGTCCTTTTTCAGTCCTGGGAAGGGGTCCATTTAGCAGAACCTGGTAGGTGCCCAGAGAACCAACCCAGGACAAAGAAGTGAGTCAGCTTCGGGAGCGCAGGTTTTTGCTCAGCTCACAGAAGAGATTTCTTCTATTTACTTCCTTCATTTCCCTCTTCGCCCTCCTTCTCTTCCTCCTCCTCCATCTCTCTCCCTCTTTCTTTGTCCTTCTCAAAGATTCATTCATTCACTTGAAAGGCAGCGTGACAGAGAAAGGGGGAGAGAGAGAGAGCGAGCCTGAATGAGCTTCCGTCCTCTGGTTCACTTTCCAAGTGCCTGTAACAGTTGGGGCTGGACACGGCTGATCAGGAGCCCGAAACTCCATCTGAGCTCCTAGGGGTGCGGCCTAACCGGCTGCACAACAACGCACACCCCTCTTTCTTCCTTTTCATCTAGGCCCCTAACTTTTAACATTGCCTGCACACAGCAGCCAGAGAAATGCCTATCAATGTATAATGGTCACACAGTTCAAAAACAAACCCACCAACCAGCCACATAAATAAATGAGAGAATGATTTAATAAGCAAATAAATAAATGAGTAGTTAAATAACCAACACAAAGCACAAAAACAAATACAAGGAAAAGCATGGTTGTTCTTATACCCTGCCGGGGAGCGTTTGGCATGGTCTTTGGGAGCACTGTTTCGGAAGCCCGGCTGCCTGGGTCTGTGCTAGCTCTGTTATTCCTGGGTGTGTGACCTTCAGCTAATTACTTAACCTCTCTAGGCCTCAGCTTGCTAGTGAGACAAATGTGGGTAATAATGGTACTTATCTCGTAAGGTTGTTTTGAGAAATCAATGAGTTTGTATAAGTAAAGAACTTGGTTCCTAGCACATTTCACATACGTGGTCGCTGTCACATGTGTAAGCTGTTGGCTTAGTACTCCTTTGTCCTCGCTAAGCAATCATTACTTTTTAAAGTTTCTTGTGTGTCCTTTCAGAGTCTCTGAATCCACTTGTAAGCAAATGTGAACATGAATTCTTACTTGTCTCAGTTTGAAGTCCCCATGCTAGTGTGTTATACATGTTGTGCACTTTTTTTTTTACTTGAGAGTATATCTTGGAGATTGTTCCACAGCAGTACAAAGAGAGCTTCCTCATTCTTTTCAACAGCTGCACACATAAGGAAGACCTTTCCAACAATCAGAGCTTGTTTTAAAATAAGACTCTGTCACTGGAGGCATTCAGGCAGACTGGTGGCAGATTCTCAGGTTTGATGGGTAGAGATTTATGTGTCAGCGAGGTAGGCAGGCTGGAAAACATCTACTGTCCCTTCAGCTGAGATTTCCTGCTCCTTTGTTACATTTTCCAAAGAATCAAAGAACAATTAAAACCACTCAATAAACAGTATTGTTGTTGTGGGTTTCTGTCTGGGTTCTGACCTGGGGCTCAACCAATAGCGAGCGAGGCAGAGCCAACCTGTGCCATCTCAGAAACAGGGCTTTGAGTCATGGCCCTGGCTCATCCTCCAGCCTCATTCGGAGCTAAGCTGGCTCGGTGGTTGTTACCCAGAGGGGAGAGGGACTTCGTTCCAGGGAGACTGCAAGCCATTCTTGGGCAGTCTGCTTAGTCTGGTTAAAATAACTCTCCAGGGGACCTTGAGTGTGTCCCGCATTTCTCAGCCCGGCACTCACTGTTGCGGAAGCAGCTCGCCTGGATTCCCAGCAGGTGGCAGAGGCTTCTGTGCTTTCCCACCACCTGCTTCCTTCGCGAGCATTAAATTTGAAGGACCACAAGCGATAGCCCAGCTTCCCTCTCCCAGTGGGCCAGCACCAAAGGGAAGAGATCTCCTGACTTGTAATTGCAGAAGACAGGTGACGGCGGGAGGCTGTCCCTGTCCTTGTTAACTCGCAAATGTCCCTTCTAGCCGTGAATACTTTCGAGTCTTTTCATTTAGCTGATCTGTAAAAATGGGGGCCCTGTTGAGAGACATAACAGAAGCATTACACCAGGCCCTGAGTCCCCAGTGAGAGTGGCTGGGAACAGAGCTGCTCAAGGGGCGTGGGGACCAGGCAGCCGAAAGGAGCGAACATGGGGTACAAGAAGGTGCTAGAGAGAAGTGGGAGGGCCGTGGGGGTGGGCCCTGCATTGGGCCAGGTGGGACCAGGTACTGAATGGAATCCATCTTGTGTACTTGTTAGGGTTCTCACAGAGCCTTAGTGGGAGCAGCGGAGCCTACAGTCAGGGCCGAGGAGGCTGCTAGTCTCCTTCCCGTAATCTCCACAACCACCCACAACCACGCATGCATCAAATCTAAAAAGCTTCACCCATTGCTGTGCAAACTCAGCCTCAGGATAAATTGCCAGAAGTCCCTGGCACCCATTTGCATCCATCAATGTCATCCTTAAGCCTTTGTTCTGTAGAAACTCGGGGGCCACCACCTGATGCTTGGTTTTATAGGGAAAACCATTGTGAATCCGGATCATATACTTTCTGTTGCAAACTCCCCAAGGATAAGGCTTGCCTTAGGTGCTTCTCTTGAGATATAATTGACAATAAGCTGAACATATTTAATGTGCACAATTTGATAAGTTTTGACATGTAGGTAGTTACCCATTAAAACCATCAGTACAATATCTATCCTAAGACCCTTAGATGTTTCCTCTCCATCCTCACCAGCTCCAACCCCAAGCAATCACTGATCTGCATTCTGTCACTATAGATGAGCTTGCATTGTTTTAGACTTTTATAAAAATGCAGTCATATAATACATACCCTCGCCCCCCGCCCCCCCGCAGTGCCTTCTTACACTCAGTTCAGAGTCAACCTTGTTGTTGCATATGCGTAGTTCATCCCTTCTCATTGCTGAGCAGTATTTCATTTGCAGAATAGTAGACATTGGTTTTTTTTCATTCACCTATTGAACATTTAAGTTGTTGTCAATGTTGGGCTGTTATAAATAAAACTGTAATGACCACTCATGTACGAGTCTTTGCATGAACATATACTCACATTTTTCTTAGGTAAATAAGCACAAGTGGAAAGGGTTCCGTGGTAGGTGTATACTTCACGTTTAAGAAAGTGCTATGCTGTGTTGCACAGCGGCTGTGTCATTTTACTTCCCTTCCAGCATTGTATGAGAGCTCCAATTGCTCCATATCTTCCCCAACACTTCTTGTGGTCAGGTCTTTTAATTTTAGACATTCTGGTAGGTACCTAATGCTTAGTGGTTTTAATTTTAATTTTCCTAATGGTGATGAGCACCTTTTTATCTGTGTGTCCTTGTTGGGGAGATGTCTATTCAAATCACTCTCCCATTCTCACATTGGGTTATTGGCTCTTTTATTATTGAGTTGTGAGAATTTACATATTCTAGATATAAGTATTTTATCAGCTGTATGATTTATAAATATTTTCACCAAGTCTGTGGTGTCTTTTCCATTTTCTTAGTGATGTCTTTTGAAGAATGCAAGTTCTTAACTTTGATGAAGCCCAATTTGTGTGCTTTTTCTTGTATGGATTTGCTTTGGTGTCATACTAAGAAATCTGCCCAACACAAGGTTGCCAATTTTTCTTCCATGTTTCCTTCAAAAGTTTCAGAGTTTTAGATCTAAGTGCCATTTTGAGTTAATTTCTTATGTGTTTCAAAATATGAGTGGAAGGGTGTTTTTTGCATAGAAATGTCTCATTGCTCTGGCAACGTTTGTTGAAAAGAATTTCCCTGGGGCCAGCACTGTAGCAGGTAAAGCTGTCTTCTGCAATTCTGGGCATCCCATACAGATTCTGGTTTGAGTCCCAGTTGCTCCTCTTCCAATCCAGCTCCCTGCTAATGCTTCAAGGAAAGCAGTGGATAATGACCAAAGTGCTTGGGCCCCTGCACCCAGCTGGGAGACCCGGAAGAAGCTCCTGGCTCCTGGCTTCCACCTGGCTCAGCACTGGCTGTTAAGACCATTTTGGGTGTGAACCAACAGACAGAAGATCTCTCTCTCTCTCTCTCTCTCCCTCACTCTACCTTTCAAGTAAATAAATAAATCTTAATAAAGAAAAGAATTTCCTTTCTCTCCTGAAATATTTTTGCATCTATGTCAGAAATCAGTTGGCCATATATTGGGGAACTATTTATTTTGTAAGTCTGAACCCTGCTGTGTCAAAGCCATCGACCCAAGGTTAGCACACACACAGTGTTTAGCAGCTGCTCAGGATCTAAGTTGACTCCAGCTGTTTTCAGGAGTTCCTCGCTGGATTTGGTTCAGCGCTGCTGGTTTTGTGGGCAGTGATGCAGTGAGGAAGTCAGATGATGCAAGCGAGCTGCGCTCTCTGGTTGGAGCCGCACTGGCAACATGCTGGTGCTTGTTCACTCTGCACTTAAGAGTCAGCACCCAACAGATCAGGGTCAGCCTGAGTTCCTGAAAGGTTCAGAGGGAACTTTTCCACACAAGTTTATAGCTGTGCTCTGACCTGGGAAGCTTGGTCCTAAATAACCCGGTGTGCCTGGTGGATGAGACCCCAGTGGAAAGACATGGTCATCGCCGGCGCCGCGGTTCACTAAGCTAATCCTCTGCCTGCAGTGCTGGCACCCCGGGTTCTAGTCTCAGTCGGGGCGCCGGATTCTGTCCTGGTTGCTCCTCTCCCAGTCCAGCTCTCTGCTGTGGCCCGGGAGTGCAGTGGAGGATGACCCAAGTGCTTGGGCCCTGCACCCGCATGGGAGACCAGGAGGAAGCACCTGGCTTCTGGCTTCGGATTGGCACAGCACGCCAGCCGTAGCAGCCATTTGGGGGGTGAAGCAATGGAAGGAAGACCTTTCTCTCTGTCTCTCTCTCTCTCACTGTCTAACTCTGCCTGTCCAAAAAAAAAGACGTGGTCATCAAAGAAGGAGGTACTTTTTTCTGAAGGGAGGAGAGAACTGCCACTTTGCTTATGGCCTTATCTAAATACTGATGGAGTTTGTGGATTCCAAAGGCTTCCATAGCCTAGGCAGCTCATGTCAATAGTCTTGGGTGATCACTGACATCATACATAAGAGTGTTAATTATTAAATTAACAAAAGTCACTGTGCACTAACTTCCCATGCAAGACCTCTGTCCTCAAAGAATTGTCTTATAGTTTTGTCTAAGTGCTCCCAAAAGATGTATTATTCTTGGGTGCTTCATTAAAGTTAATTAAGTTTCTAAAAAAAAAAAAGAAGTGAAATTAACTTCAAGATGCAATGACTTTGAACAGCCCTTGTCTTGACTGTGGAAGAACAGTTTTTTTTTTTTTTTTAACTGTGAAAATTGTTGAACCCTTTACTTAGTATAGAGTTAGTCTTCTGTGTATAAAGTTAATTGAAAATGGATCTTAGTGGAGAATGGGACTGGGAATGGGAGAGGAAGGAGTTGGAGGGATGGGAGAGTGGGTGGGAAGGTAGGAATGGTGGGAAGAGTCACTATATTCCTAAAGCTGTGCTTATTAAATGCATGATATGTCTGTATTCCTTAAATAAAAGGTTCCTTTGGGGGAGGGATGAATTAAAAAAAGCAAAAACCAGTGTGCCATCTCTAGCAAAGTTATCCTTGAACCCTGATAACTCTCCAGAGCAGTGCTGTCCAATAGAACAATAATGGAAGCTACAATATGTAATTTAAAATTTTCTAATAGATGTGCTTTACAAGTAAAAATAAACAGGTGAAATTAATCTCCCAATATAATTTTAAACCCATCATATGTAAAAATGTCAATATACAATATGAAATTATCCATGAGATAGTTTACATAGTTTTGAACTAAGTCTTCAAAAATCTGGCACGTATTTTACAGTTACAACACATCTCAACTCAAACGTTTTCAAGTGCACAGTATCCACATGCTGTACATAGTGGCTGCCATATTGGACAGTGTACCTTTTGATCATGCCTCCCACTTATTGCTTTAATGCTCCTCACTTCTTTGATGCATTTAAAAATTATTTATCTCCATTTTATTTGAAAGGGAGAGAGAGAGAGAGAGACAGAGACGAGACAGAGAGATGGAGAGAGATCTACCATCTGCTAATTTTTTCTCCAAATATCTGCAAGAGCTAGGACTGGGCCAGTTAGAAACCAGGAACATGGATCCAATCTGGGTCTCACATGTGACAGGGACCCAAGTAGTTGAGCCATCATCTGCTGACTCCCAGGATGTGCATTAGCTGGAAGCTGGCTTGGAGGTGAGTAGCCAGGACTTGAGCCAGGCGCTCTGACCTGGGATGTCAGCATCCCAGGGGTGACTTAACTACTGTGCCGAGCACCTGCAACCTTTAAATCTTGGTTCAGTGGGAAAGTCCTTCTAATTTCATTTTTTTAAAAGATTTATTTTATTTATTTGAAAGACATAGTTACAGAGAGAGGAAGAGACAGAGAGAGGTCTTCCATTCGCTGGTTCACTCCCCAGATGGCCACAATGGCTGGAGCTGCGCCGATCTGAAGCCAGGAGCCAGGAGTTTCCTCTGGGTCTCCCACGTGGGTGCAGGGGCCCAAGGACTTGGGCCATCTTCCACCGCTTTTCTAGGCCATAGCAGAGAGCTGGATCGGAAGAGGAGCAGCCGGGTCTTGAGCCGGCGTCCATAAGAGATACTGGTGTTTCAGGCCAGGGCTTTAACCTGCTGTGCCACAGTGCCGGCCCCAGTCCTTCCCTCTAGACATTGGCTTCCCTTCTCTACCTTGACCTCTCCTGCTGTTGGAAGGCAAGAACAGAGGACAGGGAATAAATGCAACAATATCTCGAAGGTAGAAGGTATTAAAACAAAGCCTAAATTCAGATAAAACGCAAGCTCATGAATTGGGTTGTGTTTATATTGCAAGGTGAAGGGAGGTGTTGAGGCAGGTTCAGTGGCATGCTGGAACTCACAGTCAGCACCTTCCAGGAACTCTGAGAGCCAGTAGTTAAAGCCACTGACAAAAATTAACAATTATACAAACTTTACTTTGGATACATTATTTTAAAACATAGGCAATTAATATGTGAATCTCATGACAGCCCTCTGCCCTTACTCCATTTTGCTATTGTTCGTGCTCCTGAGGCTATGTGTGACTTTGGCGTCTTGAATGGTGGTAATGCTTTATAGTGTTGTACTCCTGAGCTTCTCTTCCTAACTCTGTGTTGTAGCTTAAAATTGGTAGGAGCATTTACACCACAGAAAATGGCAAATGCTGCATGTCAGGGCTTTCCTCCAAGATTGACCAGTTGTTGAAACTTCGCCAGCACAGCCCTGGAAGAGCTCCAGGAAGCGTGAAGTCAATGAGACGAAGGATGCTGAGTGCACTGTAAATGTGGAACAAATACCAGCTACGATCTGGTGATGGGAATTCTGAATAATCTGGGTGAAAAGGCCATCCCTGCCCTTTTCCTCTCTCCCTCACTCTCAAGAGGGGGAGGGTGTTTTTGTTTCTGAGGGTTTTTTCCGTTCACCCCTAGTCTTGGCTTGTCCACGTCCAGAGTTCTAGAGTGAGGCTCAGACTGAGGAGTTACAGCTGACCCTCAATGTGGCCTGGGTTATAAAGCTACTCTCTAATTGCTCCCACTCCCATTGCTCAATAGGACTAGCAGGAGAGGAAAAGCTTTAAAACTTAGAACGTGTGCAGAGAGTCATGGAACTCTCTCCAGGACACGGGGCTTTTGTTTCCTGGTATTTTGTAATTATTCCACAATGGTGCTCCCAGTTTTAAATAAGTTAAAATTTAAAACGACACATCAGATAGTCTTCAAAGGCCTGTTTAGACAGAACTAGCTAGTGCTAAGAATGGGAAGAAGGGTATTAAGCATGAAAAGGTTTCAGCTGGCACGGGCGAGTCTCCCTGGCTACCCAGGGCTTGGGGACGAATCAATTAAAAGGAGGTGAAACAGGAAGGCAGCAGACAGGTCTGTGAAAACCTTTGAGTTTTTCTGCTGAGCTACCCTTCCTCCCACAAGAGCGAGAGCTCCCATCCATCCTCATAGATGACATATGGGATGTCTATAATGAATATGGATTTGATGTGATTTCATCCCTCTGCCAAGCTAACTCACAGAACTAATTCCACTTTAGACTATGTTAAATGAGGTTTTAAAAAGTGTATTAGAGGATAACTTTTGAAGTCTCTAAGCTAGATCAAGAGATGCATTTGGGAGAAAAACTTTGGGGACGACCCTTTCCCCTTGCCCACGGTGGGAGCCATATTGTGGTGTCTTTGATTTATAAGGGTGAGGGACTAGGGGATCTGTCTTGAGAGGGCTTTGACTTTTAAGGGATTCAACTAGTTGAAACCTTATGTGCATTTGGAAGGAAAGCTCTTTTATATCATGGAGTGTAAAAGTTTGAAGGTGGGATGGGACCTCAGAGGTCAATTCTGTAAACCTAATTCCAGTGCCTGAGTTCCCTTCCAGTCTCTGCCCAGGGTCCAGCTCTACCTGACACCCCTGTTGAGGCAGCCCTGTCCATTACAGGTGCAGTGCATGGGAAGCTCTGGTCATGCTTCCTGTAATGCACCGACATTGTTCCTAGGTCTAGAAGATGGTGGCAGGGACAAGGATAGACACATACAAGCTGGTGAGATTCATAAAAGGAAGAGAGAGCATTTTTCTTTTTTGTTGGTAACTTAATTCAACATGACTAGTCATCCTGTATGTGCAAGGCCCTGATCTAGGAACTGTAGGGGTTATAAAAATAAGAGCGAGGTCCAAGAAATTCACGAGCCACAGTGTAATCCAGAATACAACAAGTTATAAGGCAAAGCAGATGATCTGATGAAGGCAATGGATCAATATTTGTCGAGTTTCTTTGGTGTAGCAGGCTCCATTGCTCTTGTCATGGGCCCCCTGTAATCCTCATGGAATTGAGCGTTGATCCACCAGAACCTCACTTTCCTTACTTGTAAAGTTTGATGTTAGTCTCGATGCCCTTTGAAGCCCTGGTGTCTGGTAATTCATCCCTGCATTCCCAGTCGCTGGCCCTCGGCTTCCGTCTCCTGGGTTGGGCTGGCAAGGGAATGCATGGGCAACAGTCTTCCTTGTTGTTGCCGCTCTTTTCCACCTCCCTTGGGATGTTCTGTTGATTTAAAACCAGTTTGAACAAAGCACTCAAGAATAAACCACAGAGAACCATCTAGAATTGGCAGAGGATAACCCTACGACCCCAGAGGCCTTTTTCAGCTCTAATTTTTATGATTCACTAATTTGCTGCACCACACTCAACTCTGTCCGGGAATTCAGAGTTCAAAAAAGATGCAATGTAAATTGCTGGAGGTAATGAGAAGGCTGCTGGCATGGTAGGGCCAGAAGTGTGGTTTGCAGTGAAATTAAATACAGGGAGATATTTAAAGAAGCCAGAGGAACCTTTTCTCCCCCCCTTTCTTTTTCTCCGCAAGAGACTTCCATTTTAAGGTGGGAAGGGTAAATTTCTGGTTTTCTCTTTTTTCGGCCGTATGACTAGGTTTTTACTCTGTTATGGTTCCAATAGAACTGCTTGTTGGTTTTATAATCTCTCAAAAAACTATTGGCTGTAGAAGTGGTTGCATAGCAAGAAGGTCTGCCACAATTTGAAAAATGACTTTTGAAGTGGTAAATGACTGTGTAGGAAGCCCAGTGTTCTCTAAATACATGCAAGGGGACTTCAAAAAGTTCATGGAAAATGAACTTAAAAGTTGAGTTTAGGGGCAGGCATCTGGCCTGGTGGTTAAATGTCCACAGTCCATATCGTGTTCAATTCCTGGCTCTGTTTCTTGACACCATCTTCCTGCTAATGCAGGCCCTGGGAAGCAGCAGCAACGGCTCAAATAATCGGCATGTTGGAATGAAGATTACGTAATGAAGATCAGGTTCAAAAAGGGGGTTTGTTCCCAAATACACATTGCTGGAAATCAGTAAGCCAGCTTGGTCTTTGGTGCGTGTGGGAGCTTTTGGACGCTTGGTGAGACTCGGTTTGGTGTGAGGATAGAAGAAAAGCAGTCCTGTGTGAAAGACTGGATTGAGTTCCTGGTTCCTGGCCTTGGCCTGGCCTCACCCTGGTCATTGCGGGCACTTGGGGAGTGAACGAGCCAATGGGGGTGCTTCTTTCTCTATCTCTCTACCACTCAAATAAATAAATGAGTAAATGGATTTTCAAGATAAGTTTATTTTGGTGCAAAAAAAAATTAGAAATCTATGCCTATGAAGGATCTTCAAAAAGATTATGAAAAATGTGTATTATGGGAGTTGCTGCTGAGACACAGTGGGTAAAGCCTCTGCATGCAGCACCAACATCCCATATGGACATCGGTTCGAGTCCTGGCTGCTCCTCTTCTGATCCAGCTCTCTGCTATGGCCTGGGAAAGCAGTAGAAGATGGCCCAAGTCCTTGGGCCCCTGCACCCACATGGAGACCCAGAAGAAGCTCCTGGCTCCTGGCTCCAGATAGGCGCAGCTCCAGCTGTTGAGGCCATGAGGGGAGTGAACTAGCAGATAGAAGATCTCTCTTTTCTCTGCCTATGCCTCTCTGTAACTCTACCTTTCAAATAAATAAATAAATCTTTTAAAAATGTGTATTATGAAAAATTATGCATGGATTTCAAATTGCATGAAAATAAACATTATATTTTTAAAATTTATTTATTTTCTTTGAAAAGCACAGGACACACACTCACACATAAAGAGAGAGAAAAGGAGGCTGGCGCCATGGCTCACTTGGTTAATCCTCCGCCTGCGGAGCCAGCATCTCATGTGGGTGCTGAGTTCTAGTCCCAGTTGCTCTTCTTCCAGGCCAGCTCTCTGCTGTGGCCCGGGAGGGCAGTGGAGGATGGCCCAGGTCCTTGGGCCCTGCACCCCATGGGAGACCAGGAGGAAGCACCCGGCTTCTGGCTTGGGATCGGCGTAGTTCTGGCTGTAGTGGCCATTTGGGGAGTGAACCAATGGAAGGAAGACCTCTCTCTCTCACTCGCTCTCTCTCACTGTCTGTAACTCTACCTGTCAAATAAAAAAGCCAGAGAGAGAGAGAGAGAGAGAGAGAGAGAGAAAATGAGAGAGAGAAAGAGAGAAAGCTACCATCCATTATTTTACTACTCAGATGCCTGGGAGCTGGGAACTCAACCTAGGTCTTCTAGTAGTCGGGTGGCGGGATCCAACCGCTTGAAGCATCACTGCTGCCTCCCAGGTGAGCTTTAGCAGGAAGCTAGATTGGAGCGAGGCTGGCATGGAACCCAGCACTCTGGTAATAGGCTACGGGCATCCAAGCTGGAATCTTAACCACTGTACCAAGTATGTGCCCTAAACTTATCCTTTTAATTCATTTTCCACAAACTTTTTGAAGTACCCTGGAATATCTTCCTTGAGAGAATTGTAGAGGGTAAGGAATCTGGTATTTGATGGGCCCCATGAATTGTTGGTACTTTCTGCATTTGCCCAACTTTTGGGAATCATTATGCCCCTTAGTGGCATGTTGGCATGAAGATTATGTAATGAAGATAAGATTTCAAAAGCAGACTTTTTCCCAAAGAGAGTGTTGCTGAAAAATCAGTGAGGCAATGGTCTTTGGTGTCTGCAGGAGCTTGATGCGAGTTGGCTCAGTCGGGGCTGAAAGGAAAGGGCTGGGCAAGCCCAGAGCCTCCCTGCGGAGGAGGAGAACGCCCAGGCAGCCCCGCTCCCAGAGTCACCTCCTACCTGGGCCTGCAGCCTGAGTGAACACCACGCATGCTTGACCTGGGTGAAAATGAGAAAAAGGCACCCTCGTAGTGATTTCGCTGTGTGCTTCTGTGTCTTTGGTTAGGATCAGATTTCTGTTTGTGCTGTCAGGCTCCAGTTGAAAACGCGTTTTTGTTCAGAGATCATGCTGTATGAAAATGCATTTTTTTAAGATTTTTATTTATTTGATAGTCAGAGTTACACAGAGAGGGAAGGAGAGGCAGAGAGAGGTCTTCCATCCGATGTTTCGCTCCCCGATTGGCCGCAATGGCCGGAGCTGCGTCAATCCGAAGCCAGGAGCAGGAGCTTTCTCTGCGTCTCCCATGTGGGTGCAAGGGCCCAAGGACTTGGGCCATCTTCCATGGCTTTCCCAGGCCATAGCAGAGAGCTGGATAGGAAGTGGAGCAGCCGGGTCTCGAACCGGCGCCCATATGGGATGCCGGAGCTTCAGACCAGGCCGTTAACCCTGAAAATGCATCTTTAAGAAGCAGACTCTGTGCACTCACAGCAGCAGCTGAGGCCTAAGGCTCAGAAGGAGCGGTGGATTCACATCCTTCCTCTTGCGTGCTGGTTGTGGCAAACACCTACAGGGAGAAGCATCAGGCTTATTTTCTGACTGTTTACATTTTTTTTTTTTTTTTTGACAGGCAGAGTGGACAGTGAGAGAGACAGAGAGAAAGGTCTTCCTTTGCCATTGGTTCACCCTCCAATGGCCGCCGCAGCCGGCGCACTGCGCTGATCCGAAGCCAGGAGTCAGGTGCTTCTCCTGGTCTCATGCGGGTGCAGGGCCCAAGCACTTGGGCCATCCTCCACTGCCTTCCGGGCTGGGCCACAGCAGAGAGCTGGCCTGGAAGAGGGGCAACCGGGACAGAATCCAGCACCCTGACCGGGACTAGAACCTGGAGTGCTGGCACCACAGGCGGAGGATTAGCCTATTGAGCCGTGGCGCCAGCCCATTGTTGTTGTTTTTAAACATTTTTTGGTCTCCCTCTCTTTTTCCCCCAAATAAGGGGAGTTGGATCTGCAGGGTAGACAAGGCTACGATGTAAACCGACTGGGTTAAGACGTAGGTGTCTTATCTCCTTTGCTTTCCATGAGAACTCCCTGAAGTAGGTGGCATGATCCCCATTTAGAAGAAGGGAAAACTGAAGGAGTTCACACAATCAGCCCCAAGTTTTGTGACGAATGAGCAGTGGTGGAATTTGAACTCGTGCTCCAAAGCCTGTACTTTCTTTTTCTAATGCCTTACAGATTTCATAGTTTTAAAAAATGCCTTATTTTACAGAGAAAGAAAGAGAGAGAGAGAGAGAGAGAGAGAAACTCTCCCACTGGGTGGTTCATTCCCCAAACACCCGCATTGGCCAGGGCTGGACCGGGCCTCCCATGTGGGTGCCAGGAACCCAATTACTTGATCCATCACTGCTTCCTCCCCGGGTCTGCATTCACTGGAAACTGGAATCAGGAGCCAGAGCTGGGAGCTGAATGCAGTCACTTGGATGTGAGACTTGGATGTCTAATAGCCAGGCTGAATCCCTGCCCCCACACTGGATATTTTGTTTACAAGAGGATGTGTAATCAGAAGGCACGTTAAGGAAGAAAGAAATGAAGAAAGGCGGGCTGGCGCCAGCACCCTGGGTTCTAGTTCCGGTTGGGGCACCGGTTGCCCCTCTTCCAGTCCAGCTCTATGCTGTGGCCCAGGAGGGCAGCAGAAGATGGCCCAAGTGCTTGGGTTCCTGCACCTGCATGGGAGACCCCAAGGAAGTACCTGGCTCCTGGCTTCAGATCGGCACAGCGCGCAGGCCGTAGTGGCCATTAGGGGAGTGAACCAACAGAAGGAAAACCTTTCTCTCTGTCTCTCTCTCACTGTCTATAACTCTCTCTCTCTCTGTCTCTCTCTCACTGTCTAACTCTGCCTGGCCCCCCAAAAAATGAAGAAAGATGTGCGGGCACAAAGCAGACGCTTACTGAGTATATACTGTGTGCCATTAATTGTGCCAGGCACTGTCGCACGTCTGTGTTACAGGCCGTAGTACTTCCCAGGGATGCTCTATCAAATCACCACACAGTGGCAAGCGATAGAGATTATGGGGGCTGGTGCTTTGGCGCAGCACTATTTGCAGTGCCAGCATCCCACACAGGCTCTGGTTCAAGTCCCATCTCTTCCCCTTCCAATCCAGCTCCCTGTCTGGTGCACCTGGGAAAACAGTGGAAGATGCTCCAAGTGCTTGGGCCCCTGCACCCATGCAGGAGACCTAGAAGAAGCTCCTAGCTTTGGCCTGGCCCAGCCCCAGCCATTGCAGCCATTTGGAGAGTGAACCAGCTGATGGAAGCTCTCTCTCTCTCTTTGCAATTCAGAATTCCAAATAAATAAATAGATCTTTGAAACGAAACGAAACCAAACCAAAGCACTACAGCAGCAACAGAGATTATGCCCCCATGGTTTTAGAGGTCAGTGTCACTGTGCTGAAGCTGGCGGGGTGGCAGGGCCCCCGCTCTTGTGCAGGCTCAAGGGCACCATCTGTTCCTTGCTTCTTCCAGTGTCTAGCAGCTGCCAGACTTCCTTGGCTTTGACCACATCACTCTGATCTCGGCCTTTGTAGTCACGTCAACCTTCTCTCCTTTGCCTGTCACATCTCCTCCTGCCTCTCTCTTACCAGGCAGTGTGGACTGTTTTTAGGGCCCACACAGATTACCCATGGTAACCTCCCCATCTTGAGACTCCTTGACATCTGCAAAATTACTTTTCTCCAAGATAAAGAAGCAATCACTGCTTTATTTTGGGGGGAGGAACTCCCCTCCACTGACTAATCATTAATATTTTATAATGGGCTAGTTCACAACTTAGCCACTCATATAATTTGTTGTTAGTTTTGGATTCCAGATGCCACAGCCCTCGTCTCTGGCTACGGGCCTCACCTGTGAAGTTTACCTGGCCTGAGGACACAGAGCAGGCATCGAGTAGTTTAAGTCACTTCCCACGAGTGTAGGGGCAGCGATTTTGAATGTGTCTGGGCCGTGTTGTTAACTCTTGGCTGATGCACGTGCTTGAGTTTTTCATATTTCTCATGAGGCCAACTTTCAGTTTAGATGCTGAACGTGTGGTTGCCCTTGGCCAACGTTTACATGGAAGGCAAAAGTCCACCTGGTGCCCACCTCCTCTACAAGCTCAGTGCTTCCCTCTAGAAAGAGACATCAGGGACAGATGTATACAAGACGCGAGCACAGGGCAAGTGATGGGGCCAGTACCTTCTCAACCGGGGAAGGACAAGGTTAAGGGAGATCTGAGCCTGAGAGACTGAAGTGGCCGACAGGAAATGACTTGGTCATGCGTTCTTGGACCTCTGAGTAGAGGACAGTCTTTTGGGGGAGGAGGCAGAGGTGTGCACAAAGGGGTGGGCTGCTGGCCTCCCACAATCCTAGCGTGTTTGTGGGCTGCCGGTGCCATGATGAGGCAGGTGCACCTCCCTGCGAGTGCAGGCACCTGGAGTAGAGGGAGTGCTCTTCCTTCATGGGGCTCCAGGGGCTGACTCTGACCCCAAGATCCACAAACCCAGAGAGGGTTCCTGTCTCAAATCCCAGTGATCTCTGTAAAGGGCTTGTGAATTAGACATTTGAGCCTCCCTTTATTTTTAAAGAATTCCTATTTTGCTCACTCCCCTAATTAGACCAACTTGTTCTGTTGTGTTGCACAGTTTAGGCATTTGCACAAGCATTTACTCAGCCACTTAGGGCTGAAACCGGCATCAATAATTTGGACTCCTCATTGCCGTAGCTTCCCACCTTCCTCAGCCCACTTAGACGTGAGGCAGATGGTCTAGTGACCAGAGTGTTTGGAGTAGAAAGAGAAACCACAAGAAAGATTGCGTCAGAATCAGGCTCTTCTATTTGTTTACTGTGAGATGTCAGACCTGCTATTCAACCTCTGAAAAATCAGTCAAGAGAGTACCTATTCCATAGAGTTACTGTGAAGAGTACATGAGATAATAATACTTATTACTGCTCTTCTCTTGTAACTTCTACTCCAACTCAGGCTTTGATCAAACAATCTGAGAGTATAATAGATCCTTTTAAATCAATAGTTTTCAAGCCTTTAAACAATGACCCACAGTGAAAAAGAAATCTATTTTTTATTAGGACTTTAAAAACGTGCACATAAAATTAAAATAAGTATTTTGTGATTCAGTACTGTCTGGACTAATTAAAAAAGATGTTCTTGTTAGATCATTTTTCTCTCACACAAACTTCTTAATGGCCATAGTAGTTCACTAAGGTGCTGTGGCTATGAGCTCACAGCATGATTGGTGATTAAAAAAAAAAGTCTGAAGTTGTGGCTTGAGAAGGAAACACATTCATCCAACTCATCCTCATTCCCTTTGAGCATGGCTGCTTGCCTAAGCTTCAGCAGGCCTTATTCTACATGATAATTTTACTCATAAGGAGTTTTGGAATGGGCATTTGGCTTAGTGGTTAAGATGCCCCTCTGGGACACCTGCATCCCATAGTAGAGAGTCAGGGTTGGAGTCCTGGCTCTGTTCCCAATTCCAACTTCCTGTTAATATGCATCTTGGAAGGCAGCAGGTGCTGGCTCAAGTACTTGGGTCCCTGCCACCCATGTGGGAGACCCAGATTGAGTTCCAGGCTCCCGGCCTCAGCCTGGTGCAGACATTTGGGAAGTGAACCAGCAAATGGAAGATCTCTCTCTCTCTCTCTCTCTCTCTCTTTCTCTCTCTGCCTTTCAAATAAAAACTGAAAATAAGTAAACACAAGAAAATTAAAAATAATAGCTCAGTGGTCTAGAACCATCAAGAGTCCGGGTATTTCACAGGGAACATATTGCACATGTGGAGTCAAGCCCCACGCTGTGATACATCTTACTCGGCATTTGGCAGGAGGTGCACGTGGAGCACTGGTAACTTGGTGTCTACGCATTACCTGGGGTTTTAAGCAGGTCTCAGGATTTTCTTCATGTAGCTCATTCAGGAGAGCTAATTCTCCCATTTTACATGGTGTGACTTAAGAGGCCTGGCAACCCTCACAGCTCTTGTCCTCCTACCTAACGAATACTTCTTCTAGTCACCTACTAGAATTTGGATCACCTGTGCTCCTCCCTAAAAATAAAATTAACCTATAAGAAGTATAGTGGTTTGTTGTAGGGAAGGCTTAATGTGCATTGTTAGTGCAGAATTGAATATGTCTTGCTGTTTTTTTGTCCTTAAAATAACCAGTTGAGGAGGTATAAATATTAATCTCCTTTTATAGAATAAAAATTCAAGGTGTAGGAAGGCTAAACACATTTTTCCCAAATGAGAGGTAGAGTCTGGATTCAAATCATAACATTCTGTATTTTTAAATTTTTTTTATTTATTTGAAAGGCAGAGTTACAGAGGAGAGAGGGAGGGAGGGAGGGGAGATGGGGGAGAGACAGAGAGAGAAAGAGATATTGATTCTCCATCTGCTGGTTCACTACCCAAATAGCTGCAACTGTTGGATCTGTGCCAGGCAAAAGCCAGGAGCCTGGAGTTTCTTCTGGGTCTCCCATGTGGGTTCAGAGGCCCAAGCACTTGGGCCACCCTCTACTGTATTAACTATTGGGACACAGGGCCTGTAGTATATTTTAAATGTGTTATAATTAAGAGAAACACAATTGAGAAAATGTGTGAGGGAGGCTCATTTTCTCCATAGCACCATTTACTACCTTTATCTTCTTGTTCTACTCTTTTTTTATTTTTATTTATTTTTGTTCATTTGAAAGGCAGAGTTACAGAGAGAGTAAGGGAGAGAGAGAGAGATAAAGAGCTCTTTCATCCACTGGTTCATTCCCCAAATGGCTGCAATGGCTGGGGATGGGCCAAACCAAAGCCAGGAGCCAGGAGCTTCTTCCAGGTCTCCCACATGGGTGCAGGGGCCCAAGCACTTGAGCCATCTTCCACTGCTTTCCTAGGCACATTAGCAGGAAGCTGAAGCAGAAGTGGAGCAGCCTGGACATGAACTGGTGCCCATATTGGATGTCGGTGCTGCTGGCAGTAGGTTAACCAGCTACACCACAGCCACAGCCCTGACCCCTCTTTTTCCCTTTTCTTGACAGTATATTCTGGTTCATTTTCTCTGTATCCCTCCCTCTCTCTCTTTTTTTTCTGTCTTTTTGCCATCCCCAATGAGATAAAGTCCAGTAGTGGGAAAGAATCTGATGAACACACAAGTCCAGGTGATCATGAGGTTGTACTTGGCTTGCAGGCCAGGATATGGAAGGAGCACATCTGCTCATCAAATATTTAGTTAATGTCCCCACCAGGCGTTCTCAGGGCCATGTAACTTAATGAATCAGTAAACTGCCTGGGGACCTTCACTAGCTCTTGGCACATATAGGACCAGAGAGATGAAGTGGCTGCCTGAGATCCCACAGCCAGAGAATGAATACAGACCCAAGAGGAAGACTGAGACCCCTGATCCACCCTGATTCTTGGTCTCGTGTTCTCTCCCGTTTATTAGACTGCCTCCTCTGTGCCTTTTAACATGCAGTAAAAACTTAAAGCCAAATGAGTCACTTTTGAAAGTGAGTTTAGGGGTCCAAGTGGCTTCATGTCAGAAGTAGAGAGTTCTTGGGTCGAGGGAGGCAAACCACTGGTGCTTTTAAAGTCCTGTCCTATAGGAGGGGCCTACTTCAGTTCCTTTAAGGTTTACCCTGGACACCACATTAACAGGGTAATACCTATCTCCTATTATCAGTGTAGACAGACAGGGCAGGTGAGTTTTTATGAGTTAGGAAAATGAGAGGTGAATACCTAGAAAGAGCGCATATTTCTTTATCAGGAAAGGCACCTGGTTGAGAAGAGCTTCGTCTCTCAGACACAGACAAGGCCTGGAGAACACATTAGAAGAGGAAGGTCCCAACACAAGAGGTAGAGTAACCACGACAATCCCACTGCACAGTTGCCTTCACCACACCAACACAAGCAGATCCTTCATCAGTTAGGCCATCTCCAAGGTCATGGGTCAGAACGCTGCAGAACCACACTAGCTGACCCCCTGGAGCCACCTACAGTTCCTCCAGTCTCACAGATCGTCGCTGGCTGACCCTGCCTCGCACCACCCCCAACTACCCAAGTGCTTTTAACTCTCCAGGCGAAATCCACTTTGCTCCTGGGCTGTAGTGCACCAGGCGCATTCTTGAACAGAGTTCAAACTCACAGGATTTCCCTAAAACAAGCAACTCCCTGGATGCCCTGGGAAGCAATGTGACTACTAGGGAGATTAACATAGCCAGAGCAGTGTGGCACCAATCCAAAAGAAAATGTATGTGCTTAAAAAAAAAAAAAAAAACTGGCTCAGAGTCTTGGGAACCCCATAATCAGAAGCACACTCATTCTGACAGCTTCAAAAGACCCAACACCCACCTCAGTGCAACCTGGAGAGGGTTCAGAGAAATCCACCCCCTCTTTTGTCTTTTGGATGGAATGCAAAGCCATATAAGACTTCCTGCCCAGAAGGCAGAGAGAGGGCAGGCCTTTGCCAGCCAGTCGCAGCAGGGTAGGGGGACATTGGAGGCCATCCTTTGGCTCATCTTGGGATACTGTGATTCCATCTTACGGCACGAGGCATTCTGTGTTAATTCTCCATGGCACCCGAGTCCATGAAAAATCTGCTATCTAATGTTCAGCTAGGCTTTTTATTGGTTTACATTTTATTTTGTTTTTCTCCTGGGGGAAGAGGTACTCCCAGGTTGGAGTGTGGGTGGCTCCTGTCAGGACTGGACATGCAGTGATGGGGCAGGAATTGAGACTGGAGATGAGCCAGCCACAAGTGATGAGCCTGTCCCTCAGGCCAGCCAGGGGACTAGCAGAGGCCAGACAGGGATAACATGTCTCGGTGGTCAACATACACAGGGTCAAGAACACAGAGGGCTGGATACCTCAAAATAACAGCGCAGTCAGTAGAAAAGTCAGCCTCTGAGTCTAGGTAGTAGCTGAGTCAGCTCTGGTTTATTGATTATTTCTCATAGTCTGGGCACAGCTCTGGGCTCAGTGGGGAGTGTATTTTCTGTCTTTAAGGAGCCAGAGACCAAAGCTGGATGTCTGGGAAGAGTGAGAGTCTTGCAGCTATAAACAGACGTACACTCCTGTGGTCTCTAACTCAACACTGCAGAGGGCTTTGTCTGTGGGTGTTGAGTTCACCGGCTCCATTGGCAAAGGAAAGTGGAGAAGGAGTCTGCAGGCCACCTTGGCAAAGCAAAGTGGAGAAGCTGTCTGCCTATAGTCTGTTAGGATCCACATTTTATGCAACTAGAAATGCCAGTGAAAGATTTTTAAATATTGGATCCACACTGAGCCAACTTCACGGGGAGGCTCTGGGAAATGAGCTTCAAATATTTCCTTGGAAGTCTTGATTTTCCTAAAATGGGCTGAATTTGGGACAAAACTATTTTTTCAGGTCTAGGAACAGCAGCCAGTTTGCCTTTGCACACCTCGGCCCTGGTCTGTGCCTGGGGAATGGGGATTTAGCCGGATTCCCTGTAAGTCTTGTTTTTGGCATAGAATGCCAATGATGGCCAAGGAGGAGCATGTTACTGCACTTACAGCAAGATTTCTAAGCCAGTGCTGCGTAGACAACTCTTAGTTAGCATATCAGTGGTCACTTCCCTCTCCAAACTGATCCCTGCATCTATGCAAGCATTTGCTCAGCAAACTCATTGACTTTACTGATTCTTTGCATTTGTCAGAAACTACTAAGCACTGAGAAAAGCTGCAAAAGAAACTTGAAGACTAGCAGGGTCAGTGTCTCACTTGGAGAAGGAGGAGGAGGAAAGAGAAGGAAATCTTTGAAAGCAGAAGACTAGTCAGCCCTAGAAGATTTAGTGGATGGGACCAGTATGTCGTCAGAGTGGAGTACGCATGACGGTAACCCAAAGGATCAGAATGTCCAACCTTGAAAGAGACTGAGATCTCACTTAGAGGGAGAGTATGGCTTCCTGCCTGGCAGTGCACACCATGGCCCTTCTGTGGAATCACCCTAGTGGCAGGCAGTGCTGTGAGGATGAGTCTGAAGAGCCTTACGTTCATAAAGAACTCCACGCAAGTTATCAGCTTTTGATGAATTCATCAGGCTGTGCTGATTGGAGTAGGCAATTCTAAGTACCACAGATTCAATCCAATAAGGCCAGGTGATTTCGTTTGGTTCCAATGGCAAGGACTGATCCTAGCATGGGTCTGCCCATGATCACATGTGATTGCTAGACTAGAACTTCCCTGAGGTCAGTAGCACATTTGCCAAGCGTGTACTCTTGGACCCTAGCAGATTCTCAAAGTATGCTGGCAGATACAGCGAAGATGTGAAATTTGAGCAAGACGGTGCAGAAGAGGTGAGTAGAAAGCCAGAACCCATTGTTAGGACTTGAGAGAAACTCCTCAGTACATATCTGCGCTTACTGGGTTAAGGGAAAAATTGAGTCAATCTCCCCGCTCCCATACCCATGCCCAACCCTGCCACACACAGAGGCTGGGGGCAGAGTCACCATTCAATTTCCCTCTTCTGCACACTTTGTGTATTGTTGTCTACAAGTAATTTTAGAAATTATGCTAGTCCAGGGAGCTTAAGGTCTTGGACGGAAGTCAATTTTGGCAAATTCTGGTCCCCGGAGTTGAAGGCATCTGTATCAGCCAGTGTCTCTCCAGAAACAACAGAACCTAGGCAGAGTAATTTAATAGAGGAAATTTAATATGGGGAATTAGTTACAGAGGTTTTTAGAAGAGTTGAAGAGCAATCAGGGAAAGCAAGGCAGCCCCAAGGTTAGCCACTGCTGAAAGCCGCTGCTTCTCCTGGGGCTGGAGGAATGACGGGACTGTATGAGCCCAAGAGCCTGGGCCGCCTGTTGGGAGGTGGTTCTAGGGTGAATCCAAGTGGTGTATCCTGGATGAGGAAAATTCAGCCTCAAATAAGAGAAGGGTATAAACACCTGGCTTCTGTTTTCTGCCCATTCTCCGATATCCTGCCTGTGTTTCTCATTGACCAACCCAAGCAGGAGGGGAACCTTGAGGGCTTATGGGAGTCATCCTCCTTTAAATATGGAGGGGAGCAGGAAAATGTTGGAGTCCGGATCTGAGGTCAAGCAGATGGCCAATCGCCAGTACAGCATCCGTCCATCCAGAGCTCTCCCTGATAGCCCACTCTCCTTTATGGTGTGGATTTGAGAGAACACGATGCACTTGCCTTAGACAAGTGCTGTTCCCTTGGGAGAGCTGTGCCTGCATCATTTCTGTTTATCCTGTATTTGGTCTTTCTTGGAAAATATTGAGACTTTTAACTGAAACCATGAAACTCCTGAGCTAACCTGAAGCTTGAAACTGAAATTTGCATGGGTGGAGCACCTTTTAGGCAGCTCCTCCTTAATACTGACTTGACCTGCCAGGGATCAGACTGGGTGCGCTGGGCTGTCCAGTCCTTGCTTTGCCCTCACAGAGTGGTGGAGGTGGGCAAGAGAGAGAAGAGAGGACCAGGTATGTACCTTTGGGTTAGAGTTCAGAATCATAGGTCTTCTGAAGATATAAAAGAGAGAAATGGGGAAAATGACAAGCTCACCTAAACTGTGGTCACCATCTTACATGCTTTGTAGGCATCCAGGAGGTGAGAGTCCCAGTAGGGGACACATTTTGTTGGGAGTTTCTGTGATCATGTAAGGAGTTCAGTGCTGGGCCGTCAGCTGGGGTTTGATCATGGAAGCTGACATGACAATGACATGGCAAATAAGGAGTTTTCGATAACAATCATACTTCACACATTGTGGAGATGCTGAGCAAGTCTATGGAAGGCTGTTGCTTCATGTGGTTGTGGGTGTGAAGTCACTGCCATCAAGAAGGGACAACAGCTGGGAAGAGAAGATTGGATGTCAAGTGGGAGAGCACCAAGGACAAGCTGGAATGCACTTGCATGAAACCTGTGAAGACAAACCGGAACCCGTGTGTCTCACTCACCGTCAGTCTACTTGGGACGCTACTGGGAAATACCACAGCCCAGTGCATCCATAAACAGCGAATGCATTTCTTCAGTTCTGGAGGCTGAGAAGTTCAAGATCAAGGCTCCAGGAGATAGGAGATGCAGTGCTTGGTGACAGCTTGCTTTCTGGGTCATGAGTGAGGCCTTCCAACTGTGGCAGAAGGGGCAAACATGTTCCCTTTAGTCGTTTTCTTTTTTTTTTATTTATCTATTTTAAAATATTTATTTATTTATTTGAAAGTCCCCATTTTCTTTTTTTTTTTTATTTATTGTTTGTTTTTTTATTTATTTATCTATTTTAAAAGATTTATTTTTTATTTTTAGGGATCTTCAAAATATAAATTTTGGGGAGACACCCACATTCAGACTGTAGTACTTAGCACCTTGATAAGGTGGAAGATTTTTAGAAGCAAGCACCCTTTTCTATGGAACAGTCTAGGACTCAGAGAAGCTGAAGGAGGAGAGCTGGCAGAATCCATCCAATTAGGCCCAGCTCTGCTGTCTTCCAGCAGAGTAAGCCAATGGACCAGAAGCAGCCAATGCAAGCCATAGAGGTGCTTGGAGCCCTTCAAGTCTTTCCCATCATGTCCTCCTCCAAGATTTCTTTCCAAAGCCTTTTACAGCCAACTCCAACCTGGAACCATACAGGGAAGGGAACTCTGGGACTCCCAGTGACAGCTAAGATACACTGACACAGGACAAAGCCAGCACATGTTGCAAGAGGACTCCAAAAACTAACAGTTGGAGGAGAGATGCCAATCTGGATGCAGAAGTGAGCCTCCATCCCCTGGGAGAGGGCAGTTGCATTTTTTAGTTTTTGGGGTGTGGCAGCAAAAAAGCTCGCGCCCCTTCCCACCCCCACCCCCCATCTCTGCATGGCTCCTGCTCCCAGAAGGAGCCAGGAAACCTGGAGTCCTTAGAGACCTGGGGGGAAGGGGGAGCTTCCTAGCTGAACAGAGCCTGCCAAGGATCTGCTGAAGGTGGAGTTTCTTTGGGCCACCCCACCCACTCACTCCAAGTGTGATATAATCCTACCTCCGACAGGGGTGTTGTGAGGGTTCATTAGTTAATGCTGGGAAAGGGCTTTGAAGGTGAAGAGTGTGTTGTAAATACTGTCATAATTGCACACAGATGCCTGCATCCAGACTGGCAGGCACTTTGCTGACTAATAGTAGAATTTGTTGGAGTTGGTGGTGACCTTTCCTCCCCATTACATTTCTAAATATTTTGGTTGCCATTTGTAAACAAGCTCATTCTGAAACAAAATTCAGGCCTTTCATTGGTGATTGCTCCGTGGAGCACTTCCGGTTCCCGTCATTCTCCCTTTCTTCTGATGGAGGTTGCCAAATGGAACTTTCTGAGTTGTCTGTTTTCTCCTAGAGATGACCTGGGGAGACTCAAACACACCACTTCTACCAGCTCACCTTCACACTCATTTCTGACTGGAACAGCTTTAGGTTACCTTTGTCAGTGTGACAAACATTTGAATTTTTTTTAAAAATATTTAGTTATTTATTTGAAAGGCAGAACTACAGACAGAGAGAAGGAGAGACAGAGAGAAAGCTCTTCCATTCACTGGTTCACTCCCCAAATGGCCTGAAGAGCCAGGGCTGGGCCAGGCTGAAGCAGGAGCCAGGAGTGTCATCCAGGTCTCCCACGTGGGTGCAGGGGCCCATGGGTTTGGATCAGCTTCTGCTGCTTTCGCAGGTCATTAGCAGAGAGTTGAATTGGAAGTGGAACAGCTGGGATTCGAACCAGTGCTCGAATGGGATGCTGGCACTGCAGGGGAGGCTTAGCCTACTACACCACAGCACGTGGTATTGACAACAAATAATTGATGTTTCCTACTGCATCTCTGGCATCATGGAAGCAGTGCTACTGCTTCATCTCTGTCTTTCTAAATCTTCTTTCCTTTCTTTCTTCCCAGTTGCTTTGACATCATAATCTTGCAGTATGCGACATGGACAATAGATTGTAATGCATACTCATGGCCTCTTTACCCACCATCCTCTTGGAGAAAGACTTTTAACTTTCTGGAATCAATGTTGGTTGGGGTAAGATTAAAAAAAAAAAAAGAGAGAAGAGGGAGACAAATATCTTAAGTGGCCAGAGAGGCCCAGCTGATACATAGAATAAATAGCTGAACCAAGAGGGGAACAGGAAGAGAGAAATGGAGGCAGGCATGACATGGGCATTCAGGAGAGTGGGCAGGCCAGGCAGAGGAGGAGTGCGTAGATTTTGGGGAGGAACACAGATGGGTGTAGGAGATACAGTAAATGTGAAAGATACCTAAAGAAGGTTCTATTAGTCTGCCACAGCTGTCTTACGGAATGCCACAGGCCGATGGCACATACAGCACAAGTTTGTTTTCTTACAGCTTCAGAGGCTGGGATTCCAAGATCAAGGTGCTGGCAGGTTTGGTTACTCCGGAGGCGTCTCTCCTTGGCTTGCAGGTGACGGTCTTCCGGCTGTGTCCTCACACGGCCTCTTCCCTTTGCTCATGCCCTTGACTTGTCTTAGTTTCACAAGGACACTGGGCTTACAGGATTAGGACCCCACCCTACGGACCCTTATGACTCACGTAACCCCGACTGCTGCTCTAAAGGCTCTATCTCAAGATACAGGCACACTGGGGGTCGAGGCTTCAGTGGATGCGTTTTGTGGGACACCCTTCTGTCCACATGAAAAGTTGAAAAAGCCATTGTAGGATGCCAAACACGCATTCCTGCTCCGGCAATCTGGTGTTTTCTAAAACGAACAAGAAAAGATTTAAATTGTTTTCAATTATGTTTATGTTTCCTGTTGGATTGTGTTCTAACACAGCACCGCACCACGCCTGGCCACCAGAACCCTGAGTTTGTCTGTGTTCTGCTTAGATTCAGGCAAATCACATCCAATTGTCAAAGAATTAAAATGCAATAAATAGACTCGATAAGAAAATCAGAAGAGATACAATTCAATCCCCTTTCTTCTTTGAACGGTCTCTTAGGAGTTCACTTGCCCCCAAACATGAAAATTACATCTCTGAAAAATCTAGGTGTGACTTCCTTGTTGAAGAAATGAATGCCACTTAGCACTTATTGTTGGTAGGGAGAAGTATTTATTACCACATGTGGCTCTCCTAGTCAAAATGCAGATTTTCTCTTGCTCCTAGGAAAAAAAGAATTAGAGTCTCAAGCGTGCTAGTTTCGTTTTTGATAATCATCGAAATGAAGCCTGTCATTTAGTGACTACCATTTGGAAGGATCAATAGCTGTTTGGAAATAAGCAAACCGCAATCTGGGTGGGGGTGGGGGTGGGGTGGGGTGGGGTGGGGGTGGAGTTCGTCCTCCACTGCCGGGGTGTACTTCTCCGATTACTGCTGGGAGCTGCTGCAGATTCACATAATGGCCCCTTATCCAGTCCTGGAGCAGTGGCTGTGAAATCTGGAGCGCATTTTGCTGGGGCTGCACACACATGCCGTCTGTCAAACACACGGTACTTGTCAAGATGCAGCGCCGAAGAGCTGGGGTGGGGGGTGGGGTTCACGTCTTCCAGGAGATCAGTCAAGAGCGAGGGTAGAAAAGCGTGCGAGTCCTTTGCCGTGAGGGAGAAAGCCTAGGTGTGGCCGCTAGACTCATCTGAGTTACTGCAGCACCTGGGGCGGCGGGGGGGGGGGGGCATTTGTAGGGTCCGAGTTCAGATCTGCTCACTGAGGAATGGCACAGAGCAAATGTGTTAGAGAGGGAAGGCAGCAGGACAGAGAGAATGGTTCAGAGAATCTGTGCTTCGCGCACACGGAAGGAGGAATCAGGCTCTTATTTATCCAGGGGCAATTTTGAGGTCAATTGGCTGTAACAAGGCTAATCTGGTGCCTACTCATGCAGTAGGGTGGTGGGGAGAGGTGGGTCCAGTTTTACAAAATTCCATAGGAGTCTGTCCACATTTTAGTGGTATAGGTCTAGTTTTTGTTTAAAGTCATTATTATTTATAATCCATTTATATATGGAAGACGGCGATTCTTTATGGGCCGAATGATTTAAATCTGAGCCTTTAAAGCCACGCATGATTTATTTGTGCAAGGAAATCATGTTTTCTTTGGAGCTTTTCAATGGAGGCATAATTACAGTGTTGCAAATACAGTGCTCTATTTAAGGGTCTGTCAGCATTTCCATAATAAACCTCTATTTTCAGGAGCCCTGAACATTGCCAGAGAGGGAGAAGAGAGAGAGAGAGATGTACACAGAGGGACAGAGAGAAAAAGAAATCTTTCTAAAATATAAGCTTGGTGGGTCTATCCGAGGACTTTGTTTCCAACCCAAATCTGTACATGTATTTGCAAGCACACATTCTTCTTTATTTGTGTGGTGTGGCTAGCACTGTGCCAGGCATCTCTGGACCCTGCCCGGGGTTGGGTGGGGGGGGCTTCAGCTTTCAAGCAGGGCCGAGACGGAAAGCAGCGGCACACTGGGTGGCTGGCCGGCTCCCGTTCCAGACCCCAGCCGAATGCCAAGTTGCATCTGAACTTTAATAAAAGAAAAAAAGAAATTTTGCCTTTGCTTTTTCTTATTATTTCTCCTCCTCCTCCCCCACCACACTTTGCCCCCAGTTAACTTAGGCATATACTAACTTGGATCTTGAATAATAGAAATAATAATAATAATATTAATAGCAACATTAACCGTGATTCGAGTGCCCGGTATGTGCCTGGCACTTTACAAATATTTAGTTTTTAAACCTTACAACAACCCTGCAAAGTAGAAATTGTTATCCCTGATTTTCAGACGATGAAAACAGGCCGAGGCAGGCAACTTGCTTGGCCAAGTCCAGGAGAGCAAGGTCAAGGGTAGCTAAGGCAGTGACTGAGAAACCGGTGCTGGGCTCTAGCACCTCCAGGAAGGTGTCTCTCAAATTGGAGCCACTGGTTGGGAGGGAGTGAGCCTAGGGAAGACCAGGGGACTCAGAGAAGACACAGGCAAGGCTGAGGGATGCTGGGAGAGAACCCACCAGGCAGGAGGAAAAGCCTTGAGGGCTACTTAACACCTCAGGGGGATATGGAGTAGGGTCTGCATAAGTGTGACCTTGGCTGAGCTAGGTAAAAGGCTCTGAAGTCTATCGGAGGCTCGCTGTGTGGTAAGCCTGCACTCCACGTGCACTACCTCCTTTATTTCTGAATTTTACTAATGCAGAGGGTGAGTTTTTACAGAGATTGGATCAAACGTCCAGGATTATGTAACCAGGAAGTGGCGGCGTTCCCGGGTCTGGAGTCCTGGTTCTTGACCACGAGGCTTTCTGGCCTCTCGGGAGCCCGGCTCCCTGCTTCTGGGAGGCTCAGCGTGAATGGAGGCAGGGAAGTGGGGACTCAGGACCCTCCTGTCTCCTGCCTTCAAACTGCCCATGGACCCCTTCCGGGAGCTTGTGTGTTAACAAAAGGGAAAGGTAATGACATCCGCCCCTCGGCACAGGGAGGCTGGGGGCAGCAATGGCGGGGAAGAGAGCACCCTCCACACTGCGCATGCAGCCAGCCAGGGGAGAGTGATTTGTAAACTCCTGGTGTGATGCAGTTCTTTTTCCCTCTCTGTCCTGGGACTGCTTTTGGTTCCAGCTGAAGTCCAGAAGCGGTAACACACAGCCCACGGAGCGGCAAGAAAGGAAGGGCGGAAGAATTCTTACTACGAAATGTGTCTCCCTTCTTCCGGAAGTGCAAGGCGGCCTCTCGGGATGTCATCTATGGAGGTGCTGGCCGCTCCCAGGGCTGGAGGCAGAGGGATTCAGATTGCCCTCGGAGGCAGGGCGCACGTGTTTACCTTATGGGAGCGACTTTTGGAGGCTGCAAATTCTGTCCGACTAGTGTGTACGAAGGCTCTTTCAAGGGGTGTGTGCTGGGTGTTATTCTCTGTAAGGGAAGGTGGCTTGCCCAACAGGGAAAATTGGATCAAGTCAGCGTTCGGGGGGCTGCTCCGTGTTGCCAGAACTTAAAGACTAATTTGAGAGGTCATAATGTTAGTCCTACCTGGCATAGGAAGCCGAGGGCCAGTGTCTTTTCATTCAACCAGTATCAACTGAACATCTACCAGATGCTAGGTACAGAGCTAGGAGCTTGGGCTTCAATGGGGAGCCAGACAGATGTGTTTAAAGTTCCGGTAGGAGATAGAGATATTAAACAGGTCATCATACTAATAATCAAATAGTTATTAAGTGATGATAACTGTGATAAGTTCTTTAGAGGAAAAATACAAGGTCTCATGAGAACAGATAACAGGGGAACTCAATCCATTACAATGCCTCCAGCAGTCAGTAACAGAACAACCTAGGCAATAGCGGCTTCACATAAACAGGGTTTGTTTCTTAGATATGAGGAGAAGTCCAGAAGCAGGCATTTGCTGGTGTTGGTTCAGTGATACAATCCCATAGACTTCTCTCCCTTAGGTCTGTAGCCTCATGACGACAGAATGGCTGCTGTGATGCAGGGGAGGGACCTGTGCCCCCAGCTCTTTTCTCTGCTGCAAGTAGATTTCAGCAGCTACAAATTCCTCCCCCTGAAACCATTCAGCATTTCACTGGCCACAGCTGGGATTTTAAGGAGGCCCACAGCCCTTACATAGGCAGGATGAGAAGCCACATTTGTGCAATGCTTTACAAACCACATTTAGGCATTTTAAGTCTTTTGATTCTTAGGTCAGTCCTGTGAAAAAGAAAGAGCTGATGCTCAGATGAAGGGTAAGGCTCGGCTGACGGACTTGCCCAGGGTCACACAGCCAGGGCTCCTCAGCTTGATTGTGGGAGTCTGCTTTGCCAGGTGTTTGCTGGGTTTGGGAGAATGGGACAATCCTGAACCCTAAATGCAGCATACCCACAAAGGGACACTCAAGCAAAGCACCTTGACGGTTTACTTTCTCTGGTGTTTGCTCAGGGACCCTAAGTTTGGTTTCTTTTATTTTACTTTAAAAATTTTTTTTTTGACAGAGTGGACAGTAAGAGAGAGAGACAGGGAGAAAGGTCTTCCTTTACCATTGGTTCACCCTCCAATGGCCGCCGCGGTCGGTGCACTGCGCTGATCTGATGGCAGGAGCCAGGTGTCCCTCCTGGTCTCCCATGCGGGTGCAGGGCCCAAGCACTTGGGCCATCCTCCACTGCACTCCTGGGCCACAGCAGAGAGCTGGCCTGGAAGAGGGGCAACCAGGACAGAATCCGGCGCCCCGACCGGGACTAGAACCCGGGGTGCTGGCGCTGCAGGCAGAAGATTAGCCTATTGAGCTGCAGCGCCGGCCTTTACTTTAAATTTTTGTTAATTTTCATTTTATTTGAAAATCAGAGAGAGAGAGAGAGAGAGACATCTTCCACCTGATCATTCTTTCTCCAAATACCTACAATATCCAGAGCTAGGCCAGGCCAAAACTGGGGGCCTGGCCCTCAATCCAGGTCTCCCCTGTGGGTAGCAGGGACCCAAGTACTTGAGACATCACCTGCTGTCTCCCAGGGTGTGCATTAGCAAGAAGGTAGAATTGGAAGCAGAGCTGGGACTTGAAGCAGGCCCTCCAATTTGGGATGTGGGCGTATCCAACGAGATCACAGCTGCTGTGCCAAACGCTTGCCCCAGGGTCCAAACATTTAGATGATCTCTCTGATGTTTTCTTCTGGCTGTCCCCAGGGTTCAAAGTCACAAGGTGGGAAGACAGTCCAGCCAGGAAGCAAGAAGCCTTCTTTTGCTAGCAAAGCCAGAATCTCACAGCGGAGACTTTGGGGTCACCTACTTGTCAGGATATAAAAACAGCTATAGAAAAAGCAGTTGCAGATGGAACCATGGCCCCCTTTCCAGAAGACTTTGGAAATGTTGATTTTGAGTGCTTTTGGACTCACCCTCCCCAACCCCTGGCACCCAACCCAGGCACAAGGCACTGTGTTTACCATCCAGGATAAATGAACGAATACCAAGAGCAAAGGTTCTCCTGATATTTTAGAGGTACCCTCTACCCCCGCCCCCCAAAAAAAGGGAATCTGTCAATCACAGGCGACAGCTGAGTGCAGGGGCCGGGGCGGGGAGTTCCCAGCATGCAGTGTGTGCCTGTCACAGCAGGAGTGCTGGCCTCAGGTCCTCAGCTTCTTCTGTTCTCCCACCTCCTCCTCTCCTGTTGGAGCTGGAGCTGCTGGGCTGGGTGAAGGTAGAGACAGATCTGCTGGCTTGGGGCTGTCCCCGGAGGTCAGGGCGGGCAGGGGCCTGCCGTCGCACCAGCCTGGGGCTCTGCATCGTTGAGCTACACCAGTGGAAACCAGAGTCGTGTACCCTGTGCTGCAGACTGTGTAAAGCTGACACCGTCTACCAGATGTTCCAGTGTTTTATGAGCTTTAGGAGGCCTTCTGTTAAGTAACATTTTATTTTTTAAAAAAAGGACAGCTCCCCTGCTCTGAGTGGAAAGTTTTTGTTTTTTGTTTTTGTAAAAAAAAAAAAAATCTTTTGGGTGAACTCTGCAGCACCTGTTTGCACAGCCCAGATCTGGCCGTCAGGCGCTGCTTCTTGTGAGTGAGTGACAGGCAGGGCAGAGCTAAGTGGCAGGCAACCTGGTCCTGATTTACAAAAGGCCAGAGACCAGAGGCCCTGGCTCATGGAGCAGAAACACACACCCCAACAGGGACCCAGATGTGCCGTCCTCTGTTTAACACTATAAACCTGCACACCCGGAATGTTGGGTACGAAGCACGTATTTTGTAGCCCCAACTAAGCTATTCCTTCCTTAGGCAAGGAATTATGTTTTCTTAAAGATTTGTTTATTTATTTGAAAGTCAGAGTTAGAGAGAGGGAGAGAGACAGAGAAGAGGGAGAGAGAGAGAGGGAGAGAGGGAGGGAGGGAGGGAGGGGAGAGAGAAAAAGAGAGAGAGAGAGAGAGTATCTTCCATCTGCTGGTTCATGCCAGCTGCAATGGGCAGGGCTGGGCCAGGCTGAAATCAGGGGCCAGGAGCTTCATCCAGTCTCCATGTTGGGGAGCAGGGGCCCAAGCCATCTTCCACTGATTTTCTCAGGCCATGAGCAGAGAGCTGATGGATCAGAAGTGGAACAGCCAAGACACTAACTGGTGCCCATAGGGGATGCTAGCGTTGCAGGTAACGGCTTGCCACAATGCCGGAAAAGAATTATTTTATAAATGAAAAAAAAAAAAAAACAACATTACCATCTACTTAATCTCTAGCGCACATCTGAATTTTCAGAAGATAGGTTTGACTACATGGATGTCCACCTTCCTCACACGCTCGAGTGTGATGGGCGTCCTGCGTATGCCACTCGGGGTGGTGAGCAGGCGTCACTCACGGACAGGCAAGGCAGGTTCAGTGAGGACCACGGCAGGCGAGCCCACTCCGCAGAAGGCCAGGACAGTCAAGAGCTGGCATAATCTGCCGAGGGAGAGGAAGCGGCTGCTGGTGGGAGCCGGCAGAACTGTGTTCAGCAGGATCCAGCAGAGGGTTGTGTCCCTGTTGGGGGAGGGGGTGGAGCCACGGAGACGCCTGGCAGTGATCTGCTTTGTCACCCTCCTGCCCAAATCACTGCCACGTGAGAGAGAAAGAGATTTTCTATCTGTTGATTCACTCCCCACATGGCCACAAGGGCCTGGACTGGGCCAGGCTGAAGCCTGGAACCAGGAACTCCATGCAAGTCTCCCATGTGGGTGGCAGCAGCCCAAGCCCTTGCACCATCTTCCACTGTTTCCCAGGCACACTAGCAGAGGGCTGGATCGGAAGCAGAGCAGCCTGGACTCAAACCGGTGCCCATATGGGATGCCAGGGTTGCAGGTGGCGGCTTAACCCACTACACCACAACGCTGGCCACAAACCATGACTCCAACAGTCTGTAAAATTCCAACAGCACAGCAGTGTCTGAGGGTTGGAGGTCTTCTGACTCCTAATCAGAGACTCCTTAGTTCCGTATCTGGATCGCCACCTGTCCCTCCCGAGGTACATGGTCAAAATCTATGCTTCCCATGGGGAACAGAAAGTAGCTAAGGATGGAAGGAGGCACAGAAGTACACAGGTAATAGCCATCACCTCGAGCAGGAGCTTTGAAAAGAGCAAGAGGGACATAAAAAAAAAAAGGTTAGAAATGAGAAACAGAAGGTGAACATTACACTAAGAAAAGACCGTCTGTGTGCTATCCCGCTTAAATAGGAAATCTACACATGAAAACTTCATGGAAAGTGGAATTAAAAGCGTATTTTGGTGTAAAAATATTTGAAAGCCACGCCTAGTTTTTTCATAATATACAGGCCTGTGAACATATTGGCGACCTTGTCCTGTAAAGAGATAGGTGAGAGAATGGTCACCAAAATGTTAATGGCAAGGAACAGGTTAGTGGGTTTCAGGTTAGTGTTCTTTTCTGACATTTTCCTAGAGCCTACATTTTTTTTTTTTTTTTTGCAGAGCTTATTGTTTTAAAACCAGGAAACAACAAAGCTACTTTGAATACAAAAAATGAAAAATCGCAACAGTAACACAAAGACAGCTGCTGTGCGGCAGAGCTCGGGGTACCCCTCTCCTCCTCCCCACCTGCAGCCCAGGTGCACAGTGGAAATGTGGCCTCCAGGGGAGATGCGGAGGAGATAAGTGACAAGGGCTGAGGCTGGGGCTGGGACCTCTCTCTGAGAGCCAGTTATCCATTGCCAGAGGGATGTCTCAGCTGAGCATCAGGGTCAATCCAGCGGGAGCTGGGTCTGCAGAGGCCCCATGGCTCAACCCCAGCTCCCTCACCTCAAAGTTCTTCCCCTGCATGACCTTCCAGAACGCGCTGATTGCCACAGGCACTTGTCGTCAGTCAGGTTAACTTGCTGTGGCGAGGGGTCCTGGGAAGTCTCAGGAGGATGGCATGGGGTGGGGCCTTTTGATCTGGTTTGGACTCATGCACAGTGATGAGAAGGAGACATTATGGGAACTGTGGACCTACTCAGGGTTGCATACCAGTGGGAAGGGGCTCTTTAGTGAGGAGAGGACCAAGCTGGGGAAGTCATTGGCAAGGCAAGTGTGACAAGGAGCGCGGGTGCAGCCTCGGAGGGAAGACGGATGTGCGTGGGCCTCGTCGTGTAGTTCAGGGTTGTCTCCATTTGATGATCCCCAGGGCTGTCTCCTCTGCACTCCTTAGGGTTCCTGCACAGCATCCTTGGCTGGGGGGGGGAGGATGGGGGTTGCTGGCACCTGCTCTGACCATGAGCCAGGCTCACGACATGAGGATGCCATGGGTGGTGCTGTTGTTGCTTCCTGGGATGACTTCATCATTCATAGCATTGGCCAGGTGCTGGCAGTTTGCAGGCCTGTGAAGAAAACCACTTGTCAAGTTCATGGATCAGGGCCTGAATCCAGGGGCAGAGGGGCTCTTGGAGACAGGTGCTGGATAAACAACTAAAGATAAGGTCTTCCAGGCTCCTCCTTATAGACACTGGCAACTCTGGATTGTGGAGTGTTAGCTGCAGCCTAAAGATTCCTGCCTGACTTCCTTGGACCCCCTAATTTCTCTCTACAACTTCTCTACGTAAGGCCAGCACGGCCCCAGCTGGAACTCAAACTGAATTCTCCAAGAACTTCTGCCTTCAACGAGAAGGATGACGCAGTTGGGCGTGGATGTCCTACTGGGGAGTGGGCTCTTTCTGTGACAGAGTTGTGGCGTTGTCTCACGGATGATGGCGCTTCCCTATGCGATCTTCTTGAGGAATGAGGGCTATGCCACCTTTCCTGCCCCTTACTTTCCCTCTTGTCCTGAACAACACTTCTTTTTTCTTAAAATTTTTGTTTATTTGAAAGGCAGAGTGTCAGAGAGAGAGAGATATAGACAGATCTTCCATCTGCTGGTTCACTAGGCCTGTGCCAGGCCAAAGCCTAGAGCCAGGACCTCCATCCAGGCCTCCCATGTGGGTGCAGGGACCCAAGCACTTGAGCCATCGTCTGCTGCCTTCCCAGGAGCATTAGCAGGGAGCTGGTTCGGAAGTGGAGCAGTCAGGACTCCAGCAGGCATTGCAAAATGGGGTGCTGGCATTGTAAGCTTTACTTGTGTGCCGCAGTGCTGGTCCCAAACAGCACTTCACACGGCCACCTCCAAGCCTTGGCTTCCTTCCGTGACTCAGAGCCGTCTCTCTCCTTCCTGTTTCTGCAGCAGCCCTTGTCTGAACTTGGCCTGGCTTCGTTCTCCAGACAAGGAAGGTGGAGGGCAAGAGTGGAAGATCTCAGGGTCTGGATCCTATGACTCAGGCCATGTTGCTACCTCTGTGGCTGCCCACGGGTGGCAGGCGTGGCCCCTGCCTTGGTGGCTGGCCTGGACATTCTGTCTGTGGAGGCTCAGGACTGGCCCTGTATTCTGCTTCTTGGGACCTGGCTGTCACCCATGGGCAATTCAACTTGACCACGTCTGCGTCTGTGTGTATGGAAAACAAGAGCCGTCGCGTCCCACGGCAAAGGCGACAGCCACCCGTACCGAGTAGAAGCCCTCCCTGGGCTCGTAGACGGTGGTAGGCAGACACGGGCAGGAGGACATGTTTTCCTGGGATTTCAGAATAAGATGAGCAGTGGTTATTGTGGGCCAGGCTCCAGCAAACACTTGGAGAGCTCCTCGGGGCTACAGATGAGGCCCCAGGTTGATTTTATTGGGTGATTTCAGCACCGCCAAATATTTGTAGTGTAAAGAAATCATAAAACGTGCTGGTGGTCCGGGAGCTGGGCGGGGTCCACGCCGCACATATTTGAGAGGACTTTTGTGATCTGGTGACAGGCCCGTTTGATCCCCTCACCTAGAAATAAGTTAGAATCTGCCAAAGAAATAAAATTAAACGGCGATGGCCCCAAACCCATTCCCCTACCCCACCCCGCTGGTTCCCTCTCCCCCTTATCTGGGGAGGCCAGGGGTTTTTTCGCCTCCAGGCGTGATTTGTATTTAATTATCACAGCTCAGAAGTCCTGCGCTGCCTTGGAAGCCCCCGCCGGCTTCCTCCCCAGTCCAGCTCGGGAATCAGGCGGCTCCCTGGTAACGATTATCCTCGCCATTTGTGTAGTCTGCGGCATGCGCGGGAGAAGGCTGATCAGTTTGCTTTCATTAAGCTTCAAAAGACAGCCCGAGCCTCGCTCTTATCGCCAGTTTGCTCCTTAATTCCCCTCTCCACGGTGCCGGCTGTAGGTGGGAAAGCAGTCTGGGGCCTCCGACGATGGAGGAGGTTGGGACCTTGCCGGCGTGGCCGTGCCGCGCCTCCCGTGCGCCTCGCTCTCATCTTCCTCCCAGGGAGCCCCTCGCCATGCTGCCCCGATTTCCACAGGGAGCTAATTGACCAGTGACCCTCTTGCTAAAACGCCTGGGGTGCTTTACGTCGGAAGGAAAGAAAAAGGAGGGGCGGCAGCTGGAGGAAGGCGAGGAGGTGGCGGTCGCCGTCTGGGCAGGGCCTGCAGGCCCGGGGAAAGCCACGCTGCCCTCACTGGGGCCATCTTTCCTTCCACACCAACCCCGGGCCCGCGGCCGGCCGCTGTTTGTCCCAAGTCCCCGCCGGATGGAACGGCGCCGGCCGCGGCGCTGCCCAGAGGAACGTTGCGAACCGCGCGCCCTTTATGTGGTCTCGGGTTTAATAAACAGAAACCCACCTTTCTAGCCCGATGGGGAAACAACTTTTTTACATTTTACTTTTTCTGTTTGCTGCTCCTGTGTGCAGGGTCCATGAATGGGGGCTTTGAGAGCGCGCCCTTTCGTGGCCAGGTATCAAAGTGCTGCTCTCACATACCCGGGGGCTGCTGCCCATGTGGCCGCCCACTGCGCTCCCACGCGGGCCGCCCAGGCCGGCCGCAGGCCCGGACTCGTGCTGACCCAGTTTTCTTCCCCGGGATGAGGGCCGACCCCCCAGGAAGCAGGGGAGACCACCAGCAGCTGTTCTCCACCCAGCCCTAAAATAACCGTATTTATGTGGACTCGTGGCTGCTCGTTTTGGTGGCACTAGTCCCAAACCCTAGTCCTGGCTGGGGAGTGGAAGCTCATTTTGAAAGGGGTCTTCCCTGGCCTGATGCCTGATATTCTTCCTTTCCTCTCCTCTCGCTCCCCTAAACCCCCTCCCTGCCATACCAGCCCTTGGCCGTAGACCTAACTCTGCCACCTTTGCCTCCCTGTGCTACCTCCAGCACTGAGCTATGAGGGTTGTGCTGGACTTCAGGGATTAAAGATCACAATTCGAGAGGGGTGCGGAGGGCTGGGTGGCAGGGTGGGGACCCTGCCTCCTGAGAGCAGGCTGAGGAGGGCTTTGCAAGTTCCAGTCGAGGAGAAAAGGGGACAGGAGCTCAGGAGCCGGAAGTGCCTGGCCACACTTGGCTCTCTGGAGGGCGCCTCTGTCTGGGGACAGGCATCTTCTCAGTCTTATCCCGGGCCTCTCTCTACTGGAATTGCACTGAGCAAGAAAGTGGGGAGCCGCCTTCCCAGTGTCTGTGAGCTGCCTCGCTGGCCTTGGCCGCCAGCTGGGGACAGGGATGAGGCAGGAGACAGGATCCAAGCTGCTTGCTCCTCCTCCCTGCCTCCCCTCTCCTTACCCCCAATGCACCCCCTTCCCCGGCTCACTCCACAAGAACCTCTGAGGGAGAGGGAGGCATGGCCATGCCAGCTGCAATCTGGTCAAGTTCAAAGAAATACTTGTGGTGCCACAGCCTTTGAGAGCTTCCCAGGAGAGGGCTTGCAGAGCTGTTGGGTACTCAGGCAGCACTGGGGCAGGGTGGGTGGTACGGGAAGGGGTGGGGTCATCTTTCCTAGCACACTGCTGTCCCCGGTGCCCATGAAATCTGTACTGGGCACCCAGTGACCATTGCTCTCCTGTCCCCTCCTGTAGGGGCTGGAGGGAGTCTGGATTGGTTCCTCATGGGGAGGAGAGACTTAGTGGCGGGCACCAGAAGCTCTGGGGAAGTGGAGAGGGGACCAGCACTTAGGTCTCTCACACGCTCCCACCCCCACCGGAGTCTGCTGCCCAGGTTGCAGATGAACACAGGGGGAGCTCCGGGTTGCAGAGTGACTGTGCCAGGCCATAGTGCCGGTGGCTCTGGAGGTGGGCTTTCTTGGTTGCGGTACTGGGAGGGGAAGAGGAGTTGACAAGCTGGCCTGCAGTGCTGCTTGTGTTTAGCACCTGCCTGACTCCGACACAGCCCCACCCCCTTTGTGGGGAGCACGTAGCAGGGTGGGGGGGATAAGGAGGAAGCGATAAGAGTGAGCTTCAGGCCACAGTGGTGCTGCTGTGAACGGCAGTGGGCACAAGGATCCTCAGCTTGTCAAAGCTTCCCTGCTGGGGGTGCCCACGAGGAGCACCCTGACCCTGACCTTGCCTTGGCCACGACTGTGCCTCTTATGCCACTTGCTCCAGGCTCTTGGAAATTGCTGACATTCCCAGGAAGCTAGAAGACCCCCTTCTCCTTTTCTTTCAACTTGAAGGAAACAAATCTAGCCCATGGATATGTGTCCAGGCCGTAGTGCAGCTGGGGGCTCCAGACAAGAGTGCAGGACCCAAGGCCACACAAGCAGCAAGCCCAGCCCCCAGGAGCCAGGAAGTGAGTGTCCACAGTGAAGGGCAAGAAAGGACGGAGGCTGGGTCCAGGAAAGTGGGCAGCCGGAGACAGGCTGGCGGTGATGGTAGCGACAGCCCACAGGAGCAGGGTGGCAGGAGCAGGTTTGCTCCGCTTGGCGATGCTTTGGCTGTGAGGACACAGGTCCCGGTGCTGGTGAAGCGAGGCTGTGCTCTCTGTGCTCTTTCTTGAGGGAGGGGGAGGCCAGCTTGAGAGCTCCCGTTGTCTCCAGGGCTGCAGCGCACCCTGACAGAGGCTGCATGCAGCAAGTCCCTGGCTTGCCGCAGGATCAAAGGTTCTGGAAAACCAGGCCACCTGTGTTCTTCCGGCTTGGAGGAAGGCAGAAGGGCTGGCCTTTAGGTGCTGTCTGCCTGGGATCCTCATGCTGGGCCCTGTGTGTGGTTCGAGAGAGAAGCCCACCTTCCAAGGGCTGACGTGGACTGCAGCACTGGCCAGGGGACATTCCGCTTGCAAATGGTTCCTCGTGTTCAGGAGCTGAGAATGGGCACGACAAGGGAACCATGCAGCTTTCCTCTCTCAACATATACCAGTGGTACTTGATCATGGCACTCCATCTGGTAGCTCCTGGAACTACCCCCACCCCCAACAGATACACACACACACACACACACACACACACGATAAGCAAGTACCCTTGAGACGAGGGTGTGCTGCTAGGGGGCAGGAGCCAGGGCAGGCTGGTGGGGGGTGGTTGGGTGGTGAGTGGAGAGGGGAGGGAGGACAGCCGATGTGTGCCTCATGTGGAGCTGGCCAGGGAAGGATCAGACGTGGCCTCCCTGGGGACATTCCTCCCTTGCAGAGGGGCTGCCCTAATCTGTCTGGGCTCCAGTTAGTCATATGCTGAGGGCAGAGGGATGTGGCCCATCTCTGGCTCGCAGTCCTCATGGCCTTGGGACTGGTGGAGGAGTAGGAGAGGACCCTTGAGTGCCGCTTGCGAGCACCAGTATGACAGTGATCTGGGGAGGCTGTGACACGTGCGGGTGCCTAGTCGCCAGGCAGCACCTGCTGAGGGACACAGCTGCAGCCAAGACAAGGGGCATTCTCACAGCCGCCCGAGCACCTGCTTGGGTGCCTTCCCACATTCCGAGTGCAGCGCCAATGCCGGGAAGCCCTGAGCGGGCATGAGCCCCAGGGCTCCAGGGACGCAGGGCTCTGCTCGGGTCATCTGCTGTGCCCACACCCTGCCCTCGGTTCAGGGAGCCCACGCAGTACGTTTTGCAGATCAGTCTAAGCAGCAGACACAGATTATACAGCCAAGAGCTCCAAGGTTACAGTTGCTTTAATTCATGGGGAATTTATGCCTTGGAGGTGCAGGCAGGGAGTGAAGACAGCAGAGAGGAAAGGGACGAGGGGTGGGAAATGCAGAGATGGGAACGGGTCCATCCCAGCCACCTGACTTCCGCTCTGATGAGATGCAGGCAGGAGGGAAAGGTCTTGGCTGCTTTAGGGAGAAGAAAAGGAGAAGCAGCAACAGCATTTCTTTTAAAATTAAAGGTGAAGAAAAGCAGGCCAAGAAATTACTTAAAGGCTTTCTGAACACCTCATAGCTCAGGGTGCTTGTTCCAAATAATAGAAGACACGGGGGGAGAGTTACAAGAGACACCTGACAACCACGCAGGACTCTGCTCTATAATAAACTGTTGTTTTTCCTTGTGTAACGTCTTTAATCCCAAGACCTGAAACACTTAACAGATCTGTGATGACTCAACCTCATCCCATATCTGTGAGAAGCAGTCTTCTTTTGCCCATTTTACTTTATTTTTAAAGATTTATTTATTATCTGAAAGGCAGAGTTACAGAGAAGCAGAGGGAGAGAGAGAGAGAGAGAGAGAGAGAGAGAGAGAATCTTCTATCCGCTGATTCACTCCCCAGCTGGCTGCAATGGCTGGAGCTTGGCCGATCCCATTCTGAAGCCAGGAGCCAGGAGCTTCCTCCGGGTCTCCCATGTGAGTGCAAGGGCCCAAGTACTTGATCCATCTTCTGCTGCTTTCCCAGGTCATAGCTGAGAGCTGGATCAGAAGTGGGGCAGTTGGAACTTGAACTGGTGCTCATATGGGATGCTGGCACTGCAGACAGCGGCTTTACCCACAATGACACAGCGCCGGCCTCTGCCCATTTCATATACAAGTGAACCACAGACTGAGAGTTTGCAAGGAGATGCTTCCAGAGCCTGCTAATGGGAATAGCTAGGCTCCAACAGCTTGCACCTCAAAACACAAAGAACAAAAGGAGCCAAATGATTTGGCTAGGAAAAAAGAAAGGATGTCAGTTTAGAATAAATAACAAACATATATAACATAAAATACCATAACAATAATTTTAAAATAAAAAATTTACAAACTATAGTTTAAGGGCAGGTGTCACTTGGGACACCCCTATCTTGCTCCTCTCCTATTCCAGCTTCCTCCTCATGCAGACCCTGGGAGGCAGTGGTGATGGCTCAAATAGTTGGATCCCTGCCACCCATGTGGGAGACCTGAATGGAGTTCCTGGTTCACTCTGGACATTGGAGGCATTTGGGAGAAGTTGAAGTAGGGATGAGAGCTCTCTGTCTCTCAAATAGATGGCATAGGTCAATACATTTAAAATAAAAGTATGATTTTCTATACTAAAAAGTAAAGATCAAAGTTCACTAAGATTTTTTAGACATCAGTTTATTCCCTTGTTTTGCTTTTATAAGAAGCAGCAGTTCAAAGTGGTTTTTTTTTTTTTTTTTTCCAGAAGGAAAAGGAAACTGAAGAGTTGTATTTTTTGATGATGTCACCATCTCTACCTGGCAAGAGAGACCAGGGTGAAGGGCCGAGTGGGGGGAAGGGAGGAAGAGGAAAATTACCTTCTTCGTCTGGGCTGCGAGAGCCTTGGAAAATATTGATCTTCCTTACCCCCATGACAACAGGGCATGTGAGAGCTGCGTGGTGGTCTCAGAAACCAGGTCTGGCAGGTGGCACAGTGAGCTGGGCTCGAGCAGGTGGGACAGCCTGGGCCGTGAGCCGCAGGGAGCTGCAGAACAGCCCACTCTGGTTTCCGGGAGCAGCCCCTGCTCTCAAAGGCTGGCTGGTGTCCCTGCAAGCCTCTGGTTGTCCCTATTTGGAGTCGCCCTCACTGCCCCAGAGAAGAGAAACAGGGTCACTCCCCTCAGCACACTCTGGCTTCACGTGGGGATAATCCTCCCCAAGTCAGGCTCTGCACAGTGATGACAGAGGGTCTCCTGGTGCTGTGGCTTTCGGGCAAGGGAAGTCGTATGGTCATCAGTGCTCAGTGCAACTTATGCAGTGTCCTTGCCCCTAAGCCCACAAGGGTGTTAGAGACTCTAGGCTGTACTTATGAAAGCCTTGCACGTTCTTTGGTTGCAAGGTGCTGAGCGAGTGCACCCCAACGACTGCAGCGGTGACAACCTCTCGCTGTTTGCGTGGCATCCGACGGTCCGCAAAGCACACCCTTTTCTGTCCCAGCAGCCCCGCGCGGGGCCATGCCTTCCCCATGTTGAGCAGCCCCCTTTGAACACTGGCTGAAGTTTGCTCCCAGGATCTTCAGAAGGATGTCACTGTGCCTCCCAGACTCGGCGGGGCGGCGGGGGGCGGGGGTGCTGATTACAAACCACCCCTGGCGGAGACTGGTCCTAGCTGTTCTCCTCTGGCAAGTGATAGGCAGACATCTCACACATGCAATTGTAATTAATCTGCTGTGTTTGAGTATTTTGGATGGGTTGTCAGCATCAATAAAACTGGAGCGACTGGCCTGCCTGCCTACCCGTCCAGTTCATCAGGGGCCTTTTCGGGGGTTCTCAGCGCTCGTCAGATGTTGTAAGTCTGACGAGCAGTGCTTGTCCTTTCTTTTCTGTCCCCCTTCTCATCACCTCCCTCCTCCCAGGCTCCACATGCTCAAAATAGAGAAACCATTGAACCTGGGAAAGGGGCGAGATGCAGAGACTCGGAGAGATCTTTCTCTAATGTCCCCCAGCTCCTCTGCTCTGCCGTGGGCATGGAGCTTGAGCTGGGGTGGGGGTGAGTGTGTGGCGGGGGGGGGGGGGGTCCTCCGGATTTTCACCCTGAGTCACTCAGCAGGGAGGGGCTTTTCCTGGCGTCCCAGAGGGGAGGGGGAGCCGCTGCGAGTTCTACCATGTGTCACAAGCGCATCACGTTGACTCACCGCCAGATCTTGAGAAAAATTCACAGAAGTCAGGAAATTCCTGGCGAATGCTCTCATTTCACCCTCTGCTAACCCTGCAGTGAGAGCAAAGGTAGGGTCAGGCTGGAGGAAAAATCAAAGCACACCGGTCGCCTCTGCGTGCCTGTGGCAGGGCCGTCAGGCCTGGCTCAAGAGGCAGGATCAGCCCCCAGCCCCGGTGAGCAGGGGCAGCCAGTGCTGGTCTGTTTCTTCATTCCAGACTTTTCTTTTTGCAAAAGGCATCCCCCCCCACCCCGCCCCCGGCCTGCTTCCGTGGCTGTTTCCTGATGGGGAGCAGTTAGCATCCCCCCCTTTTGAAACAAACATGATGCCCAGGCTCCATTTCCAATGGACGGGGCCAAATTTAGACTTGGGGCTGCTCAGTTGAGCTTTGTATATAATTGAGGCTGGCACGAAAGGTTATCATTAGGAAGAATGGCATGGAACGCAGGAAAGGGGAGCTCGGACCCAAATTAGAAAAGATTTCCTGAGGGAGAGACACAGTGGCAAGGCTGGGAGGTCCGGCCTCAGAGGAATTCTTAGAACAAAGGACTGCACAGGAAAAGTGCCCGGATAGGACATTTAGAGAGCCCTCGCTGGTCCTGCCATCCTTAGGACTGTTTGCTCCTCAGGGCAGGGGGGGCCATGGTCATGCACGGTAGCAGACAGCAGGAGCACCAGCCAGCCTTTGAGAGCAGGGGGCTGCTCCTGGGACCACATGGACTGCTCAGGCAACAGGCTCACCCAGTTCACAGATGCTTGCCAGCGTGTGCAGGGCTGGGCATGGTCACCATGCTCCCGGAAACCACGGAGGGCCCCCGAAGGAGCCTGAGTTATTTCCTTTGCTCTGCCCCTGACAAACTGAACATCCTTGTCCAAAAATCAGGCTGCTGCCTGCTTCAGGAGATGGGGGCCATCACCTCCCCTCCTCTCCCAGATGGCGTGTCCCACGGCTTCCTTCCTCAGTGCAGGGCCAGGGCGTGCTCAGGTGGGGTCGTGGAACCAACTTTGAGCTGCCTGTTCTGGCTGGCTGAGCCGTACACCTGCCGCACCTGGCTGCCCACAGAGCTCCCAGAGCCCCGTGGTGCAAAGAGGACCCAAGGCAGCCCCGAGTGGCCAGGCACAGAGCTGCCCTCTGCCCCGCAGAGCTGCCCCTCCTTCTGCCCATCCCTCTTGTTTATCCACACAGAGCTGGCAGTGCAGGGCTCCAGTTGTTCCCCAGCCCCTCGCCAGACTGTCTCTCCTGCCTGCCTTCCTGGAGGCGTCCCAGCTCCATGTGACCCCGGGGTTCTAATATTCTTGGGTTTGTTCAGACTACCCAGCTGGCTCCACTCCGGGCTTCCTGGCCTTGTTAAAGGCCAGATGCCATCTTTACAACGCGGCCCTCGCCATCGAGTTCATCAAGCAGCCTGCTTTTTACAAGGAGATGGCCCCTTTGCTGAGCGCTACCTCTGGGGTTTGGGGGGTGGCAGGGAGACTCAGCTTCCCCAGGGAAGTGCTGTGCTGTCCCTCACCGTTCTTTTGTAATGGGTAGTTTATAAAGAACTGTGAAGTTCAAAGGTGAGTGACCCTGTAGGAGGAAAGATTAAATGAGTTGATCTGGGAACTGTTCAACCCTGGAGGCATCTCTCAGGAACATAATCTATTTTGAATTCTGCTTCGTGAGCCAAAGCCAGTTGCGGTGTCAGAGCAGCTTTCTCGTCCTGTCTCTTCCTTTCTCCATGCTACAGAAATGCTCATGCCAAAGAATATAGGGGTTGTATAAACAGCTCTTCAAGACATCACATAAAAATATTATATATCGTCCCGCGCGTCTCCTTCCAGATTGGGTGTGCTCACGGAGACACATAGAGATATCTTTCACACCCTAGACGTCAAAAAACAGCCAATTGAGGAGCTGGCAAAGCAGCCCTGCCTGAGCGAGTAGAAAAGCTTGGCTCGGGGCCTAACAAACAATCCCATAAAACCCACGCTGGCTTCTACTGAATGGTGATGCAGCGAAGGCCGAGGGTGGCCAACCTGATGGAGGCTGCAGCCAGCATCCAAGGCGTTGTCACAAAGGGTGGCAGCAAAGTTTTTTTTTTTTTTTTTTGCTGAAGCTCAATCTATTCCTAGACCAAAAAAAAAAAAAAAAAAAAAAAAAAACAAAACCTCAAAAAACAAAAAAAATTGCTCCTTTTTTTTAAAACACTGTTTCTTTCTTTCTTTCTTTTTAAAGATTTATTTATTTATTTGAAAGTCAGAGTTTTACAGAGAGAGGAGTGGCAGAGAGAGAGAGAGAGAGAGAGAGAGGTCTTCCATCAGACGGTTCACTCCTCAATTGGCCACAAAGGACGGAGCTGCGCCGATCCGAAGCCAGGAACCAGGAGCTTCTTCCCGGTCTCCCACACGGGTACAGGGGCCCAAGAACTTGGGCCATCTTCTACTGCTTTCCCAGGACATAGCAGAGAGCTGGATTGTAAATGGAGCAGCCAGGACTAGAACTGGCACCCATATGGGATGCCGGCACTTCAGGCCAGGGCGTTAACTCGCTGTGCCACAGTACTGGCCCCAACTGCTTCTAATACTGGTTGGATGGACTTCATTCCCCTGTTCCTCTGTAATGTAACGTCACCGTAACTCGTTCAACATCCAGGAGGTTACTTTTGCATTTGGTCTCAGCCTCCAGCCTCAAGCTTCCAGTGTGGCCTCCATTGTGCCGACCACCAGAGTAACCTTTTAACAACACAAATCTAATTGATCGCTCCCCTACTTAAAATGCTTTGATGGCGCACCCTTGCCTGCCAAAGTGCAGCTTCCTAAGCCTGGTAGACAAGCTCCCTCTGCCCTCTGTCCTGGTGACCTCGGAAGCCATCTGATGAAAGGCTGCGGCCCTGTGCAGCCTTCATTCCAGCCACTGCTGTCTGTGTTCAAGGCAGGCCGCCATCGCCCAAGCCTCACCGGTTTGTGTGTGTGGTTCCCTGCACCTGGGGTGCCCCACGGATGTGAGAGGGTGGTGACAGTGTCTGAAAGCTGATGAAGAGGAGCGGGGTTGGCAGGGGGTGGCCAGGAGAAGGCTCTGGAGAAGGTGACCCTGAACAAAGCATGGAGGCGATGAGGGAGACAGCCAGGAAGCCACCCCGGGGCAGAGCGTCCCAGGCAGAGGGGAGAGGTGGGAGGCGGTCCCTACCTTCCAGGAGCAGTGGGAGTAGGGTGTAGCGTGCAGGGGGGGCGGTTCTCTTGGCTGATGACCTGAATCAGGGTGCTCTTGACTGGTATCCGTGCCCAGTGTGCCACTGGGGATGCTCGGCGCTGAGGAGCCAGCAGCTTGGCTGTGAAATGCTAGAAGGGTGGCCATGATCTTGCTCATGCAAGCAGAGTGGGCCTGACAGTGGTTCTTAGAGTGTCAGACCCTAGAGTTTACTCTTCTCCAACGTGCGGCCACACCATGGACGTTTTCCCCCTAATGACTGAAAAACGACACATCTTGGAGGACGCATTTGTGTTTAGGCTCGGGGACTGGGTCGGGGATCCCTGGTCTCAGCAGCCCCTTGTGGGGTTTGCCCCTCATCTGATCTGTAGCTTTCGCAGCTTTCAGCAGTTCTTCTGCATTCCCATGTTATGGACATCTGTGGAAATGCCATACGTAGCTCTTGTTTCAATTTCGCTTGGCTCAGTTGTGAATTAGGGTGTCATTCTCTCTCTCTCTCTCTTAATTATGGTAAATATACACAACATACAGCTCTCCATTTTCATCACTGAAGTTTTTAAGTTATTTGAGAGGCAACAGGGGTGGGGTGGGGGAGGAGGGCTCCTCAGTCTGCTGGCTCACTCCCCAAATGCTGGCAGAAGCCAAGATTGGGCTGAGCCAAAGCCAAGAGCCAGAAACTCAATTCAGGTCTCCCGTGTGGGTGTCAGGTACGCAACTAGCTGAGTCATCGTCACTGTCTCCTGGGGCTCACATTAGCTGGAAGCCAGAATCCGGAGCCAGAGCACCGTGAGACGTAAGAGTCCTAACTGGTGCCTTAACCACTGGCCCGAACACTTGCCCCCGTTCTTACCATTCGTAAGTGTACGGTCCACGGCATGAGGCCCACTCACACTGTTGGGAAAGTGTCACCCCCACCCATCTTCTTCTCCATCCTTCTCCTCTGAAGCCCTGTACCCATTAAACGCTACCTCCCCTGCCCCCGGCCCCTGGCAAGCAGCATTCCACTTCCTGTGTCTGTGACCAGGACTACTCCAGGAACTTCAGACAAGAGAAATCATACTTGTACAATATTTTGCGCTTTGACTTTGGCGAGCACCTTGCAGTCACTTAGCACAGTGCCTTCATGGGTTATCTATGTTGTGTTAGCCTGTATCCAAATGACCTTCCTTTTTAAAGGCTGAATAATATTCCACTGTCGGGACAGACTGCGTTTATTTGCCACAGCCAACAGATGAGAGGGGCCTGTGTGCTCCTCAGTGGAAGGCAGGATAAGCACTATGCATGGCCGCACAGGTGCCTGCTTGTACTTCTTTAGTTTCCCTGCTCTGAGTGCACTCTTCAGGCTGGAGTGCCTTCTGGCTGCTTCAGTCTGTCCCCTGTGGCTGCCTTTTCCCTTCCCAGCAATTTTGTTTTATTAGCTCAATGGGTGGTGAACACTTTTTCCCATTAGCTCAACCCTCAGCCACCAGGAAATTAGCGGCTGGATGCTTTACACAGAGGTGAATGGGAAGTCACAAACATGGCTGGAAACCCAGGGTTGCCCCAGGGCTGGGCCTGCTAAGCCTCCGCTAGTGGCCCGCAGGGGTGGAGGCTGTGGAGGCTGGTGGTGCCAGGCCAGCCTACATCCTGGCCAGGGCTCCTGGACACCTCTTTGGAGAGCCTGGCACTTTTGCCTGTAACAGAGCCCGGGATGTAGCTAAGACCATGGTTTCAGCAGCCCCTGGGCCAGCGCTTGGACGGGAGCAAAGGAGATACAAACCGAAGAAGAGATTTCTGTATACAAGAACTCACACAGTTTCAAAATGGAAGACGCCACGCCATGAGAGGGAATGGAATGAACAGGAATGAGCACAGGGGTTGGAGTGGGAGCAGCCAGACGCAGACCAAGGCAGGAGGCTCGTCAGCCATGGGCTTTGTCTAAGCCGCACCCGTTCTGGGAGGTTCAGTTTCCACACTGGCAAATGGGTATGGGGTCATGGTTGGGTTAACGTGAGAAAATGCAGGAACCACTTTCTCTGAGCAGTCCCTAGCTGCCTATGGGAACTTTTACAGCGTAGGGTGCCTGGGCAGCACCCGTGGATACTCTGAATGAACCCAGGCCCCGGGTGCTTTTCACGTACAGAGAAGGTGGTGCAGCACAGGCCTGGAGTGCGGCAGGCCCTCGGCCGCCTGCCTTCTCAGCCCTCCTCATCTCCCCCTCCCCACGCGATAGCCTGGGCAGCAGCTGCCTTGGTTCGTATCCCAGCTCTGTGCAGGCAAGCAGGGGACGGCACACAGCTCGGCCTCAGTTTCCTCAGTGGCTTGCCAGTGGGCTCGCAGTTCCCCGTAAGGAACAGAACGGTCAAGCATGGCGTGGATTGATTATTAAGCACTCAATACACGTTGGCTCTTATGGCGAGCACAGTCAGTGTCAAGTTAGGAATCTCAGCCCTTCTCACCCGCTCCCTCTCCAAACTCTAAACCCAAGAAACCAAGCCTCCTCTTCACTGCGGGGGCTGGCCCGTTCCAGCTCCCCCGCTGAGTGAGCCACATTCACGGGAGATGCCTGGTGAGAACTTGGGATGAGACTGAGTCAGAGGTATTTGTAGACTTGACTCACCAGGTCTTAAAACTGTACGATTGCCCTGTGGGTCTCATGACGTTCCTGGAAAATAAAAGAAGTGAATATTATTGGGCTGAGTTCATCAGACACTCCGGCCTGCCTTTTGTATGCTGGTTTGTTCTGCAGAGTGAGGGCAGCAACTCAGCCAAGTCCCAACCATCAAAGGCGAGGGCCCAGCTGCGGTGCTGAGAGATTGGCTTCTCCTGCAGACAGGGCTGTCCTCATCCCACGGGCCTCTCAGCCGCCTGTCCCCCAAGGCCACTGAGTTTCTCTTCCCTCCAGGCTCTTGGGAAAATGCCGCTGGTGAGGTGTGTCGGGCTGAGCTATGCTGGAGGGCTGGGTGTGGGCTGGGAGGCGGCCAGCCAGCCTCCAGAGAACGATGCAGGGAACCGTCCCTTCTGGGGGTGGGACTTCTGCACACTTGCCCTGCAGCGGCAGTCAGGTAGGGCACCCGCCTCCCTGAGATCTTCTTATCCCCACCTGCCATATCCCTGCCGACGGGAAGTCCCATTGTTTCCACGTCCTAGCTGTCTCCAGAACATCTCCTCTGCTTCTCCAGTGTCACCACGGCTACAAAAGCCACCCTCATTTTGTCACTTCTCAGCTGCAGCTGCAACCTCCTAATTTCTCCTACTCTGTCTGCCCCACCCTTCCCAGTGAATGCCTCCACCCCACCCCTGGTAGACAGGTGAACATTTCAGAATGCAAGCCAGGGGTCGGAATGGTAGCGTAGCCAGTAAAGCTACTGCCTGAGATGCTGGCACCTCACATGGGTGTCCACATATCTGAAACACACCTTCCTGTCAGAGGCCCTGCTCCCATGTCAGCACCCTCCCTCCCTGCCCACTTATCTGCAGCCTTCAGAGCTCTGTTCACGCAGCATGTCCTCCGGGAGCCTTCCTTAGGTAGGAAGCCTTGTGTTTTAGAGGGTTTCTGCCATTCACATACAGGTCACATCATGGTGGCAATGACATATTTGGTGTGTACAATCATTTGATTATTTTCTGCCCCTAGACGAGGGCAGGGTTTAGGCCTGGTTTTGCATACAATGGAGCATCCTACCTGGCATGCTATGGGTATTCAAATAAGTATTTGTTGAATGAATCAGTGAATAATCTTTGATATTATTTAAAAAGTACATAGAAAAGAGGGCCAGGACTTAGGCAAAGGAATTTCCTGGAACAAGTGATAAGCGGTGGCCAGGAGGGCTTGGGAGATACAGTCAAGCAAATGGATAATTTTAAAGAATTCATTCAAACTGAGTAGGCATCAGGTCTGGATAAGAAAACACTGGCATGGGACTGAGGAGAGCCATTTTCCCCAGCACTGGCAGCTGGGCCAGTGCCTGGGGACAGAAGGTGTTCAGAGACTGGGTATATTTTGAAGATAGAGCTGACAACAATTGCTGGTTCACTGGGCTTAGGGAGTAAGGGAAAGAGAGGGGTCAAGCATAGCCTTGGGTACTTGGTTGAACAAACAGAAGGCCATTTCCTGAGAAGGGGCAGGCAGTGAGAAGACCAGGTTTTAGGGTCATGATTGGAAGGGTTTTGTTGCAAATAAATCTCAGGTTCCCACAGCTTGCTAGCATATTCCTCCTCTTCCACAGGTGTCCTCTGGCTGGTAGGTATCAGTGGTGACAACAGGGTATATGCCAGCTGGGTATAAAAATGGTATATAGAAAAGAGAGCTCCACCTTTCAAACTGCATAGCTTCCAGCCACAAAGTCAGACAGCCTTGACATGCCAGCTTGGCAGGAAGCAGTCATTTCTGCAGATGAGAGGAGGCGTATCTGTGCACGGTCACTGGAGGAATCTTTGAAGATTCTAGAAAGTTCAGGAAATCACCTCTCGCATCTTTACGTGCTTTTTCCCCATCTTTAGTATTAGCAGCTGAGCCCATCACCTGACACCACTTGGGGGGTTGCCTCTGTTCACTAAGCAATGGAACACATGCATCACAGCTGATTTCTGGAAAGGCTGCACCCACCCACTCCACACAGTGGCCGGCTGACCACACTGCAGTCGACCACCTGTCTCCTGGTAATGCTGGCCACAGCAAGTACTCACCTGAGTGAAAAATTGCAACTTATTATTTTAACTTGCAGTTCTTTTGAGAGACTGAGACTACAGTTTTCTTTCACAATCAACTTTGGCAATGATCTTTCTAGAACTGGAATGGAGAACAAGAATCACTGAAATTTAGTTAACCTCCACTGTAACAGACCACCTTAAGAGACCCAAGCAAAGTCCCAAATGGAGTGAGGCTTAAAGCCCGTGAACAGATCAGTGCTAACTAAATCGCCACTGGCATCTGCTGTGTGGCTCTGTCACATCACTGCCCAATCTGAACGCCTGACAGCCTGTAGGAGCATGGGGGGCACATGGCCCTGTCTGCTCCTTCCTGGGGGGGAGACCCTGTCTGGCTCAGCTGTGTCTCCAGAGCCTTCTAGGGCACCTGGCACACAGAAGGCCCTCAATACACACTTGCTGCATGTCCGAGTGATCAGGAAGGAATGACTAGGAGGGAGGAGTGTCTGTTCTCCCTGCTCTCAGTTCTGTTCTTCGCTATGTCACTAAATAGCAAATCCCTTTCTCTCAATTGTCCGCATTTTAAGCAGTGAGCCCAGACTACAGCAGCGGTTCCTTCTAACTCTGAAATTCTGTGAACACTCTTAGCTCTTCTCTTGCTTGAGTTTCCTCATCAATGAAACAAGATGGAAACGCTGACTTCCTAAAAGGTTGCCAGAAAAGAGGACAGGGTGCTCCGTTACAGGTGAATATGAGACAAACAAGGGATCTATTTGCGGTATAGGCACGCCCCAAATACCTCACGGGCACCATTAATAATCAGAGCACCGAATGGCCCACGATGTGTAGCTGGATCAGTTTATCGTGTGTGGAGTTGTGTTTCCACGTGGAAGATGATTGTATGGGCATTGATTTGACCAGTTTACTGAGCAGACTAGCTCCTGGTGATGCAGCAGAGAATGAAATCAGCAATGTCCTCGTTTTCATCAGGCTTAGCCTCCTAGTTAGCAACAACAACAGATGCCTAAATTATCCGGAGGTCACACGCAGAAGGCAGCGGAGGGAATTAGGCAGTTTGATGAACTCAGCCCCGTGCACCTGACAGCCCCCACCATGATGCACAAAACTGATGCTGACTGCAAAGGCCCTGCACCCACTCAAAGAGAAAATGAGTGCCTGCTTGCATGGGAGAGAGCTGCCAGTCATTTGCCTCACATTTCAGCTCGAGCAGGGCTGCCACCAGAGCTTCCCGACAGCCAGGAGAAAGTTCTAGGCAGGGATGCATCTACGAAAAAGGGGTTTCTATTTCTCGGTCCTACTCACCGGTCCAGCTGGGTAGGGTCCCGACAGCTCTCACTCGTGAACTTTGAGCTGAAATAATGAGAATGGGTGTGCTGCTTCAGAATACCTCTGCAATCAGCGGGCACGTCTCCATTTGGGACTTTTCCGGGGTCTGTTAAGCTCATGGCGGGTCACCACTCTTCCACCCCTGGCAGCCCGGACAAATCCGCCTCATCTCTGTGGTTACCTTCATGATCATATTGGCTTCCAGGTTGCTTCTCTACCCCATGGTTACTCTGGTTTCTCCGATCATGAACCTCTGCCTTATTGCCAAGTTCATGCGTTTGTCCCACCCCCTTTTGCTACTCCAAGTGTGGTCCTCAGACCAGCGGGATTCATATCACCTGGGAGCCAGTCAGAAAGCCAGGGTCTCGGGCCCCAGCCCTGATCTGCCATCGCCCAGGGGAAGACCATGGCCTTGCCCCAGAACACTCTGTGTACTGGCTCGCTTTCTTTGACAAGCCAGACTTCCGTTTGATTGAATACACAGGTCTCTCGTGTGCTACAGGAGTTGCTGGGAAGCTCACTGATATCTTTCTCAAGTAAAAACAGAGCAGCTTGTGGAGTTGCTTTCTTTCTTTTTTTTGATTTTTAAAAATCATTTTCAATTCAGCATAGCTATAGTTCTAGAAGTGTCTGTGGTTCTTGGTTTACAAAAGCTCACCACAGAGGCCGGGGGGACTTTCATCTGGGTGGAGGAGAGGCAGTTCTGTGACACAGCAGGAAGTGCCCATGAAATGCCTGTCAGAGAAGCCTCGGGCGCACTGGTGGCTTCCGTGTCAATGTTGTCACGTGAGGAATCGCTGCCCCTCTGGCCCCACCAGATGGAATTCCCAGAGCTCTGTGAGGCCCCCGGAGTTAGGACAGGCAAGGAACCGAGCTCACACTCGCTGCCAAGGGCTTCTCCGAGCCTCAGCCAGACGCCAGCCGAGCAGCAGCTCACCCATGACGAGGAGAGCACACGTGTTCACATGCGGCGGCGGCAGATGCGTTTACTCACGGCCTCTTTCATCATGTCACTCTCTCCAACATAATAAGCAGAGGTACTCAGCAGTTCTGCCTTTGAAAAGCCCAGACTCCCTCCAGGGTGGGGCGTAAGGGTGGACACCCACATGCACAATGCGGAGAACCCAGCCCAGACACTGGAGCTGGTAGGGGGTAGGCGTGGAGGGGAGGCTTCAGAGACTTGGCTCCGGGAAGGCTCAGAACCGCTTCCAGCGCGAGCATGGACCATCCACCAAAGGTGGCAACTGGGCCCTGTGCATTGATGTGGAGCCTTTGATCTGAGGTTGGTAAACCTCGTTTCCGTACCAGTCACAAAGAGCTGCGGCCCACTTTCTAGCCAGAGGCCCGGGAGATTAGGGGAGAACAAAGGTAGGTGTGGAAAGCGCTCCCAGGTCTTCAGGTGTGGCCCACTGTGGACTCAGCTGGTCCCACAGATCACTGGGCCTGACCTCGTCCCATGGGGGAAATGAAAGTCCCCAAGGAGGATGGGGCTTGTCCGGGGGTCCCAGGGCCTCTTCTGGCCCAACACGACGAAGGGTTTCAGGTTGTGGGCCTTGAACGCTTTCTGGTTTCAGGCTGAGGCTCTGGATTTGCCCAGGCAGTGGAGCAGTCATGTCCAACACCTCCCGCTTCTGGGAAGCTCAGGGAAGAGGCCTTCTGTTCCGGTCTTCTCCCTACTGCCCTGGGCCAGGTTGCCTCTGGATAAACTGCGCCCTGGTCCCCTGCCCGGGACCCCTTCTTAGCTCCCTGGACAGCCCGTGCCCCAGGCTGCCCTCTCTAGCACCACTCCTGGCTTCCGTGGCACACCGCACGCCACCCCGCCTGACCACATTACCAGGGCCCTGGGGACAGCCAACAAATCCCCTCTCCCTGAGTACCCAGCGCGGAGCCGGGCGCACACACCGGGCACTCCCACAAACGCTGGCGGGCAGGACTGCGGAGTGACCCCTCTCTCCTTTCTTCCCTGACAGATTCAGAGCCCAGCACCTTGGACTCCCAGTCTTCCACCACCCTGTTCCTCTCCTCCGAGGAGCCGGGCCCCTCCACCGCCGCCCTGCCGTCGCCCGCCTCCTCCTGCGAGCCCCAGGCCTTCTCCCCCGGCCCCGCTGCCGCCGCCGTGCTGCCCGCCCTGCTGCCGCCGCTGCCCGCAGCCGCCGCGCCCCCTGGCCCAGGCGCTCCCCGGCGCGCGGGCCTCTACGCCGTGGTGGCCACCTCTCCTGACGCTGCCGCGCGCCTCGACTGGCTGCCCGCCTGCCCCTCGGCCACCTCTCCCGGCGTCCGGGCAGAGGAGCGGGAGCGCCTGGCGCCGGCCCAGGGCCCCGAGAGGGGCCGCGGCCCGCGCCCCGGAGCAGCGGGCAGGGAGGAGGCGGCCGAGGACCCGGGCGCCTCGCCGTCGCCCTGCGCCCGGCCCGCCGCTGCCGCCGCGAGCTTGGAGGCCAACGTCGGGGACATCCTGGTGGAGCTGCGGACGATGAACGGGCACCTGGACGTCATAGCCAGGGCCCTCACCAAACTGGCCTCGTCCCTGGGGCCCCCGCCGCAGCCCCTGCCCGATTCCCCGGATGCCAACTGATCTGGCGAGGCCGGGCCGCCTGGGACAAAGGGACACTCCCCGCATGCCTGTGTCCCAGAGCCTCGCAAACTCAGCGAGAGAGCTCAGCCGGGAATGGACATGGCCTTGCACGCGAGCCTGGACGGCTGGTGCAGCCTAGCCTGCAGCCACTCTACCCGGACCCTTCCAATGCCCCTTCTCACAGCCTCAGGTTGGTGGTGTCCGGGGCTCCCAGACGGCGCGTGGCCCCTTCACGCCGGACACCTGAGGAAGGCGCAGGTGGGAGAGCCTCAGGCTTCCTCTACTGCGGCCTTGAGGGTCACTTGCACACGTTTCTTTTGTTAAAATTTATCTTTTGGAAACATAAATTTATTTTTTTTTCCTGTTATAACCACATTTCAAGAAGTTTGGAAAAAAATAGAGAAGTGTAAGAAAGTGATGTATTTGGGGGGAGTGGGGGGTATTTAAGTCTTTCTTTTGAATAAGAAAGTATTTTGTATACTAAATAAAGTCTTTATATATATTCATTTTCTGGGCGTTGGCCTCTCCACACACACTTCTCCCTGTGCCCTCACCCCCTGCTTTCTGCTCTTAGCCTCTGTCCCAGTGCGGCTTTTCTCAGGCTTCTGAAGAATACCTCCTGATGGCTCTGGTCTAAAGCCCCGACGTGTCCCTAAGTTTGGTAACAGCACCCACCCCCCTTTCCTCAGGACCAGAGTGGAAACATTCACAGCAGCTCTGGACAGCGGGCACCCTTAGCACCACCCTCCTCAGTCGCGAAAACCAGTAGTGTCTGCAGACACTGCCCGTGTCCCCCTCCCTCCCCGGGTTGAGTCCTGCTTCGGACACCCGGGATGACCCACACCCTCTGCGATCGAGCTCCCGGTAGTGAGGCAGGGCTCTTCCACCTGGCCTGCTGCAATTAGCAGACATGACTCCCTCTCTCTCCCAGGAGTCTGGAGACACACTGTGCAGGGTACCAGTCTGCCTGTGCAGGGTACAAGTCTTCCTGTGTGCATTTGCAGGACTCGCACGGGGCTGGGGACAGCCAGCTCTCTGCAGCTCTGTGCCCCGCTGTGCCTCCAAGACCCTGGTGTGCAGGAACCACGGGCGAGTGCCAGAGAAATTGTGCCTTCTGCGCCTGCAGGCTGAGACTCAGTATTTCTAACCAGCCCCCCCCCCCCCCCCCCCCAACGAGAGACACTAATGCTTCTGGCCCAAGCCTCCGTTTGAGTAATGAGGGGTTGTCTGCCCTGGGATTCCCGCCAGTTCCGTTTGCCGGTGTTCCCCTGGGAACTTCTGCTTCTCTTTGTATCCAATAGCTACCTAGATTCCTTAGTCTCTAACCAAAACTTTCAATGCAAGCTCTTTGGGGCGACTTTTAGTTTTATTTATTTATTTATTTATTTGAGACTGGGTGTGTTGAGTCTAGCCACTTGCTTCTAAAGGAGTTTCAATGAAGTTTATTCCAAATTCGACAAACATTTATTGAGTGCTACAATGCTGGTGCCTCGGGGGACACGAAGATGAAAAGGCTGAGGTCCCTGCCCTGCAGAGACTCCCAGCCCAGAGGCTCACACAGAGAGGGATTAGCCACAGCTCCAGTGTGTATACAATTTGGAGGGGCTCTGGGAAGCAGCAGGGTGTGGCGAAAACAGTATTCCCCCGGAGGCCTGGCTTCTTGTGGTTGGACTTGGGGAGCGATCTTTAACCCCTCTGAGCCTCCGTCTCCTAATCTGTGGCAAATGGAGAGGGAGCAACCCCTGCCCTCCCTGAGCCTGCCTCTGGACAGCAGTGCCGTCCACAGGCGGGCGCGCGCTTGCTTCTGTTACTTGCTCTGTCCCCGGTGCTGTGCCGTTAGGGTGCAGCGCTGATGGACAGCAGAGTTGTACGCTGGGACCGAGCTGCAGCACTTCCGTTTCTAAGGGACTAAGGCCTCCCTCCTTTCTTGTTTTCAAGAAGAGAATCCAAACATTTTTAAAAATTTATCTATTTGAGAGGCAGAGTTACAGACAGAGAGAGGGGGAGAAAGACAGAGAGAGAGAGAGAGAGGGAGAGAGAGAGAGAGGTCTTCCATTGGCTGGTTCACTCCCCAAATGGCTGCAATGGCTGGAGGTGGCTGATGCCATCTTCTACTGCTTTCCCAGGCCCCTCAGCAGAGATGCTGGATCAGAAGAGGAGCAGCCGGGACACGAACCAGCATTCCATGCACTGCAGCTGGAGGCTCACCCTATAATGCCACAGCATCGGCCTCTCTCTCTCAAGCACTCTTTCACCCAAACTTTAGCTGACTTCCTTTTCATCAGACTAAAACAACAAAAACCCAAATTTTTCAGGAATGAAGAGGGACTGACCTGTAAATCCTAAAAACAGATGCAGTAAATGAACCCTTTGACTAGTGCGCATCTAGGTAGTGGTTAGATATAAAACACACCCAGAAAGTTCCACGCCCCCTCCCCCGAGATAACCACTGTCAACTACTCTTTGAAACATTTGTGTCTCTGTGTAAGTTTTACTTAACTGTGATCATAATGTGCTTTCTGATCTGCAGTCTGTTTTTAAAATCCTGATAATAGGTGATGAAAAACTTTCTGCTAAAGAAAAAGGAAGGAAGGAAGGAAGGAAGGAAGGAAGGAAGGAAGGAAGGAAGGAAGGAAAAGAAAGAAACAGAGAGACAGAGAGACAGAGAGAGAGACAGAAAGAGAGACAGAGAGAAAGAAAGAGAGACAGAGAGAAAGAGAGAGAAAGAGAGAGAGAGAAAGAAAGAGAGAGAGGGAGGGAGGGAAGAAAGAAAGAAAGAAAGAGAAAGAGGGAGGGAAAAAAGAAAGAAAGAGAGAGAGGGCGGGAGGGAGGGAGGGAGGGAGGGAAGAAAGAGATAGAGAGAGAGGGAGGGAGGGAGGGAAGAAAGAAAGAGCGGGGGAAGGAGGGAAGAAAGAGAGAGAGGGAAGGAGGGAGGGAAGAAAGAAAGAAAGAAAGAAAGAAAGAAAGAAAGAAAGAGAGGGAGGGAGGGAGGGAGGGAAGGAGGGAAGAAAGAAAGAAAGAAAGAAAAGAAAGAAAGAAAGAAAGAAAGAAAGAAAGAAAGAAAGGGGGAGGGAAGAAAGAAAGAGAGGGAGGGAAGGAGGGAAGAAAGAAAGAGAGAGAGAGAGGGAGGGAGGGAAGAAGGAAAGAAAGAAAGAAAGAGAGAGAGAGGGAGGGAGGGAGGGAAGAAAGAAGAGAATATTGGGGCTGACCCAAGTAACTGGGTTCCTGCCACCCATGTGGGAGAACAAGATCGGAGTCCCAGCTCCCAGCTTTGGTATGGCCCAATCCCAACTGCTCTGGTCATTTAGGGAGTCTCTGTTTATGTTTTTGTTTTTTGTTTTTCTCTCCTCTCTTTCTCTCAAATAAATAAGTAAAAATAAAAAATTAAAACAGATTTTAAAAAAATGTCGGGGCTGGTATTGTGGCACAGCAGGTCGAGCTGCTGCTTGTGACGCCTGCATCTGGTATCAGAGCACCGACTTGAGTCCCAGCTGCTCCGTTTCTGATCCTGCTTCCTGCTAATGTGCCTGGAAGGGCAGTGGATGTTGGCCCAGGTCTTTGTGTCCCTGGCTTCTGCCTTTGGCCTGGCTCAGTCCTGGGTGTTGTGGATTCTTGGGGTGTGGACCAGTGGATGGAGGATCTCTCTGTCACCTGTCTTTCAAATAAATAAATACATCTTACAAAGAAATAAAAGGACAATGAAGTATTGACTTTTGCTGATTCCCGGAGAGAGCTAATAATGTTAGATCTTTAAAAGGCAAATCTAAAAAAAATGTTATTTATGAAGCAAAATGTATGCAACCTATTCTCTATTTATGCTGTCAACTTTTCACTGTGATAAGCCATGCTGAGGTGACTGTATCAGAGTATCCATGTTTTTGCTCTTCTCCACTTGTGCTAAGTTCCCAGAGGTAGGACTGCTGGGTCCACTCCTGCTTCTTGATTTCGGTCTCTGCTGCTGTGGCTTCATCAGGCTCCAAAAGGAGAAGTGAATGATCAGCTCCTGCTCGGGGCCCAGGTGTGCGTCCATTCAAGAAGCCAAATAAAAGGCTGGCTTCTGAAGGTGAAACTTCAAAATCGCATGCAGCAGTCAGAGCAGAGATGTGCAAAACCGCCATGAAGAGCCGGCTCGGGGTGGCCACTCAGATAGGGCACTGGTCATGGGCAGTGCAGGAAACAGAAGCAGTCTAGCTTTTTCAAATCAGGGGTACCTAATTCGGGAGTTGGAAACAAGGGTGTTGGGGGAGCCATGGCATTAAGGTGGTTACCCAGAGACTCGCAGCCGCAGGAAAGGGCCACCTGCCCCGGGCTGGAGGGCCCATGCAGAAGCTGTCTGGGGGACCAGGATCGGTGTGATCCTCAGGCTCTGGCTGAAGGACTGAATTGCACCAGATGAACCCAGGAGCAACACTGGTGGGTCACAGCCTGAAACCACCACTGTCACATCACCCTCAAATGTCACTGGCGTCCTCTTGACTCCCCGGGAGGACCCCTGGAAGCCAGAAGGGAAGAAGTAAGAGTGGTTTCTCCCTCTTCCCACCGCCCAGCCTCTGCCCAGGGCCTCCTTTTCCCAGAGGCTGACTGGAAGCCCCTTGGAGAGAGTCTGGGAAGTGGGGGCTGTCCCACCCTCTTTGATAGAGCATTGCAAAGGAGCTGGGGGGACGCAACTGAACACGAAAGGGCATATGCCCTGCAGATAGGACCATGAGCCACAGCAGTGATAAGGCCCAAAGCAAGCGGCTACCAGTTGGAGAAGGGGCTGGACGTAGGTCCCATGATAGGCACAACTCCCGGCTTTCCCAGTCTCCGCCACTCAGCAGTCGGGGGCGGTGCAATGGTGCCTGTCCCCTAGCAACGGCTCTACCACAGATGACATGTGGGCTGGGTTCCTCAGCCTCTGGGGTTGGGGTGGGCAGGCTGTTCAGACAAGGATAAGAGCAGCTTGACCAGGAGACACTGCCCCTTTGGGGGACAGGAAGCCGGCTGCCCTTAAGACATTTGTCTTAGTCCTTTCCTGCTGCTGTAACCAAGTACCCAAGACTGGGCAACTTACAAGCCACAGAAATGAGCCAACATCCAGGGGCCAGCAGGTCCAGTGTCTGGTGAGGACCCAGTCCCTGCTTCCAAGATGGTGCCTCTGGCTGCTTCCTCACGTGGCAGAAGGTGGTTGGGCACAAGGGCAAAAATGGCCTTGTTCATTTCCTGCAGCACTTTCACCAGGGCACTAATCCACTGATGACGGGACAGCCCTCTCAATACTGTCACATTGGGTCCCAGGCTCCAACACACAGGTTTGGAAGAACACACTGGAACCCTAGCAACCCAGCTCCCAGGGCCCAGCTCTTGCCACTCCCCTCGGCAGAAGGACATCTGCACTAACGTGGACATCTGCACCAACGTGCACCTCGGGCTGTGTGTTCTGTAGCCAGGAACTCACTGATGGCTCACAGCAGCCCCTAACCAAGGTTGGGCATCAGGGCCTGTCATCCTCATTTCACCCACCAGAAACAGAGGCACAAAGAGGCCATGTGACCTGCCTACTGCCACACAGCTCATCACTAACAAAAGCCTGGATCTGTCTCTGTCCAGCGTCTGGATCCCTCTCCTGGGAGCCGCACCTCTTCTCCCACCAGAGACTTCCTGTTCCTTTGATTAGTAGTTCAAAGCCCCAGAACCATTCAGCGGCTGTTGGCTTGTGGATTTCCCCTTGGGTGGCAGCAAAGCTGTTCTCTGGAAGTATTCCTTCTCTGAACGAAATAGAAAGAGCCAGGAAACTGGGAAAATAAATGACCTCCCAACCAGCACCACCGTCCACAGCATCAATGGCTGCGCCCTTCCTGGGGGCCGGTGGGGGAGAGGGAGGAGGCACTGAGGACAAAACAAGGTGCAGGAAAGATGAGGGGGAGGCCTTGGTGGCTTTGAAGCATCCATGAGCCTGCAGGTTCTTCATGGTCAATGTCATTAACCACATTACATGCACACAGCCCATTGCATGCTGTTCAGCCCCTCAGCCACCTGACTTAAACAAGCAATGCTGCCCAGAGAACCAGCAAATGCAAGGTTTCTGCAGGTCTCTGTGGTGACTGCATAAAACTGCCAAGGCCCAGGGGCATTGGCCACCAAATTCTTGCTAAGGTTCCTAGACAACAAGGTTCCCCCTGCTCCTTTGTTCCTGCAGACTGGGTGAGGCTGTCTGGGTACCCAGGGGCCCGAAGCCATTTCTGTGAAGTAGAAGTGCAAAGCTCTGTTGCGAAGCCACTGGGGAGCATCTTCTGAGGCTCTTGGCTCTGGCTGCTTCTTCCAAGTTGCATGAGATGCTGTTCCCACTGCCCATGTGCTGGCTGGAGGCTGCTCACCCTCGGGTCCAGCCGTCTCTTCCAAGCAGTAACTGTGTCCTACCCATCACCTTCTAGGCACGCAGCTGATGCTCAACAAATGTTGATAGAGGGTGCAATCCTGGGGTCCTGCCTGGCAGTGGTGAGCTCCATCCCTCCCTTCTCCAGGGCTGCCCAGGATGCCTGGATGGAGATGAAGCCGTGTGTGCTGGCCGGCCTGGCGCTGGCTGGTGAGGGAAGGTCATGACGACCTGTCTCCACGGCAGCTTCCAGGCCTCGCCTTTGCTTGTTTTCTGGGAGTCTCAGTGTCTGCCCACAATGGCATGGCTCCGTCAGCCGCCCGGATTCTTGGCGCAGCTGAGCAGGCCGCATAGCTTGTTCCGTGGTGAGCACGGCAGGATGGCCAGCGCCCCTGGCTGACGAGCCTTCCTCCTGGGTCTTCCTGAGCAGGGCTTGTGCCAGTCACCCTGATTCCAAAGGCGGGTTTTCTGAAGGGGGTGTGGGGGTGGTTACCTTGAACTTGGCTGTCCTTTGGGCTACAAGGAACCAACAGGACAGGTTTTATCCACCTTTCCCCTGACGTCCCACTTTGTGCCATAAAGGGCTGGAGATGCCCAGGCAGAGTGTCATTTGGGAGGGAGCTTGGACCTCATCAGGCCTGGCCCCCTGCACCTCCCAGACAGACGCCAGAGGCCTCCCAGTGCATGCGCTGGGCTACTGAGCAAAGGCACAGCAGAGCGGGGATGGCACCTGGTACCTCCCGAGGCCCGGAGCCCGTCCTGGCGCCTTGTACTGAGTCATCCCAGCAGTGTCGCACCCACCCAGGCTGGTGAGCTGTGCAGGAGTGGAGCTGCCTGGAACTGAGAGGCCACCTCCTCCCCCGTGGTCTTCTCCCCTGAGCAGGTCTCACACACACACACACACACACACACACTCACTCACACACTCACACCCATGCACACATGGGAAGGGGCTCAACGTTTTGAAATGAAAAAGATTTCAGTTTATCTAAACCAGGGGCTGTCCAGTGGTGGCTGAGGACGTGGTCACGCATAGCCTGCAGACTCAGAAGGAAATCGGAGTAGCAGAAAGCTATATGACAGAGACCATATGTGGCTCTCAAAGCAGAAAATATTTACTCTGGCAGTCGACAGCGAAAAAGTTGGCCAGTCTCAGGCCTGGACGGTCCCTGTGCTGGTCTACCCAGTGGTGGCTAAGCGCCTTCCCAGGATGCCTAGGGCGCGCTCTCTGCAGGCAGATCTGGGCACCTGCGCGGGACTCAGGCGCTGACACGTAGAACCCCCAGCTCTCCTCCTTCTCCAGCACTCATCAAATGTCCCCGTGACTTTTCTGAGAAGCTCCTTGCTGTTGTTCATCTCTTCTCTCCCCGGGGATTAACCACGTGGTGGAACTCCCCATCGGGACGCTTCCACAGGTGGACGAGGTGCGCATTCGCTGCTGGCCCTCCCCCGGCGTGGGGAGGCAGGGCCGGCGGCCAGGGGCCTGAGAGCAGACAGCTGCGGAGTGCGACCAGGTCCTTCCCGTCAAAGCAAACTGCATCTGAGGACTTCTATTTCCTCCCCACCACGGCAAGCTTCTCAACTAGTTCCTGTCTAGCCAGGCCGCTCATTTCTTTAGAGTCACCGAACCAGAATAACCACAAATCAAGCCGGAAGTGCACGATAACCTGCTGAACCCGGCACAGGCTTGGCTGGGCTTCCCCGAGCCAGCAGACGCGACGACGGCCTTGTCGCTGCAGCTGGGGAGCAGCCAGCCGAAGCAGAAAGCAGATTCGCTTCCTCGGTGGGAGAAGGGATGAGGAGAAGGACTCACGGACGCCCAGGACCACGAATGTTCAGGCTTGCCTGCCTGCCTTAGCTGTTCACGGCCGTTAAAGATTTATGGGCAAGCCGTTTGAGGTTCCAAATACAAGATGACAACAGGAGCCGCCCAGTGTACGGTGGCGCTGGGCTTCATGCGGGGGCAGGACGTGCTGGCGAGCTCCCCCCTCTGAGACCTCAGAAGTTCTCTTCATTGGCTCCAGCCAGGGCCGCAGTCACGGTGCACTTCGTGGGCTCATAAATATCACATTATTAGACAAAAGCCCCAATCCTTCTCCTACTGATTAGGCCCAGATTGGTCAGGCCATAAATCAATGCTGAATAAGAACTATAAAGTTGTGAATCAATGTGTCCCAGCTCTCCAAACTGGAAAGAGAAAGCTGGAATAAAATACCTGGAGGTCTTCCAAGATCCTTCCTCCTCCCCGTCTTTCCCCACCCCGCGCCTGTCGCGGGTGTGCTCTCTCTTGCTCTTTGTCCTGGCCACGGACAACGTTTCAGGCTGGGACACTGGGTCCAGAAGGGCAGCTGAAGGAACAGGGGCTGCCCTGTTGCTTTTCCTCCTTGGGCTGACCTGCAGCTCTCAGAGGTCTCCCCGGTCAGGGTCTCCACCTGTGACAGATGGGTGGGGGATGGCGTTTGTCGCCTGTGCCACAGAGACGGGAAGGGAGCAGGATGTTCCACGTGCGGTCACGTCACCTCTGGTTGATGAGCGGATGCTCAGGTCTGATTCACTGAAGGGCTCTGAGCCCGTGCATTGCCAAGCTGCGGGTAACAGTGTACTCGCCTCTCAGAACTGCGTGCCGTACTCAGAGGTGCACGGTGGCAGCGCCGTGCAGAAGAGGCGGCTTTGAAACAGGTACAGTTTTACGGGACTGCGAGGTAGTGAGCCAGGAAGGCTGGTTCCTGCAGCTGATGAAAGTGTCTTCCCTCCCCACCACACCCCCAACTCCAAGTCTGGAGCATCCGGGGCGTTCCATCTTTTGCCAGTTCTGACGTCATTGCTCCACTTTCTGGGAAGGCATGCCATCCTCAACACGAGCTGTAAGAACTCACGTGATCAGCAGCAGAATAACAAGGCAACCCTCAGAATAGGAGAAGATATTCCTAGATCATCTATCTGATAAATGATTAGCATCCAGAATATAAAGATCACTGCTAAAACTCGATAGCATAAAACAAACAACTTAATTTAGAAATGGGCTGAGGTCTTGAATCGGTATTCCTCCAGAGAAGATATGCAAATGGCCAATAAACACGTGAAAAGATGCTCAGCAGGGAATCACAATTCAACAACTACAGTGAAATACTACCGCACACCCATAAGGAAGACTACCGATACTGCAAAAACAAAAAACCCAACAACACCAGAAAATAACCAGTGTTGGGAAAGGTGTAGAGAAACTGGAAGGCTTTCGCATGTTGGTAAGAATGTAACGTGGAGCAGCCACTGTGGGAAACAGCATAGCAGTACCTCAAAAAATTGAAAATAAAATGATCGTACAATCCATCAGTTCCAATCACGTGTCCATACCTGAAAGAATTGAAAGCAGGCTCTCTAACAGATATTCGTACTCCCAAGTTCATTGTTCACCATGGCCAACATGTGGAGGTGACTCAAGGGTCCACTGACAGGTGGATGGATAAATAAAATGTGGTGTATCCAAACAAGCGGATATTATTCTGTCTTAAAAATGAAGGCCCTTCCGACACATACAACAACATGGATGACACGTGAGGACCCTACATGAAGTGAAGAGCATCCAGTCACAAATACCACATGATTCCACATCCAGGAGGTAGGTGGAGATGTCTACAACATAGAGGAAGTAGAACAGTGGTTTCCCGGAGCCGGGGGCGGGGAAGAGACTGGGAAACCAGTGGTTAATGAGAACAGAGTTTCAGTTTTACGGGATGAATAGAGTTGTGGAGATGAACCCTGGTGGTGGCTGTACGATATTCTGAACAGTCTTAATACCACTGGAGGTCTACACTGAAGATCATGAAGGTGTTGGATTAGGCTACGTGTATTCACCACAATAAAAATGGAAACAGATGCCACATACTTTTACTAATCTAAATAAAATAAGCCTTCTAAATATATGGTACACAGCCTAAAATTGTTTAAACATGTAATGACGCTGCTTGGGTACAGCTCTACTATCAGTAGACCTTTGAGTGAGCACGGAAGTGATGAACTTGACTTTCTAGGGAATTCTTTTTTTTTTTTTTTTTTGCCACTTAATATTCCTTTTAGCTTCTAGATCTGAGGGCCCAGAGAGGGGATATAGAAGACTGTATAAATAACCTCAATTCTTCATCCCTCTTGTATCCCTGCCCTTCACCACGAAACTTCATGTTGTTCTCCAACACCATCTCTGGGCTTGGTCATGGTACTGTTTGGGCCAACAAGTGAAAGTGGAATTGCTGGGTGTTACTTCCAAACCTGGATCTCAGGAGGCCTTGTGCATCTCTCACTGCCACGACAAGATGTTCAAACCATCCCATGGGAGGAGGAGACACTGAGGACCAGAGGCAAGCCATCCCCGCTGTCCCAGCCAAGGCCAGCCCAGAGCAGCCAACTGCTGGGTGACTTCCGGCTATGGGAGTACTGGCCAAATGGCAGAGCCACCTAGCTGACCCCCAGCTCACCCCTCCTGTTTGCTGTTGCGTGTCCCTGAGGTTTGGTGAGTGTGAGGCAGTATTACTCTGGAAGTAGATGACTGATAAGGAGAATGACCCTGCACGAGCGTATGTATAGCTATGTATTTTAATCACAGGTTTTTCCCTCGTTTCAATCAACTGCCCAAATACATTCGGGACAGTGTTAGATGCATACCCAGCACTCATTCTCCTCTCTTTCCTTAATATCGAAAGTACACACCCAGCTAAAAACCAGAAAGGAGCTGTCACGGGATACCTTCTTTAGCCAGAGAGAAACGTTGGATGGGGCTCCCTAAAGGAGGTGGGGTCTGCCTTTTCCCTCTTCCTCCTGCCTAGAAGGAGAGAAGCTGACGCTGCGGCATATCACAGCCCCGAGGTGACAGGATAAGCTGCGAATGGTTGAAAGGAAACATAGAAAGAGCTTGATCTTTGATGGGACAGCCACAGTACCAGCCCCGGGCTTCCTTCTTTATGTACTTCTAGTTAAAAAAATCAGACTACTCAACTATTTATGCCACTCTTTTTTTTAGCCTTATCTTACTTGTAGCTTATTGTAATTCTTCATACCATTCGCTGGCACCCACATCATCCTTGTTTGCAAGAAAGTCATTAGAACAATTAAAGATGTGTTCTAAAGATAGTTCGTAGACAAAATGTGACTGCTAATCACTACATCACTTTATCAATTATACACATCAACTACAAATAGCCTTCAGATGTTTATGTTGGTGTATGTTGTTCAAAGTTTGTGATGTTCTCACTGCGTCTTCTTCAACACACTTCTGATTGGTAACCCCATATCCATAGTACACTAAGGGAAACTGAGGCAAGGGGTGGATTAGCGAGTTATTCAAAGGAAAACAACCTGTTAGGAAGGCAGCCAGGGGAGGGACTTGAAAACAGGTTCCCCAGCCATCTGGAGGAAGGATCTGATGTGTATCTTCCCAAGAGCAAACCACAGAGACTGAATTTCTGAATTGTAGGTTGTGCTGCATTTCTGCTTTCCCTGAGCAGAGACTGAAAACCCTGACTTTTCTTTTTAACCCCGCAGGGACAAACCAAGACTGAAAGCCACCGCAGTCCAGGACAAGTAGGGACAGAGACATAAAAGACAACCCACTGTCTTTTGTGTCCACAAAATTATTTGCTCCATCCTGGCTGTTCCATGGCCGAGTGGAGTCAGTGGGTTGTAGGTCTGCCTTCCCAGGGCTTCCTGTTGAGTGCAACAAGAGGCATGGCTACATGTATTTTCTTTATGCATCCCTGGCAGGGCTGCTCAGTACAGCTGTGCAGGTTAGGTTGAGGAGTGAGAGAAATACACAGTCATCAAGCAGCAGGCCCCACGAGATTATGGTACACGAGAGGAAGTGCCTGTCTCTAATTTGCACACAGATATTTTGTGGGATAATGACCTTGGTCCTTGGCTCTCAGGGCACAGTCCACGCTGCTCATTTGATAAATGAATAACTCTCAGATGACTGCTTCTTTCTGAAGCTCATTTTGATCAAGTTTTACCAGCAATAAAGTGTTTCTGGGGTGGAAGTGGTGAGTGTGACAGAAGCCCAACTTTCTTCTTTCCAGGCTGCTACATAGTATTCTCAGAAGTGGAGCAACCTTTTCAAAGCTCAGAGGATAGAAAAATAAGACTCCTAAATAGCTACTGTTTTTTAAACACTTATGTATCGAATAGAAGGGCATTTACAGGGTGAGCTCCTGTAATCCTGACTGTAGAACTATGACGTGTCTCTGTTAACACTCCCTTCCCAAAGCCGAGGAAATGGGGTTGAAAAGGGAAGCTGACTGCTCCAGGTCGCACAGCACGGGGCGCAGGGCACCAAAGCTTGGACCTGAAGCCGGGCTGGGCTTTTCTGAGTCTGAGCCCTTCTTTCTCTGTCCTCCAGTTTCCCAAACACGTAAATTCTTCGTCACTGGTGCAGGTGCAGCAAAAACAGAGGTGCTCACCCATTACCTCCTGGACTCCCTTAAATCTTCCACCTTGGTGTGCAGTGAGGTTGCCTCCACCAGCATATGGGCGAAGGACAGCCGGTCTCAGGTGTAGCGTCTCATAATGTTCTAGGTAAACCGCCATACTTCTCCTCCTGTGCTGCAGTGAGCCCGGAGACCCACCTCAGACCGGAGGGCGCCCCAAGGAGCCACCTAGTCTGCATATGTCACCGGGCGTCCAGGAAGTGCGTGTGGCATCTCAGTAGAGGGTATCCTGTCATAACCAACATGGCGGAAACGAGAACGCTTCTCTAGTTGTTCACACGGAACGAAATGCTGCCTTGACCTTCATCGCGACCCCGAGAGACCCATAGGGATGGAGAGCCCCATTTTGTAGGAGAGGAAACCGAGGCTTGAGGAGTGAAATGATTTGCTCAAGACCACACAGTTGGTCGGTGGTCAAACCAAGGTTAGGCTCTTGGTATTTTTCCCACACCCTGCAATTTTATAACTTCCTAGCTTGATGTTATAAAAGCAAGCAGTAACCACAGAGGGAATGAGGGTCCCACTGTATAGAGTTCTGCAGATTAAATTAAACACCTTGAATGACTGTAAGGCTAGGTAGCCAGTACAGACAGGTGTAATACATTCCAATGGTTCATATTCTTAAGTCAACACTGCTGGCGTCCTGTGGCTGCTCAGACTCTTGGGTGGTCCTGGAGGGGGGTCCCAAGCCTACCTCGTGGGCAGTCCAGTGTATGGATCTCCAACCTGAACCGCAGGCTTTGAATTAAAGACAAAAAGTCGCTTTCTCTGGGTGAAAATCCTCGGTCCCACTAGGAGAATCGGACTTGGACTCCCTTCCTCATCCGTACACAATCAATAGCATTTGATTTTTAAGCAGTTCTTTGCAGTATACAAAACACACCTCTCTCCAGGATCTCATTTAGTTCCCATGCAAACTGGTCATGTATTTCACTTGGTGGGGCGAGGTGAAACTCAGAAAGACTGACGCGTATGAAGATACCAGGGTCCTGCTTCTGAGAATAAAATCTGCCTCTTATTGAGCGCACACTCTGTGCACTGTCTCACAGCCCTACAACAGTCCCCTCCCCATCACTGGTTTTGCTGTGACCATCCTATAGTGAGGAATGTGAAGAATGGAAAATTCAGAAACGTGTTGGAGGACATTGAGATAAGAAGGCTCCCATGGGGCGATTCATATAGCTCACACAGAAGTTCTCGACAAAGACAAGAAGGGGCAAGTGGAGAGTTTGGTAAGTGGCTTTAAAGGAAGGACCCAGGGCTGCAGGTGAAAGAGACAGAGGGGCTGTTTCGAGGAGAGATAGGGAGCGTGGGGGAAGACTACAGATCCTTCCCCGACTGTCCCAGCCCCCAGCTGTCTTCCGTGCGGTCACCTGATTTCTGCTTCCGTGGTGCTGAGCAGGAGCTGAGCTATTTCAGAAAAAAAAAAAAAAAAAATAATGTAGTCAAGAGCCTTCCAGCAAAGCGCAGCGAGGACTCAGCAGAGGGCGGCTGGAGATGAGTCAGCCCCAGAGTCCGCCCCCAAGGCGGTTTCACAGTCTGGTAGGGAAGCAAATGGCAAATGCATGGGTGTTTGCTTTTCAAAAAAGTTCACCGAAAAGGCACAGGGTACAGGTTACAGGGGAGCGTAAGCCCCGCACACACACTCGCTCCTGTGGTCTGAGAATCTCCAGTGTCCCAGTGCCCTGCTCAGCAGTCGCTGGCGGGCGGCCAGCGTGGGAGTTGGTCCCTGGCTGGCTTGGGGAGTTGAGGCACAGACCACCCACTGGGGCTCAGGATCCCCTCTGCTGCCCTCAGCTGCCCCGCTCCTCTTGGGTCTCTTCCTGGTCCCTATACACGGCTTTTGCCCCCCCCCCCCCGCCCCCAAGTCAGCCGTAGAAGCAGCGAGGGTCAGAGGCCCGTGCGATTTGTGGGAGAGAATGTTGCACTGGGAACAGGGCACTTCCAACCTCAGCTTTTCCCCCAGGATGGGGAATGGGCGCCCTGTAGAGATCTATGGGCCCCACAGCGGCGCACTTGGTAGGCCACATTCCCGCCCGGTCAGTGGAACGTGACTCAGCAATAAAAAGGAACGAGCTTTGATGGACGTGTGTATGTAGTAATCCGAGTGACTCTCAGATAATTAGGGCAAGCAAAAGCAGCCGGAGAAAAAGAATAGCCCGTACTGTACGAGTCCATTTATGTAAAAGCCGGGGAAGTGAGAACTAATCTACAGTGACAGAAAGCAGAGCAGTGTTTGCCTGGCAAGCGGGAGAGGGGAGGGCGGGAGGGATTAGGAAGGGCCACAGAGAAACGCGCAGGGGTGATGGACACGCTCATTATCACAGCCGTGGCGCTGGTTTCGTGGGTGTATACATATGTCAAGAATTAGGAAATCGTGCACTTTCAATATGTGCAATTTATTGTACGTCAATTACACCTTAATAAGGTTGTTAAAAATGTTTTTAAATGTATATGCATTTGACCCAGTAATTCCATTTCTAGTAACCCACCTAAGGAAATGATTGAAGAAGTGCACGGTTTATGTTCCAGATTGTCAGCACACTGTTTAGAAGAGTGGGGGAAAAAAAAAAGGAAAACAAGGTGGAGATTCTATGAGAGGGGATAGTTAAACAGAAATTAATGCTTAAATAAATTCCAGATGATGGTGGAATACTCTGTATGCTTTCAAAATAACAAAATGTTATTTGCTGTCGTGGAGAAAATTTTTGCCAGGTAGTGTTTGTCAAACAGTACAACCTTGTGATAGCAATATGTTACAAAATACGCATGCAGAAGAAAGACCAGATTATTGGTGTGAAATATCTGTAGCAGTCATTTCTTTCTTGTGTGTGTGTGTGTGTGCGAGAGAGAGAAAGAGAGAGAGAGAGAGAGAGAGAGAGAGAGAGAAGAGCACTCCCATTCACTGGTTTACTTCCCAAATGCCTGCAACTTCCAGACCTGGGGGACCAAATCTAGGAGCTAGGGACTCAGTTCAGCTCCCCCACGTAGGTGGCAGGAGCCCAGTGACTTGAGCCATCACCACTGCCTCTCAGGGTCTGCATTAACAGGAAGCTGAAGTCAGGAGTTGGAGCTGGGTGTCAATCCCACGCCCACCAGTATGGGATGCGGGAATCTCAACAAGTGTATTAGCTGACAGGCCAAACACCCACCCTCCCTCCAACGGTAGTCATTTCTAGGTGATGGGTGAGGTCATAGGCAATTTAAATCTTACTTCTTTTGTGTATTATTCAAATTTTCTATTTTTGCAAAGTATAACGACCTAAAGCAGTAAAATATTTTTCTTTGCTTGCTTTTTTCTTTTTCTTTCTTTTTCGTGAAGGCCCCACAGCCTCTGGGTTTTGTTCAGAGGTTTCAGGGGATTTGCTTATTCTTATTGTCTCCATTTCCATTGCCAAGTAGATGCTTCAAAGATGCCCATGCACCCAACCACCTGCCTGCATCTGGGGCTTCCCAATCTTGCCCGGAACCCTGGGACTCCTTCTTAGCTGCAGGATTAACTTGCACAAAGGGATCCTTGCTCGGCTGTGCTGACAGCAGCAATGACTGATAAAGGATGCTTGTGGCCAGATCATAGGGGTTCTGGACATCAGGGAAGGAGGCAAACATTTTTTTTTTTTTGACAGGCAGAGTGGACAGTGAGAGAGAGAGACAGAGAGAAAGGTCTTCCTTTGCCGTTGGTTCACCCTCCAATGGCCGCCGCGGCCTGCGCGCTGCGGCCGGCGCACTGCGCTGATCCGATGGCAGGAGCCAGGAGCCAGGTGCTTTTCCTGGTCTCCCATGGGGTGCAGGGCCCAAGCACCTGGGCCATCCTCCACTGCACTCCCTGGCCACAGCAGAGAGCTGGCCTGGAAGAGGGGCAACCGGGACAGAATCCGGCGCCCCAACCGGGACTAGAACCCGGTGTGCCAGCGCCGCTAGGCGGAGGATTAGCCTAGTGAGCCGCGGCGCCGGCCAACAAACATTTTTTTAAAAAAAATATTTATTTTATTTATTTGAAAGACAGGGTTGCAGAGAGAAGTAGATCCAGAGAAAGAGAGAGAGAGAGCGCTCTTCCACCTGCTCGTTCACTCCCTAAATGACCACAATGGTCAGAGCTGAGCTGATCAGAAGCTAGGAACCAGGAGCTTCTTCCGGTTCTCCCATGTGGGTGCAGGAGTCCAAGGAGCTGGGCCATCTTCTACTGCTTTCCCAGGCCATAGCAGAGAGCTGAATCAAAAGTGGAGCAGCCAGGACTTGAACCAGCACCCATAAAGGATGCCCATGGGACTCCCATGTGGGTGCAGGAGTCCAAGGAGTTGGGCCATCTTCTACTGCTTTCCCAGGCCATAGCAGAGAGCTGAATCAGAAGTGAAGCAGCCAGGACTCGAACCAGCGCCCATAAAGGATGCCGGCACTGCAGGAGGCAAACCTGGATCTCCTTTGTTCTTCCCCAGTTCTGTTCCTTCTGCTTAAGTGCAGTGCTTAAGACACTCAGAAAGCAAAACATTGCCACATGGCCTGGCCCAAGCCGCGTGCCTATTACTTGTACTCATAGGCAGGGGAGATTGGCCTGACTTCTCCCAATCTCCTTTATAAAAAATCTTCCCTCTCTCAGCAACAGCAGCCAAGGAAGACTTAGAGAAGCGCCCTTATCTGCATGCGTGTTGAAAGCAAGTATCTTGCTTTGGCCTGGGTGTGCCACTCTCTGGGTTGCTGGTTGTCCCTGGTGATGTTGATCTCTGGTCTAGAGTGATCAGTGGAAACCAGGAGGCCTAACTGGCACTCAGCAAACACACCTGCTCGATCTGCCAAGGATGACAGGGTTGAAGAGCTGAGCTGCCTTGGCTCAGATGGCTGAAGCTGGAAGATGGTTGCAGAAAGAACACTGGGATCAACCAAGCCCAGGAAGGTCCAGGAGCTGAAGGCTGCAGTGTCCAACTAGACGGAGAGAGGGCTGCAGTGGCAAACCCAGGTGTAGACCACTGGTGGCCCTGAGTGCATGGAGGGGCTGTAGCAGGATGCACACCTGTGTATCCTCCAAGAGGCTCTGACTGCCCTTCCCCAAAATGGGCTAGGGACACTCGTTCTGCAGGGTTCACTCATTCATTTATGCACTGAACACTGATTGAGCTCACACTGTGCCAAACACTGGGCTGGGGCCCAAAGACACAACAGATACATTAGACATGGTCCTAGTTCAAGTTCTGTAGGGTTCTTGCCCATCAGCTGGCTGGAAGTCCAGGGGAATCATGTATATTTATGGCTATTCTCAATGACACATTGGAGATGCTAAAAAATGCTTCTGTCAGGAGGTACCTTTCTCTGAAGGGAGGAGAGAACTTCAATTTTGCTTATGGCCCTGTCTAAATAATGATGGAGTTTGTAGACTCAAAAGGCTTCCATAGCCTTGGCAGCTCATGACAAGAGCCTCAGGTGATTACTGACGTCATAAATAAGAGTGTCAGTTGTTAAATCAACAACAGGAGTCACTGTGCACTTGCTCCCCATGTAGGACCTCTGTCCTTAATAAATTGTACTATGAGAATTAACAGTAAAACTAGTCTTCAAACAGTACTTTATACTTTGTGTGTCTGTGTGGGTGCAAACTGTTGAAATCTTTATTTAGTATACAGTTGGTCTTCTGTATATAAAGAGAATTGAAAATGAATCTTAATGAAGAATGGGATGGGAGAGGGAGTATGAGGTGGGATGGGAGTGAGGGTGAGAGGACGGGCATGGGGGGGAAGAACCACTATAATCCAAAAATTGTACCTATGAAATTTATATTTATTAAATAAAAGCTTTTTAAAAAATGCTTCTGTTGTCCCTGAGGCCAGGACTCCTGCAAGGGGATGATGTTTAGGCCTGATGGCTGGACCTGTGGCTTCCAGAAAAGGAAGTCTGGGCACTAGCTCTGGGCCACTAGCCAGTGAGGGATTCTCCACAAAGAGGCCTTGATTCTGATTCACCTGCCTGGTGGCACAGGTGTGCCTGAGGTCAGGGTCAGCACAGGGAAAGAGATGTGTGGAACCCAGGTTGTCAATGGAAAAAAGTTTTAAGTGACTACTGGAAGCAAAGAATCTTGAATATTTGGTAAACTGTGCATATTCACATGAACAGATGTTTGTGTTGTATATTGTGAGCTTACAGAGACAGCATTTATTACAAGCCTATTCAGGGGCTAGGCACTGGCTTAGAGTTGCAAAGAGACTAACTAATCATGAAACATGGTTCTCTAGAACCTTGCAGTCTGATGGGAAGAAAGGAAGGCACATAAGCAAAGCAAGGAATGGCTTTCAGGGCCCGGTTAGTACACGGGGGGTTTAGAATGGGTGAGAGAAGTTTGATGTGAAGAGGGTGAGAAGAGGGAAAACATCTCACAGTAGATGAATGGATGTGGAGTCTTAGCTCAGCCTTGTAGATTGTGCCTCAGGGATGTTAACGGACGGTGAACAGACAGGGGCTGGGAAGTGAAACGTGTTGTTGGGTGGCATCCATGCATCGATGCATGCATGACTGCATCATGCATTCCTCCCTCTATGCATCCATCCTGCACTCACACATCATCCATGCATCATCTGTGCATCCGTGCGTGTGTGCATCCATCCATGCCTTTATGCACTCCTTATTCATCGTGCGTCCATGTACCCATGCAGCCATCCATCCTTCCATCGAGCCATACATACATGAATCCATCCAGGCATCATGCATGCATCCATGCACATATCCATCCACCCATGCAACTCAGATCCTTACTAGGTGCCTGCTAATGCTAGGCCTTATTCTAAACTGTATTGTTGTTTTCAGTGATTAACAGGACAGAAAATAACCCTTGCCTTGTAATTTATGCTCTAAAAGAAGAATATTAGAAAGAACTCCTCAATATGTTATATGTAGCTACGGTTCTCAAAGTTTTGGTCTCAAAACCTCTTTATACTTTTAGAAATTATTGAGGACCTCAAAGAGCTTTTGCTAATGTAAGTTACAGCTGTTGATATTTATAGTACTGGAAATTAGAACTGAGAAATTAAAATACACATGAATTTTTAAGAAAACAAGATTTGTACTTATTTAGTACAAATATGTTTGGTGAGAAGTGTTATTTTTTAAGAACAAACAAAAGCATAAAGAAGTCACTTTTTTAAAAAAAAACCTTCATAGCTCTCTTGAATTTGTAAGGAGACAGAATTCTCAAAACTGCCTCTGCATTCAACATGGGCTGACACATTGCTTTGGCTAAAGTTGATGAAGAAATTGGTCCTCACACAGACATCTGAGTGGCAGGGGAAGACTTTCAATCATTTTTTCCTTTAATTGTTGACATGCTTTGCTATTCCACCTCACCAGAATGCTGCAAGTAGTAGTTCGCTGCAATGTGAAAGTATGAACTCTGTTTCGTTCAAATCTAGTGGTCTGTCTTGCACTTTGAATGAGTTTTTACTGGAAGGGTTGGGTTCACCAGCTTTTGCAGATCTTCCACATGGTAATTTCTTTAGTTTTGTTATCCAATTATATTAATGTCACGCATTGCATCAGAAAAGACTGTAAGTATTGAGAAGTAACAGATCCACGTTTTCAAACTCTTGAGCTTTTACTCAAAGCCTGCATCACATCTTTAGCAACAGATACCATCAGTTGGTTTCCAGAAAACACCTGTCAAACCCATGAGTCTGGGTAAGCATGACTTGTTTGTCAGCAACCGTTCTTGCAGGGACAAATAAAACGTCCCACGAATACAGCAGGTAGTTCAGCTTGCAACTCACACAAGCACCCAAGTCCTTTTCCTAGACAGCAATACTACTTGGGTGGGTGGCCAAAGGGCTTTATGCATATTTCTCAGAGTATTAAAAAATCAGTATTCAAAGGTCCAGATGTAATGAAGTTAATAATTAGTACAGTTCATTCAGACATTCTTTATATCAAAAAACAGTGCCTTTTTTTTTCTTTTTTAAATAGTGAGTGTGTGGGAGCGAGGGAACGCTTGGTGCCGCTGGCTTGGTTTATGCGAAGGTGAGAGCAGCTTACTCACCAGTGCATCTGCACCAGCGGAGCAAACGTCAGCACAGTGGAAAAGGGCCGCAGACACGTTGGTGTTGTTATGAAAACAGTGCTGACAGGTCTCAGAGACGTTGAGAATTAGCACAGCACGCTCTGTATTGACTCAGTTGAAATGGCAATAGAGCAATTTAGAGAGATGTGGTCAGGGCGAGGTGTAGGAGAACAAGGGAGGAGGGTCACAATTCAAATTGGGTGGTCAAGGAAGTCTTCGACAGGTGACATTAAAGGAGGTGAGACAGTGAGCCCTTGCCATCCCGGGGAACAGCAGTCGAGGAAGCAAGTGCAAAGGCCCTAAGGTAGGAGTGTACTTGGGGTATTCAAGGGACGACACCAAGGCCAACGTGGCTGGACAGGTGGGCAACAGAGAGTGGGAGAAAAGGAGGTTGCAGAGGTGACAAGGGCCAGACCGGGTGTGCAGAGCCCTGCAGGTCATTGTAGCGGATGCAAGCTTGAATTTCGAGTTAGCTGGAGACTCCCTGAAGGGGTCTATGTCGAGGACGACATGATTTGCTTCCACAGCAGAAGGAGATAAAGCTGACATTAAGGGTAATGTCAGATTCTGTGTTTCCAAGGTCGGTACAGTTGTCTCTGAATAATTCCCGGGTCACAGTAAGTGTTTAAAAGAATGGACACCTATCCAGCCTATTATTTAAACTGTTGGTTAAGATGGCTGCATCCCACATCAGAGTGCCTGGGTTTGGTATCTGGATCTGGCTCCTGACTCCAGCTTTCTGATAATGCAGGCACCTGGAAGGAGGGATGATGGCCTAAGTAATTGAGTCCTTGCCACCTGTGTGGGAGACCTGGGTTGCATTTCCAGATCCTGGCTTTGGCCCTCCCCACTGCTGTGGCAGGCATTTGGGAGGAGAACTAGCAGATGGGACAGTCTCTGTCTAGCTGGCTCACTCTGTCTCTCAAAGTCAATCCATCAACCAAATTTAAAAGCATATCCTGTGTTCTAATTCTTGTCTCACTAGGGCAGCACTAGCCAGCTTTTGCTATGGTAGCAAACAGCCCCAGTAACTCAGTGGTTCAAATGCATGAACATTTATTTATGGTTTCTGTTGCTTGATTGCTGTGTTGTCTCTGCTCTGGTGGAGTGGGGAGGGGAGAACAAATTTTCGGGAACAGTAAGACGATCTAAAAGGGCCACTCCGAGGGAGAGGTGTGGTCTGAATCAGCTAATTATAGCCCTACCTGAATTAGCACATTTGACTAAGTTTTTGCTTACGGGGCCCGACAAAGGCCATCTTACAAGAAAGCTGCTGGCAGAGTTGAGTCATCGGCTTGGGTGCACAAAGAACAAATGCATCATCCTCCTTCTGAGAGTCATTCCAAGAGAAGGGCCACGAAACTGTGGCCTTTTCACCCCAGCAGTCCAGAGCTTATCTCAGGGCTGTTCGACCCTGGTTGAAAGCACTGCGTTGTGGGCCCCGGAGCAGAGGCAGCCACTGGGCTCAGGGAGAGAGTCTTGGGCCCCAGAGGTCCTTCCACCACCAATATCAGAATCCTTTGGTGGGGAAGAGGATATCACTGTTTCCTGGATCCCACGCTAGGAATCTTTGGAGGTTGGGCCTGGGATGTCTCCAGGTCTTTTTTCTTTTTCTTTTTTCTTTTCTTTTTTTTTTTTTTTTTTGACAGGCAGAGTGGACAGTGAGAGAGAGAGACAGAGAGAAAGGTCTTCCTTTGCCGTTGGTTCACCCTCCAATGGCCGCTGCGGCCGGCGCGCTGCACTGATCCGATGGCAGGAGCCAGGTTCTTCTCCTGGTCTTCCATGGGGTGCAGGGCCCAAGCACTTGGGCCATCCTCCACTGCACTCCCGGGCCACAGCAAAGAGCTGGCCTGGAAGAGGGGCAACCGGGACAGAATCCAGTGCCCTGACCGGGACTAGAACCTGGTGTGCCGGCGCCGCAGGCGGAGGATTAGCCTGTTGAGCCACGGTGCCAGCCGCAGGCCTTTTTTCAATGCTGCCTAAAGATAAGAAGCATCTTAGTGATATACAGGGAGAGAGTGAGCTCTATCGCAGTAGCCTGGCTTCTCTGCCCTGCCTTTGTTCTAGTCCCTGGGAACACTTGGAGCTCAGCTCCTGGGGCTGGTGCATTGTACAGCCACGGGCTGATCTGAGCTGTGGGTAAGGTGACTTTGAAGTCTGGGGCACTGTCTTCCTTTGAGGTTACAGCCATGACCCGGCCAGGCTGCCAGGAGTCCTGGCCATCCTCTCACTTGCTCACCTGACTCACCCGAAGTTGGCTGACTGTGTAGCCAACAGTGAAAGGAAGAATCTCACAGACAGTGAGTGCCACCTTTCCCCAGCCTGCACCCTTGAACCTTGAACTCACTCTCTGCTTTTGAGAAATACTTCCTTTACAAACCTCCCAACCACCAAGGCCTGCCCCCCTGGACCAGGTCCACATCTGCTGGGTGATTTTTGTAGCACCAGAGCCATTGCCTCGTGACCACTTCAGGTGACAAAAAAAATGGATCATAGTCTCCCCGCCCCCACCCTCCCACACACACAGGTGGGAGTTTCTTCAGGTCTCATCAAGTTCAGGCAGCTTAGGGACACCTCCAGTGAGGCCCCCTTTGTGATCTAGGGTGATTTATAGCAGTACTAAAATGTCTCACAAAAGACAAATTAATACTCAGATGCCTTTTCAGCACCTCTTTGAGAGAGATTTTGACCTGGGGCCAAGATGTGGGAGGCAAGCTGTTCCCCTCCAGCCCTGTTGGGTGGCAGCCTTGGGGTCACACCCAGCTTGGCCTGAAGTCCCCCGGGCTTCATAATCAGTCCCTGCTTTTCCTCGGGGTCTGTCTCAGTCTTTGCTTCTCAAGTTTGATTTGTGTGACTTCATTGTTCCTTAATCAAACAATCACCATGAGCGCAGCCTGGGTTTGAACGAGAGGATGAGAGTTTTGGGACATTTTGCACATCCTGGGTTGGAGCCAGTTTTGCTTTTGCTCCTTGCCGGATCTCATCAGTGATGCCAGATCCTTCTCCTTTGGCGGCATTGTAACAGTAGCTTACTGAAACCCCAGAGAAGTGCTTGAGGTTTAAAATTAGAACTGTCGAGACTCTCTCTCTCCTGCAGGAAAGAGAAAATAAGACTCTAGCCTGTTAGCAGAGAGGATTCTGGAGGGCGCAGCAAGGGGAATATGGGGCAAGTGAGTACAAGCGTAGGTGTGGAAGGGCTAACTTTCGAAGCTTGCAGCAGGCAAAGCAGTGCTTTTGATCAGAGAAACGTCGCTTTGTGGGACAGCGACAGGAACGCTTCTACAAGGAAATAGGAAATGTGCTGGTTTCTGTTAGGGACTCCTCCCAACCCCCACCTCCCTGCCAAGTGGTTGGTTTAGGAACAGGTCTGTTATCTGCACATGAACAGAAGTTTTACCAAGTTTTCTTCAAAATGTGTGCCCGCCCAGAGCTTGCTTTGTCCAGAAGCAGGGGCTATCAGTCATGCATTTTCTATTTCAGTATGTCTGGGGAGTGGTTGGGTACCTGGGGTTTACATAAGGGCACAGGCAGTCCTAGTGCAACAGGTCTTGTGTTTGGGAACCTCTAAGCTAGGACATCAAGAAGGTTGAGATTTCAGGTCATGGACTTGGCTCTGCTGGTCTACTCTGACTTCCCTTCCTGGGGTTTTCCCTTCAACAAATGATCATGACCCTGGACTCAGAAACTCCTCTTCTATGCCTCTGTCCTAGGCAAGGTGTCCCCAGAATGATATGTGTTATTTTGTACCAGAAGTTATTTTCTATCATAATTTGTACATGGGTAATGTTAAAATACAAATGTCTTCCAAGAGCAGCAATGGTTAAATGATTGCAGTGACTCTTAACAGAATTCTTGTTAAGTCTGTATGATCCTAAGGGAAATGTCTTTGTGATAACAGAAAACAAGGTACAGAAGATGACATCCAGGTTAAGTGGGGAAAGTCCCGCAATGGTGCATAGACATAGAAACACAACAGAATATTAACTGAGATTGCCTTTTGATGGGGATACTTGGATATTTTTGTTTGTTTCTTCATTTTCTTTAATGATCATTTATTGCTTTGATATTATGTCATACACAGATGTGTCTCTATCCACACACAGGCATTGATATATGTTTCAAAAGCAAAACTGTGGGTGCTGTAGATCTGGTATTGAAATAGGACCTGGTGCAACCGTATGAGTGGTTAACACCAACCGTATCCCTCTGATGAGAGAGCAAGGGAGCAACGCCGGTGAGGTGGGCCTTGCAGGTAGCATGGAAGCGGTGTCATCGTGGACCAGGAGAGGCCTGGTGTGTACCCAGCAGTGAGGCCCACTTCTCCTGCACAGACACAGGCCGGTGCCATTTCTGAACATCACAGGGCTGGGATTTGGTCTGTTTGATCCATGAGCTCTAAATTGCCGAGGCTGCTCCAGCTCCAGGGAAAACCTAGGACAATGATGCCGAGGGCACCCCCCCAACACACAAGCATAGAAAGCCCCCTGGGGACGCAGGAGCCCCGCATGCAGTCAGCTCATAGGCCCCCAAGCTTCTCAGCTGCATCAGCATGAGTGATCCTTGCTCCTTAGGAGAGTAACAGAGGAGCTTTCGCACCAATTCTGTCTGCTTGAAGCTCTGAGTTGGAAAGAACTGAAAATCTGGGGATTTAAACAACAAGCAAACAAACAAAACCCCACGTCAGTGGGCTGCCTTTGACCCGGCTGGGGCAGGTGGGTGTCCTGTGGCTGGTAGGACTCTCCTGAGCTGGCCCTGGGCGTCCCAGCAGGTTCTGTCTGCCCTGCTCCGCGCCCTGAGTCATCAGGACTTCTCCCCGGCAGGAGCTGCTCCCCTCTGCAGCTTCACCTGCCCTGGGGAGCATCCTGGCAGAGCTCTCCTGCTTTTCCCAGCCAACCCTTCTGAACACGATCACCGGGGCGAAACTCCTCCACCCCCACACCTAGGTGTGCTGACAGCCCCTTGATCTGCTTTGGTATTCTCTCAGAACAGGGCAGAAGTTAAAAAAAAAAAAAAATAACAACACCAGCTGCTGGGTTCTCAAATTATCTGTCCCTTGGCTTGCTGGCAATTTCTTACTGACTCTTAGTGCCTGGTTCAAAACCTGTGCTGTGTAGAATAATAGCCACTGGCCGCAAAGGGCTGTTTAATTTAATGAAAATCAGGTAAAATTTAAAGTTCAGTTCCCAAGCTGAACTAGCCGTGCTCCAAGTGCTCAACATGGTGGATAGATGATAGAGCATGTGGAATGTCTCCATCATTGTGGAAAGTTCTCCTGAGTTATAGTACAATTTCCTTTATCTTCTTTTGAATTTATTTTTATTTATTCAAAAGGCAGTGTTACAGAGACAGGAGGAGAGACAGAGAGACTGTCCACGCTCTGGTTCACTCCGCAAATGGCCACAACAGCCGGGGCTGGGCCAGGTTGAAGCCAGGAACCAGGAGCTTCTACTGGGTCTCCCACAGCTGAGTCTCGAACAGGCATTCATATGGGATGCAGGTGTTGCAGGGGGAGGCTTAACCCTCTATGCCTTGGCGCCGGCCACACAGTTTCCTTCATCTATATTTTCCCATTACGTGGGAAATTTAAAATAGCAAATTAAGGGCACAGGGGATGATGACAATTACAACCTGACGTGAAAGGAGGACATGGACTGAGTGGAAGGCAAACACTCATCCATGTTTTCAATCATTCAGCTAGAGCTTATTGAGCAAGCACTACACGCCAGGCCCTGGCCTAGCTGCTGCACACAAAATCTGTGCCCTGGTGAAGTCTCTGAGTCAGTGGGACTCAGCCCTTGGAGGGTAATTAGCGTAGGGCTCACTGGTCTTGTTTTCTTCGATAGCCTATGAAGGCCTCACCAGCTAGCAATTCATTCTAAGGATCTCTATTTATCCTGAGCCATCAAGAATTGTTAATATACTCTGGGAAGGCAACAAGTATGTCTACTTCAGAAGGGATACTGTCCACGTAGCTAAAGGAGCTACTTTTTTTTTTTTTTTATGGTCAGAAGAGGTGCATTTTATTTTTTTTTTAAACTTTTATTTAATGCATATAAATTTCCAAAGTACGACTTATGGATTACAATGGCTTCCCCCCCATACCGTCCCTCCCACCCACAACCCTCCCCTTTCCCACTCCCTCTCCCCTTCCATTCACATCAAGATTCATTTTTGATTATCTTAATATACAGAAGATCAGCTTAGTATACATCAAGTATGGATTTCAACAGTTTGCTCCCACACAGAAACATAAAGTGAAAAATAATAGATGATTTTTTTTAAATGATGATGAAATCAGAGCAGACCTATTGTCATGTTTAATCCCAGTGAGAGTCAAGTTGGGAATTGATAATTTCTTTTTTTTTTTTTAACAGAGGATCAGTTTAGTATGCATTAAGTAAGGATTTCAACAGTTTGCACCCCCATAGAAACACAAAGTGAAATATATTGTTTGAGTACTCGTTATAGCATTAAATCTCAATGTACAGCACATTAAGGATAGAGATCCTACATGAGGAGTAAGTGCACAGTGACTCCTGTTGTTGACTTTACCAATTGACACTCCTGTCTATGGCATCAGTAATCTCCCTATGCTCCAGTCATGAGTTGCCAAGGCTATGGAAGGCCTCTGAGTTCTCCGACTCTTATCTTGTTTAGACAAGGTCATAGTCAAAGTGGAGGTTCTCTCCTCCCTTCAGAGAAAGGTACCTCCTTCTTTGATGACCTGTTCTTTCCACTGGGATCTCACTCGCAGAGATCTTTTGCCAGAGTGTCTTGGCTTTCCATGCCTGAAGTACTCTCATGAGCTTTTCAGCCAGCTCCGAATGCCTTTAAGGCTGATTCTGAGGCCAGAGTGCTATTTAGGACATCTGCCATTCTATGAGTCTGCTGAGTATCTCACTTCCCATGTTGGATCACTCTCCCCTTTATTTACTCCATCGGTTAGCGTTAGCAGGTACTAGACTTGTCTATGTGCTCCCTTTGACTCCCAGTCCCTCCACCATGACCAACTGTGAACTGAAACTGATCACCTGGAACAGTGAGATGGCATTGGTACATGCCACCTCGATGGGATTGAATTGGAATCCCCTGGTATGCTTCCAACTCCACCACTTGGGGCAAGTCAGCCTGAGCATGTCCCAAATTATAATTTAGGAGCTACTTTCAATTATCTGATTAAAAAATCTGGGTTGCCTACTCTTTCTACTTTCTAAACTGAATACCTGTGATTTTATACTCATATGTAGTCATTAAAAGTACCCATTTTTATGGGCTGCTTTTGGCGAAGGAGTTGCCTCTCTTTCTAGGCCTTTTCATGCCCACAGAGCTGGTCCTTGCAGTTCTGTCCCTTGACACCATACACCTCTGAGTAAGTCATCTGAACTTTTCCTGTGCTTCAGTCAGAAGGCGTGGAAGAAACAGAACTACTGCAGACGTAGCTGCGGGTGGCAAACGTGCTATAAACAAAAGGCGTCAGAGGCTTTCAGTAGCAAGTGAGGACCAGGTGGGAATTGAGGCATCTGTGCAATTTCTCTTCCCTCACTCTCCTTCCTGTCCCCTGCCCGAACTTACAGTGAATTACTTTCTTTCCCTTGATAACTGGTCATGAAATGGAAGCCAAGCAGTACTAAGCTGAAATAGTTGCTTACAGAAAGAATTGAAATTTTGATAGCAAATGACTTGTGTCACAACAGGTGAGGAAGAAGTTAAAAGTCTTTGTAAAAGACTCCAAGGCTTGGAATACATAATTCTTTCAGGTGATGGTGGGGGTTTTGGGGGGGGGGAGAAAAGGGAGATTGTGGGGAGCAATCCGGACTAGACTAAGTTACTCGAATTAAGACTTATTCTATGCATCTGCTCTCCCACAATATGGCGCTGGGAGAGAAGTAAACAGCTTCCGCACAGCTGCCTCCAGTTCAACTAATAAACTGTAGGACTTGCTCCTGATTGGAGAGCAGCGTACTCGGCGTGTGGGCAGCCGAGTTGGGATTGGCGGAGGAGGACTATAAAGGAGGAGAGAAACGGCATGCACCAGGAACATCTATGGGGAACATCTAAGGGAACCCGTGCAGCCCCCGAGAGAACCGGCCGGCGGTGTGCCGCTCCCCTGCGGAAGTGGGGAATGCGGCCAGGGGGAACTGCCCTTCCACGGAGGTGGAAGGGATAGTAGCCAACCCGGGAAGAACCAGCAGCAAACCCGGGGAGGGCCGAGCAGACGAAAGAACAGCGCAGGGTCCTGTGTCGTTCCTCCACGAAGAGGGGGAGCGACATAATGGTGCCGTGACTCGGATAGGAAACCTAGAACGGATAGCAAACTTAGGAGGGAAGAAACGGGAAGAACTGGGAAATTACCGGAGAGAGAGACTAGCAAACAGCCTAGGGAAAAGCCGGACGAAAGAGGTGCCGGAAGAAGCTATTGAAAGCCTAGGCATAGACTCAGATACGGACTACGGGGGGAAGCTGGGAGAAATCTCTAAGGTCGAAAGCGAAAGTGAAAGCTAGAACAAGCAGACTCGGACGCGGACTGTGGGGAGAGGCCAGGAGAAATGAGGGAGGAGTATCGTTGGAGGAAAGCTTGGGGAAACATACCGGGTAGAGAAAAATGTTAGGGAAATTGAAGCCGTGGGGGGCAGGCCAAGGCGGACACGAAAGCCACTTTGGGGTTCTCAAGTTAGCCCGGGAATAGGGGGCGAAAAGTTGAAACCAGAAGCTGAAACGTGAGCCAGGTTGGGATCCGTCTGATTAGCCCGGGGAGCAAAGGACGGGAAGCCAAACCGTGGGGCGGAGACGTAAGCTGGGTTGAATTCGCCAGGCTAGCCCGGGGAACTTAGATTGAATGCTAGTGGCGGACACGTAAGCTACGCTGTGTTACTCGCGGAAGCCGCCGCGTGCAGAGAGAGCACGGGGCGTGAGTAGATAGGGAACGGGGCTGGCGAGGCCGTGGTTCAGACGCGAAAGGGTTAAGTGCGAGACCGCGGAGCGCGCGAAGCCAAGCCGCGCAAAGCCGAGCCGCGCAGATGAGGCGCGGGCTGAAGCTGCGCGGAGCCATGAAGCTGCCGGCAGGGCGAGGCGCTGGGAAGCCGCAGGGATAAGAGAAACAGAAGTTTAGAAGTAAAGTGAGAAAAATAGGAATGCTGGAAGATAGAAGTAAAATGGGAGAAATAGGAATGCCCGGAGATAGAGAAATAGAGAAATAAAAAGGCCTCCCTACAACACTGCAATGTGAGAGCTTGGATTCGGTCTGCCTAATCAAGTGAGGCGATGAGCACCTGCGGGCAGCTAGCAGCTTATGCGCCGCAGGTCACCGAAGACAGGCACGAATTAACATCAGTAAGGCTTCCCCACAATACAACAATATTAAGCTTGGATTCGGTCTGCCTGATTTAAGGCGGTAAGCGCCAGCAAGCAGCTCGACCAGAGTATGAGCTGCAGGTCACCGAAGATAGGCACGAACCAACACTAATAAGTCTCCCCCACAATAAGGCAATGAGAAGGCTTGGATTCGGTTTGCCTGATAGGTTTTGTAAGCACCTGCACGCAGTTCTAGCAGAGCAGAGCATGCGCTGCAGGGCACCGAACACAGGCACGCATCAGCGCCTAAAAACCTCCTCACAACATGGCGAAGAGAGGACCCGGATTCGGTTTGCCTGATAGGACTTGTAAGAGCCTGTGGCAACTCTAGCAAGTAGAGCAGAGTGTGTGCCGCGGGACACCGAAGACAGGCGCGTATCAACGCTAAAAAATAAAAAGAAAGGGGGATCTGTGGGGAGCAATCCGGACTAGACTAAGTTACTCGAATTAAGACTTATTCTATGCATCTGCTCTCCCACAATATGGCGCTGGGAGAGAAGTAAACAGCTTCCGCACAGCTGCCTCCAGTTCAACTAATAAACTGTAGGACTTGCTCCTGATTGGAGAGCAGCGTACTCGGCGTGTGGGCAGCCGAGTTGGGATTGGCGGAGGAGGACTATAAAGGAGGAGAGAAACGGCATGCACCAGGAACATCTATGGGGAACATCTAAGGGAACCCGTGCAGCCCCCGAGAGAACCGGCCGGCGGTGTGCCGCTCCCCTGCGGAAGTGGGGAATGCGGCCAGGGGGAACTGCCCTTCCACGGAGGTGGAAGGGATAGTAGCCAACCCGGGAAGAACCAGCAGCAAACCCGGGGAGGGCCGAGCAGACGAAAGAACAGCGCAGGGTCCTGTGTCGTTCCTCCACGAAGAGGGGGAGTGACAGGAGATACCCATCTCAAGTGCTTCTAAAAAGTGTAGGTCAAAATTGGGGCAGAAATCCTTAATTTAAAGATGATATCAGAGACAGAGCCCAAGAGCATCAGTCGATAGGAGACAGCATGATGCAGTCGGAGAAAACACAGCTCTTGGAGCCAGACCAGTGTGGGTCAAATTGTAGCTCCCATGCTCATCAGCTGAGATGACCTGGCTCAGGAACTTAAGCCCTGTGTGTTGTAGTTTACTTCTCTGGGAAATAAAGAGGAATAATGGAACCTGTCGTGCAGGGCTCTTGCAAGTGCTCAGTGAAAGAATTCGTGTGGGGCAGCTGGCAGATAACAGTAGGCACTTGCATTAGATAGGGGAACACTTGCTGTTATAATAGCTAAATGGAAATTTCCAGCGGTTTAAGGCAGTTAAGGTTTGTTTCTTGTCCATGTAATGGGCTAAAGGGGGAAAGCAGGAGGCTCCCTTCCATGTGATCCAGGCTGGGTCCCTGGGTGAATTCTCCACCCACTGGAACCTCAAACTCCTCTGCTTCCGGGTGGCAGAAATGGAGGAGGCAGTGGCAAAGCCTTATTTATGTCTTGAAGGCCCTCACCGTAGAGGTGAGACTTAGCCACTTTGATGGATGGGAACTACTTAGATGGCCTCACCCAAGTACAAGGAGAACTGGGAAACATAGGCAGAGTGTAGCAGCTGACTCTTAGCAGTAGGCCTACCCTGCCGTGTCTAGTCCACAGCCAGCCATTTTCCCGTAATGCTTGTGAGTGGTAACTGTTTTTATGTTATTTGGTATGAAACAACGGTCAAGGGCGCAGTGATTAGGTTGGATAGTGAAGCTAAGTATGCTATAAAATGCTGAAGGAAGGGGGGGAGAATTCAAAACCCAGAGGACAAAGCTAGAGCAAAGTAGCTTCTAAGATTCAGTAGTGCTTTGGATCGTATTTTATTTGGCCATCTTTGAGACCAAAGAGTGTCACGCTTTCGTTAATCCAGCAAGCAAATATTTATTATACTGATTATGTGCAAGACACTGGGCTAGGCATGGGGCGTGGGCTGGGAAGAAGGCACAAGGAGGAGAAAAGCTTGGATCTTGCCTTCAAAGAGTTTATATTCTGGATGGGAAGGGAGGATGTGCCGATCTTCAAAGAACCACAAAGGCAGGCAGTTTGGGCAGTGCCCCAAGAAGAACAAAGTACTGTGGGATTTGAGATGGGGGGATGGACGGTCTGCCTCCAGCATGACTCAGCTGCCTGAGAACATTCCAGCACTCAGAGTGTGAGCCTGCCTTTGTCTACTTGTCCCTTGACACCACCTCTACATGTGCCACAAAGCCCCCTCGCTTGCTTTCTCAGCTCTCCTGCCTGCTCTGGGCCTGCCCTCCACAGCTTGGGACTTTCCTTTTTTGCCTCCAGGCCTTGGGGGTGTCCCTCTTGCCTGCAGGAACTGGGCTTCCAGACTGCACTTCTGGCCCTGGGTCTCTTCTCATGGACGCTCTCAAGAGCTCCACTCCAGAGGGCTACACTGCCTAAGTGCAGCCCAGTGTCCCAGATGCCAGTCCATCTGCTTGGTTCTTTTCCATCTTGGGGTTGGCAAGGAAGGTTGCCACTTAGTGGATAAAACTGCGTTTGGCGTAAGCCTTGAAGGATGCACAGAATTTGGTTCTGTAGAAACATCTCTGCAAAGCCCGACTCAACAAAAATGTCCTTTGTCACCATTAACTCGATTTAGCTGGCATCTTTCTGTCTGTGCTTTTGGAAAGTCCTTGATGCCAGGCATCTCGCTGATTGCCAAAGACGCCGGGA